>NC_049172.1:70397591-70997591 GCF_009769625.2 Cygnus olor | reverse complement strand
CCAGAGCTTGCTCAAGTCAGGAGGGTTTCCTCATCGATTCATCCAGGCTTTGATTCAGGCCTTTCAAACAGATGCTCACCACAGTAAATCTGCTGGTATCAGTGGAAGTGTTTTGGGGGTGAATCTGCTATATAAAAATAAGTAAATAATTGTATCAGGGCCTTTATTTACTCTGCACTTTGCAAGGAAACAGTGGACTACAGTTGAATTACTCTAAGATAACGCTTTATTTTCAAAGCCATAACAGAGCCTAATTTAAATGGTGTTTTCTGACACATTTTTTTTTGTAATTGCTGAGGCTGTATTACTGTTCAGGTGAGGCTGGAAATCCAGTGAGAGCAGCATGCAGAAATTAGTTCCTCTGCTCCCAATCCATCAGGTGGGCATTTTCAACTCAGGGACACTAGTCCCATCTCTTTCTTCCTCGTTTATTTTGGAGACCAAATAAATAGCTACTACCCAGAGGAGAGAGCCTACCGGCTTTGGAAACAAAAATGGTCCCCGCGAGGGCCTTCACAGTCAAAACCAAGTCTACTGCAGACTGAAATATGAAATGTAATCTGAAAATTGTCTTTACCCCTGAGGCTAAAGGCCTACATTTCATGAAAAGAAATTTTATTTTCACTGCAAAAGCAAGTTATAGATGGGAGCACATTCACACCAATGTGTTTATTCAATGAAATCCTCACTCACAGTAAGGTGTATTTTCCACTTTCAGCCAAGCATAGCAGTAGCAGAGCAGAGCCAAGGCTCTCTGAATTGTCTTGCAAACAGTTATGACTTTGTCAAGGAGCTTATATTAATGAAATTCTGGTAAAGCTAAGGAGTTTTCTATATTTAACAAAGCTGTTTTGCCTGTTCCCTCATTATTTAAGGATTTCTGAGCATTGCTGCTCATTCTTAAGTTGTAAAATAGGTATATCAGGTAATTAGCTCAACTAAATACTTTTCAGGTGTTTTTCTGAGTGCTTATTTTTTGCTTGCTCTTCAGCATGTCTGCTGGGGCCACCGAGACCTCTCACATCGATTTCAAACGTATTCCCATTTATTTAACTACTCCTCCAAGTGTTTACTCAACAAGATAATAACTATCTTGCCAAAAAATTGTCTGAGCAACATTTACACTCAAGGCACAAGGGAAAACAAAACCAGTGCTCGTTAAAAAGTCTTCCCAAATTCCACCCTCTCACCTGTCCCTCTATATACGCCTTTTCCTGCCTTGGGAATGTGGGAAATACCAAACTGTGCACACATCCCCACTAATAGCCCATTGCTCTACAACACCTGCCTCCAAAGCTGAATTACAGCACTTCTATAGCAAACTATGTAGGGAGATCTGCTTGGAGCTGCTTCCTTGGAAGCTGAACAGAAAGAAAAAAAAATACTTGAATTTAGTCAGAGCACTCCAAAAAGGGGTGGTGACCTGTATTAGCCTACAGATCAAGCTGAAATTGCAGGACATACTGTGAGTTCTCATTTTGCTGAAATCCCAGATGGTTTTCAAAAAAAAAGACAGTGTTTATGTATAATTTACAGAGTGTTTGAATGTTTCAGCTGGAGGGGAACCATCTCCATTGCGCTAAGAGCACTGCATTCATTTTCATACAGTAAGTTGGAAAATAATCTTCTTCACAACCAGAAAATTGTTCCTTGTCTCTGTCTGGTTATGAGCGTAGTTTGTCAGCACATACATAACAAGGTTGCAGGATGAATCATGGACAAACTATACAAGGTCTCTTAAAGCCCACTTTTCCTGCAATAAACAGGATAAAACTTAATTGCTGCTTTTATGAACTGACCAACAGACAGTTTATATCCCCCAAATACTCAATATGGCACAAAGACACTGACAAACAAGATTTTACCAATTAAGATAAATTCTACCTAACCAGTAGTTGTGGTTTAAAACTCAACATTGCAAATAAAATTTGAGTATTTTATCTTGGTTATTTCAGGAAGCCAGGCCCAAATCCAGAATCAATAGAAAAGTTTGCATCCCCAAGAGCAAAAGGATGTGGATAATTAAAAGTCATCGAGGTCTTCCCCTGGCACCAGCTGCCCAGGAAGTAACAGTGACACAAGTGGATATGAAGCATATTGAGTGGCTTCCAGCCATGGACCAAAACACAGAGATAACAACACTTACCCTCCTGTTAAAGCAGTGTGGTATTAAGATGGAGACAACTTGAACTCGTAGACCTTGGCAAGAGCCCTCACCACTGTGGTTTCAAGCAACACTGTATGTTAAGGAGAAGTTGATGGGCCCCTCACTCCCTTCACTGCAGAGTTCGCAGTTTCCTCAGGTTACAGGGTGGCTTAGTGAAACAGATTCCATTTGTGAGAGACAACATCAAAGCCTCAGGTCTAGAACAACCCAGATGTCCTGTTACACCTACCCTCCTGGTGTTAAGGTCCCAGAGTATATCCTTTGGGTATTGTTTCAGCCCACATGCCTGATGGGGATATTCTGTTCAGGAGACCAGACCACATCTTAAGTGAAAAAATAAAACAAAACAAAACAAAATAAAATAGTGGATGTGAGGACCTCTGCAGCAACCCATTGGAGATACTTACCCAATCCATTTGTGCCAAGCTGTTTGAGACAGCCTTGTAGAAGCTCAGTTAAGAGTTTTGACCCTTTACAGTCAGTTACAGATACTGTTATGAGCAAGCCTTAGGTCTGTCTCTCTCTGTAGCAGTTTCTATTGTTAGAGGTTGTCCTTTTGTTATATTTCTGACTCCTATGAATCTGGTTCTTAGGTGCCTACGGGTCCACATGCATCAGTTAGGAGAATCCACCCAGACAGGCCAGGAGTCTGACCCCCCTAAAGCAACAAAATCATCTGCTTTCAATATTAAAAAATATACTTATGCTATTTATAGCATAATATAAAAATAGCACACATATTCTTTAATATGCTGTTTAAAATCAACAACTTATTGGGGTGCTATAAAGTAACGTGACCTTTCTGTGGATCTAACACACCACCCATGCCACTGCATTGCTCTTCGTAGCTGAATGTAGTGATGGCACAGGGTGGCCGGACACTTTGATCGCGTGCATGCATCCAGGTCACAATCATTGGCTATTAACTGGTTACTTTCCAGGGCACTATTTGTTTAAGTCCCAGCTGTAGAAAAGTCTAACTGGTAGGGGAAGGCTAGGCCTGGGACAGTGCAATGAGAAAGGAAATGTAAAAGCAAATTTTCCTGGGGAGGATTAGCCTGGGGCTTAGGTGATATTATTTGAATTGGCTTTTTTCTTTAACAAATAAGCCTCAAAGGGAATGCTTTTTAGCTTTCTAATGAACACTCAATTGGCTTCAAACTACAAGGGATCCCACCTAATCCCGGTTTATTTGCACTGTTTTCTGATGGCGTACACGCTTTTTGTATTTTTTTTTGTTGTATTTTTGTATGCTGGCCATATAACCCACCTTTGAAATATCATAACTTCTATAACTTCTTTTTCTTTCTAGCCTGACCTAGCTTGCTTTTAAAACCAGATGTGTCTTTTCACCCAAGGTGAGGCTTTTCAGCCAGGCAACATTATGTAAACATGTATTGTAACATCCCCAAACCTGCAGTGAGTCAACAAAACATCAAACAGACCAAAGCACTTTCATGGTAGCCATCAAAGTCACTCAGACTTTCTCAGCAAAAACTGCCAGCTTGCATCTTTTTCTTTTCTTTTCTTTTCTTTTTTTTCCAATAGCAAATATAGGGCTATTTATCTTTCTTTCACAGTTACAAATAAACAAGGAAAAGAAGGACAGTAGTTTAAAATGATATCTTAATCAGCTCTCTTCATCTAGGAGTTTATATTTCAAGCCTTTACCTGCATTTCAGACTGAAGTCAAAACGTCAAACTTTTCTCCTTTATCTTCTCAACTCAAGAGAAGATCCATATCTTACAAAATGAAACAAATGTTTTCCTTGAAATGTTTCAATAGGCCTTGATTTTGTAAAACAAGCCACTTCTCTGGCTGTTGCTTTGGTTTGGGGCAATTAAAGTAATTGCCACAAAAGGGCTGACAAGTGTTACTGGAGTAAGAGGAGAAGGAGTGGGTGAGTTGTGTGGATGTGCACAGTGTGTCTGGGCAGGAGATGAAGTGGATGGGTTTTTTTGTTTGTTTGTTTGTTTGTTTGTTTTATATTGGCTTATTTAAATATGTAATCCATTTTGGTCCTAAGCATATATCTATTAGCTGTGTTCTCCTAAATCATCTCTAATAACTGGATCAATTTCAGGTGTCCAGGAAGAATTAAAAGTGCAGTCAGAGCAGTAGAAAACAAGGTTGCTGAGGAAGGAGTGCAGAAATAGGGTTTGTTTGGTCTTTTACACAAGAAAAAAGGAATGAGACAGCTTAGACTTACAAAGTAGTTGCTGAAGAGAAAAGGACAAACAGATCTTTTGGGGTCCATTGATGATACTAGTACTTGGCTTCAACATTCCTAAGAACTTTAGTTTTGCTGTCGGGGAGGCTTTCTGTTGGGGTGATTAACTTTGTGCTAGAAAATCTTGTCTAGGAATCTGTGAAACCTTCACCACAGGAGGATTTCTTAAACAGCTGAGGCAGGAACAGTTCAAGTGTTGAAGGAACAATTGATCCTGCCTTAGAGGAATGGGCTGTATGATAAAAACACTTCTTTGAGATCTCCTCCAACACTATCTCTCAAGATCTCCTTTTGTTTCCTCAAAAAGCCTTGGACTAAAACTGGACTTGTGGCTCAGAATTGATTCAAAGTTTGGGGTTGTTCATTCCTTAGCCAAGATTTTGGTCTGCACTGTTTTCTCTCTTCTCAGCTCACACAGTGTACAGTGAAATAAGAAATCCAAGCAAGATGCCAGCATTTGGAGCACACAATAGTCCTCTCTGGCAGCTATTCCCTTCCTGCTAACACCATATGCTTGCAGAGCATACAGTTTTTCACCTGCTACTGTCTAATCCCATTTATGCTTAACCTGAACACTGCCTCCCTTCACTCTTCTCTGTTCAAGTAGTACCCCAGGGACAAGAACCGAGTATCTCAATGTATGAGTACAACAGCTAACCCATTTTGGGTACTATGCCTTGAAATGATGTCATGGGCAGACTGTTAAACAGATGTTGGTTCGCAAGCTAATGGGGAATGATTCTCTTTGTTGCAAAAAGTCACAGGGCCACCAGACATCTACATTTTCCAACACGCTCCTGATTATTCCACCCAGAAAATTTATCTGCATGGTCTCTGAGGGCTTTAACGTGTTTCTCCAGCATTTCTAGCCATCTCATAGATTGAACAGGGATGGAGGTCTGGTCAGAGCTGGAGAACAAGGCCAAAGCTTGAGGAGAAGAAGAGACAGGCTGCTCAGGTGCTGCCCTGGGCCCACAGCTGATCCATCCATTGCAGGCAGCACATCTGAAAGGCTTTTATTATCTTTAATTCCAAGAAATTAAAATGTGATTACAGCCCTCTGAGGAGTAAACCTGCTTTCTCCCTCACCTTCTCTGTTCTCCATCTGGACCATCTTCCACCGCTCCTCCTGTAACACCTGGAGGTTGCTGTCCTTTTCTCCTGTTCATGCTGGGGTCTACATGCAGCCAGACAGCACTGCTAGACCTTCTCTGCTCCCCTTCTGCACACCAACAAAACCAAGCCTTGAGCAGAAAGGACAGGCTGTCTCTTATCTGTCTTGTGTCTCCTTGCTGATAAGGGTGCCTACAAAATTATCTTGGGGGCGGGAGGGGGGGGAACAGTTCACTACTGTAAATGGCTTTTCTTTCTCCTCCTATTTAACACCTCAGTATATTTTTGACTGTTTTTTTTTTGTTTGTTTGTTTGTTTTTTTGGTTGTTGTTGTTTTTTTTTGGTAAGGTCACGTTTAAATTACTTGCTTCTCTACAGAGAACTTCACTCATGCTAAACCTGGGCCAGTGCCATGCTCTTGGATGTGGAGGTGCTCAGAAGTCACACAACAAAGCCTAATGCCTATCCCATAGACAGGGGGCAGAAATTAATCATTCTGCATGCATGTAATTGTGGCATCTGGATGTAAACGCACTGACATCTTTGAAATTTGATCTGAGATTATTTTGGATTCCCGCATTTCAGTTTCAAAACTATGTCACAGGCTCCCACTCTGTACTCTCCTCCCCCAAGGAGTGTTCCCCACAGCAGGAATTTGCAGATCACTCCATTGCAGGTGCATTTTTTCTCAACTGTCCTGCAGGAAATAATTCTGCAATGCTTCATTTTATGTAAAATAAATGATGTACTCAATGTGAACAGTTAGCAAGGCCCACCATAGTCACACCATACAGGGACACTAGAAGCTTGAAGGGCTTTTCAGAGATGATTGGCTTCATGTCCTTGCACAAGTGATAAGGTTTGTTCTGATCCCACTGGAGCTGTAGGGGCTGTAACTTTGGAGGACAAACCGAATTCACTTAGAGCTGCAGTTTTCTGTAATCCTCAGGATCTTAACTACTGTTAACATGGAAACTGCTCAAGTGCTGCTGCTTTTTTTCCCCCCTCTCCCTGTCTTTGCTATGTGCAGTTGGATGTTTCAACTTTACCACTTCCTTACAAATTCTTCTCTTTCCACTCCTTTCTTCATGGACCAGTTTGCTATTCCTTTCACCTTCCCATGTTTCACTTCTCTGTTGTTTCTGTATCTAAAATATCCCACCAGTGGCTCTGCTTACATCTCTACCTCACTTTAAGCTTCTTCTAACAAGTTATTCCTTTCAAAGCATCCACAAAGAGAAACTAGTAATGGTCCAAAAGTGCACCACAAAGTTGTTCACCTTGCTGCAGCTTTCATGCATCCTGTCCCCTTTGAGTTCAGTCCTTCACAGCGTGGGCTGCCTTCCCCCTCTGCCAGTCCTGCCCAACACCAAAAAACTTCACAAATAATTAGGGGAAGCGATTTGGTTTGGAGAATGAGGTATTGACCTTGCTGGTTTTAGCCCTGCCATTAAGATGCTAAATGACCTCGAATAACTTTTTTAACCTTGTCTGTACCAATCTGTATCATCCTCTGACTTTTCTCAAGAAAACATGTAAGCTTCTAGGATCTCGCTATGTGCTGTTAAAACCTTTTAACAAAAGGGCCTTATCCCCTGCAAATATCCACATCTAACCTAGTCACTTTAGTTTCCTAGGCAGTCAGACGGGCAAAATGGGCAGATTTTGCTTAAGATTCACCTAAGCAAATGCAGACCTGACCTTTGGAATGAAATAAATTAGACCATCAGAATGCTTGCATGTTGAAATTGGTCCCCCAACTATTAGCCCATTGCAATTCCTTGGTTAATTTAGCTGAAGTATCCAAATTATTTTGGTAGATAGCAATTTTTAGTAAATAAACTATTCTTTTTTAAAAACCACCCAGCTCTGCTGGATCATAGAGAATGAAAAAGAGGTGATTTTTTTACATCTCTTAAGAAGTTTCTTTGTAAGCAGATTCTTGAACTTTTCCTTCATGAGGAAGTTTTATCATGTTTCGTGCTCCTGAAGAGCTATAACTGTGAGCAGTTTCTGTAGGCATGTAGGTACTAGGAAGCCAGCGCACTGGACCCACATCAGATATACCATGTTGGTTGCATGGAAGCAGAAAGCACAGAGCTCCTGTACAGCTTGAGAACTACATCAGTTCCTAACCATAGGTGTAACACCATGAAAATACTATGTGAGAAGTGCATCCTTTCTACCTTAAATGAGAACACAGAATTTCCGTGAAATGGCATCTGATGAGGAGCTCATGGGAAGGAATATTCTGTTTTTCTACCCAAAGGAAGGAGTTTTGAGAAGAACAGGCCTTTTGCAAGGCAACAAGATGGAAAAGTCATGTCACTCTCCAAATATGCAGAAATGGAAGAGCTGAATAAACTGACTAGCATGAACATTACACCTATCACTGCTAATCAGTGTCACCTCATACAGCTGAAATGGCATTAGAGTATTTGAGTGTCTTTGAATAAGACTAAATAACAGAATGAACTTTTTGGAAGAAAAAAAAAAGGTTTTGCCAAAACCTATTACATATATACTACAAAGGAGTGTCTGTGAGCAACTGGGAGGGAAACAATAATAATAAACTGGAGGAATAGCTTTCATAGAATAATAAATGAATTGCAAATAGCACACATGTCAGAAACTAACTCAAAAACAGAAAACTGTTCCAAAACAGAAATAAAATGAGATTGTGACTGGGACACTGGGACAAACAGCCTCTTCACCCTTGGAAAAGGAGGGTCTCTTTCCTGAGTAAAGGATTAATTTAAAAAAAAAAAAAATATCTTTGGAGTTCAAATACCTTTTTACAAGCCAAAATAATTAAAAAAAAATAAAAAATAAAGTATGCTCATTTAACTACTCCAAAATCCCAAGCACCTAGAGAGGTTACTAGAGCCCCATAGACTAAGGGGTTACCTGGCCTGCAATGCTCTGATATGGAGACCTTCTTAAAAGCACCACCAAATCTGTGTTAGGCATAACCAGGAGAATGGATTTAGTCCTAGAAGAAAACCTTCCCAAAGAAGAAAATTTAGGGAATTCTTTCAGCTTATTAGCCACAGTGTTATTGAAAATGCCTGTGCTAGTAGTATGAGGCTGGAGAAGTCATCGTGGAGAATGGAAAATGGAGATGGATGCAGATCCTGTGAAGGAGACAGAGTTAGTGCCTTTGTGTGATTCTCTTCCTCCCAGTGCTCCTCAGGAAGGACTGGTAAAATGTGAAGGCTTAATTATTTCAGCTTGTGCAAATTCGATACTCCAGAGAAATATTGGGGTGGCTTGTAATTCTGAAAAGTGGAAGTTGCTCAACCAGAACCTCAGTTAGTTTGAAGCCAAGGAATCCACCCCTGTGTACAGCAGCTGGAGACGTAAAGAAGTTGAGATATAACTAAACTAATCAACTGCAAAGAAAACTTTATCGGTCCCCACATCCCTCCAGTCCCATGTCACTGCATTGACCTGTAGATCACTGCTAAGGAAAGGGGGAATTGCCTGTTTAATAATTCTGCTGAGAGCACTGCAGTGCAGCTATGTAATGAGAACACCTGGTAACTGAGGACGGAATGGAGGCTAAGAATCTCATTTTGAGTGGGCCATCAGCCCAAATACCGTTTTCATTTATTGTCAGGCTAGATGGGACTTTAGCTGGCTCTGGAAAAGAAAATTGTATCTTCCAAAGAGCCCCTTGAGCCATCCTGATCAAGAAAGAGCGATCATAGTAATGTAATGGAAAACATAGAATCTTCTTTCTCGCTTCTTTCCAGGAAGAATGTCCGATGTTTCAAGCTCTGTCTCTTTGGTCGTAACATCGTGCAGGAGTAGAAAACTAAGAAAACTAAGGCTTTGTGCAGGTGCACCCCAGGAGCAGCCCCAGATGAATCCAAGCAGTGATTCTCCACTCTTCCTTGAGGTACAGCAGGGTCAACATGCATCTTCAGAGGGTTGCATGGGCATATCCTTGACAAGGATCAGCAACAGTCTTGGAATTGCTTATGAGTCCTGATACTTATGGCAAAGCCTTTTAAAACTAAATAGGGCTAAAAAGAAGAAATATTCCTTATAAACTAGTCAGCAAAACAACACAACCTCATAGAGAGTGGAAGCCTTTCCAGAAGAAGCCTAAAAATTTGGTGTCAAGGACATAATTCACTATTAAACCCAGAAGGATTTAACTGCTGGCTCAAATGTAAACAGGTTGCCCTGCTTGGGTTAGTAGATAAAGTTCTGCTGCAAGGCCAGTGCTTGCAGTTGACTGCTGTGGGATTACTGCTTATTTCCTTCCTTTTGGACAAAGAGCATTTCTGATGTGGTGAGTGAAGGAGAGGGATGCCTGAGAAACACAAGTAAGAAAGTGGCTTTTCAGTGAAGATCCATTTAGACAACTTGGTGTCTATTACAAGCTTAAGTCAGACAGTGTCTGCATGCAAATGTAGGGAGGTAGTGGAGGGGAGCCTCATAGAGTGAGCGGGTCCTTTTTCATCATTAGCATTTGCAAAGTAAGTAAGTGGCATAAATTCAGCATCCAATGACTGGAAGCACACTGGACATGCCCTGCATGTCACAAAGCTCTCAGACCTCTGTGCTAGCACCATCTGCTGCTATCATGTTCAGGTGCTCTGCTCACCAAGCTGAGCTTAAGGATTTATTACCATTGTGGAAAGGATCTGCAATCTCACATCAGTAGGACACAGCTGTCTGCTGCCGCACACAAGGGAAACCTTTGTCCATTAATTCTTTGTCCTTTTTGGAAAATGGCTGGGCTTAGGGGGAGGTCATAAGGATGTTCTCAGATGCCTTAAGTTCTTTGTCATGCTGTCTGTGGCTGGAAAGCAATGAAAACAAAAGGATGGTGCAACTAAGGAAATGGCCATGCATGGTAAGGGACAGAGGGCCTGTTCCAGAGAGAGGAGCCAGTTGTCCTTGCCTTCAGACGATGCCAGGAAAACAAGCCACAAAGCGCTCACAGAGCACGACAGTAGCAATTGTCTATATAAAATCACTTCTGCCATGCTCCTTGAGCACTTTATGTGTGAGTGTACCCAGAGAAGGGACAGGATGAGAGAGGAAGGCAGCGGGTGGCTTCGCACCAGGACAGGGGCTGTTAAGCCACCTCCAGATGGCACCGGCTCCATATGATGCTTTATCTGTCTTGTGAAGAAAGCGGATCTGTCACTCAACTCATTCAGACAGGGTTCTTTTCACTTTCCTGGAAGGGTTTGACTGTACCTGGCGGTTTTCTTACTGTTACCCATGAGATAAAGATTTTTATCTGTTGCAGTGGAACAGCCAGAACTCCTTTATTTTGGTTCTGTTGAAACAGGAGGCCAGTGATGACGGGAAGAGCTGGCAGCCTGTGCAGGCTGACATGAGAAATAGTTTGCTGAGCCCTGCCATTGAGATAAGGACAAAGGGCCAGGACCAGCTCTGGGGGAAGCATGCATTGCTCACACAAGGGCCTGCAGCACAGCAAGAGCTGGGACAGCAGAGGGATCAAGGTGGGGAGATATTTCTGATGTGGGGATTGTGGAAATAGCATCTAAAGGACAAAGTAGATATGGCACGGACTGTAAGTGACGGGACCTTCTGGCTTACAAGGTTTTGCATGGAAAGAAAGGAAGAGAGAGAAAATCTGCAGGAGAAAACCAAGTGTGCAAAATCTTCCCACCACTCTCATGTAGCCATATTATCACTCTGAAAAAAAAAAAAAAAAAAAAGGAAAGAAAAAAAAAATTTTCGGGTGCAGTTTTAAAACAGGCAATCATTTGCTTGAAATTACACAGAAAAGCTGTACTTACTTTCCCTGCTGAAGTACTGTCTTTGGCTTGATGTGTCAGTAACTGGCCAGGATGAGACCACTCAGAAGAACAGTAGGAATCTTTGCAGTGTGTGATTACAGACAGGAGTTAGCAGGGACATCCAAATGTCTTTAGTGACAGACCTAATATTAATTCCTTTTAGCCTAGCAGATGGAATTGGAATATACTGTTAGTAAGCATTACACGCCACACCATAATTACAGTATATCCCTCTTACAGTACTGACCTACAATAAATATTGCTTTAACGCAGCAGCCCCTGCCTGGCCTCCTCATGCACAACTACATGAGACAATATGCTTCCCACGAGTCTTTTGACATGCCAGACAAATGGTTTTTCCAGAGAAAAGACAGAAAAGGAAATTCGATGAAGGCTGGGGCAGGGGAGACGAGAGGAAGGAGAGGGACTGGGGAGTGAGAAAATCGCGAGCACAGACAGGCATTGGCTGTACAGAGATTAGCAGGGTTTTTTTTGCAGCACATGGTAGCGTTTGGTCACTTGAGGGGCCAGCACAGGGCTCTCCCACCCCACAGCCACCATCACTGCTGCATATGGTCATAAATCTCCCTCCTTGGAGGTATTTAAAAGTCCCTGGGACATGGTCCTGGGCAACCTGCTCTAGGTGGCCCCGTTCAAGCAGGGGGGTTGGACCAGATGGCCTCCAGAGGCCACTTCCCACCTCATCCATCCTGTGGTTCTGTGATACCAGCAGCAGAAGAACAAGATGATGAACTGGTATTACTGTGGTTACAGGATGATTTCAAACTAAACTGCTAAAGAAGATTTTGTTTTATTTTATTTTTACATCTCAAAATATTCCTTGAAAGCAGCTCCTCAGCAGGAGCTGAAGGAAAATAAATTGGTTATGGTTTAATGGACTAGTCCCAGGGAGCCTTTCATAAAATAATTATAATATAATAAATGAGAAATGTTGTAAGAATGGCTAAAATGGGAATTTACACAAAGTATGTTGCCTTTTATTTGCATATGGCCTCAATGATTATGTGCAAGATTTGGCCCTCCCCATAATAAATGCCACATTATGGTTAGAGAAATATGATGCCTTTGTTTTGGCAGAAAATAAATCTTTTAAGGTAATCAAAAATCTATGTAACCTATTCTAAAAATATCCTCTCCAAAACTGCCCGTGCCAGACAAAACAGGAGAAAATATTTGCCTTTGACAGGGATATTGATCTATAAAATGTTTCTTTTTTTCTCCTTTCTTTGCCTGCTTGGTTTTCTTCCAAGTTCCCCTCTCCTGGTGCTTTCAATGGAGCAAGGGGTACTTAGGGGAAGGAACATCTTGAAACGTGACTTTGCCAGCTCTCCCCTGATTTTTATTCACACTGAGGCCCTGTGCACTATTCTGGAAATTCAGAAAGGGATTGCTTTCATTTTTAGCTCTCTAGACTCCCCCCAGCATGTATAAGGACCTTTGTATGAACAAGGACTTAATACACACATTATTGCAAAGTTGCTTTGGATGCCCTCTCCCCTTCACAGAAATAAATGGAAGTGAACCTGGAAAAAATGTTTCACTTCCTATGAAAGTCAATCCACCTAGAAAGGAATCCTCATAAAGAGCAATACTGCTGGAGGCAGGGATTTCTCTGAATAAAGTAAGTGTCTAGGTGCTCAGGAGGTGGATTTCCTATTCATTGGTGTACACTAGTGGCTTTATAATACTACGGTGACGCAAAGCACCTATACTAGCCTAAAAATACAACACTAGGATCACTGAAACAGCAGCACAAAGCAGCTGGGCTAGACCAGTGTGTCTGACACTTGCTATACTGGTTGTGGAAGCTAATTTAGACAATCTGTGACCTCCTTATATTGGCCACCACTCATCTCTCACGTCTTCAAGTTGAGGTTGAGAAGAAAATTACAACACTATACTCCTTCAAGACCATGATATTATTTATTCCCTACTTTTCTTCAAAGGCCCAGCAGTGTAAAAAATAATTCTGGGAGTATATGGCTGACCATATGATTACAAAACATGGGATTTGGGGTGGAGAGAGGTTGTTTCTTGTTTAGCAGAAATAGCAAATCGCTGGGGGGATGGCATTTCCAAACAACAAATACCCCACCTGTTGCTTTTACCTGGCACCCTCTCACACCAGAAGAGTGATTAATTAAATTTTTTATACAGTTAACTGCTGTTCCCAAGGCTCTATTTCCTCATTAGCAAGTGTTTTTCTTTCAGGCAGAATACTGTGCTTTGTTGTGTGTGCTTGGAAAGCCTTGGTTATGCCTGGCCAATGGAACGTGGAGCCACAACCCGTCCCCCATGTGAGTGTCTTTTAACAGCTCTCAAAGGCTGCTGGTGGGCAACTGTCCCTTCTGCTCCCACACGGTACTTGAGGCTGGTCTGCCCATGTTGGTTTCCTGAGACAAACCATTATAACCTCCTGTTAAGCATAAGCAGACATACGGTTTTTGAGGGACAAAAAAACGATAGGAAAGAGTTTAAGTATTGAATTCACTTGCACAGACTTATAATTTCTCTGTCTGAAAGGATGAACAGCACAGAGGCTTACTCTGAATTCAATCAATCATTCCAAAGCGCAGTCAATAAAACCAGTGTATAATAGCTGCTGCTAACCACAACCATGTATCAAATCAACCATCATGGTTTCTAGGAAAGAGGATGTAAGGAAATCTTACAGTTTATTGGACCATTCTTTTTCCTGGAATACTATACTTCTAAAATAGCAGCTTAACAAAACACCACCAAGATCAAGGAATATTTGCTGTCAAAGACCAAAGGAAGCACTGGGTTCATAAACTGAGGGGCCTTTGAAAGCCTGAAGGAGCACTGAAAATAGCCTTTCAGCTTCTCTTTCTCTTCTTTCTGGTCTCTTTTTTAGCTGCAGTTATTTGTAGCTATTTGCAGATATAAATCCTTCTTTTGAATGCATTCTCCTAACTCTCAATTCATACTTTCACATAGAATACACTTAATATTTGTTCAAGACCCATGACATAAGCTGGCATTCTGAAATTTGAACATATATACCCATATTTTTGTGCACACATGTAAGTACATGGAGGGTAGCCAGCTGCTCCGCTAGCAGTTCCAGGCTAAGGATTTCAGCCTTAATATTCAAATAAGTCCTTCAGGTCTTCAAATTTTGTGACAAGCCTTACTTTTCCCAGAAACCTTAGAGAAATGCTACCATGTGCCAGCGTCTTCCTTCCCTGCAGCCCTCAGAGATGACAGATGAGCTCCCCAATTGTTAGTACTTTCATATTTTTTGGAGCCAGGAAAATATTAAGGGAATCTTATCTCTTCTATAACCTGTTATGACATTTTGGACAATTCTTCTTGTTTTTTATCCATTCCATAATTTTCATGACAGTTCAATGAAAAGATGAGTTATCTGCACCCTGTAACCTGTCATCCCAACACAAGACCAAGCCAGGGATCCAGGACCACACGTGCTGCCAGTCAGCTGTAGTCACAGCATTCAGAGCTGTGATGCATATGTTGCTAGAATCAGCTCTTTGTTAAATAAAACAAGCACTTCTATCTCCTCCTTGAAATCTCGAAGCAGTCTAAGCTGATGACAACACATCAGCCTAATTGTTGTCATTGGCATTTGGTGGACTGTTGCACACTGTGACAGCACCAGCTGCCAAACAGCCTTGAAATGTAGGACTCAGCCCCAGCTGGTCACACCTAGACCTGAGATTACTGATCATCTGAATCTTGCTGAGTTCCCAAGATGCTTTGACAAGAAAAGAAATATTAGAAATTCCTCGTGATGAAAACAGGAAGCCATCATGGCTGATCATGAAAACTGGTCATGAAAAAAAGAGCTGGGAACTCATGAATAACAAATTGTTATGTGATTATATATTGTCCCATTCAAATGTGTTTCCTTCTTGGAAAAAAGCCCTGTATGCCATAGGTTCGTGCAGCATACATCCAGTAAGCCAGTTAAATTGCTTCGAAGAAGTGAAAGGAAATAATATCCCTCCTGAGAAGAGCATGAGATCTTTCCTGAAGACACCACATTTATGCCCTAAACTGTGTGTGCAAGTCAAATAACTTGCCACTTTTATTGCAAGGGCAGGAAAGAATGAGATGAAAGAATCACTCACTGCAGGGAAACAAGAATTTTTGCACAACTTGGTTGAGTTCCCTCTTTCACTGCCTTCCCCTGCCAGATCCTCTTAAGAGAGAGAAAATAATAATCTCATGAGATGGTCTATTACTGACAGTTCATTACACTAATTTGAATGGGAATCTTGCTTTCAGTTTAAAACTGGAGATATTTTTGCCACTCATGAATGATATTGTATTCATTACGAAAACACCATGCTGTGGGAACATGTCATTTCAGTAATAACCCACCTTTCAACTACACCACTGGTCCCTTTCCAATAATAATTAGAATCATTCTCTAATTTTTAAAATACAGGAAACTTTTTCAGAGTATGCAGAAGCTCCCTCATGCTGTGACACTCTCAAATTCATGCTAAATATTAGTGAGAAGCAAGATGGTTCAAACAGTACAGTGGGACAGAATTGTAATGGAGGCTGATCTTCACATCTCCAGGATCAGCACCAATAAATCAGTGATTCTCATTAGATGTTGTGTTAGTTTCTACTTTTATTGCTGTGGCAATGTAGCAATGTTTTTCTATAAATTTGAAGAAACATAACTGTGTTCAAAACTCTTCTTCCAGTAATTTACCAGTTTATGATAGTTTGTAATTTGTAACTGTAAAATCATACATTTTTTTCTCCCTGGAGATACTAGTGTCTTGTACACATACACACAGAAGCGCATACTGTTGCATGATTTGTCTTTGAATGGAAATTTCCCATAAATATAAAGTAAACCATTCCACACAAGTGAATACAGTACAAGCACAATTACATCAATGTGTTTCATACATATTTTGGCAAATTACTAGGATCTGGTTATCAAATTTATGATGTTCTGCTCCTGTAATAAATAATCTGTGAACCCATTAAAGCTGTGTTTCTCATATGTCATTAACTACAATAGACCAAGCACATGTGGAAGCATAATCTCCTTCCTAAAGCCAGATACCGTATATCATACTTAGGATTTTCTATGTGGCCTGTTGTAGTATTCTTGGAACCCAGGGAATTCCAATGTTTGCTATATATTTGAGACCTATAAAAGATTGGGTTCATTTCTCCAAATACCAAATAAGTTTTCCCCTCAAAAGATTCGACTTCGTCATTCAGTCTGCTGCCATCACGTCCAAACCTTAATCTGCTAATTACAAGCAAATAGTAAACTCTCAGTTTTTAACTTGCAAGAAATTACATCTAGGCAAAACATTTCCTGCTAATAACAGAAGTTCTGACAACTTCAGTTTAAACTCAGAAATATTGGACTAGTTTTGCTCTCCTCTGCCCTTACACTTACCTATTTTTACAGCCACTAGCAGATAGTTTTATTGTCTTAGCACCCCACAGAAATTAATCTCCAGCCAATCCTAAACCCTCTGGCACCAGAATAACTCTGTCTACTCCATTAAAAAATAAAACCACCCTGAGAGTGAAAAAAACAGTGGATGGACAGGTTAAATGGTTTGCTCGTGGTTGCACCTGAGCACTGCGATCAAAGCATCTTCCACAAGTGCCAGTGCAGCACTGAATACTACCCCTCCTTTGGGCAATAAATACTAATCCTTTTGCAAATACTCGTGAATTTGACCTGAGAACAATGGTGCTCTTCCTGCCAGCAGCGCCACCTCCCACTGCAAAGGCAGCAAATTGCAGTTTGAATAAAAGCTGGTCAGCACTGTGTTACTGCTCAGCAGTGAAAGTTGCATTCAGCCTTCCAAATATTCATCTCTTCCTCTTGCCCACATTCAGTTGTGAA
The DNA here is from genome assembly GCF_009769625.2 of Cygnus olor. Taxonomy (NCBI): domain Eukaryota; kingdom Metazoa; phylum Chordata; class Aves; order Anseriformes; family Anatidae; genus Cygnus; species Cygnus olor. The sequence continues at coordinate 70,980,398 of NC_049172.1, read as the reverse complement.
TTTTCATTTGTGTGAACATTTTTATCCTGTTCTGTTTCTGACAAAGCTCAGAGAAGAAACGTCAGTGATATTACAGCCATCTAGCATAATGTTTACTAAATAATTCTTTGTTGCATCCCTCCAACTGTTTTCTTTGGAGGGAAACAAACATTCTTACAAATACAACAGATGACATATGAAATGATAAAAGTGCCTATTGGGCAAATGAAAGATCTCCTTTATTCTCCAAAACATGAAGCTTTACAAGTTTAATGTGGAGTGCTGTACTATGCCAGATACGTTTGGAAACCATCCCAACTATCACTTTGAAATCCTGCCTATTTAAAAGTTTTGGCAACTTTAATCACAGGCACAAAAGCTTCAGCAAAATTGCTGTTTTAATGAGGCCAGCTCTGCCAGGAAGTGACAAAGCAACCAATGCCATCTGTTTGCATCTACCCACATTTAGTCTATTAATATGAGCCAAACTTACAGTTGTAAGTATTGTTTTACTGGTATCATTATCTGGCCTAAAAATAAGTGATCGGTCTTATTCATTGCTGAAGTAACTCTACTGAAATCAGCACTGTTACACCAGATATAAGTTTGACCCAATGCTTTTTTGGCCAGAAAATAAAATTGGAAAAATTCAGCTCCATATGCTATGAATGCAAGCAAACCTTGGCTAAACAGATGAGTGGTTTTTTTTCATATATGCATTACAAGCTGAGAACTAACTACCCTTGTGGGTCACAGTGACTGTATCCTGAATCTCTGTGGAGTTAAAATGCTTGGAATAAATATAAGTTAAAAATATGTTTCTATGTTACTGTGCTACTATTGAGTTTCTATTCAATGATCCAACATGCAGTAGCCAAATAAATCCATCTGGCTTCTTTTCTACGCAAACCTTAGGTCCCTCAAGATATTTTTCTGCATATTTTCCATAGTTATAAAACTTTTGGACATGCATTGATAAAACATGAATATGGGCATTTGTGGGTTCCTTATACTTCAGTTGAAGACTTAAAACCACAAATTGATTTGACACTCCAAAGAAGCACACTGCTGAGAAATGTCTGCTCACATTTCATGATGTCTCTGTCTACACATTAAGAATGGAGTAACCAGGGTAGAGCATAAACTGCAGGAACCTGGAGCACTTCTTCATCTGTAAATCTGAGTACGAGCTCCAGCTACAGCCCAGCTCCCATATAGGATGTACCCTAAGCATAAATCTCCACTCCCCACCTCCTTATTCCACCCTCCCCCAGTTTGCCCTCTTTTTCTAACCTCTGGGAAGAAGACCCTGGCACATGGATTGAAAGGAAGCCAAAGCCAAATCCAACAAGGGTTGGATCCCTGCTGTGCTTGTGTGAGACTGCACTTGTCCTGCAGCCTAAGGTTGTTTAAAATGCTTCAAAACAACTTGCAGAAGATACAAGGCAAACAGCTGTGCCAGCCTATGTCAAGTTGATGAATATTACGTACTTTAAGCAACAAAGTGGTCCCATTCACAATGCTGCTTTTCAGTGCCAGCTTCCAAATGAGGAGATAACTGAAAGAGAAAAGTTCATTTAAAGAATGATGCTCTGTCTGGAAAAAAAATAGTGAAGGTTTTCAGGTAGGGATGATGCCAGCTTGTAAGGAACACAGACCGTTATATTCCTTGGTTGGCTGCACAACCATCCTTCCTGCTGGAATATTTAGGCCTAGACACAGGAACTTATATCAAAGGGAGATGGACAGGCAATGTCTAGATGTTGCTAAACAACTGCTAACATAAAATAGATATAATCAAAGCAAAAGAAGAGGAACTGTAAGCTTTTCCATACCTTTAGAATCTGAAACAGGCCATTTCAAGTGGATGGAGAAGGAAATTCTCCTGGTTTCCCACTTGCTTCCCACATTTATGAATTAAGTGTGTGCAATCACCACTCTCCAGCACTCTTAAACATAGTTTAATACAAGAAAGACATTAGTTTCCTTGGTTGACATTCTCCTGCAACAGGGATAATTCTTCTCTGGTCCTTGGGCCTTCATGACTTTATTTCATATTTGTTCAAAAAACTACTTATGATCATCTACATCCTCTTGGTTAATGGCACAATTTATTTTGTTTTGGGCAGCTTATGTTATGATCTCTGAGATTATATTGGATTTAGGGATTTCAGTTCAGTCTTTAGTGGCTCATATATATCACAAATCTAATGCATATCACAGGACACAGGCTAAAAAAAAGCGTGTAACATGGCATTTCTGTAAAAGCCCAGAGTGCTGGACCACATTGGCAGGCTAATCTGTCATCACTAAGAATTATTATATTCATAAGTCTATACCACACAAACAGAATCCTCTGACCTAAATGAAATTACTCTGGTTTCACAGCAGTACCACTTAGACTGCATTACAGTCCCTTATCTGTGGCTTTCCTCTGGCTATAAGTGATGGGAGACTCTGGTGCCTTATGTAGCTATACTGCCCATCTACTTTCCATATTAGAACAATAGGCATAAAAACTTTGTTTTTGTAAAGATCTGCTGCAGCTTGATTGAGCACTTCAGCCTCCTCTTTGGCAAATACTCTATTCTGGTTTTGATCAAACTTTTCGAATGTATCAGAATTTTTTTGAACACTGTTCCTTTTATCTTGCATGGTGATTCTTAATAATATGGATGTAACTAGGCTATGACATGAACAAACATTTCCAGCATTTTCTTCCCCTTTAATGCCAAAGTTCACGGTGGTTTATGGATTTTAACTTACTGTGCACACTTGACATTGTATTTAAGATACCTGCATGTAGCGTTCTGACTTTGAAGACTGTTATAGGGTTTAATGTTGGTTTCTCTTAAAGACAATGAATCGCAGTTCTCAAAGTCAGGTTACCTCGAGCATCATTTGGGGATGACCCCAAGGGAATACACCCCATGGCACTCCTGGAGAGAAGCGCCAAGGCTGCTGTGTCTGCCCCAGCTCTGCCCATGGCTCCTGCACTGGCCACAGGGGAAAAATGGTGCAGGCTTAGGGTAACCTTGAAAGAACAATTCTTCCTAACCCAACAAGCCTAGGCATTAGATTAAGCTCTGAAAAAGATGCATTGCAAATAACTTCAGAGAACAAGAAATGTAATTTTAGTTCCATATTATTTTGTCAATGCAAGAAGAGAAGACACAAAAAGGGACTTTAAACTAGGACCCGCTTGATTCTAAAACAGCAAGGTAACAGCTGCCAAACAGCATCTGATATTTGATTTCTGAAGCTATCCCCAGACCTGTGGCCCTGTTTAGCAAGTGCCGCAGTGTGACCACCTCTCCAGCACCATCCCCTCTGCACGGAGCCGGAAGGCCGCGGTGGTGAACCTGCGACACGCTGCAGGCCACGCTCCAGCTGTCTTCCAACAAACCAAGCCACGGCAGCTCCAGAAGCTCACAGTAGCGGCACTAATTTCTACCAGCTGAGGACTTTGAGCCATTATCACTTGTTTAGACTTCAGAACAGACCTCAGGCTCTGCCGCCTGAGCCTCCTGTACACAGAGCGGCTGCGCAGCCACTCCTGACACCGCTGAGCACGGAACACGGTTTCCTGACGAGCCCAGGATGTTCGCGTGGTTTGCTTGGCCCCAGAGAGCACAGTGTGCCTCGTACTGCGATAACGTGCGGCTCTGGTGACAAAGTGACATTTAATGCCTGGAACAATACTGCCGTGGGTGTGGGGAATGGAGCACCTACCACATGGGCACTGCTGAAACGAAGCCAGCCCGGTGTGCCAGCTTTGCGAAAAAGAGCACTTTGTTTCTGCTTGGCCTTGGCAAGCTTTTAACCCTGCCTAATTTAACATTAAAGCTACACTAGCTGTCTCAGATCCATATTGTTAAAGCCAGCTGGATATGCCAAAAACTACAAAGAGAGCGAGCATTTTGCCTAAACAAATAATACTGACTGTCACTTTGTATCAGGACTTAATCCTGTTAATGAGCCACAGGTGGGGCAATTTCCCTGATTGAATGCATTTTTCAGAGACCATTACCATTCACTGTGCTGCTTGCTGATAGCCATACGGTATGTACTGTAATCCTGACATCGCTCTTACTCAGCAGTTCATTATTTAGAGTGCCTTTTACTCTCACGTCCAGTCAGCCCTGTTATCTAGCCTAGCCACCAGGAAATGCTGCCCCAGTTTATTGTGAGCTGTATTCAGATTTGTAGATTTGTATTTCTTGTTGTTTCATAGTGGGTCCACTCTGCAGTGCTGAATATGGGAAACTTCACAGGATTAAATTAGCATCGATGAAGACGAGGTAAATTCTTTGGTTACTCTACTTCACGTCCTAAGCTCTCATTTTGTGCTACACAGAAACAGGAACATGGACTGGAGAAGTTTAACAACTGATTAGATGTGAAAATCTGTCCTGAAGTGCTGTTTATGTTAATAGCAAAATATTTCAGTTCATTTGTTAATTTTTCAAGTATATTGCTTTAATTCTTGTTATTATACAACCCCAGTGTGTTTTCATGGATGTAGAAGAAATGAGAGAAAGATTTCATTGCTTCTGAAACCAAATGAATTCACATCTCTATACATACATAAATTCTTTAATATTTATTTGGACATTGATGGAAGGAAAATCCCATGCAACCAAATGCAAAGACATCCCCTCTGTCTCAGAACAGGTCTCTCCTACAACCCTGTGGAAAATGAGCAAGCAGCTGATATTTACCCTGCTTCGTTGCAGCAGGCTGGTGAGGTAGTCCTTTGGCCAACCTTTTTTTGCATGACATCCTGACTGTCTTAGCTATGCTTGCTCTTCCAAGAAGAAAAAGATGGGAGAGGAGGCAGCCAGGAAACCTGTTTCACTGTCCGCTGAATAAGAATACACTGCTTCAGGTAAAACATTTTGAGTTTATGATCTTTTTTTGGTTAACAAGTGGGAAATATGAAAAGCCCACGTATTTTTCAGTGAAAATCATCTGCCTTGGAAAACTTAACTCTTTTCACTGAAAGCCAGCTCTGCTGCTGAAAACCAGTGAAATCAGTGAAATCAGAATCAGTACAGGGATGGGACCTGCAGCCTGAACTTCCCTTGGTTGTGCTGCAGATCACCACCGCAAATGATTTGCTGCTCCTTTTTAAACTAAATGTGAGGCAAAAATGGCTATTTTGGGTTAAACGAACAAGCACATCTTTGAGTACGGGAACTAATAACAGGCTGGCCTCCATCAGACGGTTATCTCATGCTTTGTTTGTTTTTACCCGAATTAGATTAGTGCCGCAGTGTGATTTCACCCTTATTAGACACCAGAAAGGCTACACAATGTAGCACTGAGCCCAAGGAAAAGTTCAGACAGAGTTCAGAGCTAATTAGACATCCCAAGTTCCTCACGGCAAGGAAACCTCAAGGTGGAGTGGAGTCGTGCGTGTCTGATATGACTGAACTGCATGGGCACGGATTTTTACTGTCAGCAGCCCATGGGGCTTCTCTGGTGCCCAAACACCATTGCATCTGCTGGACTTTGTTCAACAGTGAAATAATAAGAGCACTCTCTGCCCTACCTGTTTGCATGAAATGGTTACTGGAAAATCACTGAGAACTCTGTTAAAAATATCAGTTACCTGTAATGTAATCATTTGTGACAGAACAACATAACTGGGCACAACCAGGACCCCAAGAAAGGATGCATAGAGGTGCAACCACTTGGTATAGTTGTTTGGTTTTTTTTTTTGACATTTCTAAATCATTTTTAATGTTACAATGGTTTGTGATTTTTGTTTGTTAATTTTTAGGCTAAATAATAATCAGCCCCAGATTTTAAAGATATATTTTGTATTACCAAAACAGTAATATCAGAGTTACAGAAAAGAAAACAGATGCAACCCCTACCAGTCCTTAAGCAAATGTTTGTATTTGTTGTCTTCCCAGTTATAAGAGTCTGGTTGCCAGAAGGTTGGCTATTTATGAAATTATCTGCCAAAACACGTGTGCGTATCTCTCCTTAATCCACCAAAACCTGGATGTAGGAACTGTGAGCATGGCCTCTGGTCTTTCACCCTGTGAGCATGGCCTCTGGTCTTTCACCCCTGCTTGACTTCAGAGCCATTGTTCCTCCCATGCAATACAAAGAGGCTGGCTGCTCTGTTTTAAAAATAATCCCTGGCAGCAAATAGTTATATTCCAGGCACCTCTGCCCCAAAAGCTTCACAAAGAATAAAACTGTGCAGGTGGCCACCCTCACGTATCACTCTTGTCCCACTCGGTTGCACTTGTCTGCTGATGGTTTTTGCTGGACCAAATTCACCACTGGGTGCTGGACCTCTCGATGGCAAAATCTGGCCTGTGCCCGTTGACTTGGCTTTAGCTGCGCAATGTTAATATAGCGTTTCGGGATCTGCTTAAAGGAAAAGGTAAGAGGTGGCATTTCTCGAATAGTCACAATTTTCACTGCCTTGGGGTATAGAGAATGTGGATTAAACACCACGCAAAATGGGGGAAAATACATCGTACAGTGGTATCTCATTAAAAGGAATCTACACAGTAATATAACATTATACATGGTGGATTCAATCTGCTCGATACTGATGAGTGGTAATTCAGGTAAAACAAAACATTGATTAGCGTACTATGAGAAAAAGCTTTCTGCATAAACTTCAGGTTTTTTACTTGTGAGCTAATTAATTTGTTTGAAACGGACTGTATTTGTGAACTTTGGAAACTAAATGAAGCACGGCAGGGATTCCAGTTTATTGCCTAACAAAAAGTATTACTCTTTTAACAGTTCTGACAGGCACAACTGAGTCTTACAAGATCTATTCCCTTCTCTCCAACCCTGTTTTCCCCTTCAAACACTCTGTTGCCATATTAACTATCAATTTAGAAGATTTGCAGTTACCTCAACAGCACATTGTAGGGAGCTGATTTTCTGATTTCTCTCTCTCTCAATTTATTCTCAAGAAAACTATGTGTGATTTAATCATTGCAAATGACACAAAAGCTTTCAATGTGTGTTTAGTTATATATACAGCACATATATTCATGATGTTCATTTTATAGCTTAGAATCATAGAATCATTAAGGTTGGAAAATAACTCCAAGATCATCTGGTCCAACCATCTCCCTACCACCAATATCACACTAAGCATGTCCCTAAGCACCACATCCAACTTTTCCTTAAACAACCCCAGGGATGGTGACTCCACCACCTCCCTGGGAAACCCATTCCAATGCTTGACTACTCTTTTTGAGAATAAATTTCTCTAAATTTCCAACCTAAACATCCCCTGCTGCAACTTGAGGCCATTCCCTCTAGTCCTAAAAGCTTGAATCTTCAGTGTTAATATTTGCAGCTCCATCATCAAAACCTGAGAATAGTTTTAAGAGAATAATAGTTTGAAGCAAAAATTGTCCCAAATAAAGAGTGCTCAAGTTGTAACTCATTAAATTTCTTGCACATATGAAAAATATTTATGAAGTCCCCCCTTGATCTGAATGACCAAGCCAGAATGCATGGAGCAGATTTCCCTGCCAAAGTGGGGGAATTAATTCCCGCCAGCAATTTATAATAGGCTGCAGGAAAGTCACACTCACTACTATGTGATCAGGAGTGCAAGGCACTGCCATGCAAGGACCCCAGGGAGGTTCCAACATGCTGGCATGTAAGTAAGACTCCGAACTTCCTATTCCTGTGTCTTGTGCAAAAAGGCTTCAGGAGACTGATGCCTTTGCTTTATTAGCTGGCTGTGATTTATGGTGTGAAGAAGAGTGGCTGCGGCTGGGGTGCAGCTCGCTCAGTTTCCTGATTGGAGCTGAACTGGAAATATGCATCAGCTTTCCTCTAAATCTGTAGCCACATCATCATATTTACAAAAGAAAGTGAAGATACAGACCTACCATGTCCACATGTATCCATGACAGAGTACCAGTTGTTGAGCCTCTGCATGAGCACACTGCCTCATCTGTGTACCGCAAAATGGGAATGGGTGGGCTCTTTGACAAAGAAACCACTTTTTTTAGGGAGACAGCATTGTACTATGCATATTGTGTATGTCACAGGTTGTGAGAATACCAGCTAGCTTAAAGGAAAAACCCTTACTAGATGTAAAAGCTGCTTTACATTTCATTCACACATTTTCCACAAGAACTATTGAAAACCCTGACAAAGTGATATATGAGCAAATAAAATGTGAGTTTACTGCATACAGACTCACACTGTTTCTAGTACATTTTTTCTCAAAACTAACTGTGCCAACTGTTTCTCTTACAATTTTTCTCAAAACCCACTGTGCCAACCAAATGTCATTGATATGTGACTTTCCACACAGATATATAGTATTGCAAGTTTTCAAAATACTACACTAAGGCTGTTAAGCACATTGCTTTAAACTTGCACAAAAAATCAGAGGATATGAAGGAAGCAGACAATTGGCAGAACTGGCCTTTCCACCACATATGTCAGTAAGACCTATAGCTTGGGAAAATGATGCTTGTTGGAGTATAGCACTAATGTATTTACCATATGCTGTGCTAGAAGCTTTTTACGTTCATTCTAATAATCTGCAAACTTGGTAATTCACACACACAAGCTGGAGCTCCTTTTTTTAATGTTTCAGTAAAGATTTAATTTATGGTCTTGTAGCATTACAAGGCTGTGTTGGTTTTATCCAGCACACTGTATAGACTCTGTTGGTATGCTGTGAAATGCTGTCAGAAATAACAGTAACTGTACAATTCCTCTACTTAATGAGTGTTACTGGCCTTGTTTCTTATCCCTTAAACTATTCCTTAGTTAGTAAAGCTGCACAATTTGTAAAAGTCCTGCTAGTTATTGCTGTGAACTACAGAGATAGTGATAAAAGGGGAAATAAATACATAGAAAGCTGGAAATGCTCATTTCAGAGCTCACAATGAACAAAAGAGGGGATACCCCAGTCTGGGTATCTATTCCTAAAGGCATGATACCAAACAACAAAACAGCAGAAGTGTCAACAAGGGGCATTCAACCAGCTCTCCTTTAGGACTTCCATAGTCCCTCCTTGCTTTAAACACCTCCCAGGACCAGTCGACCACAAATGGGCTACAACAGGAAGGAGAAAGTGCATGAACATCTGAGTATGCACAGGAAGAAAAGCTGAGTGAGACTAGAATTAGGTTGTTTGCACTGAAAGCATTCCCCAATGCTCCAGGCTGCTTTCCTTCCTCCTCCCTTTATCTCACTCTCCATCTCCCACCTAGGTTTTCCTGCTTCTCCTCTTCACCATCCCCAATTTACAAAGCTCACGTATTACAGACAGCCACGGACACAACAGCTAACCCATGCAGAGCTGAACCCCTCCTGGGTCAGATCCTGTTTGCAAATATAGGTCAAAAACCTAATTGAGACTGGACCGTGTAATCCCAAATGGCCCATCTGTTCCTTACTCCCATTTCACAAAGCCTTGCTTGTCATCACCCCCTGTGACTCCCAGAGCCTGCCTATTTGAAAATCAGTTGTGCTCAGAGGAGCTGGGGATGGCTGAAATGTTTTTTCACCATATTCTGCACAGCCAAGTGCATAAAGACACATGTACTCAGACCATCTCCAAAGTCAGCTTCTGTTTGGCTCAACGCTGAGCTGGGCAAGGATGTCAAACGTGGCTAAAACGTGTGCTTGGTTAAGGCAGGGGCCAGAAAAAGCCTTTAGGAATGTCTAGTGGGACTGATTTTCCTTTTTCTCTTTTTGTGTTTTTTCCTCCTGGTTCTTTAACACCGCGATAGACAGCCCTTGATCTTGTTATAGAGGCTGACCTGACAGGAAATGTGTTGTATACCTTTCTTTCTGAGGCTCTGTGTTGGTTAGCAGAAAATGCCACTTCCATGGGGTGATTCTCTAGAGTGCCAAAATTAAACTGGATTCTCTTGGCATTGTTGATTTTCTGCAGATATATAGATATATATACTTTTTTTTTTCTTTTTCCTTTTTATTCAGGCCTTCACAGCACTGTTGGTTGAATGCCTGGGCTCAAGAGTATTTCAAGGTGGACTGGGATATAGAACAGCCTCCTTCTGGGCTTTGGTGGTTTCTAAATAGCTCTAGGGCAGCAAGGTCAGGGGCTACTGCTTACTATGTGTGGAATAGGAAAGCGACCCTATTTTCAGTTGTAGAATAGAGACAGTTTTCTTATTTCGCTGCTGGTAAAGTGTGAATAATGTCATAACACTGCTTGTTCGCTGGCTCCTAACCCTGAAAAAGCCTTTAACACTCATGACTGTGTCCCTCCCCACCTTGTCGCAAGGAAGTTACTTCCCTATCTTCTCCAAGCAGCTGGCCTTGTCCCTGGCACTACTGTCCTCTCGAGAGTCCAGGCCAAATGCTTAGTGCTTCTTCAAGGGATGAAGTATCAGGGCTGTAGACATAACTGGGGGAAAAGCTGACCAGAGCACACCAGCCAAAGGAGCGTTGGGACAGCAGGAAATCACTAACCTTCTCCATGAAGACATTCAACTGGCTTATCCTTTTGTTATGAAGGGCACAGCACTGGTGCATATTGGTGCAACTCAGGCAGTTTTCCTCGCAAAGTGTTGTAGCAGTCAAGGGTGCTAGTGCTTCATGTAATTTAGGGACTGGATAGTGATAAAGCTTGCTGGAACTGATGGGATAACCAACAATCCTGAAGGTGCAATGTGGAAGAATCCCAAAAGCACATAGCACAGACATGAGAAGTAACCTTCTTCAGAGTGATGTTGCTATCCTCACAGAAGAGACTTGTAGAAAGAGTCTGACACAACAGCACGTCTGACCGTCACAAGCAGCACATGCTCCCAAGAGGCACATAAAACCAATCTGCAGACTTAAGTATATTGGCACTTTTGACACAGAGATCACAGAAGGAGAGAATTACCAAATTCCCTTTCCTGAGGTCATGAGCAGGTTAAATTCTAGAAGAAAAATAAGACTACCATGGATAAGCCAAAAGTGCTGCATCTTGATCAGTTGCAGCATTCTTTCCTGACTGGCAGAACACGAAAGTTCAAAAATAAGCGGTAGCAATTTTGCATTTTAATTGGCACAATTGTAGAAAATGCTACTTGGCAAGTATCAGGTATTATGTCTAACAGACTAAGCATTTGTCTACCACAGATTTCCTTTGTATTACAAAGCAATAAATAGATGTGATGTTACCTTAAATGGTATAAATGTCACCTTGTGGAAAAGATAAATGATGACTGAAATGAAGCTAAACTTGGCAACGATAATGCAAACGAGAGGATACCCTAAGCATCACTGATGACCCCACTGCATGAATAGTATGATTCTGACTTGTAATAAAATCTCGTGCTATTGTTCATATGTGCATAAAACACCCTTGCAGTGAAATATGTACACTCTCATGTTCTGTCCCACAAAACTGTTGAAAAGAGAAATTAGTGCCATCCATGTGTCAGAGCCAGAAAGTTCTATAGAGAGAACTTGTGGCTCACTCGGTCTCTGTGTTTTTCAAAAAGAACTTTGTGTTTTTCAAAGCTATACACCATAGCATTACCACTGGCATCTTCACTCTGAAGTCTTGAATACCCATCGTGAGGGTGCAGCAACCCTATCCCGAGAGACTAGCACAGAGCCAACATACTCTGTTGCATTTCTCAGTACCAAGTCTAACTAATTTCTTCCTTCAGACCACTCATGCTAACTCCACCAGCGTGACTAATCTCTGCTTCCATTATTATTACCTTTCATGTATTTGTGGAATACTGTATCTGAATGACTGTAATAAATGTCAGCATAGTTCATTCAAGTCCCTCTCTTTTGTTTCAACTTCAGATATTTTTCTGATATTTTATCTTAAGACTCACACATCTCTTTGTTTCCTTTCTTTTTCTGTAGCATTTCTACATAAATCCCAAATTGTAAAGGCCAAAACAGTACAGGTTTTACTCCATTTACCCAGGAGTGGTGACTAAATAAATTTGTTTAGAGGTAGGTTAGCACCCTCTGGTGTATCATTAGTGTACTGCAAATTTTCTTTAAGATTAAAGGAAGGTAAATAAATTCTCATCAAAGCGAGAAAAAAATCATTGAAGAGGGATACCTAAGAGATGAATACAGAGAAGATGCTGAATTAAGTATTTTTCAACTATTTTTTTGTGTGTACGCAAATGGTAAAGGCATTGAACTTGGCAAAGTGATTACAGACATGTCTTTTTTCTTTATTTTTTTTTCTAGAAATTATTTTGTATGATATGAAAATCACTTAGATATGTTTCATAATTTTCACACTATAACTTCATTAATTTGTGGGTTTGAATTTTCATTTTACCTGAACTGAGATGCAAGAGAGTGTCACTCAGAGGCATTTCTGTTCAATATGTGCAGATTTTATGTCATTTATTTTTGACTGAAATGACAATCCATTTTCTCATCAAAATACGTTTCAAAACTGCAAAATATCCAAAGATGAGTGGTATGTTTTTTTGTGTGTTTTTGTTTGTTTGTTTGTTTGTTTTTCAGGATTGAACTGTGGCTTCAAATAGATTAGGTAGTGCCTTTTAAGTAGAAGATATGATCAGATACTAGGAAGTAGTACGAAGCAGAAGAAAATTTATATAAATACCTATTTTTATATCATTGACGAGATGTTCCAAGTCCTCTTCTCAACCAACAGACACAAAACATGCTCTACCTAAGCAAAACTTTTACCACAGAAAAGTGGTGAAGACTACAAGAATCATCAAGATCATTACTGAATTGTGTGCAAATCCTTCTGGTTAGCAGCAATATAGAAATCATTCTGCTCTGTGGGTGTACTTATTCATGTTTGAATGCCAGCATGCATTTTTTATTATTGTTAATTTTGTCAAACTAGTGTCTCTGAAAGCATATATGACTCTTTCCTATATGATTCTTTTCAGTGACACTTCAGTCAAGTCTCATTTATAAAGAAAACTTTGTAACTTTATCAACTTCAAATTCTGTCTTCCTTTACAACCGTACAAATTACAGGAAAACAAAACAAAGCAAAACAAAACAACAATGACAAAAAAAAAAACAAACTAATAAAACCCAGATATTTCAACTGATTGTAGCATGCAATTTTCAGCAACCATAAAAGCTATGAAAGCTATAATCTGACTTTGCAATCTTGGCTGATGACTCTGCAGTGTGATAAAACAGAAATTTGAAAAAATACCTTCTTGTGATCCAACCAAATAGAAAACCATTGGGGCACAATTATAATGGAAGCTGGCAATTGTATTTTACTAGCCTCATTTTTTCAAGCTATTCTAGCTCATCTTGAACTACAGGAGAGTAGGAATTTGAAAAAGTTATGCCTTACTCCTTTACTCATATGTGTCTCTGGTATAGTAAAACTAAAATTTTCAAACAGAATATTACTGGAAAAGTAATTTACTTTGAAATCCCATCTACAAATTGAAGTATAATAACACTGGGGAGGAGAAAACACACAAACTGTCCCATGGTAAAAAAGTAAAAGCAATTATTTATTTAACAGCTTTCCAGTGAAATAAGGGAAATATGAAGCTTAAAATTGGCTATTGAAATCCCTGGTCCACGCATGTTCACAAACCTGGTATTTCTCCATCTGTTTTACTCTCTTTTGAGTGGCATACTTAAAACCAATGTAGTGACTTTGCAGTGGAAACATAAGAATGATTAAATCAAATTCAGAAACAGGAAGAGGCATCATTCACACTTCTGTCTTCTGGGTGAATTAGCATTCTGCTTCAGCAAAACAAACAAAAAACCACTTTTATATACCACTTCCTATTTTAACTTTTATTTTAGGTCAAGCAAAACATTTTAACCCAAAAGAAGATGTATCATTTACTTAGTGGACTTGATCTCAAAAAACAGCTTGTAGTTTAACTATTTTTAAAATAGACTGGGTAAAGTTAGGGCCAAAACGAAACAAAGGTGCATATTTGATTAGTCATTCATACCAAAATTTTGCCAGATATACACAGTAATGATGGGAATTTCAATGGAAGAGTTATTCTCAAAAGAAAAAGGTGGTATTCTGGCACCCTCAGTTTGGAGCATCAAGTTGCTATTCTTGTGTGTGAGTAAAGGCAGTCACTGGCACGTTCATACCATTTCATCGCATTTTGGGAAGATATTACCTAAGTCAAATGGTAAGCTGCTCAGAGTGTGTCATAGTGCTTTGAGATTGGCAGAGCCTGCTAGAAGGTAATATCCCTCAAACCATACCCTTTTCAACAGTGCAAACAAAAGGTGATCTGTCAAATAAGAACCCAAATTTAGATTTCTGGAATTAAATGTTCATAAATTAAATTTATTTTTTTTTCAGGAGTGGGGCTCATATATACAGGCACAACTACTTAAAAACAGAGTTCTGCTGCAGTTCACTGCATTCACAGCAAGACGTGTTCATTAAATATAAAAGCAAAAAATTGTCTCAACACAGTTAATAAAGGCTGTTTATTTTTACAATATTTTTAAACCAAAATTTCTAAAAAAAGCCAAAGCTTTTTGTATTCTTGCTTAATGTTACTGTAGATGGTAATCAGCAAGACCAGCAATGTTTTAAATACATTATTCATACTGGATAGTTAGCTATTTTATGCCAGTTTGATATTTTATAGAAATTACAAATACTTTGATATCCAATGACTGTACACAGTTTTTCCAGACGCTTATCGAACAAAACAAATCACAGATGTTTGCTTATCTTTCTGATGTATGTCCTCCAAAATTAGCTGATCCTATAATAAAAATACAAATATAAATATTTTTAATAAGTCTAAAGGAAAACTTTATTCATGTAAATTATTTTTGGAACTTAGTCAAGGAAAAGGGAAAGTAAAAAATAGCAAAATTTAAAAATACAAAACATACATTTTCATGAGAACTTTTATACAGTTTTTTTATGAATCTAAATATGCTCCTTTTTATGTAACTAATATAACCAGATTTCTCTTTTTGTAGGAAAATATGCCATATTTCAACTTCAGCTACACAAGCGAATGTCCAAAGTAAATATTATTGTTCTGCATCTGAACCACAATTAGCTGGTAAACATACAGCTCAAAGAAAATCAATACTAAAGTTCCGTATAGCTGCTTGTTTTATTAATGTAGATTTATACTCCATTATTTACAGAACCTAACAGGCTCATTTCAGATGCAGCAATTCCAGATTCAAAACAATTACGAGGTAAACTTTCACTGTCTATGGGCATTCATAATTTGAATATGAGTGAATTTCTTGAAACATCTTTATTTTGGTTTCATGATTTTTCTTTATATCCAGAGAACAGCTTATCTATGAGCTCAAAATTGCTTGGCATTTGTTATTCCTGGAATAGAAAGGTCACATTTACAAATTAAGACTAAAAAATTCTTTACAGAAGAATTAATGTAAATAAGTTTTCACTTGTGATGTAAACTTTGCAATACAAATAATTAATCTGCCCAAATTAATCTCCTACCTACACGCCTCTTAGGCTGGTCTCTATGTAATTACTTTTGCTAGCTTTGTGCTGCAATTACCCTAGAGTAATTCCTTTTTTTACTGTAACTTTCAGATATTGATTCCCGTTGATGATCTGTTTTGCTGTGACTACCGAGTCACTGCACTTCTACCACTAATGCTTTTCTTTTCTCTGCTCTTTACTTGAGACTTGCTGCAAGATTATATTTGCCAAATTATTTAGGAAATGCTATTTTTCTAGAAAACAATTAAGGAAATCATCAAATTTAAACCTCTTAAAATAGTATTGAGGGGTGAAGCGACAACATATTTTCACAGCAGATACTTTATTTTAACAAAGGGCTAAGGCTAAACACTGATCATAAATATAATTTTTTTTCATATTTTGCTGATAGTCTACTTCCAATTTTCAAATATAATTTTAGTCTTGCGCAATTTGTTTCTTATTTACTGTTATCCTACTATATTATTTACTGGAGAACAGTAAATAAGAAATAAATTACACCATACTAAAATACTTATTTACTGTTCTCCAGGAAATTAGTAATAAACATATGTTATGCTGATGTTTTTCAGGAAAAAATGTTAAATGTTGATATTTGATAAAATATACTTGCTTTTGATAATATATACTTGCCTAAGTGTTGTCTTTGTAGAATTCCAGAGATGGTGATAGGATGTCTTGTTACAGATGATTGTGGGGAAGGTGATGTAAGTGGATACAATGGAGGGGTTCTGAAATCAGAAGCAGTCCACAATCCCCTTCTACTGCATTGTGATCCAGATGGTGATATAAGTGAATATCCATTATGTGGTAGGCTTATAGGCGTGGATCTATTAATGAAATTAATTCATGGATAAGATTTGATGCTCCTTTCTCAGAACAAGAGATTTCAAAACCCTTTAACTTCATATTTTTCACATTTTAATTAAAAATACTATACTTTCTTGTGTTCTATCTGATTTTTTTGTGTTCTTATCTGATTTTTAGTTATATAGTTTTTCTACTTATTGTAAGCAGCAGGACAAAACAAGAATCGGTGATGGAAAAGAAGAAATATTATGTTATATAAATATTAAATTTATGCTAGAGAAGTATACTGGGATTAATAACTATAGACTACAAGAGTACTTTTTACTGAAAACCATTTTAAGCTTTTTTTGATGGTAACAGTTCTCACAAATTGAGACATTTTCATTATTCAGATGGAAAACCTGAAAAACTGTGACACACAGCATAAGGATGTTCAAGTTATTCAGAGAACAGCTGTTGTGTAGATACCATGTTGTCATTTTTGACTTTCAGAAGAGTTACAGAGAGGCTGTTCCACTTCCTTAGTATAAAATTACCTCCCTTTGTATAGAAGTATCATGACTGCATATGTTCACAGTTACAAAAACTCAGATTACCTCTGCACATTTTTAAGAAAGTAATTTCAAAATATAACCTTCCAACAATAAACAAATTCATATAGGTGACAGCTAACTTACACAGTAACATTTCTTCAGATATAGAATGTAGCCTTTAAATGTGCAGATTCATAAAGGCCAGGCGAGAGTCCAAATTCAGTATCTCATGAAAGACTGTAACATCTTTAAAAGGTTTTTAATTACCTTGTAGATCCTGCTTTATTTTGACTTGATGCTATTCCAGCTGACTGAGAACTTCTGTAGGATACACTACCTGTCAGAATTACATTTTTGAAAACAGGACCAAAATTAATTACCTACTTTATTTTAGAGATCACTTTGATAACAAGGATTAATACCTTAATAGCATTATCTGGCACAAATTCATGATCAGTTTATTTAAGAATGAAAAATGGTGCAAAAATACAATAGAAAATGAAAGATAAGGAATTGGTTGACTAAATGAAGTCAACGTGTCACTTCAGAAATGATCAAAATAGCCCTAAAAATAATTCAGTTTTGGAGGGGATTTAGCACGAACAAGGCATTACTGAAGCATGCGTTGTCTTCCAGTACCTCTTGCTGGAAGAAGCTCCAGCAGAAGTGAAAACTATCAGAACTACTCAACAGCACTGCAGTGATGGTAAAGGTGAAAAACTGTCTTTAGTCGCAATAGATTAATCCCTACATAGAACTTAGCTATCACAAAGACATCATATTGCACCATTCCTTCAAATCTTTTCCAAGTTTAATACAGATATGTTGGTTTCTTTCACATTCTCTCACTGATTAGATTAATACAATAGTTCTGAAGTATTCCACTTCTTCAGCTATTGCTTTTTGCCCCATTAATCTCCTATAAAGAAACCTTCCTTAGTTTACCATTGCATCATTGTTTCTACTCGCCCTTACTTTTGCAAGTATGCTTTGATTCATGAAGTTTATCCACTGCAAAACTTTCCGGGTTGATTCTGAAATGTGCTGAGCACATAACTGTCTTATAATTTTACTATCTAATTAAATATCTATTTATATTTAGACACACACGCAAAAATTATGTAGTCTCTGGATATCTTGTTAATTAATAAATTAGTAAGTTAATAGGCAAACATGCATTTAGGAAGGATCTGAACATATAAATGAAATGCAATATAGAAAAAGTAATTTTTAGTCCTTCATTGTAATTATATTACAACTGCATTGCAATTGCATTTATCCTTGTTTCAGGCCTTTTACACCATGAGAAAATATGAGTGCTAGAAGTTCTATATGTGGCTCTTAACTACTGGAGCCAGCTGTAAGAGTGCCTGAGAATAGACTACTACAGAAGCATGCTGAATGTAAAACTTAGAATAGGAGGGACACATAAATGGTAGACCTGCAAAGCACTGGAAATTCAGGGAAACTCCTCACAAATAAACAATGCCCAAAGAAATCGCACTACTTTCAATAGGCTGCCATTCATGTCTTATTTACACAAAGGCTGCCAAAGAGTTACCCAAGCTCTGCAACAGCCAAGGAACGAAAGGCAGTACAGGCAGATAAAATGTCTTCTACCCTAATACAGTGATATCATGCCTAAAAAAAAAATCACCTCACCTGAAGAAATTCTAATGTAATTAAAATTAATTGCCTTATTTCTGTTACAAGATATTTTTCTAGTTTCCTAGAAAATTTAGTTTCCTCTCTTTTCCTCAAGTGATTTTTAACATGATTTTGTGGACAATGTTAACCTCTGGTAGCTATAAACCAGTATAATCATGAAGGCTAGCGGAGGGCCAACATGTATTGCAAGTACCTATGTTCTCTTCAACCATACACAACAATACAGTATTTTCTTTGCAAATGTTGACTATGGTTGCTCAGCAAATATCACTTTGGTTACAAGAAATTATTCCCAGAACTGGGTAGGTAAGTAGGTAAGTAAGGAAGACTTATTTCATTCTTCATTTTTAACTATTTCCCATCTGCTGGATTGATGTCTATATGGTAAATTCCTTACACCTCAACACAATTCAAGTTTGCTCAGTAAATTGCTAATGTATGGATTTTAATTTTTTAACTCTCTTAAAGAAATACATTTTTTTTCCAGTTACAAACTTTAGTCTTACATACCCATACGTCCATCCTGAGGTGGAGTTATTAACGATAATCTTATTGGACCACTCCCTGTCTCAGGCTAAATGAATAGTATAGTATTAATTATAGTGTACATTAATTATTAAGGTATTTTAAGCAACAGTTTTACAGTTTTCAGGACTAGAAAGCTGAAGATTTCTGCCATTCTCTACAACCAGGTTTGTTCATAGAACTAAAATGCCAGGAAATAAAACCTTAGAATTAAGTTACTGTAATAAATTATTAGTAATTAAGATAGTAATACACTTGTTAATGCCGAGGTACAAAGCCTGCAGCATGATCACCTGGTCAAGCAGCAAACAAAATGTTTATGAAAAGTGAAACAAAATGACTATCACAGTATGTGCTTTAAAAACACGTTTATCCATCATAAATGGAATTTAAGGAATGCTTGGAAAATCAGAGTGCCAAGGGTGCCAAGTGATTTACCTCTTTAATTTCAGATATCTCAAATGAGGGCATCTACATCTAGCCTGATACCCTTAAATGCCCTTTATAGTCAAGGAAGAGAAAGAGGAATGAATATACTTTAAAATGAGATAAGTAACTCATAATAATCCATAGGTTATACCTATATTCATAGGTATAATTGATATAACTTATCCATAGGTTATAAAGCAAATCCTGGGATGCTAGCTTAGATTTGCACTGGAGCCATCTGCATGAGGTCTGGTCTTACAAACATTTCCAGTCTTTAACATATTAACAATTAAATTTAATCCCAAATCCGTTTCATAGAATCATAGAATTATTTGGGTTGGAAGGGACCTTAAAGACCATCAAATTCCAACCCCCCCTGCCATAGGCAGGGACACATTCCACTAGACCAAGTTCATCTATTAGTAACATTTCTCTTGAAAACTGTTACAACACTTTTATAATGAAAACATTGTGAGATTTCAAGAATTTGTCATTTAATTTACCAACAGAAGGTTAAAACTCTGTATAAGCTGTCTGGACATAGTCCTGGACAGCTGGGTCTAGGTGGCCCTGCTTGAACATGGGGGTTGGACAAGATGACCTCTAGAGGTCCTTTACAACCTCAACTATTCTGTGATTCTGTGATATGGCATGTGGAGAATATAATTTTAGAAAATGGTGTTGAGTTTTTTTTCCATTTTGTTCCATTCTGGGGATTATCTGACTTCTAAACATCAGCCATAGTTGAAATTAGCATTTACATAAGAATTGGTTTGAATTGGAGGTACGGGGGAAATGGTGGTCTTTTTCTACAGTATTAAAAGGACTGGAGAATCCAAAAGCATGTAAATACATATTTAAAACATACATATATACAAAAGAAACCTTACCTTCCTCATTGGCGAAGGTAAAGGATCAATCTCCATTGACTCCATTCTTACAATAAAGGTCAAAATAAGTATGACATTGTAATTAAAAATAAGAAATTCTTTATAATGACTAACATTGTGTTATGTTCTTTTGTTATATTTGACTAACAATACAAAAACATAATGTCTAACACATAACACATATAAGTATATAAGACATGTTCCAAAACCCTCTAGAGGTAAGAAAAATACATTAATTGATTCTGAGCTTTGATTTAAACATTTACAGAAAACTTTTTTGTTTTTATGATTAACATTATCCTTATATTTAAATCTACATATAAATATATACACATTTATCACTTGTCTACACAATAAGGGCGTTCTGATTTGTTTTTTTTTTAATAAATTAGTCACAGGAAAAGAAGTCTCTTAGCTTCAGCAAGCTGCATGTTTAATTTATTTAACGTTTTATGAGCATTGAATGCCTTAAAGGAGCTCATCCCATCTAACTTTAGACAACTACAATGTAAACATAGCTGTCTGTACAAGTCATTTAGATTTCCACTACAGTTAAAGGGAAGAGTTACTCACC
The DNA here is from genome assembly GCF_009769625.2 of Cygnus olor. NCBI lineage: Eukaryota > Metazoa > Chordata > Aves > Anseriformes > Anatidae > Cygnus > Cygnus olor. The sequence goes on along the minus strand of NC_049172.1, from coordinate 70,959,545 downwards.
AATTAATCAATCTACCTATCCAGAAAATCTTTCGAATAAGGTGCATCATGTCTCAGATTTTTTTTTCTAGTGAGCACAAAGGCAATCTATACAACTAGCTGTTATGTACACTAGAGTAGATATCCCCACTTCTTTTACGCTGACAGAGTTTACAGAAACAAAAAAGCAAAAATAATTTTAAACTCACTGTAAAAGAAGTGGCTTTGTGTATAAGGTGTTAGTATGTTGTCATTGTTAAGATTTTCATTGACAATCAATTGATTTCCACCTACGTTTCAGAAGTGGAAGGATGACTAGGTTGAAGAGAACATGAAGAGTAGCCATTCGGTCTTCTTGAAGGAACTAAAGTTATTAATAAATTTAATATTAGAACATTGCTATATCCAGTGATATGTATTCCATAGTTAATATCTTAAACCAGCACTTCTTACCTGAAAGTGGGTTTCTACTTGTACTGGAAAATGGCAGTGGAGTAGTTTGTTGAGGAGGTTTCATACTAAAAGTGGAAAAAAAAAAAAAAGGATGTAAATTGAGAGCTGTTTTGGTTAATTCATTTTTCTAACTGGTCAATATCAAAGTACTTTATCCATTAATAGTTACATAGTAACATAACACTCTTTGCCGTGAAGCAAAATAAGCAATACATTTGAGAAGCTATTAAATTCATCTTCTCTATTAGTCTGTATCAAGTCACTGCATGCCTAACAATATCAATTTAAGATAACATGGCTTTTCATGGAACAAGACTGTATGGAACAACATGGCGATTTTATGGAACAACAGATAGTAAAGCAGATATTTACAACAGATATTTACTACAGTTGTGACAAAAATCTTCACTGTGATGTATATATTTCCCCAACTTTAAAAAATCTAGTTTTCAAAGGGAATGTTGGCACACTTATGTTATTCACCAACAGCTATGTAAAATGGAGATTTTCCCAATAACCATAAATAGGAAGAACATGTCTACTGTCCATGCAAGGAGAACCCCTAGGTCACACTGTTTTGGTAGAATTCTGTGAAAGTCTGAAATCCAGTAAGAATTCTGTAGTTGGTATAACCAAGGTGCTGTTTATTTGAGATGCAGACAAGGAAAATGAGAGAGTGGATAAAAACATATAGACTATGATAATCCACCACATACCTAGTTACTTTAAACTGTGTTTCTCTCAGTTACATTACATCAAAGCACCATAAGAGAGCATAATGCAGTACTATTTGCATGTCATAGTCAAAAGAAAGCCTAAACAAAAAAAAATATATATTTTGCAATTAAATTGCTGGTTTCGTGAACTGTCTTGTCAAGGAGATTTCAGGATCCTTATTCACTGGTATTCATAAAAGTGACGTTATGGAAAGGGGCTCCTCTGAAGAAGATGGATCTACAGGGAGTACAACATTGTAACTAAACACCAAGAACTCTAAAGCAAACAAAGCCTGTCAAGTAATTTTCCAGTAGTTTTTGAAGTTTTTTAGAGTAGCTACTGATTTGAAAGGATTCCTTCCTGACAGGCTTGATTAATGTGAAGAAAATGAACCTGATGACAGAAATCATTGCTCATTCACCTCTGCAAAAATATTATTCTTCTATTTATACAACATGATATATAAGAGAAAGGCAAACAAAGCAATTTTTTATTGTTTAACAGTGAAATCTACTGTAGTCTGACTACAAAGAATATTTGTCATTTACTTTCACTGCATTAAACCTCTTACCATTGTATCTGATGCATTTGTTGTGTTGCTTTCCTGAGAGATTCTTCCAGCTTTATTCTCTGTGACATAAAGATTTAAACAAGCTCTCTTTTTATGATATACAACTTCATTTTCATAAAACTAGCATTCTAAAGTGTTGAAAGGTTGTGTTTTATTGCTTTTAATCCTAGGTATAATTGCTATTCCAGACTTACTAGGTACAATGGGGTAAGATTGTAGCTGTTACATGGATATATTAACCAGCCAGTCTGAAAAAGATAAGCTGCTTTTTAGCAGCTACAGACTTAGTTTGATTATCTTTTCTTAAAAAGTGTAATACTGGATAAATGAATACCAAGAAAAGTGCTTAAAATAGTTTACTTCTATTTTTCTTTCTCTCTTCCATATCTGATATGCTATGCTCACTAAACCACTTTCAATAATTTACTAGCAGTCTTGGCTAACCAGGGAGGTCCCAGTTGACTGTAGGTTGACAAACGTGACTCCAATCTACAAGAGGGGCAGGAAGGAGGATCCAGAGAATTACAGGCCTGTCAGCCTGACCTCAGTCCCACAGCAGGTGATGGAGCAGATCATCTTGTGTGCCATCATAAGACACATACAAGTGATCAGAAGCAGCCAGCGAGTGTTTATGAAAGGTAGGTCATGCCTGACTAACCTGATCTTCTTCTATGACAAGATGACCTGCTTAGTAGAGGAAGTAAAGGCTGCAGATATTGTTTACCTCAATTTTAGTAAAGCATTTGACACTGTCTCCTACTGTATTCTCCTGGAGAACCTGGCTGCTCAGAGTCTGGACAGATGTACAGTTGACTGGGGAAAGAACTGACTGGACGGCTGGGCCAAAGAGTCATGGCTAATGCAGCTCAACTCAGTTGGTGACCGGTCACCAGTGGCATCCCCCAGGGCTCATTCTTGGGGTCAGTTTTGTTTAATACTTTTATCAATGATCTGGATGAGAGAATTGAGTGCAACCTCCAAGTCTGCACATGGTACCAAGTTAGGCAGGAGTGTTGATCTACCTGAGGATAGAAAAGCTGTGTAGAGGGATCTGGGTAAGTTAGCTCGATGGGCTGAGTCCAAACGCATGATATTCAACAAGGCTAAATGATGGGTTGGCACTTGTGTCATAACGACCCTCTGCAGTGGTATAGGCTTGGGGAAGAATGGCTGGAAAGCTGCCCATCAGTAAAGGACCTGGGGCTGCTGCTCAACAGCATGTCCATCACTGTGTCCAGGTGGTCATCAAGGCCAAGGGCATCCTGGCTTGCATCAGAAATAGCATGGCTATCAGGACTAGGAAAGTGTTTGTCCCTTTGGTGAAAAAGCACCTTGAATATTGTGTTCACTTTTGGGCCCCTCGCTACAAGAAGGATACTGAGTTGCTGGAATACAGCAAAGAGCAACAGGGAGCAACAAAGCTGGTGAAGAGACTGGAAAATAAGATCTAGGAGGAGTGACTGAGGGAACTGGGGTTGTTCAATATGGAGAAGAGGAAGCTGAGGTAAAACCTCATTTCTCTCTACAGCTACCTGAACGGAGGCTGCAGTGAGGACAGTGTCAGTCTCTTTCCTCAGGTAACAAGTGATAGGACATGAGGAAATGGCCTCAAGTTGCACCGGGGGGGGGGGGTTAAGACTGGACATTAGGAAGAATTTCTTCACAAAGAAGGAAGAATTGGGATGGGCTGCCCAGGGAAGTGGTGGAGTTCCCATCCCTGGAGGTATTTAGGAGGTGTGTGGACATGGCACTGAGGGTCATGGTTTGGTGCTGGGACTTGGTAGGTCAGGATGATGGTTAGACTTGGAGATCTTGAAGGTCTTTTCCAACCTAGAATCATATAATCATAGAACCATTGAAGACACAAAAGTTTTAGTGCATTTAGTATGTAATCACCTGGAAAAGATATTAATAACAATATTTCCAAAACACCAAATACCGTATACCCATATTTCCCATTACAGATTCAAAATGTATTCAGTTCTTAGCAGTATCTATTTGTAGTAAGATTATGTGAAGAGTATTTCCTATTATTTTATAGACACAACCAAAAAATAATTAAATTAAAGAAGGTTACCAGATTGCAAAATTAAAGAGTCCAAAGAATATTAGGCTAACTCCCTAGTATGTGCATTTTTTACAGTTATGCATTACATGATCATACATAATTTTTATGCAGGATGTAAAAATTTATTCAATAGCCTCCATACTGCATTTGCATTTTATCCTCAATTTCCTGTGTGACTTCAGATCTCTGCTACTTCACACTATTATATTTTGATTTGAAGACAAGTTATACATTTTCTTGTTAAATTTTCCTGCCTTCACAATATTTTTTTTAATTCTTTTAAAACATTTCCTCCTTTATAAGATCACACTGTTTGTGGGAGATATTATGTGCTTTTGCAGGTGTGAAACTGCACAACAGATCAAAGATAAAAATCTAACATATGTAGGATCTGTTTGGTTTACACATATATATATTCTTTCTTTTTTTCTAATGAAAGTTAGGTTTGATTAAGAGAGTGACCAGTACAGATGTCAGAAAGAATGTGCTTTACCATACCAGTCTCTAGGACTGCATCATTTTAATAATAAAATGTCTTAAAGTGAACAGCTATGTGCTTTTTAGTATTTCTCAGTTCTTGCAGAACACGGGGGCTAGACTTGTCAGGAATACGGACATCGAGTATCCACACCACATGCCATCATCTGCACCCCAGTATCTGAAACTCACAGGAACAGCAACAAAGCTTTTATCAAGGTCATCAAACCTGTTGGCAATTGGTACTCTGCCTTTCCCAGAGGCCAAGGCCCATGGAGAGGAGGGTGGCAGGAAGAATCACTTGTGTCAAAGGGGAGACGTGCTTCATTAGTTTCCCAGGAGTCATTGCCGTTTACCAAACTGTTAATGCTGTAAATCATTCTTGCTCCATCTTTTTCCCACTCACCTCATCTCAAAGCCAGTGTCAGGAAGCCTCAATGGAGATTATAAACCTGAGTGTGAGCGTCTATTCCTACTCTGCCATCCCAAGTGCCTCTGCCAGCTGTGATCTACCCTTCCCTAACCACTTCAGACTCCCCATCAGTAGCCCTGAAAGAGGGAGCATTGCTAACTGAAATTCGTAGAAAGGGGATGGGTGTATGATCACAAAGGGAAATTCTTCTAATCCTTGCTCACCTCACCCTCACTGTCAAACCATTTCTCCACCAAAACAGCTTCACCAATGCTAGCCATTGCTTCAGATAGGATGTTTAAGACAATCAGCCTCTTCTCACCCAGAAACAATGAAAGTAGTTTTAAAATAATTAAATGAAATGGACAAAACAACAACAAAAGCACCCTAAACAGTGTGCCATTGAAATAGCAACCAGCCAAACTTTCAGCTGTCTCTACCCTGGCACCTGAACATCTTCTTTAGGTCAAGCAATCTTCTTTGGTGCTTTACAACCACTGGTGAATGAGTATCTTAACAGCAATTAACTGAGAAAGTAATCATAAAAAAGCATTAAAAAATCTTCAAAGATTCCTTGGAGATATCATTTTAATTTATGTAGAAATCTAGTAAGAGCTTTATTTTATTTTGTCTATAGGTCTGAGCTTTACCATCTGGAGTCAGTATAATAGGTTATAAGGGACCATAAAGTCAGGATTCCTCCATGGCCTGCCCTTGAAAGCAGGACTGGATCTTGAAAGAAACACCCACTCCACAGTACACCAGGACTGATCTCAAAACACCATCATGAAACAAGGGGAGAATGGACCAGAAAGCACTTAAGTTTACAAGCTCTTCTGTCCATGGGGACCATATCATATGCTCTTCTCACACAAGAAACGGCCAGTTGCCCAGCTATATGAGTTTGCCTCTATCATTTCATACTTAGGGCCCCTACTGATGTGTTGATCCACCAGTACTGTCAAGTAGCTCTTAGTAAGATAGCTGGCCATGCCCTTAGAAATAAATGAAACAGCCACCTATTTTCGCAAATATTTGGAATTAGCTCAGAAATCAAAAAGAAATGTTGGATTTCTTTCCAACCTGCAAAGCAAGAGACATAGACACGAATTCAGTACCTGTTCCTGAGGCTGATATATTCTATTTCTCTCCCTGCCAAACTATCCCTGATTCAGGGTACTAGTCTTTAATCTTCTTTCATACTGTTCAAGCTTTTCATTTAGTTTGTCAGCCCTAGACTTCTTTTTCTTTAGGCTTATCATCTTTGTAGCAATCTCTCCCTGCCTCTTTCACTTTCTCCTCCATACAGTGAGTTAGTTTCTTCCCTCCCGATTTTTTGACTCCTCATTTAATCTCAGTCACCCCACAACTAGCAGCCATCTTATCAAACTATAATTAATAAAGTCCTCACATATTTTAAACAATTAAAAACTGATATTTATAATGACAGAAAGGTGACAAGCCTGATAAACAATTCTAAGTATTTCAATAAAAGGTGAATGTATTTTCTAAAACTTAACCAAAGTAATAAGGCAAACATAGCCAACAAAAAAAAAATAAAAATCACAATTAGTTTTACCTTTTTTCTGTGGTATGCTAATAAATGTTCACGATTTTTTTCTTGAAATTCTGAAATCTAAAAGTAAAATGTTTAGTTATACGGTTATATCAGGCTTTGTCTAATTACATTCATGTAACTTCAGCAAAAAAAAAGTAGTGGAGAAGAACTACTTCACAGCACACATTTTTCTATATTTCAATAAGTATTTAACATTTCCTTTATATAACTCTTTAAAACCTCTTCCAAAAAAGCATTCCAAGTCCAAGTTATTATCACTGACACGGAAAGCTTTATAAATATTAATTAATTTAGTATGACCTAGTGGTAGATTTATTTCACTGAATGTGTATTTTAACACTGTTCAATAATAAGGTAAAGAAATTGGAAAGGCAGTTTACCTGAAACGTTTCTTAGTCACTAATGTTAAGCAAATACACAAAATTAATGGCAACATAAAAAGTAATGCATCTTACTGGCAATTATAACTTGCCTTGTAAAATATCTTGTTAATTAAAAAACTAATTGTTAGACACACTGTCTGGTGGTGTGTAAGCACTTCTTGTTGTGTCCAAATGAGGATCATAAACTATTACAGGTTAAAAGTAAAAAGAAAAAAGGTAAGCAAGACAAGAGTTTGATGAACAAATTACAATAGGCAGAAACTTACTAATAAATCTTTCTTCTGACCTCTTAGGAGTAAGAAAAATGCCAGAAAATGTGTAGGTCCAAAGGCAACCAAAAAGAAATACTCAGAGAAGATAAACCCACAGTGGAATTGCTAACTGAAATGGTTACTTCTGCTTGACTGTAGAAGAGTCTGGGAGATTTCCATTCGATACTCATCAAAAGATCAGAAGTGTCTTCAGAAGAACTGATAGAAGAAACAGCCAAAAAGGAACAATAAGAATTCCCAACATCCTGTCCTGGCAAGTAAAACACTGGTTTAACACAGCTGAAGGAGATCATCAGAGAATTTCCACAAATACCCAGACTGGGACCAGTGCTGTTCAGCATGTTTATACATGACCTCCAGAAGAAGGTGACTAGCAAAGCTATTATTAATATTATAATAGCAAAGTTTGCTGATGATACTACATTAATCATGTTAATGAAATTAAGTTCATGCAGTAAAGAAATTCAGAGCAATTTTATGAGACTGAATGGCTGAGTAACTGCAGTACAGTCTAGATAGTGAGAAGTGATATACAGAGCAGAACAAAAATATCTACATTTATTCATAAAGTAATGGGCTGTGAGCTGGCTCCCACCACCTAGAAATGGGTTCTTGGGTATATAAAAGAGCGATCTCTGAAAATGTCAGTTCAGCGCTCAGTATCTGTCAAAAAAGGAAACCAGATCTTAGGAGTGGTTAAAAAAGGAATAGAATAGGCAACATCATTATTTCACTGTAAGCATGCACTATGACACTGTATTCTGAGTCTTCTTAACATCTCAGAAAAGATATAGTACATCTGGAAACAGTTCAGATTAATCAGAGGTATTTAATAGCATCAGTACAAAGAATGACTGCATGGATTATGAGTCTTCATGTCTGAAAAAGAGACAGCTGAAGAAGGGATGTGTTAGCAGTCTAAAACTAATGAACAGCACACAGTACATAGGAGCAGTTGCTTTTTCTTCTTGCATGGGATGCAAGAAATCAAACAAAACTAACAAGTAGCAAGCTAAAACCTGAAAAAATGAAATGATCATCACAAAGTGTGTAACCTGTGAACCTCCTTTCCATATTAGGTGATAAATGCTAAATATTCAGAAAACAACTTGACAGTCACATGGAGAAAAATATCCACCAAAAGCTTTTGAATGCAATGGCATCATGCCACCTTGAGAAATCCCTTTGCAACAAACAGTTAAACAGTAGGATCCTGTTCTGAAGACTTATCACTGCACAGCAGTCTTGCTCTCATATGCTTTCCTAAGCACCGGCTGCTGTGACAAAAATATTACGTTAGATAAACCTTTGTCCTAACATAGAACAAGATTTTTCTTAAAGTCCTTTGATGCTGGTGGAAGTTCTGGCCATTTCTTAATGCTTTCCAGATTTTACATTTCCCTGTTTCCTAAGGGTTAACTCAAGCTACAGAAAACCCACCTTAGACTTTTGGTATCATGTCCTACTTTTCCTTTCTTTGGCACATTACAGAAGTTTATATTCAGGTGTGATTGGCGAGATAGCTGTCTGAATTTGTTCAGTTTACATAATAACTGCTCATCTTTGTAAATGTTGCTAAAAAGTGTGTGTCTGAAAGGACCCAGGAAGGCATCTCATTTACCTTTGTGTCAGCTATGGATCTTCAGAAGATGATTGTTGGGGAAAGGGACCATGCTCAACTTTGGAGAAGTCAGAATAGAGCAGATATGAACCCTACAATCACCATTGTCAATGAGGAGATTCCTAAGATGAAGGAAAGAGGTGATCTTTACTTTGTTAATTTTCTACTGGATCAGCAAGCTCACCACAAGACCAAACAAGTACCAGCACAAAGGAGGTGAAAATAAATGGAGGCTGCAGCTCAGTTGAGGAAGGATATACTACTTACAGTTCAGCCTAGAGTGGTTGAGGCTGCCACTGAAATGTTCAATAAGAGGGACAAGGATGAGAACCAGTTGCAAAGCCAAGCTGAAGAGATAGAGAAAATGAGAAGACAGTTGGAGTTTCTATGTATTTGTTTAACCCAGAGAATTACTAAAGTTCATGGACTGGAAACTAAGAGTGAAAGAAAGGAACCTGTCCAGAGTTTAATGAAGGCAGGGAGAAAATTTACCTTGAAATCTTTTATTGTATCCGTCTAAGAAGGCAGATCAGGGTTTGTTTTCACATTTTAGGAATTATATTGTTATTATTTTTAATAAAACCTAGCTTTTGAGATCAGGAATCTTTGTTTACTCTCTCACTATTTCCTTTTTTTCTTTTTTTTTTAAAGAAAAAAAGAAGGAAAAAAAAAAAAAGGAGGGAGCATTCATTTCAGGGCTTTAGCTAGCTCAGGTTTTCACTGTGTAACTTTTTATTGCCATAATTACTGTATATTGTCTGTGCCTGTTTAAGATTCTGGCAGATCTAATTTTTCATTTCATGGCATTGAAAGTGATTCTACACCACTGAAATAACCAGAACTAGTGGTCCTCAGAGAAAGTTTGAAAACATAAGCAGAGAACATGATGAATAATTTATGCTTCCTAAGAACTTTGAAACTGTGAAATTAAAGAAGCGAAGACAGTAACAATCATACATTCATTTTCAAACATTCATTCACACATTTTTCCACACATACATAAAAATCAGTAGAAGTTTCTGATTATTTTATATAGTAAAAATGTTTTAAGAGTGATTCACCTGTGTTATTTCTTTTGAATATTTCTTGCATAATGTATCTATTCCCATGAACAGTGACTGAATATCAGGATTTGTCTAGCAGGAAAAGAAAGTATACCAAGGTTAGTACTTTTTTTTTTTTGCAAGCTATATTAAACAAAGCATTTTGTGAAGTGTTCCTTAAATTGAATGATGTACATAAATCAAAAATGGACAGACCAGGAGTAGGATAATATGGAAACTGAAAACAAGTTCAGTTTTATTTCCTGTATTAAATATCTGGAAAGCTTTGTGCTTTTGTTTAACTATATTAAACACAAATACATTTATTGTAAGAAAGACAGTAACAATTCGCAGAAGACATTCAAGGAAGATGTTGTGCTGCCCTGCAGGAGACACTGCCCTCAGACCAACAGTCAGGTTTCCTGCAGCCCCTTTCTGGGCTTTTTGGCTCTCTCCATCCCTAGCCACATGGATACACCTTATCATTGGTTTTGGCTCAAAGGCCTTTTTTGAAATGGCCCTTTCTCTCTCCTGCCTGTCAGGCGGAAGAATGCCATCCTAGCATAAGAAAAAAAGCCCTACAATGACAGTTGAATTTATCAGATATTTTCTGATTGAGGCTTTATTCAGAGAACATGGTATGGCTTTGCAAATGGCAATTTGCATTTTAAAAAAAATGCACTTGTGTTTAAAAAAAATGGAGAGAAAGTGTTCTGTAGCTAAGCTATCACTGTAATAAAGATATATTTTTTATTTGTGCTGAGAGAGAAATGCTACAAAATGCAAAGTGAATTTAAAATTGATAGTGACATTTGGACATCTATTCAAACCTGTAAAGCAATGTAGCTAGTTAACTGTTGCTTTAATCCAGAATAGGTCTGACTTAATTTAGTCATAAGAAAATACAAATAAATTACTCCCTCAACATACTTATGCTAGTTATAGTACTAAGTTAAAATATTACAGAGTGATAGTAATCAGTGATCACATTTCAAGATTCTTCATGGGAGAACCTTACAAGATTTCTACTGTAACAAAATGAGGAAAATGAGGAATCTAAAAAGGCAAAAACAATCCCAACGTACTTAGATGATGAGGCAGGACTGTACCAGAAAATAGACACCCTTCATGTAAGGAACAACCTTTTAAAAGCCAATACAAAAACAGAACCGAAACTGCTGCAGGCAAAATGCAAACTAATACTAGAAGTTCCAAGGAATCCTAGAAAGTTTAAAATTTTGAAAAATGAAAGAAAGGTGAATTATTTAAGTAAAGAAGAAGCTGACCACCTATGAATGAAACTGCAGTTCTTCTAAGCTACCAAGAAATTAGAAAGTTAAGCTCTATTACTTAAATAAAAAAAAAATTACATTGAAATTAAAAAGAATTAGGCTTTGCTCTATTTAGAAATGAACAAACCCGTCGAGAGACAATACTTTTATTTACTCCAGAAGTAGTATAATAGTAGTGTAAAGTCAAATAACCATGACTATGTAACAGCTTCATTTCCCAAATCTATTTTTAATGTGTACTTTTATTTTATATTTTTGATAGCAAAAGAAAGTTGATACTCACATATATGAAAAATAATTATGTGAGGGGCTAAATTAATAACCCACATTTGCAGCAGATTTATATCTTTTGTTCCTCATATTTTGATATCAGCTACTTCTATGTCATGTACAGCAATCCAGCTGAGCAGCAATGGCACACACTGTTGGTTACTCTGTGTTGCACACTGTTGGTTACTGTACGTGTGGCTGCCAAATGCCCTTCTGCTTACTGATGAGTTGATTTTGCATTTCTCTCACCATGAGAACTACACTGCTTTCTTTGCTTTGCCCAGCTACCAATTTTCATAGAACTCACAGGAGAAATTTAACTGTATTTGAAACTTTCTCTGCTCTTTGAATTTAGTTGACATTAGCCAAAGCTTTCAAAAGGTTCCAAAAGGGTGAATTGGCTCGCTGAGAAAGAGAAAAGCAGATAGACCAATAGCACACTCTAAACTATGGCATACGAGTAAAGAAAATACAAGCAAGACAAAATTTTGGTGTCTTTAAAATGTGTTCATAGGAGGCATCTCTAGAAAGTTATTCAGAGTCCTAACAAAGCAACGACCTTGGTTTTGAGTCCCTATTAGATCCTGAAGGAAATAAAAACCCCATGAGCTTCATTGCTGATTTATAAACTCTTTAAAATAAAGGATTGTAGAAAACTGTTTAGATTTTATTTGCATGGAGGAGTAGCAGATGTTAACATGGTATTCTGAAATAATGAACAGTGAGATTCTGATTTATCAGAACACTGAACCATCCTCTGGGAAAAAGCAAGTGGGGACCATAGGACAAGGAAGGAAAATATAAAGGTGACAAGTATGCATTAATGTAAAGATGAGAATATTTAATGTGTAGTTGTTGATTACCCCAATATACAATTTAATAAGGAGTTGTAACACATTTGCAGGACCTCCTACTCATTGGGAATTCTGCCATGGCATCAAGCTCATAAAAGTTACCAGGTATATTTCCACTCAGGTTCCTGAATTATAGAGCCATATGACTTTTTTTCTATGCATCTTTAATTAACATTCCAATCATTTTATCTGTTCTTAATCAAGGCTAAGTAATCATCATTAATGTCTTTTTTAAAGAATATGATAATTTGCTTCCTTCCAGCCCTCCAGAGCAATGGCAGGTTCTAATGAAACATCTAATTTTTTTGTTAGTATCACAACCATTGCAATTTTAAATTCCTTCAGTATTTTTGAACTAAATTATCAAGCTCTCTTGATATGCTGCAATTTAAGACTGATCTAACCTAGAAGTTAGCTTTGTTTTGAGCAAGGGGCTGGACAAGATGACCTCCTGAGGCTCCTGACAACCTAAATTGTGTTTCAGTCAACCCTGTGACTGAAATTGATAATGAAACTTACACTGGAGTAGGCTGATACTGAAAGATAATTAAAATAGTTCCTTTAGAGGTTCTATGAAGGTTTTTTTGTTTGTTTTATTTGATTGCAATGTTCATTGTTCCTTTTTATTACATTAGCATTTTACTGTTTTGTTGTAATGTTTTACTTCTAGATAGAATTGTCTTCTTCACCCCGTCTCAGTTCTGCAAAGTTCTTTGTTTACAGATGTGAAATACAGTGTAACAGTATTTTAATTTTCTTTATATAAAGCATGTAATGTAGCATATGTATTTAGATGTACACCAACTCAGTTTTGAACACAGCTAGAGGAATCATGCCCTTCTCTAAGGTCACCTCTTCAGGGTTAGTCCCAAATTATCCTCCAGTTCATATGCATGATTGCCTTATAGCCTTGTATGACTGATGTTTTATCTGTACTGAATGCTCTGAGTACTTCTCTTCTACCCTTGTAAGATAGATTTGTCTCTTAGGCAGGTGTCAGTCTAGGAAAATATAACTGTTTTCAAAGCCCATTTACGAAATCAGATAAGGAGAAGATGGTTCCTGGGAAAAATGAGAAAATTAAATCTTTTTAATGATCGCCTAAGAAAAAGAACTAAAAGCTATTCATTCTCTAGTAAATAACAAGAATTTCTATAAATACTCCAGATCATCTCTCAATCACATGGCCATAAGGAAAACAAGCAAAAGAGAAAATTTAGAAAAAAGACCGACACACTTGAAAACATTGATGGGCCCCCACGCAGATTTTTGCTTCAGTCCATTACATAAGTTAATTCATTGCAGTCCACTTTCTCTGATGTACAAACAACATTTTCCACATTTTGACAGTAGTCACTCATGTTACACGGAAGCCACTTATATTCCTTGAAAAGGTCAGAGTGATTTACAGTGCAGAAGACTAAGAGGGCGTAAATTACGAGTCTACACAAGCTTTCCTTTGAAAACCTGTAAAGCTAAAAACTCGATAGTGAAAAGTATCTAAGTCTACCAAACTATCATCAGTAAATTCAAGCCACAGTGGGCAAACAAATGGGAAGTATTTTGTAATGCAAATAATTTAGCTGTTAAGCAAACCACAGATTACTGTAACACAATAGTACTAAAGCTTCATTTACCTCTTTTGAAAGGAATATTGTACGACAAGGAGTTCTGCAGATCAAACATTCATCTTTTTTGCCTGTAAGGTAAAGACACAGTTAAAACGTACATCAAACAGAATAGCTATTGAATACATTTTTAATAGAATATGATGCCTAGAATTTGAAACCTTTGTTTGGAGCTTATTGAAGGAATGTGAAAGTGATATAAGAAATGCAAATAAACATGAATAAAGAATTCGATTCTACAACGACTAGCGCACAGTTGCACAGGAAAAATGTGTGTGAATGTCATCTGGTCTTAATTCTGCAAGTAAGTATTCATGTAAATGATTTAATGAATATCATTAGTGTCACTGAATGCAGGTGACTTTTAGTTCCTTTGATTTAAATAGGACTACTTGCCTGGTTTAATTAAATGCATGCTTAAGAGCACTAATGAGTTAGAGCCAACCAGATATATGACTTTTTTTAGTTTGGGACTGTCTTGCTCTCTCAATAAAATATGTGAAACTTTACCTTCAAAGAATTAATAATCTTACCTTGTGATTTTTTCTAGTGAAAAAATTAATCACCTCACTTTTTAAGACTTCATCATTTTTTAAATCTCTTTGATTATTTGCAAATATATTAGCAACTATTTCTCGTAAATGCATATGGCTGCAATAAATCTGATAATTTTATTTTATGCTCTCTTTCTAAGGGTTCTAAAGATCAATGTTCATAAACATCTTTAAAGAGGAAATACATTTCATTATCATTATTATTGAGTTCACAGAAAAAATAGTTTCTCGGGGATTTTTTTTGCTAAAGGATATTAACAACCAAAAGGAAAACAGTGGTTCATGCTCTAGGAGTCTGCAAATTGTATTTAGAGATGGCTTTTTATGATCCTCTTTCCTCTACAGCAAAAGTGCAAAAACATTTAGTTAAAAGATTTGTTTTTAATTCTGAAATATAGATGTATCACTTTTTCAGTGTGCAGTTACCAAAAGCAGGGCATTTAACATGATCTCAAATGGAAAAGCATTAATGCTTGCCTGCTATTTTTTCTTTTGACAAGAAACTGCTGTATTCCCCTATGTTTTTTCCACAGATCCTCATGTAAGAAAATCACAGAAGTCCCAGAATATGGCTCAGGAATTGCATAAAACACATAAAAGCATCAAAATATCACATACAATCCTTCTAACCCTAATGAATTTTTCTAGTGTTTTGGTAGCAATACTGATATTCAAAATGTCTTCAGACTAATATCAAAATCTGTGCTCAAAATATAAATCCTATGTTTTGCAAATTGCTCGTTCACTTTTTTATTTTGTTTTTTACAATGCAGACATGGATCATAAGCATCGGGACTCAACTTTTAATAAAGCTTCCAGTTTTCAGCATCCAAGGTTTGTTCTCAAAATCCGACTGCTCCAGCCAGATTCATCTGGAAGCATTCACAGGTTGCTTTTACTATTTAAAGAAAAACAATTGAAAAGGTTTATCCATAACATTAGGTCAACAAAATGAAAGGCCTTTCTTTTTTCCATAGTGAGTAGGAAGTGCTAATGGCCAAGGCATGCCAGCACTGCCTGATGAGCTGAAGCAGGGATCCCAGCCTGTGGCAGCCATTACCTTTCTGGAAGCAGAGCTCACAGATAACATGGCCGCAGCTGGTGAAGAGGAACCGTGGGGTGGCCTTGCGGGGCTCGCAGAAGCAGGCATTGCAAAAGACTCGGACAGCCATGCAGCAGAGGGGCAGGAGGGGCCAGCAGGGAGCAGGTGGTTGAAGCAGACGCTGTCCCTCCTTGCCACCCTGGGTCGAGGCCTACAGGCCTGCCGCTGCCGCGTCCCTTCCGGCTTGAGGAGCCTCAGGGCCCTGAGGTGAGGGGTGGCAGCACCCCTTCCCCACCCAGCGTGGGACCTGGAGGAGGCAGGATTTGACCCTCACTCCAAAAACAAACAAACAAACAAAACAAAACAAAAAAAAACACCGAATTTTTGTGGCCTTTTGCTACCAAACTGGAGAGGGTGCCTGCGGAGGAGATCCCCTCTGTGAGGTTTCCTTCTCTTCCCCACACAGGTGACCAAACTGTGCCAACCACCAGGGCTGTGGATGGGTGTTTTGCTATGAGCCAGCTCTCCTCACAGAGACGGTTGTATAACAGGTGCTGCTGTCAGGACATGTGGAAAACAGTGGAGTTTCTTTCCTCTTTTCTTCTTTTTTCCCTCTTTTCCTGATTTGGGAAAGTTATTAATGTAATGGAGGTTTGTTGTTGCTTCTTTTGGTGGGGAACAGAAGGCAAATAGAAGCATTTGGATTTTCATTTTTTCAGGTAACAGAGATTGCAAATTTCCCTTGAAAATTTAAGGAAAAATTCCCCTACTGAACTACTTAAGATAGCTCTTAGTATGACAGAGCTGCAGACTGCATTGGAGGAACCTCTGATTTTAAACTTTGAAAAGACTACTGCCCCCAAAATGCTTCCCAAAAGAGCTGTGTTTCAACTTCTGTGTTGTAGATCTAATTAAAAATCTTGAAGGAGGCCGAAAACATTTCACCAAATCAGAGATATTTAATAATAACAATTCTAGATAAAGAATAAAGCACTGTCAAGGTATATTCAAGGCTCAACGTCTCAGTGCTGGTTTGAGGTTATATCTAATTAATACTGAGTATAATCAGCTCCTTTATAATTTCTGACATGGTGCTTTCCCATGATTTAAAAACTTAAGTGCATCTTAAGTGAGATGATTTAAGTTTATAATTGAGATATAGTTAGGAACTACGTATCAGCTAGTCTGGACCACAACATAGCAACATATTATTAAACTTTCTTCTTGGACTTAGCATACCATATGGTTGTAACTTGTCTTTCCTTCTTTCCCACCACTAAAGATTTTATTACAAGACATGTTTTAAGTGTTCTGTAAAAGTGAATTTAATAACACTTATTTACTGGTCATTTCAACTGACAATTCTGAAGTCTGAGAATTTTAAATATAGGACACACCCCAGTGAGTAGCTTTATAAGATTTTATTTTGATTGATTTGGTCCATAGAGTATTGCTTTTTGTCTCTACTTTTGTCAACTATATGGATTCTCACATACTCACAGCTGTATTCACATTTCCGTACTGTAAAAATAAATGTAGTTAAAGGACAATGTCGTTTCCTTGCTAACGAAAACAAAAGGTGAGAAGATAGGAAAAAAAAAAAAGGCATTTCCTTTAAAACAATAATTGCTCCAGACATATTTCAGTTTGCACTATCTTTTAGACCAGCAAAGGGTCTGGAAAGACAAATAGGAGGACAAAATGCAGTACAGGGCAATCACAGTGCTCTCTGGAAGACCTTTTTTAAGAATGTCTTTTTATGTGTTAACCAAGTTGTTAGATGGATCATTTTATAATCACCTCCACCTCGTTCTTGCACTGCTGCTGCTACGTCAAGCTAATTATCTGAATTTTTAAACACTTTCTTTTGACTTGTAACTGCATGATGCTGTAGCTACTTAGCTAGTTGTACATAAACTAGCTAAATTAAGACATAAAAATATATTCAACCAAGCTGCAATGTGAAATGGAACTACATAATTAAGACAAAAACTGCTAAGTTCCTGAGACAGTCATGTTACAGTTAATGAATAATTAAAATAAAAATGATTCTCCAACATAGAACGAGACTGCAGAATTTAGTATATGTACAACTTAAATATAATATACAGGAACAAATTCAGTGTTTACCATGAAAGCTTTCATTTGCTCTGTGTTGGCATTCTTCATAAAGATTATAATTTACATACACAACTGCAAAAGGTCGGATCCCCTCTATAGCTTAATGTTTAGGGCTTATCTGGGAACAAAGAGTAACTACAATTCCAAATTGTTTGTCTGGGTCTCTGTCTCTTCCATGGTAATTGCTGCATCTTCTGGTCATAATAGTAAAGATAGGCTCCACTGTCATGTAAAACTTTGAATATTTTAAAAGAAAATAGTCACAATTATATTTGAGGAAAACTTAGTGTACATACAGTGCAATATGCAACTCTCACCAAATTAAGTGCCACAGGGGATATAGTTTTTTCTCTGCCTACTATCCGAATTCTACTCAGGCTGAAACACTGACCTGTTCAAGCTAGTACAGAAAAAGATTACTAAGCAAGTAGAGAACTTTAAAATATTAGGATTTTATTTTTAAAGATTTCTGTTTTAAATTTAACAATCCTGTGTTGAAGTTAAAAGTTGCCTTAGTCATTGAGTCTTCTAGATTTAGCTTTACAGCTGCAGAGGAAAAGAAACTAATAAGAGATGGGATTCGAGGATTAAAATTTAAGGGGAGGCCAGAGGCTGAAACCAGAGTTAGAGTAAGAAATAGAGTAGAAAATGAGAGAAGCTTGAGAATTTTATACAACATATTTGCTCATAGGTACATGGTTTCTTTGAATTTTAAGTATTAGATAAGTAGGAAATTTCGAATATGTGCATTTACTTCATAAGACTTAAACAAGCTTCTTAGCTAT
This sequence comes from Cygnus olor, assembly GCF_009769625.2. Classification (NCBI taxonomy): domain Eukaryota; kingdom Metazoa; phylum Chordata; class Aves; order Anseriformes; family Anatidae; genus Cygnus; species Cygnus olor. The sequence continues at coordinate 70,941,425 of NC_049172.1, read as the reverse complement.
AAAGAAATCTCTGAGAGATTTGATTTGCCAGATTCCAATGGAGATAAGGATAAATGTTTGTGCAACAGCCCACCACAAAATATTGCTGTTGGTCTGTTCACTTATATTCCGAAATTTTTCTTCACGTTCCTGAAGAAAAAAAAAAGAAAAAAGAAAAAGCATAATTATTACTTACCAGTATCTGCATGTTTCATGCTGCTATCATGTTAACTAGACACGCATCCCTCTTCTGCATGGTAGTAAGCAAGCACTTTTCTCATATTGATAAAAATGAAAGTTTGTTCTTCCATAAGGTGTTATATTTACAAACCACAACAGAGAAGCAGACAAATTGCTGTCCGGAAGCAGAAATGCAAGCAAATTTCTCTTGTTGCCAAAATATATATATATTTTAAATATGTCCCACTAGTACATGCTTAAGACTTTTTAGGCTTACAGTTGCTTGCACATTGCAGTCAAGAACCTTTTGGCAGCCAAATGTCATTTTTTAGGGTACTAGTAGATAGATTTCAAACACAGTCTGAGTGCCTCTGTATGTGTAGAAAAGTGAAGACAATGGGTTTACTCTTGTTTGAAGGAGGGCTTTATTTCTAAGTGCATGAGGATATATAAATACACACGCAGTCATTTCTTTATGCACTCCAATAAAATTTATGCACACAGACCAGCATGGAAACAACAACTGGCAACGTCACCAGCAATGGTACCTGCCACCTGCTCCACTGCTGATATTGGCTCTGGTCAAGAAAACTATATTTGGAAATTCCAGCTTTAAAATAACACCTGTTGCTATAACCATGAGTTCATGGTAATTAGTTTTTATGTTGTTTCCTTTTACAGCTTAAAAATATTTTGTAAGGTAATGTGGGCTGTTTTGGTTAAATACTAATAGCTTTTTATGGGTTAGTTAAAAATAATACTGCAATTAAACAAATAATAAACCTCAGATTACTTTATAAATCAATAAGCCTCTGTACATTTTTTTCTATTACGGAACATACGTACTCTTTCATAGTTTTGTTCTTTGGCTATGTGATGAATTTGCTCAATTAGATGTTCTAGTCTAAAGTTAACTTCATTCACTTTGTCTTTGGCTCGAACAACAGTTTCATCCAGAAAATGTTCTCCAACTCTAATGTCCAAATGGATACGCTGAGAACAGAAAAAATATTCTCATTACTGTGCCTTCTGTTTTCAAAATTCCTTAGGAAAAAAAAAAAAAGCATCAGATCATTTCCCTTTAAGCTCATTACAGGAAAAGAGCTTTAAATGCTTTTATAAATCCTTCCTAAAGTTAGAACCAGATAGAATATTTGAAGTGTTTCTTAATTTCATTTTTAAATTAATTATGCAAATTTAAAAACTAACATTAGGTTATTGTTTTATACTAGTGTTGATTTAACTACTATGAAAATGTTTTCTGTTCTCTGCCCAAATTAGTTATAAAAATGAGCACTATTAGGACTGCTCATTATATTTCACATTCCATCTTAATATTGCAGAAATGACATTCTTCAATGAAGAATGCAGGAAGCTGCAGGAACCTTTTAATAGATGTGCTTCTAGGTATTCCACTTACAGTTAGGAATAGAAAACTGGAAGGAGACCAGCCAAATCATCATTTGCAGTTTATCATAGGTGTTAAAGCAGAGCAGTCCATAAAGTATCTTTTTTGTTTTTCCACACACGGTATATCAGGTATGAAACAGTTCCCAATATCCTATAAGCAACTGTTAGAGCAATAGCAGAATTGTCCCAAACCCTCCAGGTGACAGACCAATAGAAAGAAAAGAGGTGAATACAACTTGCAGTATCATGAAACTTAGGCATGAATTGAAATTTTTGCTAAAACTAAAAGGAGAAAGTTGCCCCAGAAGCCAATTTGTACCTAAGAGAAAATAAAAAAGTTGTAGTCCATCAGATAATCTGAAATCCTAGAGTTTGGAATTACACAATAGGAGTTTGATCTATGCAGACATCAGCCAGAAATGGTGACCACATCTCCTTTCAGGTCTCTTAGAGTTAGCTAACTGAACATCCAGAAATCCCTCTCACAACGTTATAGTAGCCTGTGAATTTAGTAAAGTTTGGTTTGAAGCAGTTCAGATAACCACCTGGTTCTTACAGAAGGCTACATCAAGACTACTTCAGTTAGCTAAAGAATGTTTTTCCCTTTCTGATCTTTAATCCTGCAGATATAAAGAACAATATTTTCCTTTTTTATTTCTGTATTCTTAAGCCAAACTCTTTTTAATATCCATACTATTAATCTTCACCTTTCTTGCACCTGTTTACTTCTTTTTAAAGAGGATGGCCGGAACTGTACATGGTGCATGGATCACATAAAACGATATTAGTACATCTCCGTCTATACCAGATCAAAATCTCCTCGTGTATCCCCAGTATCACACCAATGGTCTGTAGTTAACTCTGACCAACCAATATTTTACCTCCCTTGTCCTGTCTAGTTGATGAGCTCCACATTTACTTTACTATTATTATTATTGTTATTATTATTATTATTACTGGATGCTAAGTGCTTTTGCAAAGTATATGATTAAATTTCAACTTATTTCCATAAAAATGTTAATAATAACACCTAATTATTCCTGCGCAACTCTTCTTCTTCAGTAATGTTAACATCTCTCGGTTCTGTGTCATCTACATGTTTCTAAAGCAAACATCTAGGATAAAATTTGTCCTGTCTGGCTTAACACATTTACAAAATGTTTATATTATCTAACATTTTTTTGCAGCCAACTGTAAAAAAAAAAAAAAAAAAGAAAAAAGGCAACTTTAGAGAGTAATGCTCACCTGTTAAACTACCTTTTGAGAATAGGTATATAGATAAATTTTTCAATAGTGTTTATGAAATAGTTTACCAAAATAGATTAGAGCCATGATATCACCTCTGATGCCCCTCTTTTCAAAATATGTATGAAGAAAATCTTTGTTGGTTGTAGACAATATTGAGAATGCTAATATGTTCTTCTATATCTTATATATCTTGCAAACATGTCTATGTTAAATTTTCTGAAAGACTTAGATCTAAGGTATTGAAACCATGCAATAGCATTATGATGTCACTGTTTTGTGACAGCATTTGTGGTAGTCAATCTCACATATCTATCTTTCTGAACCAAACAGTTGTTCTTATTGATCAGAACCATTTCACACTCAAAGCACCATGCAAACATTAAATCAATCTGTAGTTAAGTCTTGCCTCTTGAATCTTAACTTCTTAAATAGCAGAACAGTCTTTTTATCTCTTCGTCTTCATAAGTTTAGATTTATCATCTTTAATCACTAATAAATGTTGCATTTTCTACCAGAAGTTAAATTTCTAATATATTTTGTAAACTCTAGAGTGTGTATACAATTAATACTTTTACAACAAAGAATGTTTAAGAAATACACCTACCAGTCTACTTCCTGCAAATGCCACAAGTCTTGTGGAGTTAGACTGTAAACAGATAATATGCTCCCCAGATAGATAGGATGTAAAAGAAAATGTTGCTTTTGGCCCATACAGTTTTGACAATATTACCTGCAATTTAGATATGATATATGTTGGATATGTACATTAAAGATATTAATAAAATAATCAAATGCAGTACTGTGAATTGGATGTAAAAAGTAATAAATTAACCTCCTGAAAACATAAAACTTTTCTGAATTTCAGAAGAGATTTAGACAATGATAAACAATTTTATCTCACAGTAAACATTGAAATGCTATGAATTTCTGCAATGTACAAAAGCCAATGGTCTCTAAAGCATTAAAAAGTTGAAAACTAAGACCTTGTCTAGGCACAGAATAAGTTGGTCATTGTTGAAAAAGCTCAGGACCTCATGTTGCAGTTGCTATGCCTGCCTGATAGCTGTATGCAGCCTCACAATATCTAGTCTTTTGCATTTTATTTTATCATTAGCCTTCCTTTCTGCTGCTCAAATACTTTCTGAACCATTTTGCTTCATTAGTGAATTTTCATTATTTTTAAATATAATATGTTTTCTCAGTTGTGGCTTACTTGTCTTAATGGCATAGTTTCCCAATTCCAGTAATAATGCAAACATTGTCCACAAAAATAATTATCAAACATTCAATTTCTATTTATTTTCAAGCATGCCATTTCTATTTATTTTGATATCTACCACAAGGTGCTTATGCATTTCAACATGAAAATACTGAATTAGCAGATTGATTGCAGATTTACTTTCTCCCCAAAAGCATCCATATTTTTAGAGAGTTTTGACTGCCAGTGTTGAAAGTCAATACATAAATTGTACAGAAACGTTCATAAAGAATATTTACCTCAGCAGAAGGAGTTGTAACAGTCACAAACATTCCCAAACCAGGAGCAGAATCAAGAAAATCTTGTTTATGTATATCCCATCTCTGTACTTTGTAATTCCCTGAATAAAAACATAGATAAAAATCTGATAAATAAAATGTAGTTTAATATTAAATGTCCTTATTGTTTTTTTCAGTAAAAATATAAAGATAAATGATTAAAAATAATATATGTATTTCATTATGTACAATTAAAATTACTCAGGAGGCATTTTATAACAGTGTGAAATGCAATGAATTTTTACTACACTAGAATACTACAAAAATGATTGATTAACAAGTAATACTTTTTGATTGCTCCTAATGCTCTTGCAAGATAAGCATCCAGAGGGCATGCTGAGACCACCAAAAGAGTAAGTGTTCAAATTAAGAGTAAGTGTTCAAATTAAGTAAGGGTAAGTATTCAAATTACATTTTTTGGATTCTTTCATATTTATCACATTACTAGTAAAAAAGATGATTATATATTATATATATTTATGATATCCCCAGTGGGATGGAACTTCAGTACATCTTGAATTGCTTCTTTCCAGATCACTGTTAATCAAAATATTGTGGTATGAATGAGTCATAATATATAGAAGCACATGTTGAAACAGCAATCCCACTGCCATAGAATTAGAAGACAATATTTTTCTTTGTTCAGACAGTTAAGCACTCTGGAAACCTTTTTTTTTGTGTAATGCAATCACACAACATGTGAATACAAGATGGCTAGTCACTGCTGCAGGGACTTACTTGCAGTGTGCCCTTTTTTTTATCAACATGGTCTTACCATATTCATCAATCACAGATTTTCCTGTTAAATTACAAGCTATCTTTATGATTGCATAAGATATAAGGTATATAAGATATATAAAAGATTGCATTTTTATGTAGCAATGACAGGTACCTACCAGTTACCAACGTGTCACTGGGAACATCTTCAATTATACATTTCTCTTCTCTTTCTCCACTATGAAAATACAAAGCAATTGAAGAAGAAATCCAAAAGTTTATAAGAAATCCTATTAATTGGCTTTTCATTATTTTTATGTATACTAGTAGTACTGCTTTTTGAAAATAACTATTTACAAATGTATGTAGTCCTGTGGTTGTTCCTTGTTTGCTGCTTATCAGTGTGGTTTTGAGAGAGAAAAAAACTGTGAGAAAAGGCAGCTGGTGGTTACACATTTATAAATAACTACAGTATGTTCTGTAGAATGAGATAACAAGAAAAAGATAACTTGTAAAATCTTTCTTCTTTCCCAGCATCTAGATTAAAATTTAATTTTATACACAGAGTAGTATGAAACTAGAAATCACTTCTCAGGTACTTGAGATTGGTTCTCTAGATCACTGTAATCAACCACATTGGCTATCTCTTTCCATAACCTGCTAAAATTTCGACTTACATTGAACTTAATAGCTTATATTTCCTATTTACCCAGGGTGATTATGGGTGATAAAGCTTCACTCCTCTGTTGTGACAATTACAAGAAATCTTGTAATTTGTAACCTAAATCATTCGACATAGGCATATGCCTGTACAGAAACCATAGGGACTACATAAAAAGGCCGAAAGAAATATGAAGAAGAAATTAAAAAGGGAGGAGAGGGAGGGGGGAGAACCCAATCTGAAACAGTAACCTAAATACCTAAAATTTCAGGTTGGTAGCTCTTAATGAATTATTTCACATTTGCAAAAGAAGCACTGGTTTGTGCTTATTGCATTTCGCTACACCCGCTATCTCTGACGCTGCCTCAATAAAAAACATCTTTATCTAACACTGGTCAATGGTCAAAACCAGCTGGGCCACCCAGCTGGAAAGCAGCTGCCTTGCAGAAAAGGACCTGGGTGTCCTAGAAGGCTAACGGTATCTGGGGCTGCATTAGGCAATGTATTGCCTCAAGAGAGATAGTCCTTCCCCTCTGTTCAGCACTGGTGAGTCCACGCTTGGCATACTGTGTCCAGTTCTGGGCTCCCCAGTACCAGAGAGGCATGGAGCCACTGCAGAGAGTCCCTTCCCTCCAGGAAAGGGCCACAAAGATGATGAAGGGACTGGAGTACCTCTTCTACAAGAAGAGGCTGAGAAAGCTGGGACTGCTCAGCCTAGAGAAGGACCAGGGTTGAACTTAGCAAAGTCTATAAATACCTGAAGGAAAGGTGCAGAGACGATGGAGTCAGGCTGTTTTCATGGTGCCCAGTACCAGGTCAAGAGGCACAATGGGCACAAACTGAAACACAAGGGTTCCATCAGCACATCAAGAAACATTGCTTTACTGTGTGTGTAACAGAACACTGGCACAGGTTGCCCAGAGAGGCTGTGGAGTCTTCCTCCTTGAAGACCTGCAAAAGCCACCTGGACGTGGTCCTGGGCAACCTGCTGGGGTGTTGTACCAGATGACCTACAGAGGTCCCTTCAGACCTAAACCAGTCAGTCATTCTGTGTGATTTTGTGGTTATCAGTTCAGTATATTTTATAGCATGAAGTATCTTCACAGAAGTTCTGGCACAAGCATTAGTTTACCTCTTGCAAAATACTATATCCCTGTACTGATAAAGAGTCTCAAAAATGAGAAGCCTCAATTCCTTAAACATTAATGCTTTTTCTTTCACTCCATATGGTTAAGGTTGGAGGGATACAAATCACATCTCATGGCCATTGAAGCCTGAAGAGTCTCAAGGGTGATGTTAGGACTCCATTACTACTTTAACATTTATCCATCACATCTAATTTTATATTACTCAGAATCTTATTTCATAATTGGACTATTAGCCCTCCAGCACAGGGAGATCTTGACTGACATTCACCTGTATAAATTCTCATGCCTTTCCGTATCTGCAAGAATTATATGTTTGGCTGCAGACCATGAGCTACTTAAGCAACCACCCTTTCCACATTTTATTTATTTATTGGGGTCTCCAAAAAAGCATGTTCCAATGACAGATGTAGAAGGGGATGTCACTTTATTCTTCACTATGCCCAGGCACAGCTGGGACAGACACATTACTTCTATATTTCTGTCTAGCAAAATACTAAGATAGTAGAGCTGTTGGATTTCAAACAAACAAAAATAAATCAGTCTCCAAGTGATCAGGATGCCATGCAACATACAGAGAGCATTTTGTCTCAGGCATTCAGAGTACCTGTAATTTATCATGGACCAAACTTCAACATATTACATCCCGTTAAGCAGGATTTAGCTGATTTCAGAATTGCTGCTTCAGGTGTTAGATTTATTTTCTAAGCGTATTACATATTATCATGGAATAGTCTATATTACCTTTATTATGTTGTATCAGGACTGATATTCCCAAAGTACTTCAATTACCCGGGACTGAGAGTATCCTGAACTGGTTTTGTCTTGTCTTTTGTCTTGTCTTCGATGCCAGCAAGTACTCTCAGAACTTTTGCTCACACACCAGTTATGTCCTGCTGGGCACAGTTCTAACTCTGCGATCAGAAAGGCTGGTGTGCAGATTCCCTCCTGTTCTAGAAATTAGGTACACACTAGTTTCTGTTATCATGCTTACCTTAGGCAGTGTGGCTAGGGCATTGGAACTTGGATATTGGAGCTTGGTATTCAATGAACCCAAGACTGTCTCTCTCCAGAATGATCTTTAATAGAGGACTCTGTGCCATTTTGACATTCACCTGCAACATTTCTCAGCAGGCTTTGTGGATGCAATTTGGTCAGAGTTAGCTCGCTCATCCCCTCTGATACATTCACCCTCTCCATCTCCTCAACAGTGGGAAGGTATATGTATGTGGCAAACTTGAACAGGGCTTCAAACTGCAGTTAATTAGTCTGTTTCACACATACACACACACACACACCAGTCCCTCTGTACTATCTGGTAGTACTTAATATCTGCCCTCTCCTTTAGTCCACCTAACGTTTATACTATAGTACCTAGGAGAACTTTTCAGTACCATGGATCACATCAATCTCTCTTGTACCCTCACTTATCTACAAAATCACCCTGATATTTCCCAGTCAGTTAGCACCAAGGTGCTACTCTAGATGTGTGCAGAGAAGCAACATCCCATAAAAAAGCATAAATGTAGACACAGCTTCAGCTGGTGTTCCTACTTACTGGTAGGAAGAGCTTTCATGTGTTAACAGCTAAGTGTTCTTAAATTCCTTAAAGTCTTGGACAAGTTGTTCTCAGTAATGGGGTACCCTATTCCACAGTTCCTATGGGAATTGAATTTGGCATTCATGATTTTTGTAGGACCACAGTTTAAGTCAGTGGTTTTGCTGCTACACTTACCTTTAGCTGTCTTCCTTTGCTGTAAGAATGTCCATCCTGACATCAAAGCTGATTATTCCAGCATAACATTCTCATTGAAAAAAAAAAAAGTGTTTCCAAATCCATTCTAAGTTTCTTCCCAAAGTGTTTTATGAGATTAGTTTAATCAAGAAATTAATTTACATATTTCTTTCCCTAAATTCCATGTATTTAGTACCATAGTATCTTGGCTGCCAGCCATCTGTAACAATAGATGTGAGGGAAGAGTAAGGAAGAACTGTTCTGTCAGATCTGTCGGATCTGACTGTCAGACAGAACTTTCTTTGCTGTCCCAGAACTGTCAAGACAAATTCAAGACTGTGCTGAAAGTAGAAATTTTAAAGGCCTACCCATAGCCAAACAGGGATCACATACCTAATTAATCAGTTTAATAAAGGTATATTATGAGAAATGTGCTCCATCATCAGAATGTGCTTCACTAGAACTCACTGTACCCACAGTTTTGCCAAGAAATGTCTGTCCCTGGTATTTGCAAAGTGAATATCTGAAACTATACTTATGGCCTTCTCCAAATACTACAGTACCACAGGGGCATCCAAACAGGATTCCATATTTACCAGCGTATTCTGAAGTCACTGCTTACATAAAAAAAGCCTATCCACATAACTAACTGGGTAGGAAACTTTTGTTTGAAGGAACCTGCAATGAATATTCATATGTAAACACTAAAATAGAAAGGAAAGTTATCACTAATTGGACTTTACTGAAATGCGTTGACCTTTTGCATATTCACTTCCCTTTCTACTCCATCTTCTCCTTGGGAAACTTTTGGCTTCAGGAATATGAGGGACTCTGCTTTCAAATCATATCCTACAGGGCTGACATCCTACATTTGAGTCATGTAGACAATTACAGGTGGAGGTATTTTTCTGCTGGGCTTAGCCCTTCGGTTATTCTGAACATGTGAAAAAGCAAAATTTTAGTGTTAAGAGAAGGTCTTGGAAGGTTCTTTCAAGGATACCTTGCACTTCAGCAAAACTTTGTGGGATTGTTTTCACTAATTCATAATTTAGACTGGCATCTGAGTTCTGCCCAAGACCCTTTTTGAGTTTAGTCCTATGAGCAGCTGATGAATCAATTTGAATTTAGTTTCTGTCCTCAGAGAGCATTTAAGTATATGCAATAATAAGTTTATGCAATAAAACAGAAAAATATAACAGAAAAAATATAACAGAAAAGAAAACATTAAATGAGGAAAAAATAATATAAAAAGGAGACAGAAAAAATGGAAAAGATGTAGAAATTGACTAAACACAAAACATGGAAATGATAATGTAATAACACTATTTCCATTATAGAATGGACACAGGGGAACATCAAGAAAAGAAAGTATAATAAAAAGAATACTGAAATAATTTTGGAAAACATGCAACAGGGGGAATCTGAAGAATGTAAGATGTAGAAATTCCTATACTTAGCTCTAACAACTGTGCATTCATCAGCATTGCAAGACCAACTTAGTTTAGCCTGATAAAGGTTCAAGTTTCTTTGGGTCTTTGCAAGATTTATCTCCTGTAAAAATATATAGAGAACTTTTTATGTGTTTCTACTCTACAGAGAATACAGCGTGTTCCTTTAAGTACATAATAAAGATTGCGATATTTGATATATTCCAAAATGAACCTACACATATGCAACCCAACATCTCCTGTTCAATATCTTTGCTTTGTGTTTGTAGAATTGCAATGTGCTGTAAAAGTTTTCTGGGTTGATTATAAATATCACCTACTGAACAGTCTTACTTCAAAATTCTTTTCCAGTTGGTAGCCACAACTCTTTATAAGCCACATATGTTACATTCATTTTATAACAGTTATTTGAGCATTAAAACTTGCCATCTGGAGCAGTTTCTGACATACTGTGTTTTGTTAGATCTGCATATACCTCAGTCTTAGATAATATTAAAACGTCATTAAGTTTTCTCTGTCCAAAGGCTAGGATGACCCAAATAACAGCAAATACATTTAAAGGAAGGTGAAGACATTTACCGCACATATAAAGAGAATTATATAATTTATGTTATGGTCAACAGTGATAACTTTTTAAAAGTTTTTCAGACAACTCTCTCATGGGGGACACCCACCAACTATCAGTCAGGTCTTAAATCTCATTTAACATTTTTAATTAAGTTCAGAACTTTTGTACTAGTATCCAAACTTCCGGGATTTTTTTTTTTAGTAATTTTATTGGTTGAGTGTCCTCATGATATGTATTCTCATGTTTGAGGGGAGAAAAAAAAAAAAAAAGACATTTTCATGTATTCATAAGTCTCAAGACAAGTTTACTCAGTCATACTATTCTCTTAGCCATACTGCAAACATCTGGTCACTCTGATTTATATAAGTAGTTTCTGAAGAAAGGCAAGTAAAACATGTTTAGAAAGACGACAAAAATGCCAATAAATTATAATAAACATAATTTAGAGAAAAATTAATTTCTAGGTATAAATAGTTGTAAATCAACAAATTACAGCATTTAAGAATGTTACCAGTTTAGATTTTGTGATAGAAAGATTTTTACATGTGTGAAGCGTAATCTTTCCAAATGTCTTCTTTTCTGCCACTAGAGGGTACTCCAAGAACTTACAGTATATTTATAACAAAGATTTATTTGGGTTTTCTGGTCTGTAAATGATCGAGAACTGTTGTCATACTAAACCTTAAGGATTTAACGACCCAAAAATCTTGATATTAAACAACAACTTTCAAAACCAGTCTAATATCTTTTCCACAAAATAGTGCAGCATACCTGAATTATAAGGAACGTTGAATGACATAGTTTAGATTTAGTTAAACTTATCCTACTTTTAAATTATCTAAATTATTATCTTTTATTTATTTCAGACACAATTATCTGGTTCACATCCTGTTTCTTCATCCAGATTTGGACAAGGAGTTCCATTATTGGCAGGGTGAAGAAGTACAAAACGAGTTCTGATCTTGGTCCCTGGTTTTCTGCAAGGACCTCTACAGAGACCCCAGGAAGACCATTGGGAAACCTCACAGTCCAGTGGTGTTTCTGCAATATACACAATAAAAAGGTAACTACAGAAATTTGTGCTTAAGGCAAATACATAGTTGGCAAAGCATTAAGGAATGATGATCAAGTAGTGTCCTTTCTTATACAAAAATACATGTGATATTAATAAAATCCATATGTCATCTTATAAATAAAAAAGTCTGTTTTCAGCTCCTAAACCCAGGGACATAGGTATTATTATTGTTGCAGTCTAGAGACTGTCTGAGGTACTACATCAGTAGTGCAGCAGATTATTTATTGAATTGAAAATATAGAATTCCCATCAAATAAAACTATTTTTAAAGTAATTGCATTCAAAAGATTACATTCCAAAAAACGTACTGTCAATTTTATAACTCATTTGCCATTGCATAGCTTACTAAAAACACCAGGATTAAAAGTTTTATCTAGTTTATTTATGTATACATATATTTCTTTGGTGATGTATGTTGTTCCTGTAGTTGTTCATATCAAATTCCATTGAACTCTAATTCAAATTTGCTTCAGAAGTAACAAAAGTCACATTTTTTAATCAGTAAATCTTCTCAATATTTTTCAGTATGTATGCTACAGTTCCCTTTACCAATAAAGATATTCTGTAACTACAAGCCTTCTAATACTAAATGTGTTTTCAATACAGTTTTAATTTAATTTAATACTGGAACTAAATAAATCAGAAACTCTAAAGTACTTTTCATATTGTATACTTTCATTGAAAATATCTGTCTTAAAAATATAGGTGCTTATTCCTTAACAGGTTAAATAAAAATATTGCTTGTCACAGGAAATTGCATCAAATCTGTGTATTACAGCATTTGTGGGTAAAATAACTGTGCACAATACCAGCTTCCAGATTTACTGTATCAAATGTGTGACTTCTGGTATAAATTTCTGGCATTACAGTGGAACCCACTACTTCTGTTGTAATCACCAATACCCGTGCTTCTAGCAGGAACAAGTGACACAGTTTGATCTCTGATAATTAAATCTGTCCTTTTGCTTAAGGAATATATTTTTGAATAGACTGGTTTACTGGTTAATATATTATAAAATGAGGATGTAGGATTTAAAAATGTTTTTTTTTTTTTTTTAATACTGTACTTTAAATGAATTGTTTTAGATTTAAATGCTAAAAAGGGCCAAATGTTCCTTTCAAATGTTGTGGGAAAGACATGACTGAAAATGTGATTTGAAGCACTCACTTTGAATATGTCTTGTTTGCTAATAGTAATACATTTAAGCATAAGTTGATAGAGAAATGCACTTATTAAAGTATAAATTGTGTGGAGAATTAGCTTTATTTTAATGATTACAAGGTGACTTTAGGACAAAGCTAGGGGCATTCAATCTTTAAACTTATTCTGGAGAAGCTCTTCTTGGAACATAGCAGATATTCTGGAAATACATTGGGGATTTAGCCCATTGCTGTCCCTCTAATAGTATTTGGGATGTCAGTCTTCTTATGCTTAACCATTCCTCTTACAATTTATTAAAAATCACTAGAAGACTATAAAGAGAATACCAAAGGTAGACACTAACTGATATCTTTCCCTTGGAACAGATATAGTATTTTTTGTTTTGGAGATTGGAAAATTACCCTTCAGACTGACTTGAGTCAGATATTTGAACGTCACCACTACCTAAATGAGTTTTTTGGGTAAATTTTTAAGGAAAGAAAAAAAGAGAACAATGTTTTTGTTGTCAGGATGTCTGCTGCTATCACAAATATGTCCAAATCAATTGAATTATTTAAATTCTTATTTCACATAGCTACTAAGCCCTCTGACCCAGAAACAACAGTACTAGTTCTCTTTTTCCATCATCATGCAAGAATTTAAGCGGGAGTACTTACTTCAAAGTTGCAAATAATTTGTGAAACTTTGTCTCTGATCAAATATTGTTTATTTCTCATAAAATTCACTGATCTATAGTGATACTAAGGCTTGAGTAACCCTCACTGTGGATATAACCCAACCCTTTGAACTACAGCTCAAATATGAAATTCATTCCTTATTTTTTCAGGGATTCTCTTTTATGTCAACTGGCTTGTTTTATTTCCCATATGTAAGTCTGGAAACTATTGCAATACAGATAGAATATTCTGCCTAATCACCTATTTCATCCACATCACCCGCCAGATTTCCACATATTTTCTGAATGAATGGAAATAACAGAATTGAGCATATCAAAGTGCCAATCACTTACCTGAGATGGAGTCTAATATTTCATTACTTTTAGCTGGCTGATTAAGATGAGGTATAGGAAGACCCAGCTGGTTTTTCTTTAATTTCACCATTGTTACTTGAGCAATAGGTGGCAAAATTTTGAGTTTGGGATAATAAAATGAGTTTGCTGGGTGACTTGGGGAGGAACAAGTGATCTGTGAAATAAACAGGAAACCTTAAAGAGACTACATCATACTAGTAAGAAATAACTGGAAAATCATGTTTACACATCATGTTGATTCTTTTTGGCAAGCAAAATGCATTAAAATGGTTTCTTTGAATCCCAGTTCTCCAGACTACTGCCGGTAATCCCAGACTTTTTACACAAAATGCTTTGGGATTGGGCACAATGAATTGTGCCAACCTTTGGATGGAGGACTGGAATGGGAGGTACTGAAAAAAGGGATATATTTGGAATGGTTTGATGGGAAGCAGTGGATATTATTACAAGAGAAAATACAAGATTATTAAATAATAGTATTAGGTATGCTGTAGCAGCTGTTATGTGGGTATAGGAGGCCAGATGGATTGTTTTCCAGCTTCTCTGTTCTTTTTCTCACTGCTCATTAGCACAGCATTTGGCTTTAGAAGAACTGACCTTAAGGAAAGGACTGACTGAATGTTTATAGTATTCAAAACCTTTGAGTCAAGATGCTCTGTTTCCCACCACCCATAAATGACAAAAGCAAGAAGCAAGAAAAGAAGACTGGAAGTGGGGTCACTGCAGTAGCAATGAAGAAGGTCTCTGCTTTCCATTAGCTCCTTTTCCTCAAATGTAGCAGTTTCAGGTTTCAGCAATACTTTCTACTGAAAACTCCTCCCCAAATCAGTACTTACAATTCTCAACTTAGAATTTTCCTGTTTAGACACTTTCAGTCATGCCAAGACTTTTTGGAATCTTTTTATTTTCCTCTATTTTTAAGGATTATTTAAAACCATGTTAAAATGCTCATATTTTACATAACTTTACATGTAAGCCAATTTTTTATGATCCATCTACATTTACTCAATAAAATAACAAGATATAGAAAATGAACAAGAGCAATTAATCAGCTATTAATAAATCCATGTAGAGAGCACGTTAGCACTCTCAAATACAGAAATCAATTTCACAAGAGAATCCATTGAGTAATTAAAGGGTAGTTATCTTTTAAAGGGAGGACTCAAAATAGTACAGGGTACTAAACTATGTATATACACCTACCTCTGTAACTGTATCCTGTGGAATAGTGGCAAAGTTCGGGGAGGAAAATGTGAAACCACTGTCTGTTCCAGCGTCATATGGAAATAGATCTACTGATACTTCTTCCATCCAGTGGT
This sequence comes from Cygnus olor, assembly GCF_009769625.2. Classification (NCBI taxonomy): domain Eukaryota; kingdom Metazoa; phylum Chordata; class Aves; order Anseriformes; family Anatidae; genus Cygnus; species Cygnus olor. The sequence goes on along the minus strand of NC_049172.1, from coordinate 70,926,212 downwards.
CTCCTTCACAGAGATTTAGGCTGTCAATACCCACAAACCAGTCGGGGCTTGGCACAATTCGTACAACAAATGAAACCTAATGAAACAAAACAACCCATCAGGATTGCATCACTTATATTCCAGTCCCAGTTATTGTAATTGTAACTTAACATTTTTGAAGGAAATGGTCCTTTATACACTTCTAACTTAACATTTTTGAAGGAAATGGTCCTTTATACACTTCTGCTTTATATAACCCATACAGTGCTCCCTGCAATTTGACATGCTCTTTTAGTAACATTTTTGCATTATCTTATTCCTACCAATGAGAACTCAAATATTTAATTTTGTGTGATAGTAACCATTAAAAAATAAAAAAATAAGATAAATTTAAAGATTAATATGTGCATATCTACTTACTAAGGGATGTCTTGAACGCACTTCTAATTCAGTGGAAGTTTGTCCTGTACCACTGGAAATGGCAGGAGCAGAGAAGATTCCATGTACACTCTGAATTTTCTCTCCAGCTTCTTCTATTTCTTTCATTAATACCCATGCTTCACCCTTTTCAGCAAAATCACGTACACCATTGCTGGCATATTCATTTTTTTTCCACATGCTGTAGTCAGAACTATGAGTAACACCTATTTGAGTGAATACATTGCATGACATAAAAGTCTGTTTTAGATTGTCCCTATTTCTTCAGTTTCTCTGTTTTATTTCTGAGGTTAAAAAAAAAAAGAGTGTATAAAAATGAGTGAACACTAAAACATTTGACTTATCACTGTTTATTTCAGCTGTAACCAATTGAAAACAGAAGTCAATTGAAAACAGTTGTAGATTTTTGAAAGCATTGTGGACACTTCAATTTCTGCTTTTCATTCTTAATAACTTTGGCTCTTTTCTTTCTTTTTACATTAGTTATATTAAAATTTACTATTGAGAAGAAAAAATAAATAAATAAAAATCACAGTGGTCAAGAGATTTATCTGGTCTTAAAACTATACATACTTCACTTACCTAGCATTGATGACCACTGTGCTGGTGGCCTATAAAGTGGATACTGCTTAGGAAAAGCAGTCTGGCTCCATTTCCCTGTGAAGATTATGCTGTACTTTGCAAGTTCCTCTGCTGTGCAAATAGAATCATCACGCACAGGCAGGCTGCTGGCATAACCTAGAATTGTTACAAGCAATGTCCAGATAATTTTGCTGGAGCAGTAGACAAACATCAAGTTTTCCATTCCCTTCCACATGAAAAGGAAAAAAAAAAAAAGTTAGACGTATTAGTCACTCTAAACTCAAAACTGAATAAGAGTTACCTAATAAAATGTAACAGAGCATAAGATATAACAAAAAGAAAACATATATCCAAAACACTAAAATTGTTATGCTTCTAAAAACATTATTATAATGCTTTCGGATTTGATATTTCCAGACTATATACTACAAATCTGTAACTCTACCTGGGACAAGTGTTTCTAATGAAAATAAAAATATCTTAACCTTGTTCATAGTACTACCTCAGAAAAATCTGTTTCTGATTTTCTTCTGAAAGCTTATTAGAGTCACATCTTGAATTAATTAGAGTAGCAACTGTTTCTGTGGAAAACATTAGTGGTATATTTATTCTTCTAAAGATTAAATTGCAGGTTACTTTGCCAAAAGAAATGATTTATTTTAAATTTGTGTCCTACAAACACTATTTTATGGCATAACATTTAAAATCAAATATATTTCAAATATATATAAATTACTTTGCTGTCATAACTTGTGCATTAAAAAATATATCGCAATTGCTTCAGATTGTTAAAGCTACAGAGTTATTAAAAAACAATATTTTTTAAAAGTTGCTGTCATAGGCTGTGCAAATTTTGTTTTTAAATTAATATGATAATTGCATCAGGCTGTTGAACTCAAGCAATTGTTTAAAATAAGCCTGAAAAACTTTCTTTAAATGCTTTTTTTTCCTTTGAGAGAACTATGCAAACATAACTAAAACACTAATAATATATTAATTTGTAAAAAGAGCAGTGAATACTTACTAAATATTTCCTCTGGAGCACTGGTAGGGGGAGAGCACCTGCTTTTGCTGGCAGCTGAGTTGGTCTGCAAGAGAAGACAGTAGGAGTCTTGCTATTTATGCCTGAAGAGGGTCCCTTTGGTCCAACAATTATTGTAATCTTTAGACTTTCCAGGTTTGCAAAAAGCATGGCATCTTCTTACTTGCAATCTTTTTGGATGGACTATCAGAGGTTTCCTGTATGTCAACTGGTTCAGGTTCCTATCAGAAGCTTGTAATGCCGAATAGATGAAATGCTTAAAAAAAAAATACCTTGGATTCTTACTAATAATTCGGGTTTTCTGGTGACTTTACAGTTCTCTGTTCTTATTAATGCCTCTAAGTTATACAAATGAACTGATTCCAACGCTGGAATAGTTCTAGTGAATACACTTTAAATGAGAAGCATATTTTCTTGTAAGTTTTATTGTCTGACAGATGCTCCTTCCAAACATTTACAGAGAGCTTGCTCACTCTCACACACCATATGCATGTGTTCAAATAAAAGGGGTGAGGCAGCTAAAAAAGTCAAGAGGAAAAAAAAGTTGCATTTCATAATTGCACATACTCACACAGACTGTCTCCTGCAAATATGAATTAATTTAAAGTAGTACAGTGTATATTTTTGTGTTCTATGGTACCGTATGCTGGATGATGAAAGGGCTCTGTAACATTGTGGTTTCTTTGGAAAGAGTGGTTTTGGGAAGCTCTGAAATTTTTCTTAGCTGTCTTCAGAGTAAAAACCCCCAAATAAAAATCTCATTATTAAAGTTAAATCATACATCTTCTGTAACACAGTACATATACTTAACTCACTAAAATTATTTAAGTTGCCTATGAAGAATTATGCTTAATACAGTGACCCAATTAAAAAATAATGTTTAATATTTATTTTAAATCATTTTCCCTACAGCCTTTTTAAAAAGCCTGTAGGAAAAATAAGGGCTTTGTGCCATGCTTATAAGGTTAACATGCTACTGCGGCTGATCAGCAGAGGAAGTTCAAAAGTTTACAATGAACCATGAAGAAAGTCTTGCACAGTCTTCTTTTGAAATTGTGAGGAATGTCACTGAAGTACTTCCACAGATATCTAATAAGATGGTACAGCATATGGAAAAAAAAAGATGTTATTTTTCAGATGAGAATCCCAGGCCATCATAGGATTATAGCTTAAGTGACATAAGTGATTGTCCACCAGGAGGGTGTTACCAGCCAAGCAGTTTGAGCTTTGTGGCACTTTAAATGGAAATTTCTCCTTCCCTTCTGCCTCCCACCCATGGTAAATCAGCAAGAAAAGCCAAGATACAAATAAACTGTGATGTCTAAATGACGTTCATTTCCCTATTGTCCTGGCAAAATGGAATCTATTGAAAGTTTCAATATACATGGATTCAGCACCCAATATCAATAATTCAGGTATATCTGGATAGATTTTGGGAACACTGTAGCAGGTTAACTATTTAGACATGGTTGTGCCCTCTATTTCCAAGGTTTCTTCCTCCGTCCTATATTCTTCCCAGTGAAGACATCCATGTTTCCCATAATTTACTTCTGTTCTAGGAGCCAGAGTTCCCTAAGAAAATGGACAAAGAGACTGTGGATATTTTTACACCATTTTTTTCAGTGTTTGTTGGAGGATGTTATGTGAATTACATCCAGCTCTCGCCCTCCTATGCACAGAATTCCAGATCCGCAGGTTCCTTAGAGAATTGAGTCTACCTATATCAGAAGTGGGTGATGTCTCCAGCTCATGCAGCCTTCTAGAGGCTATAAAAAGGTCCCATAAGTATTAGAATATGTTGCAGATAGTAGTACACAATTATATTTTAACAATTCGATCTTTAAACTTCAGTCGGTTCTGTGGTTATCTTTATCATCACAATTACTGATCCAGCTAAATTCACATATTGAAACATACTGTGACACTTCCAGGAGAACACTTAAATGAAGAACAAAGCAATTAGTTCTGCATCCAGCACAGAATTATTCTGGAGATCAGATTCTTCCTCTCAAACAGAAATTACTGCCAAAAGGCACATCACCAGACTAGACCATTCTAGTTCCATGACTACATGTTATGAATAGCTCCAGGAATAGGACAATATATGCAGGCAGCATAATTTGGCTCAGATATTATAAGGAAAACTTACTAACTGATGAAAGACTGAATTGTCGGAAGTCATGAACTTGGGAAGTCATTTGAGGTTTCTTAGTACAGATTACACAAAGAAATATCAAAAATGAGAAAAGTTGTAGTTGATTCTCTCTTAGAATAGTACCTCATGATGCTTTGTACTGAGCATCTGAGATGTCTTCCAGATCTACAATTTTGGGTAATCGATTAATCCTTCTTCTAGAATACCATTACTCCCATTTCTTGAGGTTATCAGACTCTTCAGCTTAAATATACAGTTAATGGAAAAAAACTGAGCCTAGATATTTTACTTTCCTACCTTACCAATGTGGGAAATAGGGACTTTGAAGTTTGAAAAACTGTAGAAGGATTCTTTCCTCAAAGTATGAAGGTACTTAGAAGGAAACTGGATTATAGTCCTTAGGCTCTCTCTCAAATCCTGGTCCAGAATGGAAGTTTTCTTTGTTAACATTCCTACAGTGGACCATTCCTTATTTACAATAAGTGCTCTGCTGAGACAGAGTTCTCAGGAGGAATAAAATCTTCAGAACCTGCAAACTTATTCTTATCTTTTTTGGTTTCCACGGTGAAATTGTTGGATAAAGTACAGCAAATTTAAATTTTATTTAATTAGCTTCCCTTCCCCCTCTCATCACCTGCTACCCTCATGGCTGAAGGAGGGGAAAAAATAAAAAGACACACCTAATAATGTCAGAAAATACTAACTCCCAATCTTATTACTTTAAATGGAAACCGTGCTAAGCATAATCAGTCTCTGACATTGTGAAGGACAGAATATCAAATTTAGTATCTCACAGTTGGAAAAAAAAAAAAAAAAAAACCTCCCCCCAAAAAACAAACAGATTTCCACTCAATGAATTACATTCATGGCTGGGAAGCCACAGATGCCAAATTTCTGTGGGCCAGTAGTTGGAGAAAAAAAATTGCTGTGGCATCAGAATCTCTGCATGCATTCCTTCTTTGGTGTGCATGTCCCATTAAAAACAGATGAAAACTCATGAAAAACTGGGGGAAAAGACTTCCATTTAGAAACCATTTTGCCTGTATATAGAATTGGATTTTTTTTTCTTTTACAACAATATATACATATTTTTTCAAGCCTGTGTGTTTTCAGGTACACCTATTTTCCATCCATATGCATACCTCTATGGACCCTGAATGCTTAAGGCAGACAAGGTTTATTTTGCTTAAACATCAGTGCTGAACTGTGCCTTGTATTTAATTTTGTTTGTGTCTGTGTGCAACTCTTGCTGTTTCTTGTCAATAAGAAAACAGTCTTACAGTTTCTGCAGGCTTTACCAAGATTCAAAGGGTGAAAGATTGAAAGTATAAAACAAAAATGTTGTGTTTTTTTAAATAACAGTCATAACTGTTTCTAAAATATTCTGTATTTTTGCGAACCTAAAATAATAAGACAAGAAAAAAAAACTCTGCTTAAAGATAGAGCAGTACATTTAGTATCATGTTGATTCTTGCATCATTTACACTATATGAAAACATTTATATGAACACGTTTAGGCTGTTACACAGGAATATAGTGCATTAAAAGGGTGTAAATTCCATTTTGATTAGCCACAGAATAATTTAGCTCTTTCCCTGGTAAGCAATGAGATTAGCATGATTAGTTGTGACTTTTCGATTAACCTGTAAGATTAAGAGAAAGGAGATTTGACTAAAATGACTGATCTGAAGTTAGCTTGCCCACCTTTATTCAGAACAGAAGCTCCAGAAATTTTGTTTCTCTATTCCTAAAATATTATCTTACATTAAAACCTTACTAAAACAATTTCCATTTTGCTGGTAAGTAGTATATGTACAACTTTGATATGTGCAGGCTGTTTAATATGCTTCTGAATAACTAGCATCTCTTTGTGTACCAAGAAAAACATAACATTGTATTACTTAACAAGGATTAAACACCCATACTTTCTCTCCTGCAGTTACCATGGATACACATACGATTATGGGCACTCAAAAATGCCAAAAGGTTTACATTCAGTCAAAACCCTCTAAATTGTAAAATCTGAATATCAGAGTGATAAGCAGCAAAATATTGTACCATGAAGAAATTATGGTGTTGATTTGGAAGACTTTATAAAATACAACACTTATATAGGAGAACTAAGGATTCCCAATACTGGATGTTGCAATGGTAGTTAAGGCAACTTTGAATTTCAACTTGGCTTTTGGGATAAGGATTTAGTTTGCAGACTAAGGCATGTAAAATATGTGTATGCATATGATCTAGATATGTAAATTACCACTATGTATAATGGAGGTATAATCATTATAGTCAATATAATCTAGAGAACTCTTCAGCTCACCCTTTAATACATACCTATATTTGACCAAATGAATAACCAATGAGTAGCTCTTTTGTCTCCACTAACTGTATTATTAGGCTCTCTGCTGGCCAGACACCTAGCCCACATAAGTAACTGATTCAGGTATCTTTATCTGTTACTGAATCTAAAAGCAGCTGGACTTCATTAAATGTTCCCACTGATGGCTATAATCAAGGTTCAACCTGCTGGTAGTTCAACCTGCTGCACCTTGTATTTTGAGTTTACAAATTCCCATTACAAGGGTGTTGGGTGTTGGTTTTGTGTTGCTTCTTGGTTTGCTTTGTTTGTTTGTTTTTTAATTCAGGGCTCATTGAGAATTCAGACCAAGATAAGGAAAAATTCCAGCTTTATTGACCATGGTGACACTGCTCAGTAAGAAACAGCTCCAGCATTCATCTATCATCTATATATAAGTCACTTGTAGTAGTGAAAAGCCTAATTTGCCATTTTTCCATCCTCCAAAACTCCACAGATCTGGGCAGAAAAACAGCTTCTTTGACCTGTTCATCAGGCTGGTATTCTGAGCTGTGGGATGAGGATCAGCTTTGAGAGCCCTGTGCTAATCTGTGGAGTGCCTGCAGCAGCAGCATTAGCTCACTGGACTGTCCAGTACACATGACTTAGCAGAACTCTGAAACAAGCTGAGTATTTAGAAGATGTTAACCTTGTAGACCTGACTCAGACACTTGTGGGGATCCCTGCTTTTAAATTTACTTTTGATATTTGCAAGAAAACCTCGAACTCAAACAAAAAATTCCTTTGAAGAGAATCTAATATATAGTGTACTACAGCTTCATTGCAGTACCAGACAGGTTATTTTTGTGGTATTGTGCACACACACAATATAAAAAAGAAGTGTCTTAATATATTTACTTCATTCCATTATTAATTTTTTACGTTGGGTGTACAGCCTGTATAGAATACCTCATGGTCAGTCTGATACGTGTTGACTTTCTAAAACCAGCTTGATGCTTCTTTTGCCTTGTAGAAATGTCGTGTTTTTATCTCTCTGGCAACACTGTAGAAGATCACCAAATTAAATTTCTAAAGTAGTCACTATCAAGGCAACTCTTCACCATAAGTTTTGTTGATTTCTCTTGTGTTGTTTTTGTTGTTGTTGTTTTTGTTTGTTTGTTTTTAAAGGACTTAAATATACTAATATACTTAAATGATACCTTTAAGAGTTGCATTTTTAAGTCATGTGAGTAATGTTAAAAATGAATTGACCTGTCGTGGAAAGTCATTCATATATCAGATTCTGCACATAGCTCTAACTCATTCAGTAAGAGGTCCACTATTTGTGACCATCACAACAGTCAATCAGTGGAACAGTTGGCCCAGAGATGCAGTGCAGTCTGCCTCCTTGGAGGCTTTAAGATGAGACTGGGTAAACCCTAAGTAATCTGATCTGAGCTCAAAGCTGACCCTGCTTTGAGTTGGAGGTTGCACTAAAGACCTCCTGAGGTCCCTTATAACCTCAAGCATCCTATGGTCCTATGGCATTTTTTCTGATCTTGTTCCAACACTTCAGGTTACAGCACAAAACTATCACTTATCTAATACTCTCATAGGTTCTCTACACATCTGTGATTTCTTTCATATGTAATACTGGGTATGTAATAGTAAAACGAAGGCTTGTAAAGGAGAGTGACCTAGAGTTGATTTCAATGGAAGACAGAATACATCTGTGGCATTTGATGAAATACATTGCAGAACCCCTTGATTTAGCACCAACCAATCTCTGTCTGAAACTAGAGATACGAAAGCTAAATGCACTGGTGAACACGAAGGTAATTAATTGACTGAGAGACAGGATCTATTAGTTCTGAAAAAAATCCATGCTAACACAGTATTATTTTGAGTTCTGAGAATAGAAAAACTCTATGCAACTATCTCTGCACATTGATCAATGACAGCAACTTCCATAGAGATGTTCATGTGCTTGTTGAGAATCTCTGCATGGAACACAAATAATACTGCAGAGTACTAAAAGCATGCCTACTGAGTTTATTATGGGAAACTTCACATATTTTGTAATCCTCCACACAGTAAGCAATATTGCAAAGCATTTTTTACTGCATTTTGTAAACGTTATGAAGTCAACCCCTATCAAACGGATTCTCTTAATTAACAACACTACCACCATTTTGTTGAAGGAATCAAATACATCCTCATTTAAAACATATGGAATTGGGAAGTTATAATAAAGACATGATGCTGCATATATAAATAACTGTTTTATAACTTGTTTATAAATATGACCCAATGTACAGGAAGAAGCTTTCAACAAAACTAACAGCTCTGACAGCAGAAAAAAAAAGATTTTATGGAATATATAAGAGCACAAAAAGCCTTAAGGGTAGTAAAGGACAGCACAAACAAGACTATTATGTAGATTTTTGTTTCTGACCACAGGCTAGGCTCCTTGTCTACAACAAAAAACTTGCTATTATCCAGAAATAATGAATTAAATAAACTGCTCTATTCACTCTTTGATTCTCAACAAAAGTAAGGGAAACATGAAAAGTAAGATTTATTTTTTTTTTCTAAATGATTATTTTGGGCAGTATTGTGGAAAGTGAAATTAATTTTTTAGAAAGTTTGTTATTTTGAAATTGAAGAAAACTGCTCTTTATATAATGGGTTATATAATTCCTTGTAATTTTTACTTCTGTTTCAGACCCCTGCATTATTAATAATCATAAGTGCCTGAGTGTGAATTTTATTTATCAGTTATTACAATGAAAAAGTGACCTCAACAAGGAGAATGTAAGTTTTCTCCATTATATTCTGCATTAACAACAAATAAAGGATAAATTGATATCAATTTATATTTTGGGAAGCTGTGCTGCTCGTTTACTTCTTTTACTTCTAAAACTAAATCAGTGCAAAGTATCATTCTAGGAAGCACTGTATTGCTAGAAATGCTTGAATGGATTTTTAATTCTAAAGCACTGGTATAAATATAAATAAGCATCAACACAAACACCCTATGATTATACCAGCATGAATATAATCAGAATCTGACCTATTATTTTAAAATATGTAAAACTCATATTGTAATTTCTTTTGTCAATAGAAAAGCCATTGGCCAGACAGCATTTTAATTAACCACCCTGAATTCTGTTTGCAGATTCCATTAAGAAAGGATATCATTCTTCACTTCTTGTCCTAACCTGTTCTTCAAAGCTACAATGTAGTTTACTGAATATATTGTCACTTACGTGTACTGGGAAACTGTTCTAGCAGCTGCTTGGATGACATTTTTATAATTATGAATTGAATGCATTATTAGAAGCAAATATATATACATATTACATGAAAGTGCTACAGTTTAATAAAACTGAGGGGTAAATAAGCGTAGAACTGGGTAAAGACTTCAGTGATAATTTACATTCTTCCCTTTCTCACCTTTAGTTTGCTATATGGACAGTAATAGGCCTATATGACCATTATAATATGACACATTCCTAGCTGTCTCTAGAATTACTATAATAGAAAAAGGCAGACCAGTTAAAATTGGAAATTTAATAGTGTTGATTTAGTCATCTAAATAATAGGCCTCGTATTTAGTAATGAATGCTCAGAAAAGCAGTGCAAACTAAACACTAATCTTGGATGTATATAGAAGGTAAAATCATGTTCTTTAGTGATTGTTTTGACTCAGCAAACCTATGTGGTAAGTACAAGAATGTATTCCTAAATGTTTTGTGGACAATACTTAATATTTAATGAATCAATTTAATCAAAAATATTTAATCATTTTATTTCATGGAATCCTAGAAACACCAGTTGGAAGGGACCTCTGGCTGTCTCTTGTCCAACCTCTTACTCAAAGCTGGGCTGTACCCCAACTAGGTCAAGCCAGTTTTGACTGTCTGAGTCTTTAAAAGCACCAAGGGTGAAGATTTCCTTCACCTGGCTAACCAACTATAATGTTGTTCCTTGTGAAGCAGTTTTTCCTCCTGAGCAATCTGAATTTCCCAAGGTGCAACCTTACTACCTCGTCTGCCACTATCAATAAGAATTTGGGTTTTGTTGTCTTTGATGGGAAAAACCTTTCAAGTTTTTGTAGGGTATTAGGTTGCCCTTAACTTCCTCTTCACTAGACTAAACAAGCTCAGTTTAGTCTGAGCTCCCTCAGCTCTCCTCATATGTCATGTACTTTAGTCTGACTTGTCTTGATAGGCCTCTGCTAGACCCTTTCCTTTCTCTCAGCATCCTTCTTGATTTGGGAACTTCAGAACTGAATATACTAATCTATGTGACCTTCCAGTGTTTAGTACAGTGTGTAACAACACCCCTCAGTCCGCCGGCCTAGCAATCCTGTTGTAGCCCAGTATTTTGCTTTATTCATGATGAGAAAGTGCTGCTTGCTCTCATTCAGCTTGGGGTCCAAAATAATCCCCAGGTTCTTTTCAGCAGTGCTTCCATTCAGCCTGTTGGTTCCCATCCTGAGCTGATGCATGAGTTATTTTGCCCCAGGGGCAGAACTGTGGACTCCTTGTTGAACTTTTTGATGTTGATCTTCTCCTCAAGATTATGAAGGTCTACCTGGAGAGCAGATTTGCTGTTTGTCTTGTCAGTTACCCCACTGATTTGGTATTGTCATCAAATTTGACAAGGATACACTGTTTCCTCAAATAATGTATGTTTATAGTACTCTGTAGTATGATATAAAGAAAAAGAATTTTACCTTTTTCCAGGTGTGGATCCTCTGCCTTTTCTGGAAGTCCTGAAGTCTTTCTCTAGGACTTTTCCTTTTAACAAGCTTTTGGTAGTCACTACCAATACTCTGTTTAACACATTTCTTTCATGTTTATATCTCCTACTTTTCATGTTCACTATTTCAGAAGCTACATCAGCATTTGCCTTCCCTGCTGTTCTAATTCAGACACAGATGTCTTTATCTTAATAGTGATTTTGACAGTTCTCTTGGCTAAGTTACTTTTGGCAAATTAGATTGTGTAAGCAGCCTTACTCTTTTACTACTTGTGAATAAAATAGAGATACTGAGACGCTGACAGTGAAAGAATTTGCAGAAGCATAAATCTGCGAAATTTTGGATCATCCCCAGCAACAATATCAATATTTTTCCTTTAATTGTTATTCTAGTGTTATAAAAACTGATATAAATACATACAGTCATGTCCTTGCATCTGCAGGTGAGAGGATCTTTTCTTATTCTTAGCATGAGAAGCTACCTTTGCAATGCTTACAATGGTGACAGGAATGGCTTGACCTGCCTTTTCCCCACCATAGTAAAATAAAATAAATTTGTATTTCTGAAGACAATAGTTCATAAAATCTACAGTGAATTGCATAGTCATTTATGAAGATAAGTCTAGACATACTATACACAACCCCCAAACCATTATCACAGAAATCCCATAATTTCACAGTATCAAATTATTTACACACTTTCTTTGTTGGATCCTTTAAAAATGTCCTATCAAATATGTCAAATCAGACAATAAGTATTAAAATTTTTGCCAACCATTACTTTCTAACACCGATCCTTTGTCATCTCAGCTAGCGGGTGTAGTACAACAGATAGTAACAAAGCAAAGTATGGTGCAACTTTAATTCTTTTATAAGAATTGTACAATTTGAATGTAGGTTGCAATGCTTCTACAAAGCCTGTGACATCTAGATTCAGTTCATTTTCAGTAACACTGTCAGTTATCCCAAAACACAAAGGGAAGGGTTTAAAAAAGAAAGTTTGAGTGTAACGTTTTATGTACAGTTCACAGAGGGATCAATGTTTTTTGTTGATAATTTCATCCAGTAACTTAGGCATTCATTTTACTGGACCATGCTAGCATTGTCTGAGGATACAGGACAGCAGAGAACTTGGCCCACTGCATGGGGGCTCATAAGTCCTTGAATTTGTAATGTCGAACCACAGATTTTATAAATTAATGATCTGATAAACAGAATGGAAAAAACACTTTGTGGTGTGGATTGTATGATAGATGCTTTTTTGGAGAACTTAAGTGTTTGATTTTAGCATCTACAGATGGAAAAGCATGCAAAGACTGAGGAAAAAAGAAAACAGTATTAGAGTATGCTCTTAGATCTCTTGTACTAACCAGAGCCTAGCTGTCATCACAGATTAGATCAACTTCAAGATTTTGAACAGCAAGCTTATTTTTCCATGGTATCTAGTCCATTATAGTAGCTATTCATCTTCTGCTACCAGCAGGACTGGTCAAATAAATTACCCCAGGGATAATTTACTAATATTTCTATAGTCTTTTCCAAATAAGGCAGAGGGGGCCTCCATCTCAGAAAGCTTATATCTAAACATTTGTGTTTATGAGGTTATGATGTGATTCTGAGGAAGTCTGAGCCTTGAGGTAGTACTAACCAATCTTATCTGCAGAATGAGCATGCCCTAAGACACTAAAGTGGTTCTAATCTTTGTGTTTTCTTTGAGCACAGACAACCCCTTAAAATCAAGCAAATGCAGATCCTCTGGATGATGCAGACTAAATAAAAGTTTTGAAAACAAATCTTCCCCATTTTCTATTTCCTTTTAGAACAAGTCTCTCCTTCCAGATGCTCTGGAGTCCAGCAATTCTCGCTGCCTTCATGGGTTGCAGCAGCCTTCACACAGTATCCCTCTGGGTCTCTAGGAATGTATCCTCTCCTTGACCTCTGAGGCTTGGCTGTAGATCTGCTCCTTTGCTACAAGCAAGCCATGTGCTTTCTCAGGAGTCTTCCAGTCTGCATGCAGACACTGTAATCTCCTCTCCCACCCCCTGTCCATCTGACCCAGGCTACCACAGCCAGGAAAAAGCAGAAGCAGCCCTTCTCGCTGCTGCTCTGTCACACCCTTTGAAAACAAAACAATGGAAAATGGAGGCTAAACAATGAACAAAACACCATCTTGGCATCTGTCATGAAGACAAGGAGCAGAAATAGGAGGTACTCTGCAGTCCCTGCAAGGGTTTTCCCAGCTTCTGAATCCAGAAATGCACCCTGCCCATTTTCCTACCTCAGATAAGATCTGGGTGAGACCTGGACTCATCAACTCTCCTTAGGCCCTGGTTTCTGGGGAGAGAAGATCCAGATACATGAGCCAGAATGTTTTAGGTTTACACTCATATTCCCAAGTCTGGATTACAATAGCGTAGTCCAGAATGAGGACAATATGAATATATTCATATTAGGCAGAATCCAAAAAAGAGCAAATGGGTAGGTGTTACAAAATTAATTAAAATGTGTCCATCTCTTTGTCTCACCCCTGCAGTAACTCTCAATGCTGTTAAATAATTATCTGTCCAGCTTCTAATACTGCTAACTGTTGTCATGGCATCTGAGTGTCTCCTAAGATTTAAAAAAAAAAAAAAAGAAACAAAACACCACTATGCAGATGAATCTGTGTAGATGAAAAACAAAGCATAACATCAGAAAGTTTCTACTGCAGGAATACTCAGTGAAAGAGAAGTCTGTTACAGAATGTAGGTTTTTGTAGGAAGGTGACATACTGTGAATTGAAGTTCTCACCTGAAGCAAGGACAGCCTCTGGGATTTACCCCTGCTGGATATTAGGGGAGAAAATAGACAAGAATTAAGTGAACCCCTTTGGAAATGTGAATGACTCTCCCTTAACCATATCTGAGGGTTTTTTTTGAGCTCTTCAGCAGGATTCTTTGGCTTTGTCAGATTTTAAAAACTCAGTTCATAAATTAGGGTAATATACATAATGCTAATAATGTGAATGGAAATAAATTATAAGTACAATATTAATAAGTACAATAGTACTAAAAGGATGTCTGAGGTGTTCTGCGTGTATAGTACTGAGAGAAAAGGGTCATATACTTTAAAAAAATCTATCTCCTTTATTTTATCCGTCAGACAAAGAGCCTCTGAAGAGACACACCACAAATGCTTCGGACAGTAACATCTGGAAAATCTCTAGAAGTAGCTTGCTTTTCTAGAGTGATACAAGACTGTCTTAAGTTATCCATAGTATTTTATACAAGTCATCAAGACTGTAAGTTTTCACTCAGAGACAAAGATAGAGAAAGGATGCGGATTAAGACAGATTTTCACCAAGGAACTTGGAAAAAAAAAAAAAAAGAAAGAAATTCTGGAAACCCAATATAATTACCTCATAACTGAGGTCCTAGGGGAAGAGAAAAAATAAAATAAAATAAAATAAAATAAAATAAAATAAAATAAAATAAAATAAAATAATAAAAAAATAAAAAATCCAGGTACAAAGAAGTAATTTTGGTCTAAAATCCATGTAGATTTTTCTTTTTGAGGTACTAACCTCTGACCCTATTCAATTCATTCGCTTGTTTTCAGTATCTGTTGTTTATATCCTTTTCTTTTTTCACCCTGATGTAATATTTCAGGGTATGAAAAGGCTTTTAGAGGAATGATGTACTACTCTTGTTTCCAGCATTCTTTCGCTGATCTCTCTTGAGTAATGCTCAAATGTATTTATTTCTTCAGTGTAATCAAAACATGAGAAAAAAAGGGAGGAAATCTAAACAGCATTGAAAATCACAGACATCTGTGTATATCACATGGACAGGTGGTTTTTTATATGTACAATGATAAAAGAAGTTAATTTCATATTTTGGAAAAAAAAATGGAACATTTAGGTTAGGAATATCAGTTCACAGAGCGCCCTTCATATGTTCATCATATATAGAGAAAGAGAATATGTAAGAGTGAAAAAAATAATTAATTTAAAAGAATGAAACAGTAGCTAGTGGATTTAGCAAATCCAGGGGATTTTTACCTGGCTGATCATATTTGTTCTTTAAAATTTTTCTCTCTCTTTTAATTTCTTTTATTGCATGAAAGTGCATTTTATGTCATAAAAGTCTTTCTTTTTTTTTTCTATATACTTAGATATATTAAAATAAGATATTTCTTCTTTCATTTTCTCATCAGGTGGAAAATTTATGAAAATGAGAAAGTAGTTCAGTGGATGGAAAATTAGTGCTTTCTCTCATAAACTTGGCCAAGAAAGATTTGGAATATTTACTAAAATACTCCCAGAATGCAGCACTATTTTCAAAGTTGGACAGGAGCTAAATATTTGTTTTGTTATTTGGCTAACATTCCATAAATCAAGTATATCCCTTCTCAAGTTAGTTTTAACTGTTTCTACCCAGCTTTTCAGTGAGCTACTACAAAGCAATCTTACCATACCTTTTAGATGACCAAACATGCTTGCTAATACAAGCTTTTCAGGTCAGGACATCAATATTCTCCAGCTTTGCAGAGAGAAATTCAATTACTTAATATAATTGTTAGGTGGCTTTGGTTCTAGTAATCACAGAGAAAGTCTATGTATTTAAATATTTTACCTTGAGTGTGATCTTCTGAAGCAAATTTCCTGATCATTCCCATTTACCATGCTTTCATTCATATTATGGACTGGTCTTGGAGCCCCATGCAAACTGAATTTTGGAATGGAAGTAACCAGAAGGTGAGCTTTGGGTCCACAGAACCCAATATCACATTCAGTCCACAGGATAAGACTAAAACTAGCCCAGCATTAAAGCCCCCTAAAACATGTGAATGCTAGATCCTTAGTACTGACTATTTCATTTTATTAATCTACTTCTATTGGTCTCTGCTACTTGCTAATGCGGACATAATTTCCAACTGAACTTAGACCTCACAAGATGCAGAACCAAATTCTAAAGCACTTTAGGCACTAAAAAAGTCTTTAAAATAAATATGGGAGTTAAGGATGTGATCTTCTTTGGGACAAGAAAATGTCATTAATTGGTTATCTGCATCTTTAAATGGTTAATCATCTTTTGAAATCCAAACCTCATATTTCTGTGCTGCATTTCCAATTTCTTAAAATGGGGATAAGTAATATTACCCAGTTTGACAGAATCTGATGAGATTAAATATATTAAAAACTGAGCTGCTCAAATCGTAGAATAAGAGGGTTGTATAAGTCTGTAACACAGATTGCTTTCATATCACAGATCAAGGTTAAACAAAGGCTAAAACTCTGCATGCATGATTTGCAAATGCAGTTATGCTAATAGCATGATGATCTTAATTAGATGATCAGCTGCATATCTGACTTTTGATAATAGGTCCTAATGTGACTTGCTAATCAATGTCAGATATGGGAATAGAATGTAGAATTTCTGACTTGTGAATCCATGCACTAATTGCTAAACCAGACTGCCTCCCTAATGTTATCCTTCATTTCAGAATGTTTTATCTTCTGCTTGTACTCACGTGTTATTTGAACAGCTCTTTGTACATTCAGGCGGTTAAGACCAGAAAAATCCACTGTAATTACATTATCCAACTCCTAAACAACATGGACCAAAGAATTTCTTGCTATCTCATATTGGGACATTACTTTTTTTTTTCTTTTTACCATAAATTAGTATTGTCAGTCTTAATTTTTGACTGAGCTAAAGAATTTTTTTTTCAAAGGCATCCAATTTTGATTTCAAGATTCTAAATTATGATCAATTTGTCACTTTCTATGAGAATTGGCAATTATTAGTTGCTCTCAGTGTAGTGAGATGCTCAAAAATAAGGTCAAGTTCATCCTGCTCTTAAAAGTTGCATTTAATTGCAAGTTTAAATATTTCAGTCTTCTGCTTGCAGCCATAGTTATGTCTTGCCTTTAACTGCTAGATGAAACATTTCTATGTATCAGATTACAGAGTGCTGTATAAAGGAGACTATGAAAGAAAATTAATCACTGTAATCACATTGTTTAATCCACTGTGGGAAGTAGCTCAGATAGCTAAAAAAGAGCCACAGTAAAATATGATTATTTTAGCTTCAAATGTTTTTTCTTTTTTTCCTTTTTTTTAGCCATATTATAGACAAATTTTAAAAAGAAACTATTACCAAAAAAAAAAAAAAAAGTATTTTTAAGTGAAACTGAAAGATTTGGCTGTATTCATTGTTCTCTCAAATAGACAGTCCTTGGATTCTATACCTGAAGAGCAGGGGAGGAAAAAAAGAAAACAAACCATTTTTTTCTTCCTGAAAGCACAGTGTGTAGTTGTCAGCTGTTCGATTGGGGTTTTGTCAACACATCAGAAAATCAGCAACTGGGATTCCCATTAATTAGCTCACTGGAATAAATACAGCTGTCAAAGAAAAATAGGGTATTGTGGAATTTCCACACAGCATAAATCATTACCCCTCCAATGGACAACTGTTAGAATTAATCAAACTGAAGAAGTACATGAAGCTGACATGACAGGAAAATAACAAATGTTATGATAACGCACTGAATCTAAGCTTTGTTTATATAAAATTATTATATGAAATGTAGCAAAATTTTATACCAATGTGATGGATGTATATAAAATTGCTACCAATTTCAAATATTCATATAAAACCGAAGAGTAAAAACTTTTACAGAAAAGACGTAAGAAGGTATTTTTTCTTCTGAATGAAGAATGGCACATACGGTGGTGTGTGTGCAATAGTTTATACAACAACAACAACAAAAAAATACATGAAAAAGCTGTTATACCTGTATTTAACTTCATTTCTACAAACTGAAATGTTAAAGATTTTGGCCTAATTGTTACATGATGTGTTATTCTTCATCTTATTCATAAATTTACCGAAGGGAGGGGGAAATCAGCAAGATGTTTCTCATTTAAAAAGTGCATATTTGCTGCTGCAGCTGCAGCTTTGGCTTCATTTCATAGTTTGAGCTCTCAAAGGGCATAGAAAGGAACAGTAACAGCCACTATGGCCCCAAACTTATCACCTCCTAAATAGAAAATGGAAAATTTAGACAGGAAGAGAATTAAACATGATTTCTCCTCTAGCAAAGAACTTTCAGAAGAGAAAAAATACACTTTAAGTTACATAGTTAAGCTATTGTTAATGGACCAAATTCAACAAAAGAATAAAAAAAAAAAACTAATTTTGAAAATGTTCATTTTCTTTTTCTCCCGTTGTACTGTGCTTTTCTGATCAGTCTTCTTTTCACTGAGAAAGCTTGAATGAGTCTGTCATACAGAGATACAAGCAGAATTTCAGCTCCCACTGAGGAAAAAATCAGCTATTTAATTCTTTTGAAAACATATGCATCTATACCATCTATTCCCTTTGTATAGCAGCAATATCCACACTATAAATTATGGAATAATATCAGAACATTCATCTTCCATGAACTTTCAACTCCTCACCTCTGCTCTGATCATGAATCCATTCCTCCTGGGATTAATGGAACAGCATCAGACAGTCAGAAATCCACCAAAAGTGGGAGTTCTGTGAGACTGAACAAAAAGTTGATTTGAAAAGTGCAAATAACTGGGAAAAAAATAGGGAAGTTCTGAAAATAAGGGGAGGGAAGGTTTCTGCCTTTCTTTTCTCAAATGCAAGATTCTTTTTTTGGCATTTTTTCCTAATTAAAACACACGGAAGAAAATAAATTTTAAAAGCTTGTCAAAACAAAATACTACAAACACTGCGGTGGAAAATGGAAAAGAATGAACCACAGATAAACAGCCTTAATCACAGCTCTTAACTGTATACTGGCACGTGTTCAGTGTTACAAGGTTAGTTTACCAATTTGAATGGAATGGGATGAAATCACATATTAAATAATAAATAAGGAAGTAGAAAAATAAATTCATAAGACTTAGGAAAAAAATAATAATTTAAATAATGAAAGGTCAAGAAGTTTTATTTAGATAGAGTAAAATCACAGTGCGTCCTATATTAAAATATCTTGCAATTCCACTGATTAATATTCTAGAGAAGAAACATCTCTGTCAAAGTTTCATTATGCTATACTGTGAAAACATCCACATGCATCTTATTAAGTTTGCAGTCCACCCTCAGCCAAACCAAAGAAGATCTGAATTATGTTCCTAATATTTACAAGGTTAGAAATAAAGCATATTTTAAAATGTGTGTCTGCACACATGAAAAGAGATGGATAATTTTAAAATGCTACCTTCTAGAAAATCCTTCCAGAGGCAGAAACATTTCTGCAGGAATTAAACAGAATGATTTCATATATAATTAAAACTCTGAAATAATTGCTTATTTACCAAATTTGACCTTGGTACTTAGTGGTAACAAAAGATGTAATATCTCCTTTGTCCAACCATTATAAACACACATCAAACATTACGGAGGGAGCATCTGGTTTTAAGAGGCACTTACTTTGGAATGACAGACTCAGACATGTAATGAACTGAAGTGATACATTTTCATTTCTATTACTGGCCTTCACAATTATCATCAGTATCTCTATAGTGTGGTTTTCCTATTCTGCCAAACAAACCATATTTCTGTTAATTATATGGCTAAATTAGTCATTCCAAACTTAATACCTCCTAAAGCCATCAGCAGATGTTCCCTTTATAATCGTTGATGTCATTCTGTAAATGATTGAAAAGGAGACGTTAAATGGAGTGCAATGAGTAAATGCTAACTTTGGCCTTCCTCTTATCTAACTTTAGCTGTCTAACAGCGTAGCATCTGGCCTGCCTCAGTCAAACTGGTTGTCTCCATAGACAGTGGTACTTCCAGAATTACAAAAGAAATTAATCCTATTAAAAAAAAAGGAAACTCATCCTATTAAAAAAAAAAAAAAAAAAAAAAAGGAAATTCATGCTAAAAATACACAGAACAACCTTATCACACTCTACGCTGCCTGCAGAGGCAGCCTGATTGTGTTGAGTCCAGGTTAAGCTGCTACCTTTGAAACAGCAAATGGATGAGATTCATGTTGTCCTTTACTTAAATATGGTAGCAAGCTGCAGGTCAGATTCAGATCTTAGCTTCTGCTGGTCTTGTTTTATGTTTCATCGAGATCAGAAACTTGTCCAGTGTTGTCAGGAGAAAACGTGCATGGAAAGTATGCCGCTCTCATCCACTTCCACAGAATGGCCTCACAGTCAACTACCACAGTCACATGAAGTCAGGGAGAAATATTCTCTGGCTGATGACAATTATTTTAAAGTCAAAATCAACAATAATAAAGTTATCTTGCTTATGAGATCAATATAAATATTTAATGCAATACTTTTAAAACATGGGGGGCACAGATAGACCAGAAAGGTAGTAGAAAGAAAAAGGATTTAGTTGGCCTTTTAGTTGCATCTTTAAGAATATCATGTTTTTTTCTATTCACTTCCTTGCTGCTCTATCAATCTGTACCACAATTTACTATGGAATGAATCTGCAGGAGAAAAAAAAAATTTACTGTTTTCCCTCTAAATAGCTATCAGCATGTCCTTTCTCTATAAATCCTAGTGAGATCCCTGGTGGTGGCATAACTGTTAACAAATACAGAAAGTGATATGGAATAGCTCCATTTCCCCAGCATATTAAAACTACAGTTGTCAGCATTTAATGTCTCTGATATCCTTAACCCCCTACAAGTTGTAGAATTAGCTGAAGCTTTGCCTCCAGGTATCCCATCAGGATGCTCCAATACAGAGATTTACATTCAGTGTAACTCTCTAGGAGTAAAATATCTTTTTTGACATACTTAATGTGTCATAATAACTGCAAATTTATTGTATCAGGCATAAACCATTTTCTCCTTCATACATGCCTGGAGCAAGGAGGCAACATCACTATTACCATAAGTATGCTACACTGAATGAACAAATATGTAGAAGCCTTACTGCATGCTTCAATCATTTACATTATTTTTAAATGATATAATTTTAAAATATGTTCTTTTTAGAGTCATAAATGAGAATGGAACAGATGGTTAGAACTTAATTTAGAGTAATTTGTCTATTAAAATACACTGCATTGCCAGTGAGTCTTCATTATAACAGTAACTCATTACAAGGGAGTTGTAATTTATTGGGTAGACTGCAAGGTATTGGACCTTTAGGAAAAGTTTACAATCTTAGAGGACTCACTAGGAGAAGTGAACTCTGATGAGTTTTTTAATATAAGATTTTTGAGTGGAAAAAAAAAAAGAAAAAAGAAAAGAAAGAAAAGAAAGATTTGAGCTAAGATTCATGGTCCTTTCAGACTTCCCATCATTCCGAGACAAAAAAAAATATTCACATAAACCAAAAAAAAAAAAGAACTTTATATAATTTTATCAATGAATCTCTTAGTTTGCACTGACTTTAGCTATTTGTCATGTACAAAATTACTCTTTCTCATTACAGCAATAAATACATTTGTATAAGTAATTACTTAGAAGTATTTTGAATGAGAAGATGATACATATTGGAATTCATTGATGTATTGTTCTCTATGTTGGAAACTTATTTTAAATTTGTGTTTTGTTTTGTTGTTTTTTTTTTAATACAAAAGCTCAATAACACTTTGAATGTTTTCAGTCTATGCTAGCATCAATTTTATGTTAATTATCCATCTTCAGGAGAAAGGAATGAGCAACAGGAAGGCAAAAAGCACACATGGGATATAATAATTTAGGCTAATCCAAGCTAAACATAATATAAGGGACTTTTAAGGGATATAGAATATAGAAAGCATAAGTTTATTTTAGAGAACTGCTGATATAGTCAAACTAACATCAAGTGAAATAAATGTTTTGGGTTTTAATATACCTTCCACATGTCTAAATTATTTTTTTATTCCAGAAAGAAGATTCTTGTGTAATTATGATGAGAATACTGAAAATTTTTCTTTAATATTTAGCAGTTGTTCAAAAAATTCAGTAAACAGTTACAAACAAAATGATGAATAAATAATACTAAAGCAATTATGAAACATGCATTACCTAACTCTACACATATATATACCTATTCATATAAATATATGTATGTATGTATGCATCTATATAACTCCTTATTTGGAAATGCAGTGTTCATGTTGGTTGTGGACTAGCAGTAATAAGAGAACGCTGGCAAAATATTAAAAACCTGCAGTATTATGAAAATCTTGTAAATATTTAATTGTGATGAAACTTTAGAATAACTGATGTGGAATGGTGCTGGGGCCACAAGACAAGTTCACAGCCCACCCACAAGTCTGAGGAGATGCAAAACCATAACTCTCAACTCCGAATGAAGACCATAATCCTATGTCCCTGGCTAGTTTGGTATTCTCCATCTTTCTTGTTAATACGTGCTACTCCATGAAACAATGCAAGAGTCAATGGGACTAAAACAAGTATGGTTATATATATACTGGTTAGTGGATAATACTGATGCACCATAATATCTGCAAATTTAATGTATCAAGTATTAGCCATCTTCTCCTTCATACGTGCTTGGAGCAAGGAGGAAACAGAAACTTGGGACAGAAGAGTCCTGAACTCTGGTCTGCTCCCAACATCACTTAAGCATTTTTTCCACAGCTGTATAATGCCTTAGAAACATTCACATCTCCAAAGGCAATGATTTCTGATTGAGATATTTTAGAACTACGTTACTGATGAAGACCTGCTGTGAGAGGTCTAATTTTCTACTCTTATATGAATGCGTTTTATTTGATGTAAACAAGATATTCTGCTTTCCAAAATGACTGCATAAATTAAAGCTTTGCTCTGTTTAGAACACATGCAAATATGACTGGCAATATGGGAGGAAAAAAAAAAAAAGAGAGAGAAGAAGAAATAAAAATACATCCTACAAGGCTAGGTTTGTTTTAAAACAAGACACTAACTAGATTTCACATACTAGTTTCAGTTGATAACAAGAGCCTTGTCTTCTGGATTGTATAAAACCAGAAAAAGCATTAGAGAATGGAATGAACCAGATAACATTGTATGATTTCCCCTTCTCAGATTGCTCTGAAGCTTGCCAAATATGCATCTTCCCAAGCCTGTGCCAAAACCTGAATAAATGTCTAATATTCCTCATGGCTTACATCTCATTTACAAGCCATATTTTATAAATATTAGTAGATATGTTTTATCTTTTGACAAATATCCAACCAATTACCAAAGTGTAAGACATAATTGATGACATTTGGTACTACAATAAGAGAAATCATTTGCAAAATTTTGTATGTAGATTTTGACTCTTTTTTTTGACTCTTAATTTCTAAGCAGAAATGAGCAAATAAAAACATGCAAACCCCAGACACCAGAACTTGATTAACTATGAAAAATAGTCAATTTCAGACTGTTAGGAATAAAATTTCAAGTCATTTCTTGATATGCACAAACTTTTTTAAGATAATGATAAGACCTAACTTTTGAAAATGTATGAAAATTAAGAGTCAGAAATCTACTCATATATCCCATTTTGGAGTTAGCATCATAACTCCTAGCGGCTTACCAAAAGCACCCATTGCACTCCGACTTTTGAGAGAAGCAGCAGTTGTCTCCTATTTTTCTGCTGGACATACAAAAGCAAATATCCCTCACAATGAAATTATATTTCTCCCTGTTGATTACAAAAAGGAGCTTAGAGTGAGTAGCTAAAACTGTAATATCTAACTTCTGGGCTTCCACATTTCTGTGAAAGTAATTCCATCCAAGACATTTTTTTTATTTTTTTTAGTTTGATTATGTTATATGTCTTCCTTGCAGTATGTCTACATGCTATCTTTAAATGACCCATTTTGCTGTGGCATGAAGTCTGATGCAAGCTAATTCCCTGTACCAGGAACTGTCATGCTAGTTCTGTCATGTGCACACAGGACTCTAACTTCCTGCTTGGTGATGGCTGTATGTGTTCCATGCATATATATATGTGTGTGTATATGTATATGTATATATATATTCTAGTATCATATATGCTTCTACAGATACTCAAGGACTAAATTCAAGTAACAAGTAATCTTGCAATAAGCTGAAGAGTTCAATTTGCATAGCAGACAATAAGCCCTAGCTGTAGCAATCCTTATATTCTCCAAGATTTCAACACCTACAAAAATCCTTCTTATGCTATCAATATCAAGGTGGGACACAGATTTCGTCTAATAGTCTCACCAAATATCATTGTGGTAATTAATGCATCTCTCTTCCTTCTTGAGAAAATTCTTCTAGTTCATTTGGATGAATTTTCTACATTTCAATTTTCAAAATTCATTTGGATGAATTTTCTACGTTTCAGTTGAGTATTTTCAACGATCTATTTGGATCCTGTGTTTTCCCACATCAGAGTTCACTTTCTAGAAGAAGGTTCTCTATATAAGGATAAATAATCAGCATGAAGGTTATTAGACTACTTCCAGAAAGAATAAAAATATTATAAATACTATTCAACAAGTTTTATGAAAAATATGTTCTGTGAAACAAACCCAATATCATTCTACAACAAGACTAAATCTGGTCAAAAATTAAACTGTGTTAATTTTGAATGCATTTAGACTTATCTCAGATATACACCTTTCTTCAATTAGTGTCTTCGAGGCACACTGAAATCCTCAGATGAGAAAGATTATTTCATAAGTGCAAAAATACTTTGACACTATATCAGACTTTGCAGAATTCCCAAAAGAAAATTATAATTCTCTGGCAGACAAAAATATGTTATTGGATTTATTATGCTGTCTGCAATGAAAGTCTTGGCAGTGTGGCTTTAGGGAGGGGTTCAAGGATGGCCTTCGTTCGCCCTGATGCTGAACCCAACCACTGAAAGTCTACAGGCCTACACATATTCATGCTGAATGCCAGGATCCACACTCTGCAAGGGTAACCCTCTGGACAAGGTGGACTTAGAATCAAAAAATAACTTCAGGATGAACAATGAAAGGATTAGTACCAGTCATTAATGCTAAAAAAAGTAATGCTATGAATGCACATAAAACCAAAGCTATTTGTTTACCTATTAAATATTCCTCCCCTAAAAACATAGCATCTTATGTATTCCTGCTTTCCAAAGGTATCTAGAAATAAATCCAAATACAGACAGGTTCTGAAGGATGGCAATGGAAATTCTTCTTGTTTGGCTTCCCTGGAAGATTCAGTGTGTCAGGGTTATTAATTATGGAGTACTCAGCACCTTTTCAATGGATATTGGAAAGGCAGAGCTTCATTTAGTTCCAGGTTTACAAGTAAATGTAAATGTGCTCTGTTCTTTCTTCTAAAGAGTATATAGAGTAACAATAATACAGAACAGTACCATAAATGTTTTCTGTAAGCAATAATAGATTTTTATAAGTTTAATGGAAGTTCACTTTTCTGGATCTTACTGGTTAAAATGATGGCTCTGGACGATTTAATGAAACGTGTGTGTAAATATTCAGAAAGGTTTTATAAACAGGAAACTTTTCACTTAGCCAAAGCAGAGGTTTTTGTTTGATTGTTTGTTTTTTTTTGAATAACAAATATACGGTATGATCTACTTTCAAAATCTCCAAGAAAATAGGCTAACATCTCATAGAAATCATTTGAATGTATGACCAGAAAAGCACTTAGTTATTCAAGTATTACTTTACCAGTGCTAAGCAATTTCAAAGCTACATTTTTCTTATCAATCTGATCCATAGTTCATATCTTTAAACATTCAGTTTACAAAAGCTTTCCCTTACAGAGACAGACATCAAGATTCATAGCAGCATATAATTGTGTAATGGATGGGTGAATGTTTCTTTGGTCTACAGCTTAAATTAGCAACTCCACATCAGATTTTAGTTATGATATAACAGATGCCAGGGTGCAGCAGGGGCTAGAAGTCCCTATGGGCTGGATGTCAAGAGCAATGGGGGCTCTTCATGGGGGCCCCCAGTACACAACACATGCCATTGCCAGAGAGCAGAGCAGACTTGGGGTGACAGCTGGAGCATGCCCCAGCACAGCGCATTGGGACAGAGATAAACCCAGGCCAGGCCAAACATCAGCCCACAGGTCCAGCCCAGCTCAGTGGTACCCATGGTGGGGAAGTCAAGGGCTTTCACAGCCCAACATCATACAACATCACTGGGGCAGGGACCGATGGCCCTTGGTTGAGCTGAAATGAGGTTCTGGGCCCATGGACAGGATGTGGGAGGGAATCCTAGGCAAGGTTGCTCAGGGCCATTAACACCTACCAGTGCCCACAGGGCACCGACAATGTAGATCAATTAAAAAAAAAAAAAGAGTAATGAAGTAGAAGAATGAAAAAAGCATAATGCTGCTAGCAAGAGAAAGGCTCCAAGTACTGGAAGAAACTTTTCTTTTTCCTTAAAATGCTTTCTATTCTTTTTCCTAGCCAGAGGTATAATTTGAAGTTCTAAGCACAAGACTGTGAGACAAAACTTTGAGCTGAGCACCAGAAGTATCATTACTTGCGCAAATCTCTTCAAATAAAGCCTTCTATTCTCTATGTGCTCAAAAATTGGTATAGTTTATTAATGAACTTATTTACATTGAAGAGATTAATTGCTTCTGCTCCAGGATTTGTAAGTAATATATCAGGCATTTGAAATGAGACTCAGCACCCATTAACTATGTCCAGTGACCTGAAAATATATTTTCCCCACAGCTCTTGATAAAGTCTTCAGGCATCAACACTACACACTTCTTATGACAAATGATGTTTCTCTGTAACATCCATCACTCTAAAACATTTTATACTGCCCTATATCATCCCTGAAGAATGAGAATAGTGTAGAAAACCAATACAAAAAGTATACAAATTCTCAAACTACATAACATCTTCAATGACTGTGCCCAATACACCAACCATACAAATTACTGTCAGGGATGATATTCAATATCAAATCAAAATATTTCGATTTATATACTCAATACCAGACAAATAATTTCAGAAGATCAAGAGTTTTGCTTATTTTGAGGAAATTCATTTGAATGAAGACCTAATTTTAAAGTCTTAACTCATTTCCCCAAAGAAGAAAAGCTGCAGTCATACTTCATTCACCTGAATACAAAGTCATGCATAGGTAATTAACTCTTAAAAGCTTCTAGAGAAAAATAAATAAATAAATAAATAAAAAGAAATTACAATGAATTTTCCTCTCCTGCACAGGTCAAGTGTCAGAAAATGAATTGAAACTTTTCTTAGCATCTCTTCTGCACATAGTTTAGTACTTTCATAACAATGCTAGCTGATCAAGTCATAACTGGAGGGAAGAACCTTAGCTTCCATAACTGGAAGGAAGAACCTAGTAAAGGGGATTATTTTGGTTAAGAAACTTGCACATCCCATCAGTGTAAGATACATGGTCTGACTCATGTACCTTTGTCAAGCTACAGCAGTATTTATACAAGGTCAATGGGGACACCTAGCAGTTTCTTTTTATGTTTAAGCTTTTTTTGTTTTCTTTTTTTTTTCCCCCCCAAGGACCAGCGACATCTTCTAGACATTTCTGTGTCTAGTAGAATTTAGTAGAATTCCAGCTACCTTGTGCTGAAGTGCTAAAAATCTGAGTGAGCTGAAATGTCTCTGCACCTGCCTTTCATCTCTAGTCTGCTGAGACTGATGGCCTAAGCATGTTCTGATTCATCTTGCCTGTCAGGCAACCCTGTCAACATACATAACATGGACAAAGGATGGCAAGCCTCTGGAGGGTAAAGTACTGCTTTGAGATGTGCTTAAAAAAGTATCAGATCAGATAGAGCATCAACTGCTCTGCTACTAGTGCTAAGTCAAAGACTAATACGATGCTTAATTATTTATTTATCAGGTAAGAAACAACCCATCTACTTCTGAGTAACTACAATATCATCTTAAGGACATTAAAGAGCTCCCAGGAAGGAGAAGCGGATTTCTGATTCCCTGAAGACAAATGAACATATGGAGCCTGAAGCGTATTTTTAAGTGAAGGTAGTGAGAGATGCAGGAAAGTCAGAGACTGTAGCTTTGAAGGCTGTGGGGAGGAGGAGGATCTTCACACAACTGCAAGCAGACCCAGACTGCTCAAAGGTTGTGGAAAGATTTTCCAAGAAACACAAAATTGTTTGGAATATATAGTGTTCAGCCCATATTAATCTAACTTTTGGACACCCTGTATTCTCCCAGATTATCTATCAAGTCCTCTAAACAGAGTGGGAGGGTAAATAGTGCCCATGACTAGAAACCCCAAGATTGATCTGGTACATAACTGAATAAATCCTTACCATAGCAAAAAGAGTGGAAACATTCCAGCTCTTATTCTGCTTCAAATTATTTAAAAAAAAATAATATGAAAAAGACAGAAACTGTACAGTCTCCTTAAATTCACATCAAAAGAAAAAGGATCCAAAAACTCTGAATATCTTCAGCTGCAAGGTAGGTTATTCTGCACCTTTCAGAGTTAAAGCGACAGAGTGATAATACTCCCCAAGGTACTGTTTTTCAAACAAGAAAAAAAAAAAGACTTTCTTAATACATAAACTTGCAAGAGACAAACTTCAGCACTGGGATTAATGAAATCTTTGCTTGCAAAAAGTAAATGTATGAGCAAAGTGCTCTTAAAAAAAAAAAAAGTCATCTGTGCAAATGTAAGTGGTAGAAAAGTTGGTTGAAGAGTAGTTCTTGAGTTGGTAGAAGAAGAAGCTGAAGAGCTGGTAGAAGAGTAGTTCTTGAGAAATAAAGTTTAGGAGTTATTACAGACTACAAATCATACTGGAGCCAATAATATGCAATTGCAAAAATAAACTAAAAATCATGTTAAAACTCATAAAGAGACATAATGATATATTTAACCTATGCCCTACCACTCTGTGGAAAGGCATCAGCTGGTATACTATGTCCCATTTTAGACACATTAGCTCAAGAAAGATATAGATTGGCAAGACTGCATGGTTAGGTGCGTGCTGATGTCCCACTACTTCTAATTCCTGAAATAGCTCTTTGGCCTTTGTTTGACTGTGCACAGAGCTACACAGATACGTTCCTACGGATTTAATGCCCTGAAGTAAAGAAGGCATATCTAATATATTACATGTTCTAACTGTCTTTTCACCACAGTTGTCTATAATGGACTTAAGGGAACAGAAACTCAACATAATATTTTCCTTAATAGCTTTCAGCAGTTCTTGAGTTGCAAGTTATCTGTCTGCACAGCTCATCAAAATATTTGTCCTGCAGATAAGAACATACCCTTGACAGCACATTGCCATTTGCTCTTCTCAAAGAATTGGTGATTTTTCCTCTGTACCTTGCAATACTAACAGTTCATGAACAGCATCCAGAGCTACACTAAGCTTGCCAAAAAAATTATTCATGAAAAGATCATCATAACAACATATCCAATTCAAGTATTTCTAAACCTCTTGCTTAGCTAGGTCTCAAGGTCAGGAAACAAACATTCAAGTTCACAAAAAGTCTGGGCAGAAGAGCACTGAGGGACTGAAGGTCAGCGAGTGCTTATCTCCTGTGAGGCATAAGCCAAAGAGCCACAAGTCTCTCTATTCAGATTCAATTCCTTCTTTCTTGAATTCTTATAATCAAGCTCAAGCCTATCTTTTTTACATCCCCAGATGCAGTATTCTTGCCCACTGGCAAATTTCAGACATTATCTCAGCTTTTCAGATGACATTTCCACAGATTATTATGCTGCAAAGCCTTCAACTTCTAGTGTTCATGGTCTCTCATGTGGATATCATCCAACAGTTAATCCCTTCTTACAGCCTCTGAGGAATTGGAAGTATCAATAGAATAGCCTGGAGCAGGTTCTGGAAAATTTCTCAAGTCCCTGAAAATATTGCTCATAAAAACAAACAAACAAACAAACAAAAAACACTTCCCCCACGCCATCAGCAGTTCTTCCTGTCAGAATAATGATAGATATTTATTTCTGCAAAGGAAAATTAAAATAAATAAATAAATAAATAAATCAAACAATTTATGTACTACAGTCTGATGAATACCAAAAAAAAAAAAGAAAAAAAAGACTAATAATTGAAAACCTAGGTAAATAAATGTTTTATTTACAATAGGGTTAGATCTTTAGCTGTTAATCCAGTCACATAAACATTGACTTCCAACTGCCTCCTGCAGACTAAGACTTCTTGAAGTATATTCAGGCTCTGTACAGGTTCTTTTATTTCCTTTTAAATACTGCTTTCTTTGTGATTTTTTGCAAATGTTTGATAAATTGCTGGGACTAGAGCTTACAGGAATGTAGAAGAGGCAAACCATATTGACACCACATATAATTAAACATCTCAATTCTCCCAGCCTGATGTCTTTAAAAGGTTTCATGTCTGTGCTGCTACCAGTGGGAGTCACACAGTTTATGTCTTCAAAAGTGTTTGGTGTTGACCAAGTAGCTCATACATACATACCTGCTATATTTCTCCTGCATGAAGCCAAGTGATGCCCAAGACTCTTCCTGGTCATTTCTCAAGCCCTCTGGCTGACTGCCCCTGTTCTGCTGTGGTTTTCAGTCTTGCAGAGGCCTTATCAAGTACTGATGGCGTTATCTCATGATTCATTACATTCTGGCAGGTTTCTTAAGTGGCTTTTTTTGAGTAACTTCTTTTCTAAACTCATTGCACAGAAGTTTTCACAGAATGTATGACAACCACTCAGATACAATTATTGGTGCTTTTTTAAAGTCTTTTTTCTAACGAGATAATACTCAAATTATACAATTATTCCAGATAAATTTTCTGAGCATATTAGTTATCTACTGGCAACAGCTCTGGCCTGCTAGTTTTAGATGAGAATTTTTCCTAATTTACCTTTGAAAATTACACTTTCACTCTAATCATTCTGCAGGATAGTAGTTTTGTAGGATTATATCATGGTAATGATTTTTTTCTTTATGTTAACTGGGTTTTGAGCCTTTGAGAGAGAGCATCATCTTCTTCATTCACAGGCCTGAGCTAAATCCAGGAAATTATTGGCCATCCCTATAAACCACCAGATTCTATTTGTATTTATTTGTCCACTGATTTCCTTAATAACTTATAGGTTGGTTCCCTTAGAATTCAATGTATGTTAGCTGTAAGGGCCACCTCTTTGTAAGCTTTCAAATGTTATGCTTTTGCTGACTTAGATGTTGCTGACTTAGTGTGGTGTGGTATTGTGCTACAGTCTAAGTTACTTCTCAGCTGCAGCTGAATCTTTCAGTATTCTGCCATAACATATAACATTGAAAAGTGAACATTTTCATCCTAGGTACATTGAAGAATATGTCTTTAGTCATTGGAAGAAACTAGTGACTCTCCATTAAGTGATCTTTTGGCATTACAAACTCTCAAACTGCTTGAAAGTTTTCTCATGAGTTCTAGATAGCTGCATTGAAAATTTCCAGGGTTGAAATTATGCCTTTTTTTGCAGGCATCTAAGTCCATCTTTATTTGCTACAGAAACATTAAAGACATTCTGTGTTCTTGTAGTTTTACAGACTGTGTGAGAATCTATTTCTAGCTTCATCTTACTTCTAGGTGTACCATTTCCTTGGTTTCCTTGTCTGTTGGTTCACGGGCTTTTTACCAAGAGTTTCTATTTGTCCACTGGCTCCTGAATGAGTTTATTGTAGATGAACTACACTTGGCCTCACTTCTCCAGTCTAATGGTGCTGTTTACTGGTGTTCTTGGCATTAGATTGCACCTGGCTCCATAAACCAGTGGCAATTGAATTTAGACATTGGTCTAACAGCATAGCTGCAAACATAGAAATGGAATCATTGGCATTCTTCTGGAAAACTTCATCCACAGTGTCTCTTAGTGTTCTAAAGTTACATTGCAGTTATCCTTCCTCTTACTAGAAATTTTTACAGCCTTGGTGATTATTACTTATTTTTTTCTTCTTGAGATAGCAAGACTTTAAAGGATAAAGTGATTATTCTTCCCACACATTGTTCTTTACTGCCTAAAAATTGGACATTTTTCTTTTTGCCTTTCTCCACATTGTTTTACATATAATATGCACCATGTAAAATATCTCTGTATTTCACGTCTTTTGTTCCCCTTCTTGATTCTCTTGGTTTGAACCCTTGTATCTTGAATTTATTATCCATGTAATCATGCTGGTATTAATCACAAATTTTGTATTAATTCATTAGCTTGACCCTTTACTGGTTCTTTAGTATTGGCTATTGTGTAATCTGGAATGACATCTCTTATGTACAATCCTATCTCTGGTGAAGTATTTTTAATATATTCAAAGTTACAGGTGGATATTGGATTTCTCAGCAATTACAAATCCTTTTTTAGCTTCTTGGTTATGGGTGTGAAGCCAGCATTCCTGCCCTTTAAATATATATGACTGCAGATCCAATTCCAATAAAGATAAAGGACCTTACTGGCACTTGGCAGTGTTACTTGCTGTGATAGTTGTTGCATAATGCTGTACCAACAGGTCATCAGACCACTGGGCACATAGGTTCCCCTATGCTGCAGAGGCAGCTTCCATCCACACCTGGAGTCACACTTGGAAGTTCACTGTGATTTGGACATGGAGCAGGTATAGAGAATTCCTTAGAATACAATATAGATTTATCTGTCCTTCCTGAAATTGAAGTCCCATTTAAATATATTTCCCAGCACTTTATATATTGTTCTAGATATTCCTGACTTAGCTTTTTCATATTTTTCTTCATTTTCTTGCCTTTATCCCTCATTTTGTTTGTACAGGCACCAGACCTGCCTCCCGATTGCTTTCGTGCTTGTAGAAGTAAGATTTTATCTGGAACTCCATCATTTCCTGTGATCTGAGACTTTCCATGATACCTCTTAACTTTGTTTGCAGTGCCAATTTTTTGTTTGTTTACCACATTTTTGTACTTGATGATGCTTTTGCTAGACTGAGTACTTTCACAGTGCTTCATTTGCTGCTTGCTACCTAATGTCATGAAAATAAATCCTTGTATAACTAAAAATAAGCTTTCTCTTCTCCAGGCTGAACAACCTCAGTTTTCTCAGTGTGTCTTCACAGGAGGGATGCTCCAGCCCTCTCATCATCCTCATGGCCCTCCTCTGGACTTGCCCCAATAGGTCTGTGTCCTTCTTACATTGGAGACCCCAGAACTGAATACAGTAAAGGACTGAAATCCTGTAAAATCCCTATTTACCATAACCTTCAACATCAAAGCTTTCTTCTTTCAGTTCTTTCAGACCAGTAACAACTAGTATGATCCTCTGAATGCTTACCATTCCCTTTTACACCTCCTTTCAATATAAACCATTGGTCAGGAACACTTTTATTCTTTTGGATTTTTTTGCAAGAAAGCGTAGATTTGTTGAAAATGGAGTTTTGTTGGCAATGTATAATTTTAATGAATGAACTTCTATTAAAAGCCATTTTTGGTGTCCAGAATGAAATTTGTAGTAGGCAGAAGTGTTGTCAGAGGAGTTATTTCCCCTGTGAGACATTCAGTCCAAGCTTACATGATTCCAGCTGGGGGCTTGAACCAAATGCCAGCAAGTGATATGCAACACCCAAGCACAAGAATTTAAGAAGAAAAAAAAAAGAAAAAAAAAAAAAGAAGAAGAAAAATAGCAATTGCCTGAATTGTTCCATTTTGCTATCATTCCATTTTGGACCACAGAATTGCCTAGATCTGTCACCAGCAGTGATTCTGGTAAGGAAAATTAGCACTAGAAGTCTCCAGCACATGTCAAATACAACATAAATAGCAGAAGGCAGCCAATTTCATAACTAGCTGAGATGCTGGAATATCTAAGTCATACCATTATCATTAGTGCATTAAGATTACTAAAATCTGTTTGCAGTTTCATTTTTAACCCTGTCTCTTTTTTTTATCATAAACATTTTTTAATGATTAAAAATTTTGTATATCAGTAAAGCTGGCTCTTTCTGATCTTATAGGTATTAGGCTTTTCATTTTTTTAAGCAAGGCATTTCTTAGGGACAAGTTAGTACTCCACTCTTGTACTGTTCTGTATTCAATACAATGTTCAGTAGTAAAAGGAAAGTTGACCCATTTCTTTGTACAAAAACTTCTAGGTTTGGTGATGGTCATTTCCGCTTGGGAACATTTCCAGTAATGTTACTAGTAATATTAGTCACAGGCTCCTTAGCAGGCAGTAACATATGAGACCTTTTTTATACATTGTCCAAAGAAAAGACACATTTATATGGAAAAAGAGGAAAGTTATCGTAAAATAGTTCTCTCATTTCCCCAACAGGAAAAATCTTTACCGAGGTCTGAGTTTTCTTTGATTATGTCTGTTCTATCCCTTCCTCTGCTCAACAAATATTTGAGTAAGATCAGTAGGCTCAAGGAAGTTTATTCAACATTACTGACTGGATAATAATGGAAAAGGGTTTCTGGCTATACTATGAATAGAATGATTCACAGAATTCTAGTATTTCAGGATGGAAAGGACTTCTTAATTCATGTGCTCCATCCTTTTGATCAAGAGACAACTCTTTGTAAAACAAGATCAAATTCTCGGATATTATATTGAACTGTTTAAATTGTAGTACCTTCAAAAACTTTTCTCATAACTGGTATTAAAGAATCAAAGATAGATATGTATATTTAACATTATCTTCTACAGGCTTCTTTTAAGTCAAAAGTAAGGGGAAGTCTTACTATCAAAGATGACATTTATGCTACATAAAAATCATAAATTTATGCTAAATAAAAATCATAAATTTATGCTAAATAAAAATCAGAATCCTTCTGCTACTAAGAGAAATGAGACATTTGTTTATCTACACAATCCTTTTGCTATGTAAGTGCAAAAATACAAAGCAATGAAAAAGTTTACAAGTAAAACATTAAAGCAAAGCATGTCTTTCTATTTAATTTGTTTGTTAGAACTGAAGAGAAAGGTCTCAAACCCTTGTCTTTTCAGTTCTGTTAAGCAGATATGTTCACTCATGATCTCCCACTTCAAAGGTTTTTCTTACAATATTTATTTATATAAATTGCTGAAAGTTTTCTAAGTACCTTGTACTTAGAGCTACTGCAAAATACATTTTTAAACTTCATAGGAAAGATGAGATGAATCATTTTCATTTTCGCTTGTTCCAAAATATGTCATAATGACTTTAACAGTGCAAGAATCTCTGGATTACCTCTGGCAGGGGAAGGGAATGGAGAAGGGAAGGGAAGATGCTGTTGTGTTTTTTTTTTTTCTCTGTATTAACATCAGTGAAACCATCTGGAGTTCATCAAGTATAGGTCTGTTTCTAGTATTAGATTTTGAAACATGCTTTGTATATGGTATAGGGATACTAAATTAGAGCTTTTTATTATTATTATTTCAGCTCTACCTCATTAACTGAATAAAATGGACTCCTAAATGGTCACTTTCTTTTTTTTTTTTCCCCCTCTAACTGTCATGCCTATATGATTTATCCATCCACAGATTCATTCTTATGGTACTTGTAAACATCAGTAGGCAACAGAATTTCATATTTCTTGATACAGTACTCTGCAAAGTAATGGGGCAATATCATCTGTTGAAAACTGACAAAATGTTTGCTTCATAAAGTCACTCTGTTGTTCATATAAATCAGCTGATTCAAGAGAAATGCTAATATAAATGTTTTGAACTTAACTGTAGCCCATTATGTACAAAATAAACACAAACTTTTAGCGCGACATAGCTAGTACAAGGAAAGAGAATTATTAAATATTCCTTTAATCAGTTTGTCCTGTTAAAATTGTTTTATTGGAAAAATATCCTACTTGAACGGAAGATTTTCAAGGTTTTCTTGAAATCCTGCTAAGTTCAGTTACTGGAAGAAAGCAGATAGTTTGCAGTTGTATTGAGGGCCTCTCCACACTACTGACACAGTAACATGGACCGTTCTGAAGCTACACTCCTGTCTGCATCCCACACATCTGGCCCAAATTCTGATTTAGAGAAAACATTAAAAACAAAGCAGAATCCTTACTCTCCACCACTCTATGAGGTTCGGAAGCATTTTTTTCCTCCATTTCCCATCTGTCAATACTCAGTTTTGCCATCAGTTTCTTTCAGCACAATGGCCAGGTGATGTATTGAGAAAGTGTTTTATTATCTTCTCCAAATAAAAACATGAAGAATATGCCCCAGAAAACTCTTCTCTGCAGGTCCTGAAGAACTTCTAGTAGCTGACATGAACTATACTAAATTTTCCTGCCTTGAGCATTTGGAAAGGAAAAAATCCTATTTGGCTGCCATCATCAATTTAATTTTCAAGAGCTGTGGCTCACAGAATAGCTGAGGCTGGAAGGCGCTTCTGGAGATCATCTAGTCCAACTTTCCTGCTCAAAGCAGGATCAGCTACAGCAGGTTGCTTGGGGCCATGCCCAGTCTGATCTTGAATTTCTCAAAGGATGAGACTCCACAGTCTCTCTGGGCAACCTGTTCCAGTGTTCAACCACTCTCACAAAAATAAAGGTTTCTTTCTTATGTATAAACAGAATTTTTTGTATTTCCATTTGTGCCCGTTGCCGCTTTTCCTTTCAGCTGACATTACAGAAAACAGTCAGGTTCCATCTTCTTTACAACCTCCCATCAGGTATTCATACAAATTGATAGGATCCCCCTAGGCTTTCTCTTATCCAGGGTAAACAGAACTAGCCTTCTCAACCTTTCCTCATGTGTCAGATAATTCTGTCCCTACTTATCTTTCTTGACCTTTGCTGGACTCCAGTATGTCCATCTCTCTCTGGGATACTGGAGACCAGAGAAATGGACCCTGCACTTCAGATGTGTCCCCCCAGTGCTGAGCAGAGGAAGAGGATCACTTCCCTCAATCTCCTGGCAACATTCTTCCTAATGCATCTTTTACCCAGGTTCCTTTCCGCAAATCTGCTTCCCAGATTATTAGACATATAGACACACTTGAAACAGTCAGGGTCTCCCTAGCAGGATCATTGGTGCCCATGAGGAAGAGCAGCAGAGGAGGATAATCCAAGGGTCATTCAAGCCTTGTCAGCCTCTCTACAATGTCTCAGATCTCGACTCCTGACAACCAGCAACCCTCCCTAGACATCTGGCATGGTTGTCAGATGGGGCCTCCACCCCCTAAAACAAGGAGTTGCGTACTACTAATGCTGCCTCCTCCTGGTGCTCCTGCATGGCGCAGGCTCAGCAGACTTGGGTTCTTTGTTGGACAGAGCTCCCAGCCATTTGAAACAAAGGTACTAACATATTCTGTAGCTGCAAATGTGCAACTGGAGTAGGAATCCTCCTCCTGATGCCAGAAGTTGTCAGCTTCCAGCCTTCACCACCATTTCTAGCCTGATAAACACAGATTCTACCTGTCCCTCTTTCATTGCAGATCAGGCTCTCATCTTTGCACCATCTCAGAGAAGAACTGATTGACCCCTTTCTCATCATCTCTGATGGTGAGCAGTCCGATGACCTCCTCTCATGGCTCTTTTACTTGTTTACAGCTACTCGACCAGTGTACAGCTCCTGCAGGCAAGGAGACCATCTCCCCCTACCTCAGGAATACTGGAGCATGTGATTTATGCCTCTTAGATCTCACTTGAGGGTGTATAAAAAGTCAAAACAAACATCCCCTGCAGAATATAAATCTGCTGATTATGTTGCACATCACTTAATGGTAACAGGATCTCCATGATGTTGCAATTTCAAATGCATGTGCTCACTCACAAGACTAAAATGGTATTAAACTCAGATTACCTAACTAGCAACAGCCTGTACACATCTCCCCCAGTCACAAGCAGGCATCCCATGACCTAGTAAAAATTGCCAATCATACTTTTTGATTTTCATTTTTTTCAAACCAGCTGCCTTGATTGCCTGCAGACTACCTCACAGATGTAGCTGTTGTCTTCTCTGACCTCTATTTATAGAGTCTAGGCACCATGAATGTGAGCATCTTAGCTGTTGTTTCATATAACTTTATTGCATCCATATTCTCTTTATTTTTGTCTCGCTGATCCCTGATCAAATTTCTAACCCTGGTTGAAATCACTTTTTTCTTCTTCTTTACTTTTGCTAACCCAAACTGTCAGTCCAATGGGTTTGAGGTGAGACCTTCTTCCCTGTCTTTAATTCTGTCAAGTGTTTTTAAGACATTGCTTGTGAGAAGGATACATCAGTGTATGAAATGCATCTGTTCTCCATCCTTTGCACTTGGACTTGAAGGTTTGAGTGTAATCTCATATTTTGCTGATTATAAAAAAAAACATTGTGATGTTGCTAACCTCAAGCACTCAAAAACTGAGTAAACCAGTCCCACATTAAAACTTAAAACCATGATATCTAAAAATATATGCATGGGGACCTTTTATTTCCTGAGTTGAAGCCTTTAGGGCATGTTGAGGTCAAATTTTCAAATTTTTTCTGCAAACAGGAAGACTATAAATATATCTCTTTTAACAAAAGTTTATCTATAACCTTCCTTTAAAGAGCATGGACAATGGGAATCATACTAGTGTCTGTGTGGTAATAAAAGCTGGCAGTATTGTCATTTTCTTGATAGGGTGAACAGTTTACTATTTTTGTGATGAGCTGATTTTTTCCAAGCCACAATTTGCAGATAATGTTGAACCAAGCTTTATTTATTTCAAATTTGTTGGACATTAGGTCATGTTCCAGAGATGGGGAAATAGACCCACTGACAGAATTTACTTCAGACAGAGGATAAATTAAAAGAAATACACTTTAAGGTGGGAGAGATTTTTATCTATGCAGGTGAGGTACTACAGCACAATGATTCAGTGGCACAGAAACTGAGACAGAGAGGACTGTTGGAGAAGTAATAGGGAAAAAGAAAAGCTGGGACACAAACTGACATGGAGTAGTGGAATGTACTTCATTTTAGAAGGTATAACTAGTTAAATATTGTACTACATTTAGTTTCCCACGATCTAAAACTCTAACCATCATCATTTTTTAGTATAATTGTATAGTCAAGTTACATACTTAGATGTTTTCGGCAGTTTTATTGACTTAAGTAGAGGTTTCACGTGCTACGTGGTCTCCCTGCACTTGAATGATGATTAACCAAATGGCTGCCATCCAATCAACAAATGGAAATGATTATGAATCCCTTGGGGTTGTATACACACACATAATGATAGCTATGTTGCTTCTGTAAGGCCAGTCTCCCAAGCCGCAGCAAAATCATTATTTCTATAAGGTGGGACTGGAGTTAATATGGTGCAAGAAATCTGTTCTCCATTTTATTTCAGGAAATATGGATCCTCACCTGCAAATTTTCCCAGATTCTGTGTAGAGCACTAGATGCTGACTGGAGAAATATCCAGGCACTAAAGAAGAAGGAGAGGAGCACATCATCGAAAAAAAATAGATTAAATTAAAGTAAATTAATAAATAAAATAAAATAAAATAAATAATAATAATAATTGAAAAATTGTCACATGTTCTTCAAGGACAACAGGGCAAATAGCTACAGATAATTCTGTGGATACACCTATTATTCTTATTAAATAGTTCTTACGTATCTGGAAACCTAATGGAGTAAAAGGATAGAAAAGGAAAAAATGGGCTTTTTAATTTAGTATAAATACTGCAGAAATAATGGAACTTTCCATTCACAGCTTTCCAACCAAGGACTGAAAAGGTACACTTCTGCTATTGATATTCTGAACATGCAGTGATTGTTATACTCTGTCTTTACCTGATCTAAATGGAGAAAATAGGTAACAAAAAAAGTAGGGTCTTCAGTACAAAGGCTCAAACATATGATGAAGCTTCAGACCTGCAGAGAGCAGCTGCAAGGTATTCAGTCTTTCTGTATGCTGTGGATCTAATCTGAGCAAACGCATATCTTAATTACAAGAAATAAAATACTATTGGACATCTCCATTCCTCTCAACTGATACTTTGATTGAAATTATTTCTTAGGGGGTATCCTGCCTATGCTGCTTCTCTTAAATAACACCCAGCTCAGAGAATCACCAGGTATAAAGGAAAAAAATAGTCTATTTGAGCTACAGCCACAAAATGATTTACGAGCTGCAATAATGAAGCATCATAAATCTAATTTTTTGTCCAAGCCACATTCACAACCCTGTATTAGGTGACCAGATTCTCAAAATGATGCCAGGGAAGTATTAGACATCTCAGAATGAGATTCAAAACAGTCTAGAGGGAATCATCTAGAACTAAGCATAGAGGGATAGCTAAACACATCTTAAGCCTTTAGGCCTTCAGAAGGGTACCCCCTGAGCTTAAAGGTTATTTCCTGAACATAGCTGCTGCCACTTCTCCTTCAAACAAACAAACAAAACAAAAAGGCACACAAGCAGAATTATTCCTTTCTTTTTATGTCCAACAGGAACAGATGAGTCTAGAGTTACACTTCTGTCTGCCTCTCGCTGTAACCCCCAGGACAAATCTGACTAGTCTCCTCAATAAGCATATGGAAGAGATGGGCTCAAATTCTCTCCTCTGTCTGACAAAACTTCAAACTATATCCTACAGCTTCTTTGGAAGGTATCTTCAGCACAAGGTGGTTATGAGTTAGTTACATCTCCATGAGATGAAAATGCTCTATTGCACAAAAATACAAAATAAAATAATAACAAAAAAAAGTGTTGGAACAGCAAAAGGAAAAAAATAAGAGTAATTCTTTATCCTGGTGTTCAGGACTGTCACAGAAAGGGAATATTGTCAGGTTCCAGTTTCAGTCCCCATATCAAAGCCTGCTTCTTCAGGTTTCATCCAGTGTGTGCTTTGAGTAAAAAACATTTGAATTGCCATTATTTTTGCCATATACACAAAGGATCTATTCAGCCTCTTCTTTTCTTTTCTTTTCCTTTCTTTTCCTTTCTTTTCTTTTCTTTTCTTTTCTTTTCTTTTCTTTTCTTTTCTTTTCTTTTCTTTTCTTTTCTTTTCTTTTCTTTTCTTTTCCTTTCCTTTCCTTTCCTTTCCTTTCCTTTCCTTTCCTTTCCTTTCTTTTCCTTTCTTTTCCTTTCTTTTCCTTTCTTTTCTTTTCTTTTCTTTTCTTTTCTTTTCTTTTCTTTTCTTTTCTTTTCTTTTCTTTTCTTTTCCTTTCCTTTCCTTTCCTTTCCTTTCCTTTCCTTTCCTTTCCTTTCTTTTATTTTTCTTTTTCTTTTTCTTTTTATTTTTATTTTTATTTTTATTTTTATTTTTATTTTTATTTTTATTTTTTCTTTTCTTCTCTTTTCTCCATAAAAAGAAAGATACAAAATTATAGCTATATGTCACTTCCTTCCAGAAGCAGTATGGAAAAAAAACATGCAATTCATGTACATCTAACTCACTCTTACCATCATTGAGCCAGTACTTGAAAACAGGCAATAAAAATATCCATTAACAACTGACAGAATAGCTCAGTTCCTACAACGAAGAACCCACCCTGGCCACACAATGTTTGAAGAGTCTGCTCCCTTCTTTTTTAACCGTCTCTTTGTAATACATACCATGCAGTCATACAACACAAAATTAGGCTGAAAACCAGTGGTTAAGAATAAAGAATTCACAAAACACTAAAACTCAAGCACATGTGTTAACTGAACTAAGTGGTTTTACCTTCTTTTTCTTCCATTATTTAAGGATATTTTCATAAATCTAACAGCATCATAAGAATGTAGAGGTATATTTTCTTTTATTTCTAATTCATATCGACATAAAAAAATAAATCTAAAAACAACAACAACAACTATTAGTTTTTTTTCAGACCCAATAAAATCTTGAATTAACTGATTAAAGCTGGAACCAGACATTCTGACCTCAGAATAATTAAAACACCCTGCAAGTTATACAGTGAAAGACTGCTGGCTCTAGGTTGTGATTGTTAAACATATTCTGTTCTTTCCATAAAAACATAACTTAATTTTCTGTATATGGTTTCAATTTGTTCAACAGTCTGTATAAATTACCAGTATTACATTTCGTTTTTCCTGGGGAAAATATGGTTGAATTTCACGTCAAGAAAAGTTGACTATTTTTATTCTTTTCAATTCTTTACCCCACCCTGCTCACTGAAGCTGCAGTTTTTCCTTTTGTATTTCCAAGTCAATGCCATCCAAATACAGGCTTCTCTTTTTTGCCTTTTTTTATGTGTAGCAGTGTTTCCTAGGAGCAGTAATAACCCTCGTTAGCCCTTGCACAACCTCTCATCAAAAGGAGCAAATTATTTAGGCTTATATTTCTTGGCTCTCACTCTCTTCCCCATAAAATATCAGAATATCTCAAAGATCAGGAGATGAGCAGGTCTTCTCATATCCAAATCTCCTCATTCAGCAGGATGCTGGGAATTCTGGCCCCCAAAACTCTTGAGTAAGCCCATTGATAGGAAAGAGAGTCCTGAGGTGCTGAAAGCTAAATATGTGCTTACGTGCTTTGCTGGATACTGGCTGGAACATTCAGCACTATATGGGACTAAGATCTGGATAATACCCTATACTTTTTACACCTAGAGAAAATGGCCTAATGCCTTCGTGTAACAACACAAGGATCAAAAATTCCAAATGGAAATGCATGGAGAAGAAAATATGATCAGTATTTTACAGAAGTTAGTAAAAAAAAAAAAAAAAAAAAAGCTATATTATCCTAAGTAGTTAAGGATAGGTCTAAATCAGAAGCTTCTCGTAATTTCAGGGCACATAGAGCTAGAATTTCAGTTTAAACTGTATTAGAAATTAATGCTGACTCCAAAGGTTTGGTACTAAAAGTTCATGAAGTGAGAGGTTTAGTTTGGAAATATTTCCACATTACACTCTTCAATAAATAAATAAACACCTTTGATTTAAACTTCTTGCCTAGAGTCAGTCTTCTAACTGTTCATTTTCACAGAATTTGACGTGAAGTGTCAGTCTGTGTCCAGAGGATAC
Source organism: Cygnus olor (assembly GCF_009769625.2). Taxonomy (NCBI): domain Eukaryota; kingdom Metazoa; phylum Chordata; class Aves; order Anseriformes; family Anatidae; genus Cygnus; species Cygnus olor. Next base: position 70,883,158 of record NC_049172.1, on the reverse strand, counting down.
ATTAAAGACAAGGTGCTGAAGGTACAGATGCAAAGCTACTAGACCACTAACCATCAGTTAAAAAAAATAATGCTTGGATCTGTGTTAAAGGATTGTCTCCAGCATAACAACAGAAACTTTTTATTCAGTTAACTCTGATATCAGCTATCTGAGTGACACATCATGTCTTTGACCCAGTTTGCTGCTTTGTAAGAGAGGTATAGCAGTGCTGATACCCATCTCTATTCAGCATGGGATTTCAGGGCAAAATCACTATAAAAAGGGGACAGGCAGGAGAAGGAACAAGGTTTCCCATAAACAAACTTAATTACCTGAGAAATATGGCAAGAAAATTCTGGCACACATGGGAACAGCATCTAGAGACCTGCTCCTGCCAACACAGATGACCTGCTTTTCTACTTCCTTATGCTTTATAATGTCATGCTTATGTGAAGAAATTAGAAATTGGTTTACTCGTGCCGGTAGCATTTTGCACTCACTGTTCACAGATGCAAATGATGTCTCATGGTTGAATGGAGAATGAGGTGTGAATTGTTGGGCTTGGGCTTCTGCTTTGAAAAACAGACTGTGTTTGAAAATTTCCCCATTTCATGGAGGTCAATGCAATAACCAAATGTCTATGTTCTCAATCCCTTTTGCATAGGTAGTAGTTACTTGCATGAGAGTGTATTTGCCGATGTATATTTATAGGGAGAAAAGATGGATTGTTTCTGACCAAGGACTTCATCATCTGTTAAGTAGAAAAATACTCATTAACCTCAGCACTGAAGTATCAGGATCAAATTTTCTGGCAAATGTGTTTAGAGTTTTATTTTTATAAATGGAAAATAATTTTACACACACATCTCTGCTTTTGTAATACCGTAGCTTTTGCTGACTTTTGTTCCACTATTGTGCCACCAGATCTTTTGATATCATAGGTACTCAGAAAGAATGCAAAGCTCATTGATATTTTCCATGTTTCAGGTCCTACTCCTAAAACATATTAACATATCAGGGGAAAATGAAAATGCTTTTTCAGCAACTGGCTTTCCCTTTAAACACCTGTTTCAGGTGTTTCATTGAACACCTATGACAAACAAAAGAATGGTCTTATCTGTTTGATTTAAAGACAGTATGTCCATGTTTACATTAATGCTTTCAGAATACATTTTGCTAAGGAGGTACAAAAATATCTGCAGAAATTTTCCTGAAAGAACTGAGAAATTCCTGGCTGTTGACTTGTTTCTAAACAGTGTGTAATCACTGTACTGGTCAGGCTGAAATGGTTCTTTTATTTGGTAATAATTCAAAGCCAGGTTACACCATGCATCTCTTATGTAGGAGAGTTTCTTTTATTTGGTAATAATTCAAAGCCAGGTTACACCATGCATCTCTTATGTAGGAGAGTTTCAAGAAGGCCTCTGCAACCTGTGTTTCCAAAAAGTACCTCTCTCGGGTAACTATTATGCTATATGTTTTGCAAATAATTACTTGATCTTCAGATTCTCATGGGAAAAGAACTGAGACAGTCATATCTGTGGTTATTACAAGGTAATAGCCTTGGGTCGGGGCAATCCCAGACATGAATACAGTCTGGGTGAAGAACTCACTGAGAGCAGGCCTGCAGAGAAGGACTTAGGGGTACTGGTGGACAAAAATCTTGACATGAGCCAGCAGTGCGCTGGATGTGGGTCTGTTAGAAGGATGTGGGTCTGTTGGAGTGGGTCCAGAGGACGGCCATGAAGTTATCAGAGGGCTGGAGCACTTCTCCTATGAAGAAAGGCTGAGAGAGATGGAGATGTTCAGCCTGAAGAAGAGAATGCTCAAGGGTGACCTTATGGCAGCTTTACGGTACTTAAAGGGGACTTATAGAAAAGGTGGAGAGCAACTTTTTGCTCAGGCAGAATTGTTTTAAACTAAAATAGGAGTGATTTAGATTAAATGAAAGGAGGAAATTCTTCACTCTGAGGGTGGTGAGGCACTAGCACAGGTTGACCAGAGAAGCTGTGGATGCCCCATCCCTGGAGGTGTTCAAGAACAAGCTGGATGAGGCGCTGGGCAACCTAATCTAGTGGGTGGCATCTCTGCCCATGGCAAGGGGATTGGAACGAGGTGATCTTTAAGGTCCCTTCCAACCCAAGCCATTCTATGGTTCTATGGTAAAAAAACAGGTGTCTGAGTCACTGAAAATAGTTAGCTGACCACCTAAGTCTATTTAAATCTTTGAAAACCATCTCCCCTCATATATTTTTTTTTCAATAAAGAATAATTCAATATATATTTTCAATACTGTGATTACAAAAAGTAAATAAATAACCAGTCTGTAATGACCACGGGTGAAATAATTCTTATCTGAACTGATTTACTTCTACCAAGTCAGCCCCTCAGGTACCTTGACAAAATATTAGTTCTGCATTAACAAGCTTCTGCCTCTGGACAGTAGTTCAGAAAGCAGAGAGCATTATTACAGCACAGGGAAACATTACGAACTAATGGAGATTCTTTACCCATAAATTAAATATAATGAACCAATTCCATCCTTAAAGTAAACCCTTGAATAGTAGGATTAATCTGACCATGTGTTTATTTCTTGAGGAATCAAGTTAATAAGAAGAAAAAAATAAAAGGAGGATAATACCACGTTTGATGTCAATTATGTTTCAGTTGTGCAGAACGCTTTCCACTGTCTGTAGCAGTTTACTTCTGAGAAATTATTACCCGAGCAACTCTGCCAGGCCTGAGCAGAGCACAGATTATGTGCTAGGGATGCATGAATTAGACCTGCCTAAAGACTATTTAGATTTCTGTACCTGTAGTGCTATTCTTGCATGTACTGAAATTGACTTCAGGGAGAGTGCAGGAAATGCTCAGGCTTTTAGGAGTATGCACTTTGTGTCCTAGTCACAAACTGGTCTTGTGCTGTTGTTCCTGATGGTCCTGTGCTTTCACCACATAACCGTCGCCTTTTAGACAGCTTCCATAGCCCTCATCTGTACCCTGGAGAAGAGACCTGCAGCACACGAAATCAGCTCTGTGCTGATTACTGCAATTTTTTTACACAAATTGCATAGAGAAGATGTCAGACATTTTCCATTCAGTGTATAACTTGTCAACATACAGATCATGTACAGGACTTTGTAAACACAGAAAGCAATTGTTGTTCAAATCTGATTGCTAATGACTTTCCCATCTGTTGGCTGGAAGTCAAGGGCAGTTTGAATAGCACTTAGCACAACGTGTAGAGAGCACAAACACCACCCATAAACTGTCTCTGGTAACTTATCAAGCAGCTTATCCAGATATGCAGCTGTTTCAGAAACCCACGTTCATTGAATGATTGATTATATTGCTTGTAGCTTTCTCTGTATACAAAAGTCTACTGGTGTGAGTCTTAAGGAAATTTAAAGGCATGAGCACTCAGGGACTGCACACAGTTTTCACGTCTCCCAGTTACTGTAGTTTATTTGTGAAACTCCCAAGGCAAGTTCTTGTAACTGACAGCTGATGAAAACCGTGGATTATCGAATACTGAGCACAAGATTGCACAAGTCAAGGAAAATGTCACAGAGCTCAAGCCTCTGAAACACTCCCCACTATTGCATCCCTCTAGAAAAACGTGTGTTTAACTATAAAAAGCCTGAGAAGTGCCACTGACAACTTCCTGCACTCATAAAATTTGTTGCAGGATGGAGTGAACTGACGAAGTTCAGTGTCATCGCAGGAAGCCAGAAGCATTTACTGGCTTAGAGATTACTGAAAATCCTTAACCGAGATCGAGATGATCTGCTGGTGAAGTTTTCTTTGCTTCCGTATCTATATATAAATACAACATTTTGTGAACTGTCTGCTGTGCAAAGCAGATACACATTTTCTCCTCAATTTTTCCTTCCAAAAGCAGCAGACATCCTACAAGACATTTCAATTCTGTAGCTCTGCATGAAACTCCCACCTCCTATACAACAAACAACAGGCCCGGAAACATTTGTTTTATTTTTAAGAGAGATTGTGCTATTTTTTCTAATGAGATTAACTTTTGCAATAAAGGAAACAGGAAGCGGGTGAGCAAAAGGGTCAGAAAGGTAAAAGTCATGCATGTTTGTTTTTAGTCCATGTTGTGAAACTGTTTCCATTCCCTCCAAACTCCCAAAAATCAACTGTCAACAAATTGCACAACAGTGCTTGTTTTGAACTGGAAGCATATCTCTCAGATGAGCAGAGAAAAATACCAGAAGATATAAAACTAACCAAGAAAAACAGAAAATTGAGTGATATATGTCTGAGTAACCACAACTGAAGTTCTCATCCAGTGTTCATGAAGCTAGTGCTCAAGTGGCAGAGGGAAAGGAATGCAAAGACAGTTTCCATTTCACACAGGATATCTGAGTGTACACTAAGAAAATTAGGACTGTTCTAATAAACAGGGGTCTTTTAAGTCAGTTTTATAAAACACTGACACTATTCAGAAAATAGATATGCAAAGTTTGTGTTCATAATAATGAGCCATGTGTGAAAAAAAGAAAAATACCCCTCCTAAAAAAAAAAAAATAGGGAATCACTTTACTAGAGATATCAGAAGAAAAATATAAATATTCCACTGTACAAAAGAAGGGTGAGTTCAGAACAAAGTTTGTATACTTTATTCCAAAATCTTTGGCTATCTCCACCCATATACTAATGTGCTTTCCAGGTAAAATATATCTGCACAACAATACCTCTAATAGACTTCATGGAGCCAGCTCTGTTCCCTGCACTCCATTCCCTGTCATAGGCACCAATAAAATCAGAAGTCTAGAAATACAGCCAGAAAAATCAACTTTTCTGCCTTCTGATGTCCAGCCAGGTTAAGAGAAATAAAAGAGGATCTTTTGTTTGTTTGTTTACTTTCAATTTAATCTAAGTTATGCTTATTTTAAGATAAGTTCTTTGGATCCTTTCAAGGATCCCGTCATCAGACAGGGTGAAACAATGTTAGGAGAGCATTAAGGACAACATGACCCCCCAAAATGGCACTGCAATGTCCATTTGCTGGTCCCACTACGCTGACTAACTTGTTGCCAGAAGCAGCTACAGTAGGCTGACATCACATCTCACGTAGCTAAGCCCCCACACAACCTTTCTTCCTCACAGTGAACTATTTTCTGCCTTTAGTTAGAAAACAGGCATCTTTCTTTGCCCTCCCAGTCTTCCAAAGGTGGGCTGATTACCATAGTTTCTCAAGATAAATTGACCAAAATCAGAGAAGGACAACTGGGGGGTTTCCTTCCCAAATTGTTTTGAAGCAAATAAAGGTATTTGGTTACACCTTTCTTTTTAACTGCACAGCAGCATGTGTAAAGGCAGCCTCAAAGTTAAATTTCTCCAATATCTATATAGTCTATGCATTTTTATGTACCTTCATACATTTTATGCATTTATATATTGCAAAAGCGTCCTCACAGCCCACTTTGAAAGAGTCCAACTAGTGCACCACGGAAATAAAATTCAGGTGCACTGTGATTAAAGACGCTCTCACTCTTACCTGCTCTGTCTTTACCAGTGCTATATCCTTTGCAGAAATGACACTGGGAAGACCAGGAGCCCAGCTTTAGCCCAGGCTGCCCAGAAGGACAATGGGTACATCCACACCAACATGATACAGCGTTCTGCAAGAGCAGTTATGCCACATCTCACTACCTCCACCTAACCCTGTCCTCCAACACCATCCAGCCCACCTCTGCACTCCTCTGTCCTCCCACAGCACCCCTCTGAACCTCAGCTGCTGTGTCCAAACAGCTCTAAGCCCACCCACAGATCTCTAATTACTCCCAGGACAAATAAAAGATGATACAGTGTAGAAGTTCTTGCTATTTTTACTGTCACTTTCAAAATTTCTGGTTGAATAAAAGTTTTCAGCAAAGAAAGCTCTATAAACTTTGCTGAGGAGAAAAACTGTATGTTAAAGCATCTTTGTATGTCTTTGTTAGGTTATACTTTATTTTTTTATATTTATGTTATTTTTACACTTTATTATTACTCCTGTAAGAAACATGCAAGTCCTTTTGCAACTTTTGATCTCTTCTGTTCCAAAAACTTAGATAAAAAATTAGCAAAATTTGTAAATTTTACAACTTACTGTAAGTGTGACAATGGCAATAGGTGGATCAGATAGATGCAAATCTAATTTCTACAGAACACAGCTGTAAGAGTAGAGATTTAAAACCATACAATCGGTGCAACAGCAGTAGTCTTTTGAAATCTCAGATGTAATACAAGTTCATGGCAAGCAGCTAAGGTTCATATGATCTACTACCCTTTGAATGATTTTATTTTTCTAGGCTTTTGAAAAGCTTCAGTTCATAGCTGTCTCCACAGCCAGTTTGTGTTGTTGATGCTGCTTTTTTTTTCCTTTTTTTCTTTTTTCTTTTTTCTTTGTGTGTGTGTGTGTGTGTGTGTGTGTGTTTGTTTGCTTGCTTGTTTTTGGTAAGAGTACCCCATCGAGAACTCTTTGCACATTTTATTGAAGGGTATTTTATGTACATCATCTCATGGAAAAGCTCGGTTGAATATTTGTAAACCATTCTTGAGAAGAATCTCTTTTGCCCTGAGGACACATCACTGGAGTCAGGAAAAAGAGCTCCAGAATTACAGCTACATCCAAAGTCCCACACACTGCATTCTCCTATGGAGTCCACATTACAAAAACCACAGAGCAGTCATTCACTGATATGTTTTTGATTATATATATTTTTTTATTTTATTTTGTGGTTTTCTTGTAGCTTTTACTTCTGTGACTTTTTTTTTTTTTTTTTTTACATTAAAAGCTCAGGGCAGAAAGAGAAGCAGACCAAATCTGCCAGAAATGTTGGGAAAGATTTTTCAGATTAAGACAGGAGTTTGCAACCTCTTTTCTATACAGTTCCTAACAATGAAGCATATTACTCTGCCTCCCTCCCAGATTTTATGTCACGTCTCTTTGGACTGTGCATCTCCTAGCACAACCATTTCTAATAGCATTATACAGCAAATGATGTTTTAGAACTGATTATGTGAAGCAAATGCTTTTAGAATTGTTATGTTAAATTTAACTTATAAAGTAACCTGGAAAAAAAATCCTACTTGTGAATTTTGTCTTACTAGATTTTTGCTGTTCAGAGAAGAGAAAACTCAGCATAGGTAGCATAGGAAGTGCTTCACAACATCCACCCAGAAAGCTACTTCTGCACATACTCCTCTTTTACCTGCAGTCTTGCTGACGAAGGAGTTTGTTAGACACTTTTCATTCACATGTAATGAAAGCCTGAGTAGCTGTGGTCGCAAGGAAATTTTAAAAGTCTGTAAATACCAAGTGTGGTTCCCATCGCACATAAAAGAAAATAAGCTGAACTCTATCTGGAAAATATCTTTCTCACTGTGCTTGAAAAAGGAAAATCATGTCACAGTGATTCACTGCTACATGCTGATTTCGAGTGAATGCATTGAGAGCACAGATGCAAAATCATACAAACTACTTACCGTACCATTGAAAAGGCAAGGGGCAGGCTATGCTTTTAGGGCCCACATACAGTGCCCCAGGAACTACCAAGGGCATTTCTATCCACGCACTGACTGCATGCCTTCCATTGCACTTAGTGTGAGGCCCAGCGTGTCCCCCAGCTATTTCATCATATCTGCCATTACTAAGCTCTCCGAGCCAACAAACTCAGGTTTTTTTTCCTACTCTTTGTGATACAACATGAACTTTCCTTGTTTGGTTTATGTTCCAAGAGACAAATGATGGAGAAAACATTTCTGAAACTCTTTCATTTGTCAATGACAAATGCAGAGATTTATATGAAACACCAACAAAATGGAAATACTGACTCTGATCTTCAGTTCAGATGAAAAGTGCTACCTAGGTGAAAAGTGTCATTATTGTTATGAATCAACTGCACACACGTCATAGGCATAACAAAGTAATGTTTATTGCTGGTAACCTTTGTAATAATCATAGTTTCCAGGAGGACTCTTTAGTTTATGATCAAACTCTACGGGTGAGATTTCAAGAACTGCAGAAGTAAATTTGGTGCCAGCTCACATGGAAAATTGCCGAGAAATGGGTGCTTAACTCCCACAGAGCCTTTGAAAAAAGGCTCATCTTGCATTAATTGGAAGTGGGGAGGAAACAGAAATTCAATACAGCATCACAAGAGCATGAGAAAGAAAATACCATATTGAGCAACTTTGAAGGAGAAGTTCTGTGTTACTGAAGGATAAATTACTACAGAATCATGCTATTTACTGGCATGGTACTTTATTTCACCGCCAGGAGACAGCAAAAATTAAAAAAGATGTCTTGCAATGTCTCAGATCCTTCCTTTTTAGTTCTCCAGAGCCCTCAGTGGCAAACCCCATTCAACCACAATCCTATCTCCAGCGTTATTCAACATCTGTAGAGAGTAAAGAGAAGAGGCAGATAGATTCCCTGGGGATGGAATCAGAAGAGCAATACATACTTGTGTTCGGGTTTCTCTCTGTCTCACTACCCAGTATCACTACCTAAATTGTGCAGTAAATACTTGGAGGGAAAGCAGCTAAAATCACTGACTATAGAAAAGATCAAGATGATACTGATAAGAATTCATATAACGTGTTTCAAAAAAACTAATACTTTCCACAGCATCACCTAATATTTAAAAGTCCATCCTCAGGTTGCTAAGTGTCACTTCAGTCCTAGAGGTCTTTTGTGTTCCTCGTGCATCTGGAAGATCATTTAATGACAGCATAAAAAATGGATACTTCCATCCAAAATGGGATTGAATATTGCACAAGAGCCCACATAATGACCCATGCTTAGTGAGGAACACTTTTTTTATGCCCCCATAGGTTTCCCGCTCATAGATCTGTTCCTGAACCTGGTTTGTTTGCTTGTTTTGTTTGTTTATTTTTGTTTATATAAATAAACAAGTATATATAAAAACAGTCATCGAGACAGTTAACAACAGAAGCCACTGTAAGTGTCACTTGAGGTTTCATCCTCTGCACTTGCTCCCTGCACTGCGCCAAATAGGCTGAACACTGTTTTGACACTCAAAGTACTCCCTGGATTTCACCCTAATTACCAGCTCCTTCTCTCCCCTTTAATGGCTGCCCAAAGGTATCTACTTTTCTGTGGAAGCACTGGTAAATGGGGGCACTGCTTCCTGGGAGGGATGGAAACTGTTCAGAGGCTGCACACAGCTGGGATCTTTTCCCAACAAGAAGCCAAGCTGCAACACATCTACTAAATAAGCAACCACATTTTGTCAAGTAGGTGAAGCATAGAGGGGGAGAATTACAGCTCCATCTAGTTTTGAATACATAGTGGGTCAGATACTACAATGAAATGTGTTGGATGTATTGGATCCAATATTTTGGATGCCCAAATAAGCAGGCACTGGGGCAAATAAGTCACCCATTTTCTCATTCCCCTCACTGAACTCTGCACAAATGGGAATGAGCAACAGTAGCCATAAGCCATGGATAAGGGTCTGCACTTAGACCATGCTTGTTAGTCAAGAGTTCAGCTATGACAATGAGCTACAGGCTCTGTGTTCAACTCCAAATACCATTTGCACTTCTGAGCAGGATGAAGAACATGAAATACAGTGAAAGTAAGTCCTACAGTAGCAATTCAGAGAACACCACAACATAATATACAGTTTGAACTGCTTTTACTAATTTACACAAAGTTTGTAACAAAATACATCATGAGGTCTTGTTCTGCATCCATGTTACAAAACATGCATTTATCATTAAAAAAAAAAAAAAGAGTTATGATTCAGTTTTCTCATCTTGCTGAGTTATTTAACTCCAAATTAAATTTGTTGTTGGGCAGTGGGCTAACAAGGATTGTGGCCGATTATGTCAGGAAACAGCTGGCTGCAAGACAAAGTATTTCATGGGAATTGTAACTCAGCTGGTGCCAACCCCCGCAGTTATTCCTGACCTTCTGCCTGCACACAGCTCCTCAGCACAATCTAGCACATACTACAGCTTGGCACTAGAAGAGGTGAAAAACCTAATGATGACCAATGGGCTTCTCCGAGTCTGTTTTTGTTTTAGTATTTCTTCCATTTTGTGACCATTTTTTTTTCTCCTGCTTTAAGTTATTCTTGGTGAAGTCCCAGGTTTTCTCCTTACTAGGAGCCTGTGGTGGAAGTGTTCTGGTGCCACAGATGATGTGTAGCACCTTCTTAGACTAACAGACTGCAATTAAAAGAGAAAAATATTGGTAATTATACAGCCTTGATCCTAGAATTTTAATTAGGGTAAAAGGATCCTTCTATTGCTGAAACTCAAGGAACAGGTAAATATAAATTGCTTGGCAACAGGGCTCCACTTTATCTCAAGAAAAAATGCTCGGTTAAGTTGAAGACAGGTACTAGTCAAAAAGTTAATCTCCCTTCCAAGTTCAGTATTAGGTTTTGACCTAGGCTTTGGGAAGGTGGCAGAGGTGCAACACGATGATGAAAGGGTGGCAGCTCCCTGAAAAAACAGGGAGCTGGCTTTGCTGTAACAGCAGCATGATTTCCATTCTTCATCCATGCTGCACTGATGTAATGACATTGGTGGAAAATGCTAAGTTTGACCTTGCTCAGAGCATATGAAATCCCAGTGCTCATGGGCTGCTGCAGCCTATGAAAAGGGGAATGTTCAGGCTTACAAGGAGACCGCAATCATGCCGGAAACCCCAGATGGCCTCATTTAGATAAGGACAAGTTTCAGCAGGAAAATAAACCCTGTGCATGTGAACCTTGAGCATTTGTAAATTATCCTCCACATAGACAATCTGGGGCCCCAAAGAGACCCCCAATATTTGCAATGTGATAGAGGTCTCAAGAAAGATCTATGATGTAAGAAAAGTGGTCTGTGAAATAGCAGTGGAAAAAATAAAGCTGACTAAGATTTTTTTTCAGTAGGAGTATTGGGAGTCTCCAGAAACCTCAAACCACTGTCTGTGTTTTATTTTAGCTGTATCTACTGATATATATTGACTGCAGGGAAAAATTTATAAGCACTTTCCAAAAGTTTAACTGTCTATAGATTTACACAGAATACACCGACATTCTATAGTAAGTACAGATTGGCAGTCACTGAAGTTTGAAAGACTAGATCAAGGATATGAGATTCAACATTTGCAATAATCTGACTGGGGCACCAAAAAAAAAAATGTTTATTTTGCAAATAGTTCTTATTTCTAGAGCCAAAAATGATTGTAAAAGGATTAGATTAGTAACCAGGAGTCCAAACAAGCTTATTCAGCTTATTTTACTGCTTGTGTTGATGACACTTTCTTTTGTCTTCATCCAGTATTGGGAAGCGCTTTATCATCTTCTGGTTTGGAAAAAGACCCAAGCAGCTAATGTAAAAAAAATATATTCTTCAGTAGCTGCTGCATGATTAATTTTCCACCCCGTGAAATCACTGTGAGCTTGAAAGCACCCTAGAGCTTTATTTGCTACTTTATAGTCATCAAGGATCATAAAGCATCTTCTTCCTTCCGCACCGCTAGCACTTCAGAGAGCCAGTATGCTTGAGTGGAATGAGCAAAGGGTTGAAAACCAGGAAATTTTGATTACAAACCTAAAACAGTTTGTGACTTGCCTTTGGCCTTGGTTAAATAACGCTGGACTCAGTTCTCTGAAGCAATAGAGTCCTCTGTTCCAGCTAAAGAAATTACAGGCTCCAGCCCTCTTGACACCCAGATCCTAATACCTGTATTATAAAATAGAGATAATAATATCAATGTTTTTTTCATCAGAAACTTTGGGGTTCATTAGTGAAGACGAGTACATAACAGGAAAGTATTCTAATTAAGGTTATAAAATCATTTTCAAAAGACAAGTTACTCATTAAAGCTGTTCCACATCATTCCCCCAGATAAGCTCACGCAGGAAATCCTGCGCATTAGCTTTCCCTGTTACTATACCAAAAGCTGGCTTGGGGGCTTCTCCATTTTCCACATCATTTGGACAGTCCAATCCCAGCAGCAGCAAATGAAAATACTGGGGTGGTATGGTCTGGTGGTACTTAGAGTTACGCAAGCCCCCCAAAACAACATCAGCCCTGATCTCTGTAACAGTTTATAGGCTTACCCAAAAGCAGGTCAGCTCTTCCATCAATCTGAAATTCTTCATCTCCTATGGGATGAAGGCAAATGGAAGCATGCTATGTGGAACAGAAGAATGCCCTGGGCCAGATTCTCCCCTGGAACAGAGAGGGACAGAGCAGGGTAAGTAGAACCATGCACATTATTATTGGCACCATGGAAATAAGCCAGAGAAAAGAATATGCATCCAGATTGCATTGCCATGATGGTACTACTCTTGAGTGGCCTCCAAGGATGATCCTTGGAGATAGGGTTCTACCAGTTCCTGTGGGGAAAGTGCAGTGCAGGAAAGTCAGGGATAACAATATATGTGTTATACAATACATATACATGTATGTGTTATGCAATACATATGCAATATATGTAACAACACACCCACCATTTGGTGGAACCTGCAAATTTCACGTGTACTGCAAGGGCTGGAGCAGGACAACACATTTGCTCCCTTCTGCCACTGTGGACAGCCTCACAGAATTCAGCAGAATACTCAGAGAAACAAAAGTTAGGCAAGAATTTCAATATCAATTCACAATATTGACCTGTGTCATTTCACCCCCAGTTGCGCTAGAAAGAAATACACAAATACATTCAGGACTTGACCTTCAGCATTACTTCTCAGAAAATGTGTTTCTTCTTAGCATCTTCTAGTTCTGCATCCACAAACTAATTATTCTTCAGACATTCTGCCAGGTGACACATAAAAAAATAATACAGATAATTATCATCATGTTTTTCAGGGTGGTTTTGCTTAAAAAAAAAAAAAAAAAAAAAAAAAAAAAAGTCTTATGAAGTTAAGGTTCATCTGCATCTTCTTAAAATTCCATTAAACACAATTTTTCCCCATTTATTTTTACTCACATAATTTTTCCCATCTTATCCTTCCAGCGCCTTGCTTCTCTGCATGAGTCTTCTAGATGCCAACGAAGATCTGTTTGGCTGTGTGACTTTCAGCAAAAATGCAAAATAAAGAAACAGCGGAGTATGGACTATAACACACAAATTTAGCAATGAAATTTTCTGAGATACATTTCTGCCAATGTACTTTCATATCAAAAAATATTTAAGTGTGTTAAATGTAGCATTAATCTTCATTTCGCATTTTGGACACATCTCCCTGATGGCCTATAGTTGCGTAGTTCCCTGCTATACGAAACCATCCCTTCAATTTACTTTTTGTTCACTTTGCTCAGTTTCTGCGGTGATGAATTTAACACGCAGTACCATTTTCTTCATGCCTCTTGTTGTTCTCTTAAGGATGTCAATGCAAGCCACAACCTGTGAGTGTTTATGTTCAGTGTCACCCAGACACTGCCAGCTGAAGACAGCATTGCACCACTTAACTAGATTAATTTTCTTGAGATGGACCTTGCTACTAGTCTCTTTTCCAGCTGGACAGGATAATCAGGTTGTCTCAGCCCAGCCAACAAAGAGTTTAATCCTCAAGCCCTCGATCTTCCATAAATCTGTCTACAGAGAGCCACTGCTAGAAATTCTTTGTCATTTATGTCATATCTTGTAAAATCTGTTGAGCCTACTTCGAGCATGTGTCTGTTTTGACTTTTCCTGAAGAACAGCCTCTCTCTGGAGGGAAAGTCTGAACTGTAGCATTTATCTTTCTGTGCATTCAGATAGGCAGTTGTGAAAGTCTCTTTCTCATGGGGATATTTTCCAGTGAGTCATATCTGCTCTCTCTGGATTGACAAGTTTTGACAACAAATTATTAATACTATCTTGCAATATTAGTCAGCTGGACTCTGACAGAGAGCTGAATAAAAGACACGCCTTCATCCTGACATCCATTCCCAGGCGAGGTCCCCATTAAAGAAAAACAGGTCCTTTTCCTGAGTGATCAACGGGTGTGAAGAGTGAGCAGAATGTATTTGAGTGCATAGGAACTAGCAGTTAACCCCTCAAAGATTTTCCATGAAATAACCTTAAAAATTATTTGTTGAAATAGCACAAATACATTCTTTTTGATAATCCTGAGCATTCAAAAATCAACAATTCATTCTTCTTCATAATCGGGGGCAGTTCACCAAAAAAAAAAGGCAAAAAAAAATCCAAAACATCCTTTCCTAATCTTTGTCATTGCAGCACAACCCAGACAAATGGAGCAGCTGAGCTAAAAACTATAAAAGCAGAATTTCCTTCAAAGTGAAAATTGAAGAGGAAAAAAACAAGAAATTATCTTAATTGCAAATCCCCGTTCATGTTGGATCTTTACCAGGTCCATACTGATGTCTTCCCATTTGAAAGAATTTCTGTATTTCCTATCAAACTTTTCCTTTCTGAGAACTTTTACCATCTAGTTGTCATGAACTTTTTTTTTTTTTTTATTCAGTTCTGGAATATTCAGCAATATTCAAAAATATTCAGATATTCAAAAAAGTAATTCTTTGAGGTGCAAAATCTCTATTAAATATCACAGCCCTTGTTTCTCACTAGAAGAAGCAAAACTTCATTAAAGAGAAACAACAAATGAGTTCTTCAAACCCAAGAATAAGGCCATACTTGCCCCCAAAAATGAAAGATGTATAAAAAGAGAAAAAAAAAAAAAAAAAAGAGGATAAGAGAAAGAAAAACAAAAGGAGCAAACCTGATTGGAACAATCTGGTCACATCTGAAATTTCACTGAGTTCACCCAAAAGACAGTCACATCAATTATACTGTCTTTTCATTGCTACCTAATTATGGTTGCAGGCCCCAATGGTGAGAATTGATGTTAAATCAGTCACCAGCCAGACAAGAAATGTAGACTGCCTCAATGATCAGGCTCACGGAATGAAGCATTCCTCAGCAAGAGGACATCGGGGGAGCGTGTTGGGGGAAAATGTCCCCCAGGCCTTTCTGCCCTCCAGAAGTGCTTGTTTGCTGGCTTCAGAGGGGCATGGAGCAGATCCCAAATCAGCAGAGTGGATCAGCAGGCAGTGGTTATGCTCTTTCGTTGGGGTATTTGGAAAAGAAATGGATGGTTGATTGCATGGTTACAATGGTCCTGAAAAAGCTGTGGATTTCAGAGATTCCCACCTGGAAGTGTGGCATGGAAGTCCTTTCTTTGCACAGTTATCAGCCGACACTTCTACCTCACATACTCCCACTGTCCCCTTTGCTCCTGCACATGGACACTTCTACATCTTTTAACGTGTTTACCCTAGCAGCATTCTTCTCCACTTCTCCATAGATTTTCCTCATTTCGCAAACAGAGAACTGAGGCAGAGAGAAATCAAAGGTTTTGGGTAGGGGGGTAGGGGAGCTGCATAATACTGAAGCATTGTTACTGGATTCTTCAGACATGCCTGGATCCACTGTGGACACATGGAACTGGGTGCAGAGTTGTTTTTAAAAGCTCCCTGCATGCCTGCTGCATCATGAAGTGCCTAAAAACTCTCCAAAACAGCTCTGAATGATTTCTGTCAGCTTAGTGAAGTAGACAGTGTTACAGCAAGAAATCCTAAGTCTCATACTGGCACTGTCTGCCGTTTGGCTTCTTTTTTTCTTTCCTTTTTTCTCTCTCTTTTTTTCTCTCTCATTGACCTCAAAATATTGTAGATACTCCAAGTAAAACAGAACCATACCTTTTGCTGGATGAGGAGCAAAAGAATGGAAACTTTCTCAACATTGTCTGAAACAGCTCACAGTTGAGATTCATGGAAGTTGAAATCAGTCAAATTCAGACCTCTTTTTTTTTTTTTAACAGCAAAGATGATTAATCATTGGCACAGCCTAAAGATGTCTGCAAGATTTTCCAGCACTAGCAACATATAAATCAACATTGGATGGCTTTCAGAAAGAGATGCTGACATTCAAGTAAAAATGAATCCAGGGAAGACCTGTGACCTGTGCTACATGGAATCAGATGGTCACAGTAGTCTTTTGCAGCACTGCAATCTATTAATGAGATCTTTCTGCTCCCTTCTCAGGGATCACTCTTTCAATCCCACTCCAAGTTGATTCATAGAGCAACTGCTTAACATCAGAGGTAATTTATACTTGAGTTCCCATAGATTCTTCTTCAGACACCCAGCAGGAGGCAGGTCTATTAAAAATACCATATAACCCCTGCAAGGCTGGTTTAGCTGCTCCTATTTCTCATGCACAGGACACATGCTCATCAGATGGCAGCATGACTTCTGGAAGGAAAGCCCAAATCCTAGAGTAACAAGGAAAGTCTTGGAAAATCCTTGTGACTACTGGGACATCACCCACATTGTGGAGCACATTTGCAGTCCTAATGACCACCAAATGTGGCTGAAGCCCATTCCCATGCTCAAATTCATCTTCAGCCTATAAATCTCAGAAGTATGCACTGTTTCAACTCTGAAGTGCTCCAAGTGCCCTTGAAGAAATGAGTAATTTAGTCATAGAGCCTACACAGATTATGCACAGATCAATCCACCAGTAGACATATAAAGTTTGACTCTTCCTAAGCACAGTACAGTTATTTTCAAGACATGCTATAAGCAGCCTGACACTAATATGCATAAGAAACACTTCAGCCCAGTATATTTGAATGTGATCATCCATTCTTCACTTAAAGACAAGACCTTTGCATAATTTTCACTAGCTGTTCTCAGTAATCACAAATCTATTCTCTCTGGGGTTTTGCAAGAGACTGAGACATGATTGTCCTTACAAAAACGTTTTTCTTCCAATCAAATTTAAAATAGTTCAAGATTATTTATCTTGTTTATTGTCCCAATATGCAGTATTTTTGTTTACCAATACCACCATGGAAAGTACAAATTTGAGACAACTTTTCCATTTGGGTATACCCAGCTACCCAATTCTTCCTAAAGTACCTCTACACTTCATTACAGAAGTAACTAAAGGACAAAACAGAATCACCTAAACCTTCTCTAAACTAACTTTCTTAGACCCTACTAGCAACCTAGGGCAGCAGCATGGATGTCAGCACACACAATTTTTTCTGCACTGTGACTATAATGTAAGAACACATTAGTCACCATTCAGCACATGCCAAGATAAGCCTAAGATGATAATTTTACATGCATTACCCAGTCCCTGGGACAAGAAAATGGTTTAAATTATTTGGGGTTTTGGCAAATAAGTCATTAAAGAGACAGTAGGGATTGCTACTATTACATTTATTTACAGGAATAATTTTTACAAGTGATGAGTTAATAATACACTTTGTCTTATGACCTCAAAAATGCACCTTGCTACAGTAAGGGAGATTTTATTGGTGACCAGACCTACGGCAGATCATTAGGCCACGATGTAAATTAAAAGCTTCTCCCTGTACAAAAAATATTGGGCACTATTTTAAATAATGTTCCTGCACTACTGTTGGCTGTTGGCTGCTGGGCATCAGTGGGTCGTGCTAAGTGCTGCCAGGTCAAGTCCCTTCAGCAGGGCAAGATTAATCTCACTTTGCTCTACATATCTACAGTGTGAATGCCCATATCAAAGCCAGTCACCATCAGTTTCTTTTAGGTCACTACACAGTTTTAAAATGAAGTTCAGTTGCCTGACCTTAGTAGTATACTGCAGGGCGAGATGAATCACAACCTAAAATTCCCCTTTTCTTCCCCCTGGCTATAAAAAAAGCCTCAACAGTTGGCTCAGCTGTGAACATTTGCACTGCAAAACTTTTCTGCTGATCAGAAGAGCGCCAGCCTCTGTGGCTGTTAGGATGCGTGGTGGCAGCTATCTCCACAATTCCCATTTTAATCGTTTGAGAGGACATAGGCCAAAATATCATTGGATAGTATTAATAAAATTATGTAGGCAGCTACTGTCAGCCATATAACAGATGTTTAAGTGCTGTTCAAATGCCTTGGCTTTCTGAAGGATGTAGCTGTAGGTGGTCTGGAAGAAAATGAAGCCTTTTTTTTTTGTGCAGACACCTATTTCCATGCATAAGCGTAGGACAAACACTGGCTTAAACACTGAGCTTGGAAGAATGACCAATCCTACAGAAGATCTGTGAAGAATAGTTATATTCACGGAAATGTAGATGGAACACTGGGTACCATTATTAAAATAAGTAACTTTTAAAAATTTGATTAAATGAAGATTGTAAAAGAGGTATCTCCCTCTCACTGATGTGAATAATTGTTTTGTCAATTGATGACTATGATACCGGTTACTGTGGATAAGAGGAATATAAGAAATTTGCCTTTGATTTTTTATGCCATGTAAGTTGCTTTGAAAAGTTTCTGCAGAGCATTTTGTTAAGTCATTAAAACTGCTGCTCTTTTGCACAGGTAGGAAACTGAAGTATTCCAGTGGTCTTTTTACCAAGCAATTATCTTTTTGCGATGTTTCCGGGACTTGCATCTACTTCAATATAACAATCCACTATGACAAACTGTTTTCCCAGCTTATAAAACTACCATTCTTTGAAGCTGATGGCAGCTGTTTTGTAGCTGTCATACCATATAATATGGGTAAGGTCACTCCCTGTAGCGAGCTAAATTACAGAATTTGGTCTAGTGCCAAATTCTAAAAGCAGAGATACCACATTATTGTGAACTGTGGTGTCCAGAGTTTAATGTACTTCTTATTAAAATCAATGGAAAGTTTGTTTCAATGGGGATTGGATCGAGTCCTAATTACATGTCGACAAATGCTTCTCGTATGCCAACTCCAGTGTTAGAACTGCTGTTGATCAGATGTCCTTATAAAGTACTATTCAGTCCTGTGGCCAGTAAAACAATTAATTTCTATTGTCAAAATTAAATTTATTTAAACCTAATTTTACTATTGAACACCAGATAATTCACACTGGTATTTAATTAGATAGCAGTCTTGCTTCCAGTTCTAACAGCACAATTTGCTACTTGCTGTGAGAGTGCAAAATTACATGTACAGCTTTTTGCATTGACAACTGCTCAGTGACCAGTACCTATCAGATTGCTTTACAAACACAGCAAGACTACAGCGATCCCAGTTACAGTTCTGTCAATTCAAGCACAAGATATTTTGCCTTTTTTTCTATATTATATTTCTTCCTTTGTCAATTATAGTGAAGGTTTTTAAAAATCTTAAACTGGACTGCACAGGCACACGGTTAGGTTTCATGACAACTTGAAAACATTAAGCTGGATTCACCTCTTACTAAAACAAGCATCAGGCTTCCTGCTGATTTTTATGTAAAATAGATGAAGACATCAAGGAAATAAGCACCAAAAAGAGGAAAATCAAGGTTTTTAAAACATTACAAATCTGTGTTTGATGTCACTGGGGAAATTGGTCACTTCCTAAGAAATCTTTTCTTTTTTCTTTTTTTTTTTTTGTTATTTTAGTTTCTACTATGAGACTGGTCCCATGTGCGAATGTGTGTGCACACGTGTATATGTTTCACAGTGATTTTTCTTACATCTGTTTTTTGATGGTTGATCTTTTTAATTTTATTTTTTTTTTCCAACAAAACATTGTTCTCTCTCTTTCGTTTTTGTCTCTGCATTTAACTTGTCTTCTGGGTTGGGGGCCACTGCTGGCTGAAGATCTATCCTTCTTGTAACTGAGACACAGCTATTTCTGTTTCTTAGCTCCTGCTGTGCCAGAGGATTTATTTGTGTGTGGCTATTTGTTTCTGGGCATTGGATTAGACCACTGAAGGAACGGTTTGGGAGGTAAGGAATGCTAGGAACAGCTTTGTGTTAGCTCTGCTGAGCTTCCAAAGTCCTCGTTCTACCTAGCTCTCAGATTTTCCAAAGCTAGCTGTCAATGACATAGGACACCACTATTTTATGAGAAGTCATTGCTCTGCCCAGTTCTTGGTAATCTTTCAGGCACTTCCTTTTGTGCGTCTGCCTCAGTGCTACGCTGAGCAAAGGGTGAAAAGTGTCTTCTGCAAAATTCACTGATTTATATCTAGTGTGTGAGGGTGGTATGGTCTTATAATGAACAACTCTGTGAGTCTTAGCAAGCTCTTTGCATTGTGTACACACACTCACAAGGGTCTTCAGCTGCTATAAACTCAAATGGTGCCAGAAAATGAATGGGATTGTGAGTATTTGCACCAGACAAGGATCTGCCTCAAGTTGCTTCCAAGTATATGACAAAGAATTATGTTCGTTGACAGTACAATGCATTCATACTGAAATGGGTAGGCTTTCACTGAAAAGAATAAAAAGTCAGGCCACAAATTAAGACTATTTGATGTGAAAAGCAGTCAG
Source organism: Cygnus olor (assembly GCF_009769625.2). NCBI lineage: Eukaryota > Metazoa > Chordata > Aves > Anseriformes > Anatidae > Cygnus > Cygnus olor. The sequence goes on along the minus strand of NC_049172.1, from coordinate 70,862,926 downwards.
AAAAACTTCAAAAGCAGCTGCTTGGGACTATAAAATTATTTCACTATCCACACTGTCTGGAGGAAATAATAAGGTGTGAATTAAACTACCATAATAGACCACAAAGTGGGCCCAGCAAGAATAAAACTTGTGAGTATAGTAATGAACAATAATATATGCAGTTAATCAGTCAGCCTCTCTCTGGCACAATAACTAAACATCATATGCCCACAGCCCCTGGAGGCAGGTACTCCCTCTGAAAAGAAAATAGATGAATAACACCTTCATGAAATAAAGACTGGTGGCACCATTACGTAGACTATATTCAGCAGAGAATTTCAGTTCTCTGGCACTCTTGGTAAAGAAAACTAGAGTGTTGTTCCAAATGCTTAATAAAACCAGCTAGTATGATCAAGTGTAAAATCTAATGCCTACTTTCTACAGTTTTAAATCTTCTCTATTTGGAAAATGAGCAGTATGATCTAGCAACATTTTTTCCTTCCTAAGGACAATGATCCTATGTCACTAGTGTTATATGAATACACTTTATATTACGTAGTTTTGGCATGTGTGTGTTTTTCTTTGATTTTTTTTTTTCCCCAAAGAAAATGAACATTTGGATAGTTTTTTTGATGGTATTATCAACAGTGTTGCAAATGTATCAAGAGAACTGGAGTAAAGAATGACTATAAGATAAGGCATGCATAGCGTAGAAACTAAATTAAACAAAGCAGAAAAGATTACATATGGTTCTAAGTAATGTTATTCTTCTTCTTAATCCTCAAATAGAGTCGCTAAATTACACTTCCAGATTTAGTTATGATATTTACAAATGACTTAACTGTACATTTAAAGAGGGGAAACTGGCTACAAATGGGGGCAAGCTCATAATTTAAGGTCACAGTGGTGCCAGCACGGAGCAAATGCTTATTACAGGGGTATTTTTGGTCATGGGGAATTCTCTTTCCCTAAGAACAAATCCCAGAAAAACATATTTTTATTACATCTTCCAAATCTGGCATTCAGGCTTTATGTAAATATACAAGACAGAGGACGTTTCTTTTTAAAATGCTAGGAACTAGAGAGACAGCTGAAATTTGCTGGAGAATATTTCTTTTAAAATCATTTGTATGAGTAACCCAAAATCTAAAATATATTTAAAAAAATAAATGTAAAAAAGAATGAACAGAAAAGCATTGTATGAAATACGTCATCTTACTGGAGGCTATATAAAATCACATCTCTCTTCCTCTCCTAAACATAGCACCTCTAAGTATAAAAACAAAAACAAAAACAAAGTTCAAAACAAGGTTACTGGTTTTGTTTCCTTATAACTGGAAACAGAAGGTGCATTTTTTTAAGATTATATCATTTCTGAGTTCCTTTGCCCAATTACTCTCAGAAATGCTCTCTCATCTTTTGATATTCACCGTCCTTTAGCTTTTTTCTTTTTTTTTTTTCCTCTAGAGTACCTTTCATCTAACATCTGTCTCCTTTTTCTTGGTAGAGAACCACAGTGCAGACCCAGACCTTGGAAGAAATGTAAAGAAATAGAGTCTCAAAAAACTCAGATGTAGTGCTATGACTTACAGAAAATTAAACAGAGTTAATTTTGGCAGGAGCTAAATAAAGGCTATGCCATACAGTGAGCTGAGTTGAGCAATACTCATGATGGCTTCAAAGAGCAACTGGAGTCCTGATAGCTCAGGTTAGTTTAAAGCAGACTTTATTTTAGCAAAAATTTTGTGAGTAAAGAAAGAAAAAGGGCAGCAGCAACTGTTGCTGCCGCTGTTAGACTCTGCCAGTATAAATTACTGTGGTTTGAAGTTACCCAGTTTTCAAGGATCTCTCCGCAACATAAACTTTCCGAAGGGGGGCTGGCTATCACCAACCACAGGAAATTATGTTCTTATAATAATATACCATCACATTATGGCACCTAAAATCATACCCAAACAGATCCTTGCAGTTCAGTTGAAGATTTCCTAAATGTCAGTAAGAGCATTCTTATGTATCATCTTACTTGCAATCATTGCTCCCAACAGTAAAAAAAAAAAAAAAAAAAAAAGAAGTAAAAAAAAAAAGTTTCATGCTTCTGAGATTCATTTCTCATGATTCTTATCACCAGACAGCTTAAAGGCAAAAAAGTTTCATCCCAGCAAAGCAACAGTGAAATACTTGAGGATAAAGTTGGAAACAAGTCCCATGGAGAACTCAGAAACCAGTCTCCTCCCCTGTCATTAGGACTTCCCCCAGCACCCAGCTGTGCAAGCTGCAAGCACACTTCAGCAAAAGCTCACTTCCTGAGCGTTACTTTCCAGTCTCATCTTCCAAAACTACCTCAGTATGCTCAGCCTGTCTCAGAAACCCTGCTCTGAACCTCCTCCCTCCTCCTTTTCCAAAATGAAAAATAAATAAATAAATAAATAAAATAAAAATCTCTTCGCCCTCTTTGTTATCTTTTCACTCAGTACAACCCACAACCACCTTTTTTTTTTTTTTTTTTAATCTATTAATCTATCAGCTATGTTTGTGATGATCCCCTGGTCTCCCCTCCTGCATCCAAAAAAACCCATCCACAAAACCCAACCGTTCCAAGCACAATCCTCCACTATGCATGGATTTTGGGTGACACCATCTTAATTATATTCCTTTACTCATTCCTTCTGGAATTCATAGAAACTTCTGCTAATTACATTTTTGAAAATGCCATAATATCTTCAAAAATGTCATAGCATGAGTATTCCTCACTGTCTTTCACTTGCTTCTGGGCCTCCCATAAAAGACAGCTCATGACGGATCATGATGGAGATCTGGCACTTGTCTATGATGTTTTCACAGCTCTCCCTCCAGGCTAGGTTAGTGCTGGCTGATCACATCTCACCCAGGTCTGCAGGTTGGTGTGAGAAGTCGGAGCACTTCTTGCCTCCTACCCCTGTTTCTGCTACCAAAGTGAGACATGTGGTGCCCCAGCCACCACACTGCAGTTTGTGGTTCTCCAAGTGCTGCAGACTTTTCTTGCCAGGCCAAAAGATAAAGGTTTTAGCAGGTAGGCAAGCATTCTGCTTTAATGCCCCAAATCTAATAAACAGAAGCTTTTTTTTTTTTTTTCTTTTTCTGTCTGTTCTACAGAAGATGCTATCCTTGTTTAGCTAATTACAACATAATGAAATCAGAAACAGAGGGATGAAAAGCTTCCCTCAATGTTTAGGGCTGACCTTAAGATCACCTTCAAGTCCAGACCTCCCAATTATTTATTAAATAATCCCGCAGTGTGCTGCTCAGACACCCTCTCCAGCCACAACAGCAGCTTGGCTGAATGTTATGAGAGCATAAGGAGGAGCCCTCTCCACCCCTTTCTGGATGTGGAGCATCACCTGCCCCATAGCAATCCCAAGGTCCCCTATTCTTTACTTTTGAATCTTTCCCCTCCCTTCCCTACCATACACAAAAAGAGGAGAGACCCTGTGTATATTGCAATCACTAGAAGAGATCTGAAAAAGACATGTTTCACAGCTAAGAACAAGAAATAAGCAGCCTATTGCGTAGCACAACACAGCAGGGGGAGGGATAGTTAATTCACGTTTCAGACTGGTTGAGGATGTGGAACTAGGACTAAAATTCATTCTGAAAAATGGGTGAGATAAAAAGTTATAACAGTGGGTTCCCCCAAGCTACCGTTTTAGACAGAAGATGTGGAGGTCTGGGATTCTCCTTAATTAACATTTTTGTATTTATTGAAAAAGTGAGTCACTAAATAAACTGTGCCAGCCAAAAGCTGAGGTGTTTCTGGAATTGCATCATTTCTATGAAGAAGCTCACAGCCTCAAAGTAGAAACCTAAAAGACCAGTCTCCAGGTCTGTGTGCACATTTCATTTTCTGGTGGCTTTGCTCAGGGGAAAATTTCTCTATGCATGACCTTCTGACTCCCAACCAGAAGTGATTAACTGAGCGCATTGCATTACAGTGCTGCTGCTTAGAGCGAAGAACTGAGGCTTGAGGTCTTTCCCAGAGGCATCGCATGACCCTGAGCAATTCCCTTCAAGACTATTTGAAGATCTGATATTTAACAGCAACGTCCACATTTAATAAACTCAATAAGACCTTTTTATGCTAGCAGCTGGTGGTCATCCTGACCTTCCAGTGAGAATCTGAAGACCTTTGTAATGAAGTGTGTTGGAGACACAAGCCTGATTAAGCTTCAAAAAAATAAAATGAATGAAAGAAAGAAAGAAAGAAAGAAAGAAGGAAAGAAAGCATACACCTAGTGAGGTACCAATATAACATTTCAAGTGTCCGAACTCAGAATTCTGAGGTTTATCTTATTGTTACTTTTGGTTCTTCTTTGGTTCTTGGTAAGATTATATTTACCCATCATTTTAAGGTTGACTTCATTATTTGGAAACATCTAAAGCTTTCAGCTGAGAAGTCCCACCTGGGCTTGCAGCTCTGCATTAATTACAGCTATTAAAACACATATTTTACTTATGAATTTCAGTGTGTAGTCTTTTCTACAAACAGCTTTCACAAGCCATTAGCAGTCACAGTCAATCATGCAGGAAGAAGAAATGGAATTTGTAGAAATGATGGGGGGAAAGGGTGAAAAGGAAGGTTTAGGAAGAGAATTCATATTGCTGAAAAACAGACCTATGGAAAATGACTCTCACAGAACCCTTAATAATTTCATCTCAGTTATACAATCCTCAGCATGGCTATCGTGTAGGTAGAAAAAGCTGACCATACCTCCTATGGTCCTCACACCATAGTCTGTATTTTATAACAATTAATTTAATAATTACTTTACTAATATTACTTTAATTGGGAAGCACACATTGCAGGCAATGATTCAGCAGCATAGTTCCTTAGCTATTAGTTCCTGAACTGCTTAGTTTCTTAAACAGAGAAGTTACAATGTCTTCAAGATTATGAGTCCCACTTCTATGTCAACATTCCTGCTGCTATCACTTTTTAAGGATGCTCATTGCAAAGCTAATACAAACTGAAATGAAATTACGGACTACCAGAAGAAAAAAATAAGAAATGCACACATCAGTTTTGAGGAAACTACAGCAATCAAAGCCATGCCATGGATGGTTGCAATCCAGAAAGAGTTTCGCCCTAAATAATATACTTAATGCATTTCAATCTCTTAATTTCCATTAATTCACACTGGAATTTTTTCCTCTTCTTACATTTTATTATGTGTCTGATTACATTTGGGAGGTTCTTTGCCTCAATTTATCATAGCAAAAATTTGTGTCAACAACTTGCTGTGCTGTTTCTACCCATGGAATAGCTCCATGTTTTTATTTATTTATTTTTTTTTGTCTCAGCAAATGTCCTGCAAAACCAACTGCACACAGTTAGAAAACAACACAAAATCCAGTGAGAGAAGATCCATATTAGCTCTAACAGTAGTAGTACATTCATGCTAAAACAGTTTTCCTTAGTTTCCCTTTTTTATGTGTTTAATCCTAGTGTTCTGAACTGCACTGTCGACAAAATACATCTTTTCCAATGAGAAAAATATTAATTTTCATGTGACTAAAACTCATGAATATTTACACAAACAGTGTTTAGAACTTGGTTCCTTTTCCTTGATGTAACCTTGAGTCTGAATTTCCATGGTTTATATTATTCAGTTTGGATATAACATCCCTATAATTTCTTTCCTGTTTAGTACTTTACATATGCTTTCAGAATTAATCCCGTCTTAGAAAAGCTTTTTGTCTTAGAATGTGCGTAAATAAATCACTGTATTCTTAGATAATGGAAATTGTCAGTGATTAAATTCAATTTGATAGGGTATGTATGAAATTTCTCTGACTAGTTACCAACAGTATCTTGATTTTAGGTTTGGCTTCATCTTTATATCTCCTATATTTACAGCTGTCTGTACTTTCCTTCTGCAGTTCTCCATATTTCATTTTGCAGATTGTTTTCTGCAGGCTCATGAATATATGGGTATTTGGCAGTGATTTTCTAACCTATAATCAGAACTGAAAATTATAGTGATCCCATTTGTGTTATAGCTTAAGAATGTGTCAGACTTTCCATTTTAAACTTTTTTACTGTGAAGAATCTACAACTGGTCTTTCTCCACTGCCAAATATTTCTGCAAAATTTTCAATAAGAATAAATGTTATTTATGAATTTGAAATTTTTTTCAGGACTTCTGGCAGTGAGTGTGAGGAGATAGCTTCTACTGAAATTCAAAGAAAAAAAATCTCTAATTTCCTGCCTCTTTATTCAGTGACCACATTTTAGCCAAAGAAAGTTAGATGGGTCTCTTTTTAAGGACCTGTAGTATTAATGCAGAGTGGACAGAGGGATTACTTGAGAATGACTGGAATTATTTCCTTCCACTGGAAACATAATACGCTCCTTCAACATAGTGCCAAGGTTTTTCTGCCAGAGGAACAAGAGAATGGATAAAAGAATCAGCCCCAGCTCTCTGCTGCAATCTCAGATCATGAACTGCACGTTTTTATTTCTTTTTAAACATACATCCAAAATATTTCAGGTCTCTGGTCAGACCTTCTCATACCCAAAATCATCCTCTGGGTAAGGGGACTGCAGACATAAAAATCTGTAGGAGGTGATAGGAGGAGAGACCTGAAACAAAATCAAGGTGAGACTGGCCAGGAGAAACACTTGCAGCAGCTGATTCCCTGATGTTTTCCACTAATCTGACCTCAAGCTATGATCATCTCTCCATGGCCCATTACAATATCTCTAAATGCTGCAGGCAACATCCTACCTTCTCTTCTGTTTTTGCCTTCAGCAGGGGGAAAAAATATACAAATGTTGCAAAATTTGGCCCTCCAATTTCTTAAACCTATTGGGGAAATGACAGTGCACAAATATCCATTCCAGGCAACTGGGTGACCACTTGCACCTCTCACCTCATCACTTGCGTTTTAGCTGTTCTTAACTTTCCAGACCTTTGTTCTGCCTGAGGTAGCAAACTCTAATTTCCTTTACATTTCAGATGCCTTTTCTACCACCAGCTCCTGTGGGACCTTGGACAAACAGCATAACACATTTTTCCAGGGAAAATCTCCAGAGAGCTGTGAGACAGGTCAATATATTCTGGATTGGTGAGCTCATCCCTGAACACTTTGGTCCTGACCAAATCTAGGCTCCCGCTGAGCAGTGGCTTTGAGGATATCAGAGGTGGATCTCAAACATGGAGAGACAACTGGCTGCCAAAAACCTTTGCTATGTCTTCGCTATCCCTATTTACAAATGGGAGATTAAGACAATCTGACTGTAAGACCTTACATACTATGGTAAATGGTGTAAGTACTGTAGAAAGAGAGATTTCCAGCTTCATTCTGGTGATGCATACCTCTTGGATCTATAAACAAATCAGGACTCTTGTGAGAATAGTCCTGGTTCTGAGGTTTTCTGTACCTTCATTTCCACTAATGTATGGAAATCCTACAAAACAGGATTTTGTCTCCTGGTATTTGGACATGTCCGGTTCGAGTCCTGAGTGAGTGAGATTTCTTGCTGAGCTGTTTTTTTTGCCAGTTAATTTGCATAAAATGCTGAGGATTAGAAAAACTCAGCTCTTGACCTTCCTAGCTCATGCATTTCATATGTTTTTAAAAGGAAATTGCAGTTATGAAAGTTATGAGATGTCACATGCCAGTTTTTCACTACAAGCTATGTCCTGCAGTCAGTATTTCCATTCACTCTCATTGACCATAATCAAAGGCAATGAGCAGAAATGCTGGAAGCATAGTCTCACCTTACATGGATCTTCTCCAAACCTCAATATGGCATTTCTGACGTGAACACATATGGAACATCTATTGCCTTTGAACTAAAACCAACAGTGAGAGGTTCTTCAGAAATGCAGACGTCAAAGCTGCCAGCAATGTGAATGAGAGTTGGAGGTAGAGTGAGAAAACTTCATCACTGCTTTCCCCTATGTTCCCAGGTGATTCCCTGGCTGTTGTGTTACACCCTCAGCACCAAAGGTGGGTGGCAGAGATTAGAAGCAGCCTTAAACATTTACAAAGAATTTGGACGAAACAAAAAAAGACTGTCCCAAGGGGCACTGCCCTGCAAATCTTATTGCATACATGCAGTCCTTCTGATGTCATTGGGTGAGCTCAAGTTGCCTAACACTCATCCATACAGCTAAGGGCCAGCTCTGGATGTTCACCAGGAGGTAAGCCACTCTTTAGACAGGGAAGCAGGCTCGGTGGTGGACTGGCACCACAACACACGTTGCTGAAAACTAGCTGGCAAAAAAGAGCCATGGAGGAACTTGCCTAAGGTTGGGAAAGAAGTCTCTATCCCACAAAGTCGGCTGGGGCTCCCTGGGTTCTCAGTGTATTGCATTCATTCAGTGAGCTGAACACCTTGAACCCAGCACACAGACATGATGGCTCGACACGGACAGCATTGCTTTCCCTGCCCGGGCAATGAACACACTCCTGAATAAAGCCTTGTAGTTGCAGGAGTCACTTTTGCCTGCAAACTTTACATTGGAAACCCTTGTGAATGTGACCCAATCTAAATAGAGAGAGATCATAAGTTTTTGGGGATAGCATATTCCATGTTCCATATTTTCCCTGCAGTTTATTGGCAAATTAATTCTAATGCATTCAAATTACATCATGAAGTGTAATGTAGAAATATTTCATGAAGGTTACCTTAATAGAGTGTGAAAGCCTGATGAACAGTAATTCAGAGGGAACTGCTTGGCCCATCTCCTATTTACTTGGAAATATTACTGCCTTTAAAAAAAAAAATCAAAAAAATATATATTACTTGTTTTTATGGCTCGAAAATCATTAATGTGAAGATTTTTATGACTCCCTTACAATACACATTGATTTAAAAAATGTTTTAAACTAAAACAGATCATTTACTGCCAACTGTGCTTTGGGCATATCATTGATTAGTCCAAGTGTGATAAAACAACCTTGTTTTTATTCATACTTTAAGAGAATAATAAAACCTGCATACTTGGAAATACTGAAGCAATATCTTGGCCCAGAGCTATTTAAGTATGAATTATTCACATCTAGTTTATTTTTTTCTTTTAAATTCATGAATCCCCAGAATGATTTTGTAAAGTGTATCAGTGAAACCATGTTTCTAATTATTAAGGGGGGGGAGAGGGGAGGGAGGGCAGAAGAAACAGAATGCATCATATATGTAAAGGGGTCATTTTTTATTTGTCTTCTTTTGCAAGCCACTGTGAATCTCTTTGGAAATTAGTTATTCAAAATTTGCACTATATTTTAACTTGTGGCCCATTGAGAGAGAAGACAGATGCAGTCCCTTTGTTCAAATATTTTTTTGCAAACAAACTTATTTTTACATCTTGTAACACTAGAACTGCCAAAATATACCCATTTAGGGGCTGCACAGACAATTAACTGAGAACCCTTTGCCCACAACTGGTTTTTACATCTTCAGCAGAAAAGGTTCATGTAACAGTGATAGGGTGTCTATCTGGATATTACACTCCTGTGAGCAGGACTTTTTCCTCCACTGCTGCAAAATGTCATCGACAGAAATATCTTTTTTTAAAGTGAAGAAACCAAAACATTAATCCTACTTTTGCAATCCTTCCATCCTGTGTAACCTAACAATGCTTTCTGTGTACACCATGGTCTGAACAGAGACAGCGGAAAGAATGAGACCAAGATAATTCTTTAACTTGTTCCATCACTGAATTTCTGTAGGACCTCAGCAAACCACTTCACCTCAGTGCACATCCAGTTCTCTCCACACACATAAGGTTTTGCTTTATTTGTAGCGTGAACTCTTCAAGGATAGACAACAATTTTCTACATATTTTTTAGTACTTACTGAAACCCTGTATTTGGTAAATACCGAATTAAGAAAGTTTTTTTTCTTATACAGTCACAGAATTATGTGTTTTGGAAGAGACCCTAGAGGTCATTTAGCCCAACCACCAGTTCAGAGCAGGTCCCAATATATCAACCTACAGAGGGACTTGAGTTTTGCTTACCTCCACAGGTGGAGTTTACAAAACCCCACTGGGTCCCTGATCCAGAACAATTAACCTCCTGGTGAAAAGTCTTCTCCTTGTATCTAATCAGAATTTCCCGTTTCAACTTTCGGTTTTTGTCTCAGACCTCCAAGAAGAGTCTGGCTGTGTCCTCTCTATATTCTTGGTAACGTTGCTGGACACAGCAGCAAGATCTCCCCTTTGCCTACTCTGTTTCTACTTGTACTTCACGTTCTTCTGTCCTCTTACTATCCTGGGGACTCCCCACTCACTCTGGTAATGTCATTGTCTTTCTCATGCTGGGAAACCCAAAAATGAACACAATACTCAAGATCTTACTTCAAAAATAAAACAATGGTCTCAAAACCTCCTAAATTTTTACTTGTAGGTTTTTCTCTCCTTAAGGATATTTGTCATAAGTAGCCCTACCTCAGTACAAATGTCATAGCTGTACACCAAGAATGATGCTGTGCATATGTGTCTACCATACCCATAAATAAGCTCCTAAGAATACAGCAACTCCTCCACAGTAATATAGAAGAAACATAATAATTAAGACTTTTTGGAAGAAGGGAAAAGCAGCAGGTATCAAACAACGGTTTTATATGCAGCTTCTTGTTTCTGCCAACTTGAAAAAACATCTCCAGACAGCCATAGCAGATAAAATGCTCCTGAAGGCTGGTAACCCAAAATTAAGGGGAGTTGACAGATACTCAAAAAAGAAATATTTTTTCTCTGACCACAGAGTGCTATCATGTGCCATCCAGACTTACAAATAATAACAGTTCAGACAAAAATATAACATGGAATGGCACTAGCAGACTGTGTGGAGCCACAAAGGGATCTATGCTGAGATTTGCAACACTTAGAGTTCTCCCTAGGACTTATACATTTATTTAAATGTTTCTTACTGAACACACCTAGGATTTAAGTCTTAAGATTTAAGGTTTAAGAAAACTATCAAGCAACTCAGCACTGAACTTGCAGCCAAAAGATCTGCAAAGTAGGCAATCCCTTAACTTGGCTTCAGGGCCACATGTGGTAGTAGTCTGAAAATGTATGTGCCACACTAGGCTTTGCACAATATTAACCTGGGGGAATGGTGCCATTTCCCACTTTTACTCAACAGTCAGGTGGGTTAGAGGACTTGTCTGAACTGGAGGGAGTCCAGGTTTAAGGTAAGCATTTTTCACTGCATGGCTATCTTTGTAGACTAAGACAAATCTTTTGTGCATGGCCACATGTAAATGTTTAGACGTCTGTGATATTTTCTGAATGAAAGTTGGGTACTGCATAATTATCAAGTGACAGCAAAATGGGTCTTTAAGAGTAGAAGGGATTAGAAGCTTTGGGGTATAAATTCTCTTGTGAATCTAGTACCAGGTGCTAATATTTAGGTAAGCATTACCATCCTGAATACAGAACTGAGATATTAAAAAATATAAAAAGTAAAAAATAATTTAAAAAATAAATAGTTTGAAACATTCCTAGCTCCTGGTTCAACTCACCAAAATCTATCAACCTAAAATTCTACATAGGTATAGTCCCATCCCCGGTGATGGGACTTCTCTGCAGTTAAAGGTAAACCATACCATGTGTGTGAATATTTGCACTAGGGGAGTCAAAAAACAGAGGTATTCTCACCTCATAGATATTTTCCTAGTTTTATTTAGCTCATGAAACATTAATTGCTGGAATCAGAAATCAAAATTATTTTAAACCGACGGACATGATGAAAAGCAATGCCTTTGTGTATTAGTCCAGTATGTCTGTTGGAGAGCGATTGGACATCAACAGCAACTTCATTTATTTAGTAAAGTTTGCACAGCCAATTTTCAGTTTATAAAGTGTGGCATTGTTCTGGAGTGTACCCTGATGTGGACTTTATGAAGAATGCGCAAGGTAGTACTGACTTTATGAAGTCCACGTTGAAGACAAGTATCAAATTGAAAATAAAAAGTGAAGCCAGTCTTTGGTATGTGACTTGGAAACTCATGCTGATTTGCTCCCTGAAAGCAGCTATTTCATTGATGCCATGGGGTTTCACTCAAATCACAAGACTTGAGCCTATTTTACTAGATTGTGAGGTTATTTTAATAGTAGGGTGTTCAGAACGCTAAGCAAATTCTTATTTCATGAGAAAACAATGAAAGAAACTGGAAAATGACATGACAGATAATTTCAGATATGAAATACAATACTAGAGAAAGTTCATCCACATAGTCATGTGCACTCATTCGTACAGATCTTTGCATAATAAGCTGTAGGATATGGACAAGCCAAGGGAAAAAAAAAAAAAAAAGAGTGGAAAAACTATTGTTCTGTGAGTTTCTCCTGCAGACCTCCCTCCTCTGACACAAATGATAAATTGCTCTTGAAAACCAGCCACACATTATGGCACAGCAGAGGAAACCTCTCCCAAGTGTAAGCCCTGATCAGCGCCATGAATCTTGTAGGTCTTCCTCTTATTCCTAACTTTCATTCTTCATAACAACACAACTTCATCTGGACAGGAGAAGAGGAACAGAGAAAAAGAGGGTATGTGAAGGTCACACCTCTCATCAGCCGAGATCCTCTCAGTTGCTCCCAAAAGAGGTGGGAGGTAGGTCTTTGAAACCTAGAGAATGAAGAAGGAATTGAACTTGGGTGTTTCACTTCCCAGGCAAGTTCTCTTGACCCCAAGCTGTTATGTAATATTAGAAAGAAAAAAAAATAGCTTCTGAATGAACACATTTTAAAGCTAAGTTTTCTGATGTTTGAATGCCAATTTATCTTCATAAGAACCGAGGCTATCCTTGAGCTGGGCATCTTGTAAGCATACACATGGAACAAGTAACAACCACAAAAGAACTGAAATATCCAAAAATCTCAGACAATCAGTCTATCTTCAGGTCCTGGAGAATGCATGAAGACAACTTCACTGCAGCCATAAACAAGGCATCTGGAGAGGTGAGATTCAAGGTGTGACCTTTCTCTGAGCATTTGTTCTCAACTCTCACCTTGCCTCGTCAGCTTCTGCTGGGGCCACTGTGGGGTGCCCAAATCCCCACAGATTGCCACTCTAAAGGGAACTGAAATAGCTGAACATGACTTCTGCTGTCCATGGGCAAGGAGGCTGGGTACTTAAGAGTGACCTCTCATGCTTAAATGTTAGACATATACATTTCTTCCCAATGCTCTGAACTCTTTTGGTCAGTAGTACCTGACTCTCATGTCTTCACACATACTGGTTCTGAATGGCTGTGCTCTAATTTTCAAATTAGGCAAAATTCCCTGTATCCAAAAGGAAACCCTGCTTAATGAAGGGCTACAGAGCTTTTATAAAAGTCAAATGAATAAGACTAGTTATTGGTTCTTCCTCCTCACACCCTCATTATCTGTTATGCAAATCAAAGTTTAAGTTTGTGACTTTCCTTCAAAACGTTATAAATGCTTTTATATCTCATTGTAAATAGTATCTATATTGGTTTTGGCTTACACTGGAGATAGAGAATGAAATTTCCCCTTTTTTTTTTTTTTCAATTTCTCAATGCATGGATTGCCTGCATAATATAGAAAACAGCTGTTTTATTAAAAAACGGGCACACAGAAATTAACAGCTCTAAACATTGTATGGATTTTTTTCCTTCTTATCAAGCTATTGACTAGATTAACATAATTCACTTTTGAGAAGAGGACAACTTACCATTTGGATCCATATTTTGATTAATTATTCCATAAAACCTCTTAGTTCATAAATTGGTCATTTCAGAATTCTAGTTTCAATGGTCAGGCACTCAAAAATTTAGCAGGTTTTGGGTTACTCAGTTGTGGACTCTGGAAAGGATCTTTTTGGTTTTAATTTTTAAATGATTAAAGTATAGCGTTACAATGTAGACAACACTGTCTTTCCAGCTACCAAATGTATGAGCTAAGATGATTAATTTTATCAAGTGTAAATCGGTATGAAATTGATTAAATGACCTGGCAAATTCTGTCATTCAGCTGGAGAGGAAAAAATAAAAACAGTGCAATGTTTCAACAGCTGCTTCGTTGCTTGTCCATTACTTAACAAATAAAATACAGCAGTTTGTGTATGACAAGGCAATGTACAGATATTGTTTTAGAGCATCATTATGAGTCTGGTAAATAGGTTTAGACCAGGAATATGAAAACAAACTCTGTAATTTTCTGTAGTGGTGTTTAAAGGGCTTATGATTGGCAGCATAACTGATTGTATTGACCAAAAGAGCTGTGGACATCTGGCTTTCTAGCCCTACAGATGAAAGACCATATGCTATAAAAAAAAATACATATATATATAGTGTGAGAGGGGAAGAAAATGGTAGTAGGCTCAATACATGAACAGGGGTCAAAGCTAGCAGCAATCCAGTCATGTCATCAGTGTTGCTCCAACAAGGGGTGAATTCTGTAGGGCTGTTGGGCAATGGAGAAATGTTGTTGACTTGTTGACAAACACACAGTTGGGCTAACAACTGAATACCTCTGAAAGTCTCAGGGATCTCTTTGCTTCACTTTCCCTAATGATGATACAAATAACTGCCTACATTAGAAATGCCTGCAATTTACCCAAACCATCTCATGTCTGTACCATCAGCTGTTTCACCAAGCTTCAACTGTGTATAGTGTAACTGTTTAAGATCAAATTAGGGCATACTACAATTTTCAACATATATCCCAATTTTCCCATGCTTATAGTTCTGGAAACAATGCATTCATTCAAATTCATTGCATGTGAATTATGAAGGGACTGAAGGGCTCCTTTCACTCATAATTTAATGTTTGATGCCCTCTTTTCAAATCCTAGTGTCAAAGTGAGGGTCACAAGTTTAAAATGAGTTGCTTGTGCTGTTCCCTGTTAGAACTCACAAAAAGATACATTAATTTTATAGGTTTAGCTTCTGGTATGAGCTGTTAAATCAGCAATAACTTTACTGGTTTAGGGAAAAAAATGTTATTTCTAAATGTAAAATAGGACGTGATGTTACCTTACACATCACCAAGTGCTACATACTGGCATATCTTTCACTTTTGTGTTTTTGATAAATGAAAAACTGTGTATTGTAAACAGCATAAGAAAGTTCTGTTTGAGAAATGAGGGGGAACAGATTAGAGATATTTACTCTTTTCGAAGTCAGTGTAATACATTTCAGAAAGCAAATAAACAAAATTCACACCAAGTTGGCTGGCATTATGAAAGGTGCTAACTCAGCATACTACTGCAAGTTTCTGCTGAATTGAGCACTTTTTGTTCTTGAAACAAACATCTGTGATTCAGTGTGACAGATTTTAATATAGTTAGACAATACAAGTAGATGTGTTTTAGAGAAAAACATCAGTATGAGTGAATGGTTCTTGCAAGCTCCACAATACCAACTTTTAAATTATATTGAATAATAGATTTCACTGCAGATTGTTCCTATCTACTAAGAATAATCTCTTGTATTATTGAGTGAAGTCAACGGAGCAGATAAAAGGGTATTTTTCTCCAAAACATGATTTCAACTGTTTTAAATCAGAATTTTATGTAGTATACTAAACTACAGCATTTGTATATGTCAGTGCTTTCAGGTGACTTAATGCAGTGATATAAAAAGTGCCAAAGCACACTAAAAATTGCAGAATTCACCTCTAATATTGTTTGTTTTCATATTCTCACTAGGTTAACTTACTTAAATCAATTCTAAACAAGAGCAATAAGGGAAAAAAAAAAAATAAAAAGTAAACTCATTCCAGGAATAGGAAAAGAATGTTCTTCCTCATCTCCCAAGACAATAAGCAAATATGACCCCAAGTATGAAGCAGCTTCATTTTTTTTTCTTGGATTTTTAAAAGCGAAGTACAGCTATAAAGATTTTCTTAATCAATCTAAAATCCCAAACACTAGCTAGGTGTGGCCTATTCCATTTCTTCCCACAGCTTTCATTAAGGTTTTTACACAATACAGCCTCCAAATGAGCCAACTGCTTTGATTTCAAGGAGCACAGGCTGTAAGCAGTGTACAGTTGCTCTTTGCCACCCCACCTCTAGCGTCCTCAAGGAAGCGTGAAAGTTCTCTAGATACTTGCAAAAGACAATTGCACAACACTTCATGTTCAGTAATCGTTTTGTTATTGGGTTCAGATGATAAAGTGGATACAGATGTTCATTATCAACAAAAGCATGTGTAAACAAGGAAGCAATCCAAGAAGCTGCTAACAACTGAAAAGTCCAAGGCTGACCATCATATGTTGCCGAGTCACAGACATCTATCTTTAAACCTACAAAAGAAATCTGCCCTCTCTACAATCAATAGGAATGTAAACTGGATTTTTGTCATCATACCCACCCTTAAAGCATAAAAGCCATTTTATACATGGCATATTTAAACCTCAGTGGCCTAAATGTGCAGAAAATCCTGCCAATTTCCAGCTAACCAGGATTTGCTCCTACAAATCTTTCCATACGGTCTCTCTGCCACACCTTTCCCCAGAAGCTCCACTGGCTGTGAGGCAGAGACTCATAGCCTGGTTTTGCTGATCTTATTTCTGGTGACAACAATAGGTAATAAAACAGAACCCTCCTGGGGCCTTTTCCATGGGTATTTTCTCTCACAGTTTCCCAATGAAGGAGAAAAAACACAAAGAAAATCAACTGCGGGGAGTCTCAGCTTCTGCTCATCACGTCAAACATCCCAGACTCTATCCTTATCCTCTGGAGGGAATCATTCACATGCAGAAGATTAACCAAAAGGATTAGCATGCAACCGGATTATCCACACAGACAGGACAGCTCAGTCAAGTAGTAAGACGGCACCTTTATGTGTTTTCTGCCTTTTAACCTCTAGGTTTCTGGGCTTTTGGTACCCATCCCTTTAAGCACCACCATATTTTAGGAGCTGCTGAATACACACAATGGATGAAGGTACATTGCTGGCTGATCTGGCATGTCCGAGTCATTTCTCATCAGCCACAAGATGTCAGTGTTGCTGAATGTTATTATTCTCACCTGCAAAGAAGCATCTCTGTATGTTGCTCAAGGTGGTTGTCGACATTAGGCTTTGCGCAGCAAGCTTAAAAAAGTAACCAAGAAAAAACACACGGTCAAGGACAATAAAAAGCTGCATAACAAAATGAAGTGTATTATTAATGAACCATAATAAGTAAAACTTGAAGTATGTGGGTATTGCTGCCACCTTCTCCTAAAGTAAAAATTCTTGTATCTTTTCACAAGTGCCAAAGCAGCTCATGAAAAAGTTGAGCTTGGCAGATGGCTCTTGCATAACAACATCACTTTGAGCGGAGCAACTGGAGATGACACCAGAGCTGTTTCATCAGGAAGAAATTAGTCCATCCAACCAGAAATGAGGCTGCCCAGGAACTCTGGCTCTACCAACTCTCACTAAATATGATAAATGAAATCAAAGAACATGCTAAAGGACTATCTGTCTTCCCTTTTTTATTCCTAGCATATCAGGCTTTGGCAGAAAGCTCTGCCCATATAGCTCCACCATGGAGACCTTTCTGTGTCCAGACTCATTTCCTCTCAGTATCACTTCCCCAGTTGTATCAGTACGTGTTCTTGCAAGGTCAAACTACAAATCAGATGATTGGACTATCTGGTTTTAAAACACTCTTTCCTTTTCCCAAGCCTTACTATAAAGTCCAAGGTCAGGCAGAGGGGGAACTTTTGAACTGATATTGTTGTGGACTTGACATATTGTGAAACTGCACCTCGGATTTCCTCTGCAGACTGAATGACCTGCCTGTTGATTATTTTTCTGCTTCCTTCTTGGTTGCAGGAGATTTGCTTCACCAGCCACTGACTTGACTTCCACTTCTAAGTATAGCAAAGCCCTGGTACTATTAGCATGAGAACTCCTGTTTACATTATTTGCTTCCATTCATGTCCTCTAAGCTTGTTTACTTTCAAAACCACAGGAAGCAGGAATTTGGTGGGAGTAGAGACAGAACTGTTCAGCATGACACAAAAAATAAAATAAAATAAAATTGAATAGAGATGGATGAATTTATACACACATGTAGTTATAAAAATATACAATGGAAACATGGTTATTTGGGTTGGGAAGTTAAGTAGACAGTTCAATACATTTCATCCATCTATAACTTCATTTAGAAAATATGAATATGTCTCCTAATGTCAGATCCAAGTATTTCCATTAAAGGAGATATATTGAAGGGGGGGAAATATTTTTACATGATTCTTGCAACCTTTCATACCCCTCCATTTTTCCACAAAACACAATGCATTCTTTGAAAAATGCTGCAAAGCAACAACAATAAACCTCAGGGAAAGTCCTTCCTGCTTCCAAATTTTCCACTTGTGCTGAACTCCTAAACTAAGAAAATCCATTCCCCATTTAGCAAAAATTGTTCTCAGTAAAGGCAACTTCTGATGGGTCCTCCCTGTTCCGTTAAGCAGTCTGTGTGTAGCAAACATAAATTCCTATTTTTAACTCTGCCTCATCTTTGCATTATGTTGAAATCACCATCTTCTCTGCCTGGACTGAGGTTCTGTTTGCTGGCCTCATCCTGCCTCCCCTGCTAGCACCAGCAGGCCCAGACATGCCAGTATTCACAGGTCTGCAGTAGCTGGCATGCCCAGGCGCTGTGCACACACGCAGGCTGACTCCGCACTGCGTGCACAGTGACCATTTGTCTGAGCGTTCCAGCTGCCTGGAAATCTGGTAGATTAATGCCCAAAGTGGTAGAGTTGGCAGGAGCACAGTGGAGAGATTCTCAGAAAAGCCTGACAGTTTCTGTTGAAGTAGCTAGCCTCAATAAAAAGTTGCATTTTCCAGGGTCGTCTCAGGATGAGGATGACTCTGATTTTTATTTTTTTTTTTCCTGGGGTCCCACTCAGTTAAGGATGTTTTCACACAAATTCTAAAATTTCCAAGCTATTTACCAAAACTACGTAGGCTTGCTGAGGCAAACTACAAACCCTTGGGGAGATGGATGTTAGTTTTTAATACAATTCCTGGAAAAGTTAAAGAGGTGACTGAAGCAGGGTTATTCGATCCAACTCATACGTATACAGCGGGCTAACTTAGCTAAACAAGTTATTGTGCTTCAAATAACTAGAGCAGTCTAAGAGGTAAAGGTTGGGACGGAATGGGAAAAGATTTCATCAGCCCAAAATTAATAGAGACAGGGATGGAAATACAAGACTTAAAAACCAGAGAGCAAGAGGGGTATCTAATTACAGGTACTCCAGTGTAAGGGTGAAACAGCTTCATTTATGTGGTTTCTGGCTGAAGTGAACTCTGGCACCAGAGCCCTGCCCTAAGGGTATGGCTTTTTCACCTGCTTTTTTTGCTTTCCACCCCCCTGACAAGTCAGGGATTTTACTGGTGGGAGGTAGGATGAGGAACAGTCCTACGGCACTTTTTAGATTTTTTTCTTTTTTTGAGTGGGGACTCAGGGAAAGAAAAATCTAGTTCTTATTTTACATTATAAAAGGGCGAACTTCAACTGTATTGCTTAATTTAGTTTCACATGCAATAACCTTTCAAATGGTGCTTGAAAGTCAAGTCAAATTTCAATATAAATGATATTGCCAGGTTAACAGTAACGTATGAGACACTGCCCTTTATGTTTCACTATCATCCCTTTGAATGTGTTGAACAGTAATTTTAACGGAATCATAAAAATCTTCAATTTCCTCTGTAGATTTAACCAATGCCAAGAGTAGTAAAAGAGTTATGCTTCTGTCTCATATGTAAAGTTTGTGACTATTTCAACATCTCCATTTTTGCAGGTCTTGTGTACGTAAATGCTAAGCCTGTTAAGCCTTTGCTTAGAAATCCCTTCACAATAAGAACAGCTCAGATTGTTTTGTCCTTACTTGTTTCTTCAAATGAAGATGTTAGAATTGGAAGCTACAAGTGAAAAACAACAGGGAGGTACGGAAATATCCTGACGCCAATGTGCTTCATAATTTGACTTCAGTGAATATTCAGTGCTGCAAATTAAACAAGGACACTGGAAACTTATTTAAATATGTATCAGATGCTGACACACAGTTGGGTTTTAATGTGAGAAATTTAAAACCCTCAAAGTAATTTCTTGAGAAACATTTAAATGACAGAAAACAGTGGGGAGAGCAACGATGCAACCTCGGCTTAAATTACAGCCTTTCAGCACAGGGCTGCAAGGGTGGGAAATGTGTCATCACAAGAGCCACAGGGGCAAAGGGAGTGGAGGAAAACCAGGAGAAGTGAGAGACCAACTTTGGTGTCCCCAGACCTCTACTGCGTGCAGCCACCCTGCCCTGGTACAAATGGCTGTGCAGAGGGATGGGAAATCCAGCTGTTTAGACTGGTAGCTGGGGATGCAGATGTTTCTTTGCCAGATGGATGCCAAGATGGGTCGGGTGCCACCCCCCCCAGCACTTACCATGCCCCAAATTGTCAGCTCCAGAAGTACCCATGGGTTTTCTGTTGCCAAGCTCACTCATGTTTTCTTTGCCTGGTTTGAAAGAGGAATTGCTCATTCTGACCAAGTGCCTTCAGAAGTGACAAATGCTGCACAAAGGAATATAGATTTCCATTTTTTAATTATTCCACATTCAGGTTGTGGTCAAGATGTGACTACTCAGACTGAGATGCTTTGATTAGCACTTCATAATCACCTAATTTATTTATTTATTTATTTTATCCATGATATCCATGGGGAAATACTTTCAGTAAAATTGTCTCTGCTGTTTCTTAGGAGGAGGTTGAGCCAAAATATTGTTCTGGCCATGTGAAAAGACAAAATGAAATATTCCAGCCAGCCCCAAAGCTTCTGATGTTTGAAATATGTCAGGAGCATCATTTCAGGGGTAGGACAGGCATTTTTTCTGCTTTATGAATATGTGTCCAAACTTGGCCAAAACAGACACTTCATCTTATATAGTTTCAGTCAACTTGCTAAGGATTTAAAGTGCAACTTCCAAAAACTGTGGGAATGTAACTCCAGTTCCCGTATGCAGGAACAGAAATAGAGTTTATTGGGCTTTTTTCTGGCACATATTGGGAGCTGACGTGAAGAAAAAATGGATTTACTGGGCATTAAGCTATAGATTTCACGTTTTCTGGGGCAAGTCTTTCACAGATGACCATTGGAAAGTCATCTTATTTTTTCACATGCCTTATTTCAGACACCAGTTGTATGATTCCCATGAATCTTTGCTATGAACACATAAAGCACCATAAAATACTAAAGGCTCTTAAATAAAGGATCATCATCTTCTTATCTTGGTGCCTTTTTGACACAGAAGTGTCTGGCTCCATTCAGTATCTGTACAATAGATCTAATAACGCCTCTTTACAAGGCCATTGTGAACAGAAATTGAGTAGTTTGGGGAAATTGTTAAGATACTATAACAATGAAAAGGACAGAAGGAAGCCTAGGATGAATCTAATAATCCCGTATTAGTTACTAAACAAAGCCAGAAGCCATACTTAATAATGGAACTGAAATACCTGTGTTCACATCATCTGAGAGCTCAGCATGAAGCAAAAGAATCAGTGTCAAACTGGGATTTCAAGAAAACCTTTAATTATAGTACTTACTAACTTCAGGTACTTGATTTGCCCTTAACCTTCACACAGTGTGGGATTTTTTTTGTGTGTGTGTTCTCATATATTAGCTATGCAACACAACCTTTACAAATTCACAACATTCTGATCTAAACCAGCTTCAAAATTTGGAAATGATTGATTTATTACATGCCTAACTACTGACTTATTTTCTAATTACGGATGGATATTTTAATTCTTAAGGATTCCCTTTATTGTTTTGCAAGGTAAGCAAAGATTTTGCACAGTTGTATATGCTTACATTAACATCAGCTGCATCTAACCTTGCCCTGGGTTTGTAATTTTTAGTGGAAAATGTTCTGAGAATTTACCATTTAAGCATCAGTCATTCCATGAGAGTAACCCACAAAAACAATCTGGATCATCCTTTTTGCAGAAGGCTGCATGTATAATGTCAGTAGGACACACTGCTACAAGCCCAGAAAATGCTTAAGTGTGTTTCTGAATTGGGGCCTGGTTAACACATCAGTTATGGTTATTTGCAAGTCACATTTCAATATCCAGCTTTTCAGGCTGTGTGTTTTTGTAGTTGCAACTTTCCACCTCCCCCGCACTGATTTAAGTGATGTTATTCTTGGCTAATAGTAATTGTGAGAAAATTGAATTCCATCTGTTTCCACCAAAAGCAGAAAATAGAATGTGAGAATCAATAGAAGACTGCACTTGTTATACACATTTGTCACAATCAGTGGCTTTGCTACGGAAACATGTCCGCAGGTATGATTTGCAAAATAAATAGCAAGTCTCAGCATCTGATCACCAGCTGGCTTATTTAAAAACCACTTCTGACAGCTATGGATGGTGAACTTTCAGATATTGTATGACCCTTCCAGACCCGTTCAAGGGGAAAGACGTCTTTCACTGGACAGATGAGAATTTTAATTCAAATATAGATCTGGCTGTGCATTCATCATCAACGTTTTGGCTTTGCATCCGGCAGTTTCTCAATCCTACATGACCAATTTCTCATGTTCATGCTGATTACTCCATATCCTTTGTAATTTCATACATAGTTATTGTGCATCATCAGAGATTTCTATATGACTAATATCAGCATCATTTTTTTTTTCCCCAGTTAATGTTGTCAGAATTGAAATCTCTGTAGCTCCTCTTGACTGAGCTGTCTCATTCATGGTCATGACCAAACCATAGAGAGGCAAACCCACAACACTTTAATAAGTCCTAGCAAGCCTGTGCTCATGTACAGGCACAGCACTACTCATTCTTCAAATCATATTCCATCCATATGGTAGGACATACCAGTGTCTTATCTGCATGTTTTTATTGCAAACGTAAGCTGGGTGGATCATTGCAAGAATACTTCAGCAAGAACTGCTGATGCCTCGTATTGTGTGTTTAAGGTTTACTTTATCATGGTTTGCCTAATCCTGTTACAGTCTCTGTGTACTATGGCATATTTTTGCAAATGGTGCTGTGACATAGCCAGTCCTGCCTCGATGTTTCTTGACAGCGCCAACACAACCCAGTTTAGTACTCAAGTGGGCAGTGCACCCTCTGCAGCCTGCCCCATCCCCAGATAAAGCCAATCCCTGGGCTGCAGCAAGGTGGACCCATCCTTCCATCAGGCTGGTTGCTCTGCAACTTGGATCTCCTCAGCATGGTACAAACTCACCTTCATGTTGGTGGTACAAGGCAAAGCTGGGCTCACCTGCCCCCCACTGCCACCAAGAGGAGGACTGGGGCCACCCATGTTGTTTTCAGCCAAGAGTTCCTCACAGGAATAACAGGCATAGCTCATTAATTTAAAAGGTGGTTGGGGGTTCCTCGCTCCTTAGGAGACTTGCAATCAGGTAACTAAATGGTTTTCAATAAAATGCAGATGCTCAACTACAGAAGCTCAAATACCTTAAAGTTATTGCCTGTCATTTGCCAAAATACATAGGAAAAAAAAAGGTATATTTGACTGCTGCACTGCAACAGTAAAAAGCAAAGTCATTAAAAAGGAGCATGTTGGATGTATAATGCCATTACATTAGTTAACAATATGCCTTCATCTGGAAGTCTGTTTGCCATACCTGTGATTGAATTTTTAGCAAAATGTACATGCAATAAAACTTGGAAAGTCCAAAGTGGTTAATTACAATGTTCAGCAGCCTGAAAAGATTCCCATAGGCAGAGGGATTTAAGGGAGTATAGCAGCCTTCAATTCAGAGGCAAGCAAGTAAAAGGTGGCAGAACAGAGGTGTACAACATAAGAAAATCTTGAGAAAATTAAGGTAAAATCAGGTGTTCAGTTTTCTTAAAGGTTTCCCTATTGGTCAATGCAGTTGTAAAAATTCTTAAATGAGTCAAAGAAAAATTTTCTACAGTGCCTAACTGCTATGAAAACATTAGAGGAAATGAGGAGTCAACAGCTTTAAAGGAGGGCAGACATTTAAATTTATATCTGCAATTATCCTCACTGAAATGAAACATAGGAGATTGATTTGTGGCAGGGTACAGAGTGAAAGCTGGTTGCTGACGATTCAACAATATTCAAGGTGCTGTCTCACCAGCGCTGGGTACAAGAGGACGGTCACTTCCCTAGCCCTGCTGGCCATGCTATTTCTGATGCAGACCAGGATGCCATTGGCCTGAAGCCTAAAAAACTGCCTTGGAAGGTGCACTACTCCTAGTCAGGCAATGTGGTGGGACGTGAAACCTTTGCCTGCCTGCCCATAACAGGGAAAGGCTGGCCTTTCATTTCCAGCTAGGTATTTTATCAACTGAGCACTCAGAAAATATCCATAATATAGTAAAGTGATAAAACCTGACAGTTAAATGTGTCTTTTCTACTACAAGCTCCATATCATACACTTTTATCATACCAGTTGGCAGTAAGTTAAAGTTCTTACGCTGCCGTGCTGTCTACTAGGAAAATAATAAGCCATAGTTCACAGTACAGCAAGTGCTGTATATGACAAGTTTTTCCACTGTCTTTTCAAAATCCATGGGTTTTCAAATGTTTACAACTTCCTAGTGCTCTTCCAGCAGGAAATGGCCAGCTTATGAATGGGGACAGCATGTGGCTCCAGTCAGACTGAAAGTAGTGGCAAATGGAAGACACTGGACAGGGGAAAGTTCATGAGTTAGGTGCCAGTAATTGGATACTTCTAAGTTTGTTTGGGTTTCTTTTCTTTGAAGAAAAAAGAACAGTTAAATAAATCATATCTGGAAGGAAAATTAAGCTCTCTGGGGCTAAAAGCATGAGACAACTGAAAGCAAGATTCTGGAAGGTAAATCTGTGGCAGACCCATATCCTGTATTAATCAAGCAGATAGATAGGGGAGATGTACCGTACTGACCAGATGATAATCTGCTCCTGTCTGCAGAGGCAAGATGTCCTGACCACATGTACTCTAGCACAGTCAGAACCCTAAAACAAACCCCACGAAAATTATAATCAACATCTAGCTTGACAACAACATCTAAATCCAGGACATCTTATGCTGATCATGTGAGCCCTACAGTCAGACAGAAAGGTAAATGTCATAACAGGGCTGAAATGAAGAAATACCCTCTGCATATTAGGCACAGAAGGAAACTTAATACAGATACTTATATGCACTGTGTGTGCACTCAGACACTGAGCAATGAATTATGCCCAAAATCTTATAGGGCCAAGAACAGATAAGTTTGAAAGGACCCAGCAGTTTTTCAGATGAGATTTAACTGCCTGCCAGTTACCCACCTATGCATGTTTATCCTCTAAATAATTACTGCATGTTCATATTGGCACCAGTGTTTAAATATTAGAGAGATAGAAAGTCCCTGGTTTTAGAGATTTGGTTTGAATACTTTCTGAGTTTTGAAACTTTCAGGACATACTCAGGTCTGATTTCCAGGTCATGTCTCACAACTGGAAGGAGCAGAAGCCAACCTGATTTTTAAAAACCAACACTCACTAAATGAGCTGCTCCCAGGACCCAACGTGTCAAGAATGGTCATTAAATAATACAAGATTCATAACTACAATCATTTCTTAGCAAGACTTCATCAGATTAAGTTATTTTAATCACTTTGATATTGTCAAACATGACTCTCAGTGCAGCTTGCTGGAAACCTTCTGTGTGAAGAAACCCACACCCCTACCTGTTATAGGGACTCTGCCAAACATTTCCCCACAAAACCAAACAATTTCACCTACTGAGGACCTAGCAAAGCTGTGTCTTCTGTGTTCTTTCTGTGCTAGCTCAAAAGATGATAATCACAAGAAGAAATTCACCTCTTCATCATCCCCTTTCACATGTGCACACACATACAAAAACATGCTAACACATCTTTCCACCTGGAAGAACTCACAGTGGCTGAGACTGTTAGGAAACTGCATGTGGTTGTGACTTGCATGTGATTGTGTCCCTGGGATGCTGGAAAACTGTGCCACAAATAAGAAGTGACTTATATGGACCTAAGAAGCATCCAGAGGAGCCACTATATAATTGAATAAATATCCGTATCTATCTATCAAGAGATTAAATGATCTATATATGACTAAATGATATATGATTTAATCATGTTAAAATACCCCAAAAATGGAGGTGTGCTGGTTCATAAGGTACTCCAATTTTATTCCATCCCTCCACAACCCCATAAAGATGAGCATTGACTTGGCACCCATGACAGCTCTGCTCCAGTCTCTCAAGCTGAATTAATTAAAAAGTTGCGCTCCAGAAATTTTAATGATAAAACTATTATCACCACGACAAGCGGCACAGTGGGACGGCTGATGGACCATACTGCTACATAAACATGACCAGAATAGATGCAGAAAAATGATCCAAAAGGGTGAATATTCCAAATGCTATGAGAAAGGCTGTTGGTGCAGAAAGGTGAGGGTTTGGCACTCAGCACCTTTTGAAGCTTCATCTGACAGCTTGCACTCTCAAACCGTTTTCAGCAGTGCTGCCCACGTCACAAGCTGAACAGACTTGGTGTGATGTGAATCTCCCCCGCACAAGAAGCCCGCTTGCTCTGGGAAACCACCTCTCAAAGCGCACTCCGCTGCTTCTCTTCTTCAGCAAAATGTAATGGAAACAAATCACAAAGCTAACACTTGAAATACCGAATTTCAGATGCATGTAAACGCGATATTAGCAATGTTCAGCTCATCTCTGAAGGTTTGTGCTGCACTGTGTGGGTGAGTGTCCTGAGCAAAGCAGCTCTGTCTTTGAGTAATTTGTGAACAAAACTGGTTCCAGCTTGTTCTTGCAAGAGCATCTTAGCACACAGCTTTGCCACAAAACAGTATTTCCCGCACTGTGATATTTATCAACTGTGCAATCTGCAGGAATCCCTGAATTTCAAGGGGAAAATGTGACAGATAGTTTGTTACATGAAAGTTACTAGAAGAGGTAAATGATTTTTTTTTTTTTAATACTCCTCCCCGATTAACGCAGCTGAACACACAAATCACCAAGTTCATTGGAAGTCTGGAAAAACTCACAGTTCCAGAGTTAATCATTGATATCGTGGGGTTACAAGGAGGTATTTTTAAGATTGCCACAGCATGTGGGAAATTCCCATGTGCATTCCCTGCAGGTTTTCAAGAAATAGCCTTTTCTGTTTGGCTTAGATGCTTTTGTAATTGTTTACATAAATTGAATATGAAGTATCAAGGTCAGATATTTTCCAGAAAGCCAAGGAAAACAATTTGCCATTCTGTTGTTTGAGAAAACACCAGAACAATTCCAGTATTAGCCAGTTTCCTTTTCTTCTTCTTGCTTCATGTGTTGTTACACTATATTGCACAAAACAGAAACTCTACTTACGTAAAAGCATGTGCAATCTGTTGGATGCAGAAATCCCAAACTGAGAGAGATAGCAACAAGTTTAACCTTACATATTCAAAGCAAGGATATTTGCCTTCATTTTATTTTCCAGATACCCAGCACAAGCTGCAGTGTCAGCCCAGTTCCCAGCAAAAGCTCTGGGAACCTAAAAAGTTATATGCATGCTACTGAAGTCAATTATAATTGTTGTTTTGAAGAGAGCCCCATTGTTACTGCTGGAGAGGATAGCCAGCAACAACCTCCACACAAAAGGAATCACATCATGCATGAGCCACCCTTTCTCTCTACCAGTTTCTTAAGGACTGCTCAGGATCTCCGCCTTGGTTGTCTTGGTGAGACAAGTTGGGAGGCCTATCTTTTTTGACCCATGAAACATTTACCAATATCTTAAAAGAAATATAAATTTGTAATTTCTCCTTTCTCCGTATTTCTCTTTGGCAATATTGCCTTTTTTTTCCTTTTTCCTTTTTCCTTTTTCCTTTTTCCTTTTTTTTCTTCTTTCTTTTTTCTATTTTTTTCTGTTTTCTCTTTTCTTTTTCCATTTTTTTTTCTCAAATTAATAAACAAAGGATTGAGTTCTTAACAAGACAAACCTTTATCTACTGATATGTTTTCCCCCCACCCAGTTGATGAGGTTTGGGCTGCCTAACCCCAAGGGCTTTAGAAGTTTTATTGAGAGGTGTGTAACTAGAAAAGCCATCTAGTCCTTCAGCTTCTGCGGGAAGAGGAACACATTTCTATCCTAATCTATGCATGTGCTAGAAGCCTACTGTGAGACACCATGGCCTTAACCCCGAGAGGGTATTTTGCCACCAATATCAGAGGAGGTTTCAAAGCTAAGGTAGCATAATAGGAGCCAAATATGTCAGGATTTCTTCCAGGAGGAGAGAATCCTGTTGACCAACCCCCCATAAGACATGCAACACGATTTTTTTAGGGCTGTTAGCTGAAGCTTTCATCATAGCTGGCTCTCCTGACCTGATCTCATGCTCAGAGGCTCGTACCGGAAAGTCACATCTGCAGATGTGCTGCTTGAGAAATTTCAGCTGACATGGATGGTTGGAGGCCAACACAGAGCATTAAAAATATTTCTAGCCACAATGTATTTTAACATCTACCTTTCACCTCCTCTTTTCTTTATTTAAAATTTAGCACTCCTTGGGCTACTGGAGTTTGGCAACGCTGTCCATACTCTAGTCCATACTGCCTTATTTACATATCAGATTGGATCCAAGACGGGGCATTTATGAAAGAATGTTTCAACAAAGGCTCCTGAAACTCTTTGCTGCCATGGGTAACACACCCCTTGCAAAACAAATACAAACAAATACAAGGATGAGAAAACACAGCCACCGAAACTGGGGCAGCCTAATTTGGGCCAATGCTTTCAGGAGAGACACAGACCAGTTAGTCTGAGTCCAGAGGAAAACAATGAAAATGAGGAAAGTTTTAAACCCATATACAATAAGGAAAGATTAAAAGGATGGGATTGTTTAGTCTCAGAAAGAGAAAGCTGAGAGGAATAATGATAGCAGTCTCCAAACAGACAGACTTGTAGCTGCAGAATAAAGGAAATAACCATCCCATGTGCTCCCTGGGAGCCTGGCAAGAAGCAGCGGTGTCACACCAGCAGTGAGGGGGACCCAGGCAAGGCAGTAGGAAAGACATTTCTAATTGTAGGCAGAGATAAGCCCTGAAAGCATTTCCTATGGAGGTTGTAGGACCTCTGTCAGCAGAGGTTTTTTGAAAACATGTGAGGCAAACATATGTCAGGAGTGGTTAGCATGAAGCCAGTCCCATCCGGGTGAGGAGATGGACTGGGTGACCTCCTGAGAGCTCTCCCAGCCCTGTTTTCAATATTCTGTTCTTCCTTTCTTAAGATGTGTGGAGCAGTGTGTAATTGCTTGTCACAACCCATTTATAAAAAGCAATTGTCTTACAAAACTCCAATAGGTTACCGCGAGATGGCATGTTAGAAGCAAATGCTGAATCTTACCTCATTTCTTTACATGGCTGTCTTGACACCACCAACTCCATTGTCCACTCCTGTTTTTCCTCTGGCTGTCACATGTTGGCTCCAATATTTTAAAAGCACCCTTGGAAACTATGGTAAAAAATAAGCCTCTGTCTCAATGAATAATTAAAAACAAAACTCCAGATGTATTTAGAAATAGAAAACATGGGTAACTAATGCTGTAATTGATGGTAAGACATTAAGAAGAAAAGGCAAGGCACACAGATTAGATATATCCTCCAGTCATGTTCTGCTCTCTAAGATAAGCAAATATGCAAATGAATTCAGCAATTTGGTTTTGATGAGCCAACAAACATCTCTGGAAAGAATATACA
Source organism: Cygnus olor (assembly GCF_009769625.2). Classification (NCBI taxonomy): domain Eukaryota; kingdom Metazoa; phylum Chordata; class Aves; order Anseriformes; family Anatidae; genus Cygnus; species Cygnus olor. Next base: position 70,833,224 of record NC_049172.1, on the reverse strand, counting down.
TTTACTGCTCATACATATGCCCCTTGCAGCATTTTTCAATAATTCAGGTCCAAAACTGCTGAGGTATTTTTAACTTTTTAGCCTTATTCCATTGGGAAACCAGGTAGATAAGCATCAATGCAGAGCTGATCCTAGATTTGTACATCAAATGTTATCCTGAAGAGCCTTCCCAGGTTTGGATGGCCATGGCACAGTCCATCTAAGGACTCTGAGTTTTGTTTGCCCACAGCTGCCATCACAAAGACATGCTTTACCTAACAGCAAACAAATTCACCCCACAGCACAGCATTTCATGCAGGCCTAGAGCACTTGGTAAAAAGTCAGAAAACCACAACAAAAACATTTTAGAATGTTTTTCATTACTTCCTCCCACCTAAAATGTTCCTTTGTTTTTGAGGCTGTGATCTTTTCAGAAACTTGCACAGTCTGATTACAGGTCTACATCTTTATTTTTACTTTTTTAAACTTCACCTCCCTAATTTTTCAGGAATTCATCTAGCAATTCAAGAAGTTTATTTTTTAAGTCAATAAGATACTGTACAAAGTCCACTAAAACCAGCTGAGACATCTGTGCTGTTTTTTTGGGCTGACTGTCTGAATAATGTCCTTTTTTTCTTCTTCTTTTTTTCTTTTTCTTTTTCCTTTTCCTTTTCTTTTTCCTCTTTCTTTTTCTTTTTCTTTTTCTTTTTCTTTTTCTTTTTCTTTTTCTTTTTCTTTTTCTTTTTCTTTTCCTTTTTCTTTTTCTTTTTCTTTTTCTTTTTCTTTTTCTTCTCTTTTTCTTTTTCTTTTCTTTTTCTTTTTCTTTGTCATTTTCTTTTTCATTTTCTTTTTCTTTTTCTTTTTCTTTTTCTTTTTCATTTTCTTTTTCTTTTTCTTTTTTTCTTCTCCACGGTTTTGATGCTTCAAAACTCCATACACATTTCTTGCAATTGTTTTGGACATGTGATGAGTCCAGCAGACACCGTGCTCTCATTTACAATCTTTTGAAGATCAAAGAATCATTTCTAACCTTTGAAGCTCACCACTTTAAATCTACCTTCCAAATTACTGAAGAGTTTCTTCAACATCTGGGTTTCCTATGCTACCTTTATAAGTATCTATCCCTGACCCAACGCGAGCCCAATTCTTTAGCCTTGCCATCAGTAAAAGCATCTGATGTCTGCCAGCAGTTTGTTGGCAATGTGGTTCCTCGCTCTGCTCTGTCACAAAATCATCCCCCCGGACACATGCAAGGCAAAAGCAGGCAGGAGGAAAGGGTTTTAACAGGGTATAGCACAGACAGTCTCCAGCATTTTTCTGTATGCCATTGTGCTTTCAAACATCCACCAGAAGAGAACTTTGAAGGGCACCACAGAGATTTCTGGAGAATATCATTTTCATTTCAGGAAGATGGAGATAAACAAGATGGAAATGTAGTTTTCCACACTTATTTTCCACTTGTTATCAACTCCAAATGGAAATCTTTTCTGAAATTCTGTCTCAGACACACTGCAGGATAACCGATCCTTTGGTGTGTTTCTGACCCAGCACACCACAGTGGGACTCTTCCTTAGCCTCAGCAGGATTTTGCACAATGGCACAGGCTCACATTTAGTCTTCTCTAACTTTAGGAGGTAGCCTGTGAAGCTGTGTGTGTTTCTGCTGTTTTAAGTGGACTGCTATTTAAATATTTTTGTAAAAATCACTATATCAAAATAATGATGGGAATATTTTAAACCAATGAAAGGATATGCTCTGATGGTAAGTCATCAACTCTAGAGTCGAAAGTGCTACTATCCAATTAATCTTAATTACAAGTAATAATTTCTTTCTCCTTGGAATGGAGAATTTCAATTCACTGAAAATTCAAAGAAATTTAACAACATGCCTGACAACAGGAACAAGAGAAGAACCATGTCTATTTAGACAATATAAAGCAGCACTTGCTAACAACAGTGTTTTGTGACTGACTGAACAACTGGGAAAACTCAGCAGGGCTGCTTTTTTAAGGGAAAGACAGATATGCACAAATTCATTTGGGCATGACAAGCCAATAGTGAATGCAACAGCAACACAATTATCTACCTTCAAAAGACAATATGGAAGATGCGTTTCTTTATTCGTGTGATTCCATTAAAAATAAATAAACAAAGTGAAACAGGCACGTGGGCTGTAGTGTTAGCCCACTGAGAAGTGTTCGCTTCTAGAGAGACCTTCTGCAAGGGCAGGAGTCCCTCAGCTCAGCTGCAGAGGACACAGCCCCGCTGCTGGGAGAAGCTCTTCCTCGGAATAATTAGACAACAAAACCAACTGTGAAAAGCTTTGGGAGTCTGAGTCCCCCATCCCCATCCTTCACAGTAAATAAAGGGTAAGTGATCGCCTTCGAATAAAAACAACCTTCCCCTCCACATCAGAAAATGGCAAAGGGAATTGCAGAAGCCTCAGAATTCTTACAGCTCTCATGGCACAGTACTGTGGCAACGTGAGCCTGGAGGATTACGAGAGGGTAATTACTCTCCACAATAGTTTCTCTTTGTATTGCTTTGCTCTAAGGATTCTGTACGGATTGCTCTCCTCCCAGTTCCCAGGGCAAATTACCTCCCGCAGCCTGTGAGCTGTTTCATCAGGCAGTTTTGGGGTAACCTGGTACAAAGCAACACAACACTGCGGTCCTTGAGGAGCCCAGGGATGCTCTACCTGTAGTGTGTGGAAATCTTCACATTCATGTCATAAAGTATTCACAATTCATAAATACAGAATAGACTTTAAAAAAAAATGTATAAAGAAATGCTTTATCATTTCTTCTTAGTCAGGGAGAGACGAAAGGGTTCTTCATTTCCCTGATGACACATCAAGGATCCCTGCTTTTCCTTCACTTCAGCCTGCTCTCCACCCACATCCCTATCTTGCATGGAACCAAGCTGACATTTCTACCAAGACCACGAATATGACGTCAAGCACAGCAAGCAGAATCACAGACCATTATGGAACCGGATTTTGCAATGATTTTTGCTCCAGCTCCTGCCTTGAAATTAAAGCCTCATGTGTCAGCGTCGTACTGTTGCAGCCAGGAGCCCTCTCCTACTCCAGCCTGGTTTCTTCTGCTCCAAAATGACACCATGGCTTGTTGCCATCAAGGACATGGCTCTCTACCACAGTAAATCTGAATGCTGGAAGGGAACGTTGGTTTTTTTCCTTATCCCCAGTGAATACCATCCATAATTCAGGAGGTTCTTCCCACAGATTTTTCTGGAAATACGGCAGAGTTATAGATTTCCTCTATTTCCTGTAGTGTTTATTTCCTGTGATGACTTTGAAAGCACGTTCAGAAAACAGAGTTGGCTGTATATTTTATTGTCTAAAGCATGGAATATTCTTGTGTTTGGGTATGAGAGAAGAGGGCTTTTTTGAGGCAGGTTTCACCCTAAGCAATGCCAATGTTTGAAAAAAAAATAAATTGTGCTGTCCACAGTATTTGAGATTAATTAGCTATATTTTCTCAGACTTTTCCCTTAGATTAATAGACTGCTTTGAGGAAAGGGCACAGAGGTACTCATACCACCTCTTTTCATGCATTTAAACATATTTGATGTTTAGACAAGATGAGAGTACAGGGATGTTTTAACTGCAGGCTTAGTCTGAGCTCCTACCCAAGTGCTGTTCCTACTCTTATTCTCTCCTGTTTGACAAAGAACATCTTGCACCCAGTCCTGCTGTGCCTTCAGTTCCTCCTATCCGGGTTACTGATGTGAGATGGATCCCAGGTTCTGTGGAACACGAGCTGGAAACCAGGGTTGGGCAAAAACTGCTGACCTAGACAACTCTCAATTTTATTTTATTTTTTAAAAGCATGCTCCATGAATGCCAAAATGTTGAAACTTGGAAAGGGCTAGCAAACTGAAAACACACAAAGATCAGTCTGGTCAGTCACAGTACTTCATCTCCATGTTTTTGAAAAATTTCAGTAAAATACCAACCTTTTTCTTTTTTTCTTTTTTCTTTCCACAAGGCATTTGGCTATTTCAAAATAGCAATTTTGAAATGTCAGAGTCTTTCAATCAGACCAATTTGCAAAGCTTAGCCTTTCCTGCCAATACTTCCCACTACAAATAATCGGCATTTTCTGATGAAATAATATTTAGGTCCGAAATGAACAAAGAAACAAAACACATTTTTGATGAGTTCTGATAACCTTGCAAATCACACTGCAGTGTGGATGTGAGCTACAGCACTCAAGCGCAAAAGTTTCCTTGGTTCCTTCCCACAGCTTCCCAAATGACAAACATCAAATGGCTGGCTGTCCTTCCGGTGGCTGGGAAAGCTAGCAGATGACTTTGGTGTCCTTGCACCCCTGGTGAGATCAAATAAACCACTCAATAAAATAACCAGGCTGGTTATGTTTCAATTTTCTCTTTCTCAAAATATGGAGCGTATAAAAAGCTGGTATTCAAGATGGTGACTTGAGAGGTCAAGCGAAACTTTTCTAATGATGATTTAGATAATTTTTTGAAAGACACAGGCACAGGTAGATGTTAGTCTTTGGTATTTAAATTCTCTTCCCTTGGGAAGACAAGATTTTTTTTAAGAGTTTCTTCCAAAAAATAAGCTTTCATGTACAGCCTTATGCATGCTCCACCTCACCCTAACCCAGAGCTCTTTGGCAGCTCCAGCTTCCCAGTCAATAGCATGTGGCTGAGCATGTTTCTGTTTTGCAGGGAGAGACATCCTCCCTGGCTGCTGCCAAAACTAAAAGCAGTTCCCAATACTGATTCAGGTTCTTGGAAGAGTGCATTGTTCCCACTTGCAGCTAATTGTCAGGTTATAAATTCACGATGGAAACTGATTCCACAATCATACGAGAGGCACAGATGCACATCTGCAGCAAGCCTATCTATATGGCAAAAGCACTGCCCTGACTCCAGGCTATCAACGGACAGGAGCTGGCATCCTGAAACCGTTCTTGTAAATGTTAACAGTGCAGATTAATACCACAGATTAATACCTTAATCTGCATGGCAAACAGCTCAGAGATACTCAGATCCTCTCCCCAGGAGAGGATGCTCTACTGTGCACACGGAGAATAGATGGTGCCTGTGCTCTCTGCACCTCCACCTTAAGCCCACGTGTACATGTGTGTTTATCTTCAGGCATAAAGATTTTTTAAATGCTTTCATTGGCTTGCACTGGGAGGTAGATGGCAGGATTAATAGCTGTTCTTCAAAGCTATAAACTGCATGGTGTTTTCTCAGACTTTGAGTCATGAGTTACTACTGTAATTAAATCCAGAAGGAGAGACCATAATAACATTCTGACTTGATTTCCAGTGGCAGAGCATTGATTAAGAGAGCTACATAATAAATGAGAGGCATTTCAGAATCACACTGTTGATGTTATCTGTAATTTTTTTATAATTAGAAAAGCCTAAAGAAAATTGTATATTATAATTACATGCATTATTAATCCTACTCTGTTATAATATGAATTCTTCTATGATTACAGGTTGCGGCAAGCTTTCTGTAATTTTTTTGAGACGTCCAGTGATTTGGTTTACAAAAGCCCTTGTAAACAACAGATAAATTGGACCGTATTATTTCAAACTAATGCAAAACCAGAGAAAGTTCAAGTTGATGACTTGAAAATCCCAAAAGGAACAAATAGTTTAGGGGTAATCATTTTCATGTTTAAAATCTGTGGCACAATGAAAAGAGCATTCATATAGCAATCTTTTATGCAGTCCTTCTCACAGAAGTCTTAAATAATTGAACATGAAAGGTTGTAAGCAGGATATTTAATGATTAAATCCTAACAATTTATTCTTCATTCAGCTCCTTTTGAAAAGTGGCCTGAGCACAAAGTTTTCTTCTTGAATAAAATTGTATTCTACTATCTTATATGACAATTTAGTGTACAATATATCTTTTCAACTCTGTTCACTTAAATAAAAAGAGAATTAGCAGAAGATACATGGAGATTCTTAATTTACTGAGAAAAGTGTCTGCAACATTCAAAAAGCATTTCCAGAGAAAGCAGAAACTCTTCAAAGTCAGGCCAGTTAGGACAGCCTCTCAATCATACTTATAAACAGCTACTTTTAAAAGTAGTTGCACTGGATTCAGAGGGATTGAGTTCACTATGCATAACTAGAGGGTTCACCATTTGGAGCAAACGTTGTTTTCTTCAGGTCTAATTTACTACTAGCTTAACTTTTTGATGTAACAGATAAGGCCCAAGCACCCTTATTTTTTTTGCTATTTTTCATGCCAAAATTTTAGAGATATGGACAAAGGTCCATTTTTGGTGACACCGAAGGCATTGTAACATGAAAATTAACTGTTGATGAATAACTATGTTGTGCTTTTTTTCTTCTCTCTCAATTCACGGTTACAGGTACAAAACCAATAGGACAAAAAGTAAAGTGCACCGAAAGCCCATTAAGCACTTGAGGGTTAGCATAGCATCTCAAAGGCTTCATGAACTCACAACAGACAGCAGGTTGATCTCGTACAGTACTTGAGAATTGTTTGATGGAGACCTGGGTGAACTTGGCCATATCTGCTGATGTTTGATTCACATTTTAACTAATTTGGTGGACAAACTCAATATCCAAATGAAACAAGAAAACTTTTACCAAATAGTAAAGCCAAAGCAAAGCACAGTCATCACCCTCACGAAGACAGACATAAGAGGAGCCACTTGTAGTTAACCACCGACCTTTTCTGAAACATCAGTGATGAGAATATGAAGCTGCCAAAGCACGGAAGTGGGAAAGTACAAGCACAAAACTGGCTATTCTCTCATTTCTGACCCCACAATGACAGTAATCACCCAACCTCAGCAAGAATGGCCATTGTGCAGAAAGGATCCCAAGATCACTTCTTCCCAGAACTGAAATCCATGTGCCAGGACCACCAACATCACGGGACCACCCAACACCAGCCTTTGCCAGCCAGAACCATACAACTCCCATTCGGCTCGTGGAAATAAGGTTACATTAATGCTTGGTAAAGACTATTTGGAGAATTGTTAAAAGGAGGGTCTGAACATGTTCCAGTCAGTGAATGTTGATTCTGGCAGGCGCAAACTGAGTCATGCCTGGTCCCACACTGAGCTGCTGCACTGTAGACTGGGGCTCGCTCCAGATGGTTACAGATGCTTCTGAATGGGGACCAGCTGGTTAATGTTTTCTTGCCTTGGTTACATGCAGATAAAACCATTTGCATCATGGTTACTTTTGATGGAAAGTGGTGTTGCTTAATTCACTTTAGGCTCAATAAAGGGCGTTTTTTAGCTTGAAACAAAAGGGTTATTCTGGGAGGTTATAGAATTGTTTTGCAGGTCTGTCTGTGATTTAAATGCTTGATCCAGTCTTGACTTAACTCTCTTCAGACAGCTGAAAATGCCTCAAGTGGTGCTGTCACATTAAATGCATTGGTTGTCTTGTTCACTTCTTAGCTGCATTTTGCCATAACATGCACTGACTGGCAACCAGCTTTCATTTCAAGACTTCTGGAGAGACTCCAACCTAGAGGAGTATTAGTCACCATCTGAATTTTCTCTTCATAGGCTTTTCATGGTATTTGGTGATGTTTACCTTGAAGAAGAACAGATTCTTCTAGCATGAATTCTTGTAGACAGATTTTTTTCTTATTTCTGATAACTAAAAGTGATGAAGAAGCAAAATGAAAGTGAAATCTTGATCCCAACTGCCCAGGATTACAAAAGAACAGAGGTTCACCTAGCTGAAAAAAACACTGATTAGACAGGAAAGTGGTATGGTATATGATCTTACCTTTGAAGTTTTCATTACAGATATAATTCCCAGGATATATTTGACTTTTATCTTTATTGTACAGAAAAATGCCTTGAGTTTTTCCCTCTGTTTTGGGAAGAATTTACTTTTGTCTAACCTGCCAGATCCCACTGTATCAAACCTTCCTGTATATAGAATTCTCCATTCAAGGACTTTGAAGCATGGAGTTCTTTATGGGTTAACTGGGGTAACGCAATTCACCAGATTTAAATGTCAACTAATGATCAACCGGTTAGATTTTTTTTCTTAATTCATAGATTATCCTAATATTACTATTGCAAAATTATTATTTTTAGTACATCATTTAAAATGTTAAATGTTAATGTTTTCTTTGCTCATCCACAAACATATCAGATATCTCATGCCCTAAGTACATCTTACTCACCTTTGACAATGAAGTCAAGACACAAAACATCAGGAGTGTAGATGTTTATTTTTTGTGAGATTCATCCTCGGTGAAGCTGGATTTCTATATTTGAATATTGAAGCTTATAAAAACAAGCTTGTTATGAGCGTAATAACACGTAGATCGTTTCAATAGGAAGAAATGATTTCTTGTGAAGTATTATCATTAACTACAGTATAAAAATAACCACAGATTACCTTATCTATGTTGGGAAATGTGTTTTACTGGTACCCAAAGCATGGAAGTGTTATATAAGTTGTGTACCTTTTCTTCTTCCACTAACTGGTTTCTCTGCCATGAAAAGAGTCTCTGACTGCTAAAGTAAATTGACTCCATGTGCCAACACCCCCACAAGATTAGTGAATCTACTAGTAGATGCACTGCCTCTTTATGGAAATCCGTATCACTTACTGCTCTGGGAATAAGTCTGATGGGGCGATTCAGGACCATCTTATATAGCACACAAGCAATTATTGCTGGAACAAGAACTCATTTTATACAAAGCTGTATTTATCCTTAGTTTGAAATGACACTGCTCCAAATTATCCAAGTGACTCTATAGAGACTATGTTCAGGCAGTTAACTCATTAACATTGCAGTCTCCAGATGGGCAAAGACAAATCACATGGATTTATACGTTTAATGAATAGCCAAATACTGCAGGTCCTTTAAAATTTTGTCTAAATATCTTCTAACATAGCTAAGAGGTCACTGACCTATTTTAGTGTACTTACAAAATCTATACTACATTTGAAAGCAGTCCATGGGTTGGTTTATCTTTAAAGGTGCTATAATACTTAGTGAAATTATCCACATTACTTGCCAAATTATGGCAAAAGCTGATATTCATGGATTTTGAATAAACTTTGCTTCATGTTTAAAGTTCAGATGTGGCTAATAATCAGGTCTAACAGATAGAGCTGTGACGCTAAGAGACCATGCAGCTCTCTGTAAGAGGAGCCTGAAAAGTCTTTAGTTCTGAGCTATCCCAAGTCCTAGGGAAAAGGTGAATATAGAATTTGACTGAGCACTGTTGTAGAAATTTTTCTATTTAAAAAAAAAAAAAAGTAAAATATAAAAAAGTATATTTAAGATGAAGAAGAATAGAAATGTAGGGACCACTTACAAATGTTAGAATTTTCATTCCTTGGAACACTAGAGCATGGTACAGACCTTCCATCTAGAGAGCTTCCCAGTTACTGCAACAAATTCTTACACCAAAAAAGCATTACCATGCAGGAAGGAACTGTGCCTGTTAGCAGACTGCTGTATCATGCAAGGCCACCACTAGATAATCTGTTTTCTCAGTTGATGCCCTATTGTCTTACTTAACCCTTTTTTCAAAAGAAAGCACACAGAATTTAGCCCATCATTTGCTATAGTAGTATATGATTCTCCAGCATTGGTACAGTCTGTAAACATCCCCAGGAGAATGCAACATAGCAAGATTCACTGCTCAAAATCTGAAGACAAGTAAAATCGAAATGATCATCATTATTAGAAACATGTGTCCTCAAACAGCTGGAACAAGTTTCCCAGTTGTGTGGTGAATCATGCCTCCTCCAAGACAGACCCTTGTCAGAAATCAAAGAGAAGTCATGGAGAAAGGAGTCATTCTGTGAGGGTCGATGGCCAGGGCTGTGGTTTTTTTTATAATTGGATTATATGTTTTGGTCCAAAAATCCATGATTCTAAATCTTTTCAAGTATCACGATTTTGATTAATTCATCCCTCTCTTCACTTTATGACACTTTCCTGCAATTTTCAGGGCTCTTGCCTTTTATCTCTCCTAAGAGAAGTCTGCTGTTTCAGAGAGAGAAATGTGCGAGGTAATTTGCTCGTGTGTTATTAAAGCCTCTCTGCTTGTAGACGGATGCATGCTCATATGTTGCCATGTTAACAGGAGTTATATGAAACATGGCCTCATTACTCATTAGAAGCTCCTGGAATAAAGCGATTACTTCAGCTACACAATACCAATTTTTTGGGATCACTGTACATCCCATCTGCATTGCTTTCTGACAGTCCTATTGTGAATGGGAAGATCAGAGAGAAAGAAAAGGGAAACTAGCGCCTTGTTTAACTTTCAGCCTGATGCCAACACTCTTCTTACTGCAAGACAGAATAATCAAGGACCCAAAGTAAATTAATTCTCTATTCAAACATTCCTATCAGAAATTATGTATGGCAGAGTTCCCTGAAAATCATCAGCATATGGAGAATTTCTTCAGAGATTTACATCTCCCCAGGCTCTCTAGGATAAAGACAACATATTTAGAGAAGAGAATAGCAAGCAGAAGAGTTAGAACAACGGCATCGTGTTGCCTTAACTGAGTATGTACTGTCCAAATCATGGCATCTTTGATCAGCTGGAGCCAAGACATCCTATAAATGGGTCTGACAAGTGCCCTCCTCCTGCTCACCTCCAGTATTTAATTGCACGTTAAGTGAACAGCAATATACCAACTGAATTTTGCAAAGCACTATCCTCTCAGGAAGAAGATAATGGCATGGCCAGAAGAAATTTCTCCCAGTAAGTCACTTACATCTCTAGATTTGCACAGAGAGCCATCGAACAATAACCCTGGCAGGAATCAAAGATGCTTTTCCTCGAAGGTGGTTTGGGTTTATGTCATTCTGACAGATGTTTGTCCAATCTGTTCCTAAAAACCCTACAGTCATGGGAACTTTACAGCCCCTCTGAACAATCTATTCCAGTGCATTATTGTCCTTACCCTTCGAGAGGTTTTCATAATGCCTAGTTTAAATTCCTCTTATGTTAATTTAAGCCCATCGCTGTTTGTCCTAACCACCACAAACAAAGGAAACTTTTTCCACCTCTTTGAAATGGCTTTTTATGTACTCAAAGGCCTTGCTTCACCCTTTCTTTTCTGCCAGTGCATAACCCCAGGTCCTTCTATTTTTACCCATGGATCCAAGATTTAAAAAAAAAAAAAAAAAAAAAAAAAAAAAAAAAAAAAAACCTTTATCAGAAGAGGATAATGAACTCTGTCCTGGCCACCCACAACTCTCTTAAAAGCTCACTGATCAAACCTGGCCAACGTATTCCCATGCTGAGCAGAGCTGAGAGCACTCCTGTCTGAACCTGATAGTGGGATGTTTGTCTTTCTCACAACAGCATACCGTTGCCTACTTGCAGCTAATTTTTTGTCCTTTATAACACAAAGATACTTCTCTGGAAAAATGTTTTCTAGTCAGTTGTTTCCCAGCCTATTTACATAGCAAAGAGTTTCTGCCTAAAGAGTACTTTTTGCTTATCCCTTGATGAATTTAACCCCTTTTTTTTTTCAGACATTTCTTGAATTTATCACACAAATTTAACCCCTCTTGCCAATATGCTTGCAATGCTTCCCAGCAATAGCTCTGCTGCAAAGTTACCAAGCAAACTTTCAGCTGAATATCCTTTGGGATTAATGAAGCACTGCCCAGAACAGACTTCAGGATAGACAACATGGGAATCCTGTTTGACACTTCTTTCTGCTTTGACAATGAGCTACTGAGAGCTGCTCTGTTTATGGTAACCAAGCCAGTTTCACACCCATATTATAGAAGCTTCCTCCAATGTACGTATTCTTAGGTTTGCTTATGCAAATGCAAATTGCGCTGCTGAAATCCTAAAATCAAGATTTCTGACATTTGTTCCTCCCCAACCTAATCCACAGTGGTTTGTTTTGCAGTAAAGGAAATTAAAATGGTTTAACACAACTCATTTTTGACAGACCTGTATTGACTGCTACTCAGTTGGTTTTGGTTGATTTTTTTTTTTTGGTTGATTTTTTTTTCTCTAAATTGTTGTTAATCTTACTGGACTATAATTCCCAAGATACTCTGGGAATTTTTCCTTTTTTTCTCCTCTGGTGTTCTTCAAGCTTCCTGTAATTATCTGCAGACAGCTTTCATTCTCCATTGAGTAGCAGGCCAATCCCTGCATTGATCTTCCTCATTCTATTAATGGTTCTTACAGAATTATTTCTGGTTATCTTTGAGGTCTCATTTTGTGCCTCAGCCTTTCTGGTTTTATCCCTGAATGCTTGTGCTGTTCTTTCAGACTTATTCTTAGAAATCTGACCCCTTCTTTTTTTTCTGTGTGTTTGTCTGGTGTTCAAACTACCAAAAAAAAAAAAATCTTCATGATTTCCCAGCTTGTCACCTACCTAATTCCGAATTTCCTAATCTTGCATTAGGACAGTTTGTATTGTGCCCTTAGCTTACTCTGAGGAACTGACAACTTTATTTTATGCCCTTAGCTTTACCTGGAAAATCTCATTTACAAAACTTGAGCTTATTGACATCTGTCTTCTTGAAGCCCATTGCTTTTAACCTGATTTCTCCCACCTTCACCTTCTGAAACAGAAGTCCTGAAGCAATTTTTCTAAACTTATTGAAATCATCCAGTAATTATAATGGCCATTCATCTTTTGAGTAATAGTAAAGTTGAACATACAGAGGAACAAAATGTAGCACTTCAGCTGCCGAGTAGGAAAACAGTAGTTAGAAGGAGAAACTTTAAGAGAAATACAAAGGGAATCTACCAGCACATGCTTGTGTAGTGTCCAAGCAATCCATAGCTTCCGAGAGCCTAGGAGATTGTTTCTACTCAAAATAGTGACAAATTTACTGATCCTCAATTCCGTGAGCCATGTTCTCTCAAACATACAGTTCTGTTCCTATGATTGCCTTCAGAAATCAAAATAATAATCTCAACAGTGTAGCCAACACAGAAAGCAAGAGCATGATGCCTCTCCTGGAGCAGTGGCAGACATATTTCAACACTCCTGGTAGCTGTTCTCACTGATAAATTTCATTTTTTTCTGTGGACAAGGGATGAGTTTTTCACCTTGAACTTCTTTACACTCATTATACAATACAGCATTTCTCTGTGCCCCAACACAGAAATGAAGCATATATGGATCTCTTCCAAGGTCCCATTCAGGAGTAGTCAAAACAATAAAAATAAATGTTAAGCACTTGCTTGGAGGCTCATATGGGCCATTTAACCCCAAAAGATAGAACTTCAGAATACACAATATGGCAATCTGTCCAAATAAGTCTTTGACTCCCAAGGATTTAACCACCATCCGGAAGTAGATACTTGCACAACTGACCGTGTTTTTGGAAAAGCATCCCCCATGCTTAGAATAACCCAGCAAGTCTTCTGCTGTAGAAAAATCAGCACTGACACCAACCTCTTCTTCTGTAGTACTTCAGACCAGCCTGCCCTTCCTGGGCCTAAGCAGCTCCTCATTGAGGTTTTATTCCTAGTAAGACAAAACCCAGATGTAAAACTGAGAAAGAGCAACTCTCTGGCTGTTTGCACATCCCCCTCCACATGTGCGATTGACCCTGTTTAGAGTAGGATAGGATAGGATAGGATAGGATAGGATAGGATAGGATAGGATAGGATAGGATAGGATAGGATAGGATAGGATAGTTCAGCTGGAAGGGTCAGCTGGAAGTTCAGCACAAAGGTCATTGAATCCAAGTGCCTGAACACTTTGGGGCTAACCAAAAGTTAAAGCACATTTCTTAAGTCATCATCCAAAAGCCTCTTGAGCACTGACAGGCAGGAGGCATCAGCCACCTTTCCAGGAACCTGTCCCCGTGTCAGACCACCCTCACAGCAAGGTGATTTTTCCTCCTGACACCGCAGAGAGAACCAAGCCCCCATTGAGCTGGTGAGAAGGGCTCTGCCTTTTGGAGGCCACTGAGGAACTGGGCATGACGTGCAGCAGCTGGTGCCCACAGAGGTCGTGTCTGCCAGCAGAGCCAACTGCAGCACACGGCATGCTCCAACAACACACTGCTCACACATAGAGACATTTCTTTGGGTGCCCTCAGTACATGAATGCCTATTTCAGGCCTTTCCCTTGTAACATGTAAGGCTTGTGGCATTTGAGAGAGAAAAAAAAAAGAGATGGGGTGTTTCAGATACCCATAAAATAGTAAAAAATAATCAAGACAGTAAGAACTGAACAGTGTTAGCTTTTCTCTTCAATATGCCTATAAACATATTGAGAAAAAAAAAATCTCCTTTTTTTTTGACTTGTTTGTCTAGTCAGATACTTTACTCTCTGGCCTGTGGAAACACAGGCAACAGCTGCCCTTCTGACTGGACAGATGAGCCCCAAAACGTTGTAGGCACACCAATGGCCAGTTATTTCCAGGCACAGGTCCAGGGCTGATCTCAGCCTCCAGCCTTCCACAGGGCTCAGGAGCAGCCCCTGTAGGAAACTGGAAGCTTTTTTTTCTGTCCTTTTGCGGTGATTATCAGCAAGAACCACTCTCAAAATGCATCTCTCTCAATATTTGAAGAGGCAGCAAGAATACCCTCAACAGAAAATCCCCACATCTGAAAGATCCCGTGGCTGGAAGCCAGCCAGGGCTTGCTGGCCTGTAGACCAGATTGTGAGACTCAGCTTTGCAGCCAAGAATTTTTTCTCTGCTGGACCAGAGAAATGCAGGAGCCTGTTTCCAAGCAGCAGCAAGCAGAAAAATTGTGCAGGAGGTGAGATGAGTCAGGAGAGTCTGCCGTACTCAAATGTAAGCTGATGTATTGCATCTCTAGCCCCCGAGTGCTGTGTGGCCCAGCAGTTTTGGTGTGTCTGTAGTCGTTTCCCAGGAAGGGGATGGTAACCAACAGCAGATGTTGAAGGCAAAAGACCTGAGCCCTTCAAGGCAGAGCTGCCTGCACTGACCATGGGAGAATATCAGGGGAAGAATTGGGTTAAATTCCTCTCCCCCCTTCCTAGCATACAGCTGAATCCACTGACTCTGACCCAGCTCCTACAAGCCAAACGGCCTTCTCTTGTGCAAAATCCAGCCAGGAGAGATGGTGAATCCCTTTGCTCAGTCATCTCTGATTCAATTAATCATTAGAGACTTGGGTATAAACCATAAATTAATCTGAGATAGCTCAGCTCCCATCTTCCACAGGCTGTAGAACATTTGCGCTGTTAAAACCCTGAAAAACAGCTTAAGTAGAAATTAGTTGAAACAGACTTTCCCCATCCCACCCCCTTTTTTTTCATGCACCTGTCATCAGCACAATGCTGTGTAATGCAGGGGGATTAAGCCTTGTAGGCATCTGTTGCAGAAGGCATGTTGAGTAACTGCCTGTGTGCAGCCTTCATATTCACTCCGGCCAGCTATGGACCAGGCAGGATCAGTGCGCAGGTTTGGGGAGCGCTGCTATATGAAAATTTAGACTTGTTCTTTTCATTGTGGCTTGATCAAAAGGTCTGCTCTTGTTCTAGCCAGGGAATGTGGAGATCATCATCTTTATGGGGAGATTTAAGTACCTGGTTAAAAAACAGGAGTACGAAGGAAGGGTGATGGAAAAGGAGGATGGCACATTTACAGGGAGATCAGGTTTACAAAAGCCAAAGGGTCTGCCACCTGGTAGGCGTAACTTGTCTCTGGAGCAAAGATGGATCCAAACATGTTGTTCTGCTTTAGAGGAGACCAGATTCATGCCCATATTTTCCTGCTGTCATGTATTCTTAGAAGAGGTCAAAACTGCTCTTCCTGATGGTCCATATTGGCCTCAGCTGCTCAAGCTTTCCTTTAATATTTGCTACTTGTTTTGGACACATTGTAGGGGTTAATAGCAGGGGAAATTGGGTTTCCTTTGCATACCATAAGAGCATCTCCCACAGTTTACTAGGCCAGATCAGATGTAAGCTTTTACTATTAATTGAGTTTCATCATGGCTTTAAGGGAGTTAATTGCTCGACCAGATTTGCAGGTACAACACTGTGTACCTGCAGTCTTGACTCAGTCACTGCCTTGACTGCACTCTGCTCAGAAAACTTTCCGTCCATTTCAATAACAAAATCAAATAATATACAGCAGAATCTATAAAGCACAAGGGCATGAGAATTCAGCCTTCAGAGTCCTGCTTCTCCCAGTGGGCCTCTGAGCTGGGTAGGCTTTAATCAATGACACATGCCACTTGTGCAAAAGACTGCCTAAAGGCACACTGGGGCGAATTGGAGAGACAGTTTCAGCCCTCTCCTGATTTTCCTGCTTTCATGAGTTTAAATCTGATCTTTAACATTATTTGAAAACATTTTTTGCGGTTTGATTAGATATAGAGAAAATAAGTCAATAGCTGGTCTAACTTCTGCTGGTCTCCAGCCAGTAAGCAGTGAAGTTCTGAGTCCACGGCAGAACTAAAACTATCTGCACATCTTAAAACCTCTCCAAGCCTGCAATTTAGCACACTCTTCCACATGTACCAATCTGCTAATGTCCCTATACTTGCCAATATTTTCAAATACCACCTTCTAAAGCTTGAAATAATACATACATACATGTTTTTGTTCTAAAATCACATCCAACAGCCTGTGGTTGGATAGTTGAAATCTTCTCTTCCATTTGTCAAGTCTGCATTAATTTGCAGGGGAGGCATGATTCAATCTGAACCTTATTGATAAAACCAACTAATGGCTGGAATTTACATAGAAATAATACAGGCATCAAAAGCTATCCAGGAGTTTGAAGCATCAGAAATAATCACAGTGCATTGAATAAGATCATATGAATAATTCAAGAGCTTCAACATTACAGTTTTGGATTCCTATAAGATCACTTTTCTTTTTTTTTTTCCAGAATTGTAAGCTTTAAAACAGGGGTAAAAATCACATCGAGCTACGTACATCTATTTAGCTCATTTACCAAGAATGTTTCCTTCCCAGTAGCTCCCCATGCGTGATAAGAGTAAATGTAGGTGTATCAGAACAAAACACAGTGTTATTTTAAAGTTTTCCAAAATATCTGCTAACTATAACAAAGCAGCAAAAGTTCTCATGAAAAATATAAAATAGGCATCAGCATAATTTTTTTTTTTTAATTTTAACAATTTGTCCTAAATATTTCTGTCCTGCTGTACCATTAACCACTGCTGTTAGTGTGGGACACAGGCAGAGTGCTGGGCTAGCCCAGGACACCCTCTGGCCGCTATAAATATCCGCTTTCAAACAATCTCAGCAATTCCTTCTCAAATGCATGGGAGCTGTGCCAAAATCCTTATTGCTCCGATTGTGCTGGGGCTCTGCAACGCCCCGCGGTCGCAAGCTGCCGCTCGGTCGTGCCCTCGTCGTGGCCGCGTTGCGTGTGGGCATTGTTCTCCCACCTGTATCTCCTCATGGCTCTATCAGCCCTTCCTATCAGTATGCCAGGGCCCGTTCCTCAGCCTTTCAGCTTGGCTCTATTGCTCTTTCCTCAGTATTTCAGCCCCCATTTTGTTTTAATACCCAGCACGTCGCTTTATCGCTTGCTTTCAGAGCAATGCGTGGAAAGGGTGGCCCAGATAGCAGGAATTAGCTGCCCTTGGAAAGGGGTAGAGGGCAGGCCCAGGTTTCAGCCTGTCTCTAAATGTATTTATTATAACAGATACAGCAGGATCTTGTTTGAATAGACAATAGACAGGAAATTAACAGTTAAGGCTGAAACTCTAGTCCGTCATTCCTGTGATTAAGAGAAAACAGATACCATGCTGAAAGAGAAAGACAATTTCAGCTTTCATGTAGCACTGTCCTTCAAACTGTGCTCCACATCAGGCTTGCAACATTATTTCTGTGCAGAATTTAGCCATTAATTTCCTTCATTTAAAGTAAAAAAACATTCACAGAAGATTATAAAATGCTCTGTATTCCTGAACAGACAGATCATAATGGCTCATCCTGAATATGCCATTCTGTCCCTCCACACAGATATTAAATGGCTGAGATAAATCGTGGCTTAGGGGTTTACAGAGGCATCATGTCAGTGATAGCAATGGATTACAAACTTCCTCTTTTAGACAGCAAACACCCAATTACCAGCATCATCTTCCTTCACGCTTTCTGTAGTGAAGGAGGGGTTGGAATCCGTAATTTTTCATTTCTCAGTAGATGGAGGCTGATAATGTAATGCCTGTTGCAACTGAACCCATTGACATCTAAAGTCATTCATAAACAAAATGCCACATTGTACAACCCGTGGGGACGTTCTGGTGAGAGCAAGGAGCCTGCTCTAGCTTTTCATTTCTTTCCATCCCTGTATAGCATGGGGAGGCGTACAAACACTGAACATGTTTTTGCCATCAGCAAACACACCATTTGTGACAAAAACACTGCTCTGATCTCATAGCTGACCCTGTTTTGAGAAGGAGGTTGGACTAGAGACCTCCTGAGGCCCCTTCCAACCTGAATTATGCTATAAAATAGAAGGGAATGACTTATGTTGGGCAGCTGAAATCAGCTGGGTCTTTAATGTTTGTTCTCTCCATACATCAGGTAAATAGAGAGTTCAGGAAAGGTGATTATACTGAGCAATAACAATTAAATGCTAATTACTAAATGAGAAATTAAAGGGGTGCCAAAAATCTCTGTGAGTCTGTGGTTTCCTTTTGGCCACGTACAACAGCAAGGGTCTCTGAACAGTGAGCCTGGAGAATGGGCTTTTTCCAGGATAATGAAAGGCAATCCATGCCTTACACCCAGAGAGACAAGTGACATCCTGCACCTTCTGCCAGAGCCAAGCTCACCAGCTCCTTGACCACTTACTTCTCTTTCAGGGAAGGGTGCTGGAAAACCCAAATCTTTACTTCCCTATGTGTGTTTTAACCCAAACACCTTACATTAAGTAGCAACGCCCTGGATCCTACCATCAACCTGCCCAAGAGCTCCAAGCATGGGAGAATTCTCCTAACTGAACTGCGACAAGCTCTTCTTTGCTGGGTGACATTATGCTTTTCAGTTCAAGCTTAAAAATATTCTTTAGAAGCTCGCTAGCAATAAAACACAAGAGAGTTAGCTGGAAACAATAATTAAGCATAAATGATTTAAAAAAGATTGATCCCACTTGCAAGCATTTAAAGATGCCAGCTGCTAAATTACAACATTGGCACAGACCTGGGTGCGTGTGCCCATTTTAAACAGTGTGAGATGAGATCTGTGTGGAGAGCAAGCTGCCTTGAGCTGGACCACGTCCTGTGAGCAGATCAGCGTGCTCCAGCCATCAGTGATCAGAAGAACTTGGAAACAAAATCCCCGTGACTTCAGGGGGGGTCCAGGGTGAGACAAGTGTGTTTCAGCATGGCCTGTACAACGGGATCATGACTAAAAATGGCCTGGTGAGGCGAGATGTGCCAGCATTTTTCAGCAATTTTCAAGTTTCTGCTTGGTGAAAGGCACACAAAGCTTAGAAAGAAGAAACACCTCCCTATTCCCAGGGGCAAAACAGAGCAAGTGGCATGTGGAAGAAGCTGGCTAGCTTCTTCCACCATGTCCTTAACACCACAGTTGAGACCAACATGCACCAGGCACAAAGAAATACTCCAAGTAAACACCATGCTCAGCTCCAGCAGCAAGCAAGCTACCTCTCCCAGCAGTTCCCTTGCCCCATTTTTCACTGCCCAGAAGTCTTCATTTTATTATGAATTAAAGCACAGGCACACATTTCCCAGGAACAAACATAGGATGTGTGCAGAGGCTGATTTGGTCCCTTACTCCACGCGCTCCATTTGCAGGCTGAATCGTTCTGGCACGAACAAGGGGATTAGCGGCTGTGCAGGGCCTCGTACAAGGGGGCTGCACATCCAATTAGGGCTCAAGGCATGCACTATTTAATGACTGAGGACATAGCATGAGTTTTCCACGCACCCGTGCTGCCAGAGGAATGAGTGGCATGTACGGCCCATCCTCAGGAATCTATCTCCGGTCCCCTTCATGATCACTCCTGCTTGCAGGCATCGTGTGCGTCTCCTGCTTTTGTTAGTCATTTCATTTGCAGGCAAGGGATCACGTCTGCTGCTCCCTTAATTATGGAAAAGTTGTCTGCGCACAATTTAAACAAGCCCCCGTTCTGCTCTTTATCAATATTGAACACGCTTCCTGCCTCCTCGATGCTCCAGCTTGTAGCCACACATTTGTTCGTAGCCGCAGGCTATATCAGTGAGACTTTGATAGAGCAACAAAAGAGCTCCTTGTTCAAACAAACAGTGCTAGTGAATCGACCAGAGTGTTGCAAACTCTGTCAGGATTGCAGGAGAGTGGCACTGTACCGGCTCGTGGCTGGGAATGGCATTTCTCAATACATACAGTGAGTATTGTTAGAGCACCTGCACCTCCCCTGGGAGGTGCTGCTGGTGCTCCTGTGCAGCCTGGGCTCTCAGCTGTGTCATCAGTGAGCATCCAGGCATGTGTCCCTGCACTTCAGGAGGCTGGGATGCTGCTCTGATGGATGCAGTACAGATGTGCAGGAAGGGAAAATCTCCCCCACAATGGAGGGACACATGCCACGTTCCTTGAAGGCCCTGCACTCTCCACGGGGAACTCGAGCTGTGATGAGGCATCTAAATTAAGCATGTGGTGCTCACTGGTGTAATTACCTCCGGGAAGCATTCACAGCCCTACAGGACAAGGCAGTCGCAGTGAGGAAAGACAGCCCAGGAAGGAAGCAGTGTGTTTGCCAGACGTTCCTTCTGATCTTCTCCAGCCCTGTGGGGACCCCCCAGCAGTGACCAGCAAGAAGAAGCTCAGAGAGCACCAAGCTGGCTGGTTAGCGAGTAGCAACAGATGGTGTCTAGGGGTACTTTCTGCTCACAGATGATGTATGCTCCTCTAAAACGCTGTAGGTTGGCAGCAAGAAGCTTTTCTCCTGACCTTGTCCTTGCAGCTCTGGTTGGAGCAATGCAGAAATAGCGGGGTGGCCAGGGGGGTTATGCCCAACCCAGGAGCAGGCAAACCTGATATACCTCATCTTCCACCCCTCCACGCCACATGCATGACCTGCACGCCTAGCCCAGGTGGCTACAGCTAAAAATGACATCTCAGCAGTCACAGAGGAACCAAAGCTCCAGTTAACCTTCCTTTCCAGTTAACAGCTTTCTTCAAAGATTTATATTGTTTTCTTATTTCACTTCTCTTCGATTAAAGGAACATTTACAAACACAAAAGCTGCACCAGCACTATTATGCACACCGGGAAACCCGGTATCTATTCCGTGAGTTGTTCCATCACAGAGGCAAAATCAGGCTTTACTGATTGCAAAATGCCAGAAAACTTTAATGAATCAGTTTTGTTATACGGGATAAATGACATTGAATCTATCACAGTTAAGTGAGGGCTTAACTTCCATTTGCATAATGATTAAAGCAAACTTGCAAATCATATTTTATGCAGGTAATAACTATCAGCAGCTTTTATGCGAGGGTTGACTTATTTCTGATGGCTTTAGTGCCAGCTTTTCAAGTGATTGGTGATTTTGGACACTTCTGGTTTGAGCTGTCCAGCCTGACCTAATCTTAAAAAAGCTTCGGAGGTCAGCACTCTCTGAAATTGAAACTTCTCTGAAGGTATCCTCCTGTGCATGCAGAAAATCACTACTTGCTTTCGCAAACCCCAGCTGCCGCTACTCAGTCTCATGACCGTATAAGAGCAAGAATCAAGGAAATAGATCTGAGGGCCACAAAAATGCTAGCAGGGTGTGACTGTTCCACCACATGAACAATACTAGGGTGTATAACTCAATATACAGAAGGAAAATGACACTAACCAGGACAATCCAAACAAATGTCGCATCCCAGACAAGTGCTGGCACTTCAATTTTTGTTTACATCATCGGGTCTTGCTGCCAGGTAAACTCCAAATGTTAGGGCCTGAATGTGATTCAGAGCGAAGGTCCATCCAGAGCCTGGCGTCTTGTGACTTGCACAGGGAAGGAGAGGATGTAATTTTTGGCCAAACTCCCAAGCTTCTTGCAAGCGGAGTTTAGCAACAGCTTGAGCAGGGGGTTGCATCTGGCCCCCTGTGCTGTTCGACCATCTCCAGGGCCTGGCCTCCTGACAATGTGTCGAAGTCCTTTCTGAATCCACCTTTGTGATAGCCCATGCCAATAAGGTTAGTGACCTCAGCTACTTTCTGGGGAAAAAAAAGTACTTTGGTCAGATTGTTTTGGTGCTATGAGTTCTCACTTTGTGTGAAATCTCAGTGAGTCAAGATCCTCACGCTGAGCTGAGCAAACCCTAAGAGAAGACCTGCTCCAAAGGCCCTCATTCTTCTGTAGCTGTTCCCACTCTTCGGACCTTTCCAGTTCTACCTTGTGCTCCTGAGATAGTGTGGCTGGATCTGTAGGAAACATTTAAGTTGAGAGCATGATATGGCTTTATAAAGTAACAAAAAGGGTGTCATTTCACTTTGCTTAGAGACATTCAGATGCACTTGCAGGTACCTTCCTTCGCACCAAGTGCATGAAGCCAGAGACAAGTCTGCAATATTAAAGCTACATGGACTTTCAGAAACTATGACTCCAGATCTCCGTTGCACCTAGAAGTATAGTGCCAGGGGCCAAGAGGGAGACAGTGATAAAATTTAAAAATATTACTCAGTACGTCAGCATACATGTGCTGCCCACTGCCCCTTCTGGCTCTTACCTCAGTGCAATATCTCCAGTGCTGCACTTTGGGAACAACAAGCTTTGGAGCTCTCTGTCGGTGAAGATGCCCCAATATGTCTGGAGCACGTGAATGAAACCTCAGGTCCAGCAAAGACAGACCACAGATGATATGCACTCCTGCTTCCCCTCCAGAGCTGGAACCGAGGTGGCCTTTTGGCTCAGTTTTGAGGTTTTACAATATGACTGATCCGAGCACTTAACTCAGAGCTCCCTCCCTGTGCTCTGTCTGGCTTCGATACAAGTCAAAGCCGCAAAGCGCAGCTTTAATTTATACCACAAGAATAACATGCTCAGTTGTTCCACTGACAGAGGAACATGCATCTCAGAAACGTCTTTCACCAGCATCTCCCTTTTCTTGCAGCATGTCTGACTGCTGCCAAGATGATTCACTGGCCGAGAGTGCCCCTTCTTGCCCCGCAGCAGGACCCCATCTCCCCTCTGGCACTACAAGTCCAGCAGAAAATCCCAGAGAGGGCCACCAAAGCAGAACAGCCAGCACATTTGCCTTGTCCTGCTTCCCACCAGACACACATCCTCTCTCCACCAGGGCAGAGGGAGGAAGGGGGTGGATTTCCCCTGGTCTAAGCTGACTCTGTGCAGGTAATGCAAGTGCAGGGGCCTGCTGGCAGCTTGCTCTTTCAGAATGACTGGGTCTGGTCGGAAAAAATGACCATGTGAGAAATGAGTCGTCAGAGCCATTTTCCTCCAGATCAGGTGGTAGGAAACGCATGCACACGGGTGCCAGCAGCTCAGCCACAACGCTGGGTCCCTGTACCCCTGCAGCTGGGGCGGGCACTGCAGATATGCCCATAGGCAGAGGGCTACAAGAAGCCCTACACCACGTACTGATAGGAGCACAGCAAATGTTGGGTGCACACAGCCTCACCTCCACAAGCACAAGGAGCTGAATAGGTATATAGAATAACACAATTGTGGAAGGTTGTGTAAGTAACCACATGAATATGCAGGAAGCCTATAAATTCTTTTCAGCGGCGCCTTGGCAGGTCACTTGTGTGCACTCATGCTTGCGGATTTCTCATGCAGGAAAGGTGAGGCAGAGAGCAGTGTTTTATGAGCTGCAGATAAGGACTTGACTGGAAGGTTTATTGATGGAAATTTGATAAGTGGGAATGAATGGCAGCACCAAAAATATGGTCCCACCTCCTAAAGAGTGAACAGGAAAGAGTGTTGAGCTGCCTTTGTAATCATGGGGCTTTTATTTCTAGCTGCAGTTAGGCATCACCTTGTGTCTCAGCTATGTAGAAATTGGGATTAATACAATAAAATATCCTTTCCCATGTGGAATTTTCAAGAGTCCATAAGACATTTTATTGCTCAGATAACAGCTAACACTTCCAAAGGTATGTAAGTCAGGTAGGAATGCTTTCCTCTTCAGATAGATATGACTTGGATCCCAATTTGCAGGGAATTTAGACAATTAACTTCTGTTAAGGTACTCAACTTTCACCAACGTTAGAGAAACCTAATAAAATCAGATAATTAAATAGGAAAAAGACATCAAGAATCTGTCTGTACCTGGGTTTTAGGAGTCAAGCACCGTGCTCTTCAACTTCAAAAGTGCTCTGAAAAGCCAAAACTGATTTCCAAAACTGGAGCCACAAGCCATCACCATGCGATACAGACAGACCTTTCCACTTCCACCATGGCAGCCAGGAGTTTTTAACAGCTTCTCAGGACTAACATCTCAGTGCCCTCAAACCCAGCAATGGTACTTCAAACTGGGCTGTGGGAGCACAGGATTTACGTCTTGGTTTATTTGGCACAATCAGCAGTACCAGGACCTTCAGCTGTATGCTTCCCTTTCCTGCCTTTGCACCCAAATGCATTTTAATGACATAGCTAGGAATTGAGCAGATTCCCCTGATGTTTAAACACTTTTGTTTTGCATTATTAATCCATGAAAAAAAAAAAAAGTGTTTGAGCAGCGGTCTTCCCTTTCCCTGGGATATCTTAAGATATTTTTTCCACAGAAGAGCAACTTCTTTCGAAGACCACCTGGACGATGACCTTTTGGCACAAAATTGTGCATTGGAACATGTGGCCGAGCTTTATCTTGGCATGTCGGGGAGGTCAGCAGAGGTTGCTCCCAAACCAGGTCACCGCTGCCGCTCACCTGCCAGCCAGCTGGAGCTGCTCCACACAGCTCGGGCTACAGGAGGGACTACCCCATGCACAAGGAACCTCTGCAGACAATTTACAAAACCCAAACCACTTTTACCTCCCATTCCCACCTCACTCAGCCCCCAAACACCTGTCCAATTTAACTAACCAGTCTGAAATTTAGGCTTGGAGTTTAGTTGGATGGGAACTTGGACTGTGGACGTCAATAGCACGAAGGGCAGATTTTAGTGTTTAGGGTTTCCGAATCAGTCTGGAAGTGCATGGAAATGCTAGAGTGTTTCATTACTCCTATAACTCCCAGTCAGCAGAGAGGACTGCGGCTGTATGAAATACTGACAGCTCTCTGAAATGATATATCCCTGCAGCACCAGCACTGCTCAGCAAAGTGGAACATCAGCCCCACCAATGAATCTTCTAAAATGGTCATCAGATGATTCATGCAAGTTTCTTCCTCGGGGAATCAACAGATGGGGTGGATGAAAGCAATAAAGGCGAGAAAAGCCACAGCAGACACATTTTCTATAAAGCCTCGCAAACACAACCTAGCCCTCATAGATTGTGACAATGCACCTGCCAATGCAACCCTCTCCTGCCGTCCCCTGGGGCCCAATATAGATCATGGTCTAATGTGCTATGTGCATTGAGTGAGGTCAGATGGTCCTGGGGTCCTGGTGATACTGATGACTTGAGAAAACAGAATTCACATTTCTATTTAGCAACAGATGTTCTAGACAACCCTGCAATAAGTCATTTATAGTCACTGGGGGAGCAGCAATTCTCTGACTCCCAAAGGAAATGTAGGACCAGCAGTTATCATGTTGTACAGCCACTTTGGGTCCATCTCTAAAATTCAGCAGCACCTAAGGCCACAGACAGGCTACCTGAAGCACAGGGTACTCTTGTGCCTCTATAGTAGCCCTCAGACACATGTGTGTCCATTGCAAAGATATCCCATAGCTTCCATGCTCACTGTGCATTTAGGAAGGAGCCAGGGCTGAGTTTTGATACTATGGGACACAAAGCAGTCAACATGCACCAGGTCCTTGCTCTTGACTGTTGTTCTGTAAGTATACACGTGCTTGGGCAACATGAAGAGACAGTCTGGACCCAAGCTTCTGTTCCCTCCTGTCTACAGCTCCTGAGCATCAGTTCTGACCTGTATTTAAAAGAGCAATTAGCTATAGCCTCTGGAGTTAATGGCCATAAAAGCACTTGAGCTTAGACAGACAGCACAGTTTTTCCCACTTAAAGGCAGCTTATTTTACCAGCTATCTGCATACTAGACTTACCTCAGTTAGAGGCACTAAAAAGAAATACAGAAAAAAACACCTAGGTCTCACCATCTGGAAGCACCACTGTCAAGACCAGGAAAATAAAAGACATAAAAAGAATAAAGCACTAGTGGGAATGCAACACAGGTATCAGTGCTTCTTGCTTACCTAATGTAAAACACAGCATTATACACCATACAAACTTTACTAATCAGTCAAGGCTGGTCTCAGACGTAGGTAGGTGAACCTGTTCCAAGAATAGGCTGCCAAGGTTCTGCCACCTTCATTAATATTTCTGATGTGGTGTCTGAAGGAGAGAAGGTATAAGTATTGTTTCCTATCCTGCTGGTCTTCCTGGCCCAGCAGAGAAGACAAGGATGGGTCCTTCCTCCTGGTGCTGCTCAGTGAATTGAAGAGATTTTGAAACTGTGATCAACTGGAACTTACCCTTTAAGCAGATTTTCACTAAGTTCAGAGGATCAATTCCATAATACGTTCTTTGGCCAAGTTAACTGCCCCACAAGTACTGGTGTGTCATTCCAGATGGAAACAGAATTGAGGACTCCACTGAGTAGGATAAGTGTCCAACTGTGCTTTTCTGTGCCATGAAAAATCTAGAGAAAAGCCAAAGTGGATGGATTCCAAAATATTTTAAACAGGCAAACTCTTCAGTCCAGACAGCTGAGAAAGCCATTGAGACATGATCAGAGCACAAATGACAACCTGTAAAGTGGTTATCAACACACCTTGGAGTCTGTGACAACTTAATTAAGTGATGGTAATAAATGCTTTAAGAGGGAAAAAAAAAAAAGGCAAGAAAGTGTTACAAAATTTTTAACTTTACTGAACAATTTTTGGGTGGCTAATTTAAAAGATCTGTTTGATCCTTTTCTGACTAGCTATAGCTGAGGTAAAAAGCCATGGAACAGAGCAGCTTCACTTCACCAGAAATCAACATCTGTAACGTAGGTGTCTGGCCAAAGGGATAGTTACAGGGTGAAGGGCTTGAGATGCTGTGCTTTGGTCTCCATTGATCATAAAGGGAGTTTAGATGGCTGGGAGCTAGAGCTATTGCAGAGGTGAGCAACTTCAGACTGCAGCAGAAGAAAGACAAGTAGGGCATAAATAGATTCACAGATATTACAACTGCAACTTTTGCAATACTGTTTTAATGTATTAAATTAGTTTAATATTACATGAAGACGGCAAGGAAGCTTGTGTCATGGTTAGCAAAAGGATTTGCAGATCTGAGTCATTCCTTCATTAAAAAGAAGCCTCTCCATCCTGCAGGAGTGTCTGGTTTCTTTAAGTTTTCACTTAAACTACTACAGAAGGTCAATGTCAATGTTCTTCCTGCCCATCTGTCTTGCACAAAACTATGTCTATGAAATTTTGAGATCTTTGCCATACTTGATTCAATTTGTTTCCCCTTGAATTGTCAGGGTAACACAGTATGTCCTTGTCTTGTTGGACCACCTCCCTGGATGAAAAATGTCTCTCCTCATGCATAACGGTTACAGGATGAAGTTATCTTGCAGGGAGGAATCTGTCAGTGCTGCACAGTCCACATGGAGAACATGGCCTGCAGAGACACCTTGAGATGTAAAGCACCTCAGCTGCATCTTGCATGAGATTCTCCTGCAGCCTACATGAGTTGCATGAGACAAAAACTCAGCACCACCCACCAGGACTCGAAGACACCAGGGGAGGTGTTATAACTATGGATTACGGTTATAACTGTGTCATATCTGAAAAATCTATTCAGCTTGCCTTTAAAGACATCCAGCACTGAAAACTCCACAGCTTCCTGATGCAGCTTCCATTGTGCTGAAATAGAAGTCCAGCCGCTCTAAGCATTCAGAAACAAATTATTCCTTTGCAGGTACACCTCTCCCCATGGCCTTCCCCTCCACTTTTCAGGTTTGAAAGCCTGCTATGAAATTCCAAAACTTACTGGTGCATAAGTAGATTGTTGTATTTAGGGAACATCAGCCCTTCCTTGCTTCTCCCTTCCAATGGGAAGAACTAGGATTGCCTTTTTTTCCTCCAAAATCCCTGCTGCGATGCAAAGCACAAGCACTAAACCCTCAGGTGTTTCTATCAGCAACCACTCAATTAAAAGAGAATACTTTCCCAATGTCTGCCATTCACACAGGTAGCAGAGAGCTCCTGAGAGGTCTGTAATAGAGAAGTAAGGAAAAAGAGGTGGGAAGGAGATGTTTCCAGGACTGTCCACGCACTGTTGGCATATCCCGTTTATAGGTGGCGTTAATCCACAGCTTGCAGAAGCCAAATGAAGCACAACAGCTTAAACTAGAGGCAGCCTCCCCTGAAAGAGTTTGTATTCATTTTTTAAAAGAGATTTTTATTATTATTCCGGCAGATCCAAACCACAGTGAAAGGTTTTGTTTCAACTTTATCAATCAAAGCTGAATTTTTTTTTTTTTGCAGAAACTGCATTTTCCATCAAAAATATTTTCAATTGACCCTTTCTGATCAAGTTGAATTGGTTTTAAGACTGTTTTTAACATTCCCTGTCAGTATCGGGATTGGTTTCTGTTTATTTTACATTCTGTCTAAGAAGATATAAAATCTGGTGCAGTTTGAAACTTTAGTAGTATTTTTATTGAATACTGAAATTATAGATCTGCCAGAGACCAAATTGTTTAAACAAACTTTCCAAGGCCTCTCTGAATGTATCTCCAGAGGCAGATTGAGAAGTCAGGCAAACAAAAGCTACTTGATTTTGTGATTCAAGAGTGACTTTTCATTCATATAAACTTAACATAGCCCAGACAAACACACTAAGCATTTAAGGCATGTAACAGTTTAGATATTCAGTTAAATAATCTAGTGGGTGTTACCTGTGTTACCTGGAAGAGCAGAATTGTATATGCTAGGAATGTGGAAAACCAAAATCCCCCGCTCTTCTCTTGTTCTTTTTGGACAGTCTGCAATTAGGAAGGTGAGAAAAAGATCGCAGTGTAAAATCATATTCTTTCTTCCAATGTTGTTTATACTGTTACATGTGGTTTCAAACGTGAAAACACATTTGAATAAATGCATATGTAATATGTTAGATTTGACTCTTCTATTTGCTGTTAGATTAAAACCTGAGTATTAAATGTTCAGGCAGGCCTAATAGTAACACACCAGGCATATTTGTATTCTGGGTCTTGGTTTTCACATCACAAGTGCTGATTAGACTACTCATGTTGCATCTGACCAAAACCTGAGCAAAGTACCTCAGTAACACTGAGGTCACTGAGCAAGTCCATCTCAGAGGAGGACTGCTGGACCAGCCTTTCACACTGAAGAGATGCATGTTAAATATAACCCCTCCAAAAACATTTTTAAGGAATTTTTACCCTGAATCGCTTCATTTTCAGGATAACACCATCAACAGCTGTCTTGGCACAAACTAAGATCAGAAAAAAGTGACCAGAGGGAAGAAGATGTTTCTAAAACCAGCTTTGCCATCCAAGCCAGCACACCACAAACGCCCTCCTTTACTCTCCAGGTGGTTTACGAGCCTCAGCTGACCTCAGGTCCCTACTCCAGACATGATTCATAAGTGAGTTGCAGTACACCACAGGGTATGAGGTTAATTAAAGACACTGGCAAGCCAGAGCAGTGGGTTTAGGTCAGTGCTGGTGTGATACGGCACTGACCTCTGCTCGCTTTCCTCGACCACCAGTGCCCACCAAAACACATCCCTCCTGAAAACAGACTCCTGCCATTTCTGTGGCCACTGTGCCACATCCAGTAAGGTAGAAAACCATTTATGTTCTCCACCTCCCATCCAAGATGCTTGGAAGGGACTTTCCAAGGGACTGCGTGCCCTGTTGACATGTTTACCTTTGCCCTTTGTGGTCTGCATACCTTCCCGGTATCACCTACCAGTGCACGATGATAAACAGGTATTCACTACCCCACTTCCTGCATAGTTTTTTTTGTTAGAGAGACTTTTACACTGTTATCAGGTTCAAACAGCATTGTGCAACAGCGTTTATGGGTGTGTGACCCCACTGTGGCTCTTTCCAGGCTGGTGCTGGGCATGTCCAGGCTGCACCAGGACCCTGATGCTCTGTAGCCCTTGTGCATGCTGGTGGGTGCTCTCCACAGCCTGGGGCACCCATTGTACCTCTCTGCCATGAGCAGTGGCTGTCCTTTGCTACATGAGGCAGACAAGCCCCAAACCCTGCTGCCCCAAAGCAGCTCCAGCCTCACAGGGAGGCAGTGTCTTCCCTGAAATCCTCCAGGTTGCCTGGCCCTCTCTGGCCTGAACCTCCTGGCACAGCACTTCCAGCAGCACCACTGTGCCTACACACGGGTCAGAGGGGTTTTATTATTTTATTCTTTCCATCCAAACCCGAAAGCAGCTGGACGATTGACTGCAGCAGCCTCAGCCTGCCCACGCTCCACATGGCCAATCTGTTGTCACATGCCAGGCCCCTTCCAGCTCCTTCCACAGAGAGGCGACCAGAGCCAGGAAAGTCCCCTCAGCAGTGTCCCAAGCGAGGAAGCATTTGGGGCTTGCAGCAAAAGCCCTTTGCAGCAGGTGGATTCAGCAATGAGCAATTTCCCTAGTGCAAAGCACTTATCTCAGAAGCAGAGCACTGAGTATACAACATAAATCAGCTTTCTGAGCGTTTCTCTCTCATCCTTCTCTCAACCCCTGCTGGAGAGGCACAAAACACTCGTGTTTCATGGTACCAGAGCTGCTGATTCACAGCAGAAACGAGCAATGACCACTGACCCAGCCGCTCGTCCACCTCTCTGGGACCACTTGTCATCACCCTCTGCAGAAGTCCAGAGCTGGGGGCACCTCCCACAACGCTGCTTTAATGGGGTGAGGAAAAGTCCAGCCCAGCCCGTGCCCCACTACATCATGACAGTGGGAGGAAAGATTTTTGCCTCGGCAGCTGAGAAATTCAGTGCGGCTGCTGGGGGATGTGCAGAGCATCACAAGCCAGCCTGCCACCAGAGCGAAGTCGCAGTGTTTTACCCTGGCAGTGAACTTCTTCTCTCATTTCCATTTTCATTGCAATATCAATTTGCATTTATTAAAAAAGCCCTTACCCTCCTCTCCAGAAAAAAAATAAAATAAAATAAAAAAAATCCTGATCTAAAGAAAGAGATTGGTTTACATAAAATCCTATTAGTTTAGCTGATTGCTTCCAAAACATTTCTGAGAAAGCCTTCCATTACCACACAAATGGTGCTGGGCCTTTTTGCAGGCTAACTGCTAGATAGCGTAATGATTTGGGCAAATATTCATCAAGACAGCTGCTTATGTGAGAGCGGATGTGAAACTGCCGCACATCCTTTAAGAAAAGCACAAGAAACAGCAGGTCTCAAAGACAACAGCTCCAACAGCAGCAGCCCTCGCCTTGCACCCTCGTGCCAGCCCCCCAGATGCATGGGGTGCACATAGGGCAGCCTGTGGGGTTGTGGAAAAGGAGGAAGGGGACCAAGATGGGAGGATTTGGCAGAGGAGATGGTGGTGGGCAGCCCGGCGATGTGAAAAAAGTGGGAGTGAGGAGTTCGTTTTGGTGGCTGGGCCTTTGGGTGGCAGGAGAGCCTCTGGGTTTGTACATGGGGAGCTCGCAGCTGGGGGCCTTGTGAGGTCTGCAGGTGCTTTGCCAAGCCAAGGCTGTCGATTTATGGGATAAGCACAGTCCTCTGCAGTCCTGTGGGTGCTGTCTGCCCCCTTCCTGCAAGCACAACCGATTTTTTTTAAACACTCCCCAGGCGTGTTTTGGTGAATCAGTTGGTCATGAATAAGGCGAGGATCCAGATCAAAAGGAACATCATAAGTTTGGAGAGGTTGACTTCAATCCTGAAGGTCCCAAAATCTGGGAAAAGAATCTGCACAGAACTTTTTTTTTTTTTTTGGTGGTGGTGGTTTGTTTTTGTGGTGGTTTTTTTTTGTTTTGTTTTGTTTTGTTTTAACAATCAAGTCATTGCCATCACCCTTCAAGCGAATGAACATCCCATTAATCTCAGTCACTGCGTACAAAGGGATGCAGGAATGAACTCTGCAACCAATATAATGCAGAAAGCCATAATCAGCCTCAGTGGCCTTAAAAAAAACTTAAAGGGGGAGGGGGGTGAAGAGAATTTGAACACTAAGAACGCAGCAAAAGTGAAAATTTAAACATTCAGCAGCTATTCCCTGTAACATTTACATGT
The DNA here is from genome assembly GCF_009769625.2 of Cygnus olor. Classification (NCBI taxonomy): domain Eukaryota; kingdom Metazoa; phylum Chordata; class Aves; order Anseriformes; family Anatidae; genus Cygnus; species Cygnus olor. Next base: position 70,800,961 of record NC_049172.1, on the reverse strand, counting down.
AATTTCCTATTCTGATAAGCCAAAATGGGAAGAAAATACAGAAGAGCTGCTGCACAAAGGAAACATCATCAGCCACTGCTGAAAATAAAATAAAACATCAAATCCCTGGGAGCTTTCATCAAGGGAGAGAGTCAATGGGAAGTATGAGTCCTGTGGCTGTGCCACGACTTCCCTGCGAGCAGCCGGGCAACCGTGGGCTCTGAAGGAGCTGAATTCTCCTGTTTGGGTCTGACCTGGGGCTCCTCACTCCAGGCCTTTTTTAAGAGCTTTGGGATCCAAATACATTACAGTAAAATATTCCTAAAAATAGAAAAAAAAAATTCCTTCCTCTATTTTCCAGACTTAACACATGATTTGGGGTCATTAAATGAGGCTTACTGGTGGTCAAATGGCACAAGAGCCCACCAGGTGCCATCCTGCTTTTTTGGTTGAGGTGATGCAAGGAGGTGACACAAGGAGGCACCAAGGGACCATCCAACAAAACCAGCTGACCTGACACCATCAGTGCCTGACACCATCAGTGCTGGTCTTCAACTGGCAGATACCTCAGAACATCTCCTCCGCCTGCCTGCTCTCAGCCGGGCTTTCTCTGAGCCTGGACATGTGAGCAAGGGGCAGCAGAAGGCAGCAGAGAAAAAACTTCCTCCCTCCCTGCACTTCAAACTCCTGCCCAGGATTTTCCAGCTGCAGCCTGTCCCTGACACCTGGAGAGAAGCAGAAGGGAGCCAAAGGGAAAAACAAAGAAGCCCTCTCCAAATACATCAGGCCAGTTGTGTGCTGGGATGAGAGGGAAAACCCTTGCTGGCTCGAGCCCCCTTCCCATCTGCTCCACGGAGGGGACTGGCCGAGGCAGCAGAGCATGAGATTTGATTACAATTATTATCTTAACGCAGAGCTGAAATTATTCCGAGCATGCAGAGCTTATGGGAGTAGGCAGGCATCCAAAATAACCTTTGGGCTGGAAACTCCCCGACGAAGGGACGGCACAAAGTGACAGACTTCACAAAATCCTCCCACGTCCACATCCCGCCGAGCGGGGTTGTCCCTGCCGGTCTGTGACCGCCTCCATGCAGCTCCTGCCTTCTCTCCAGCCTTGGCAGACACTCTGCTTGCAAGGAGGGAAAAAACACATTTATGGCCGAGGGACCATGGACCAGCTCAACCCGATTAAAGTAAAGTCAACGGCTGCCGGGCTGGGCTTCTCTCCACAGTCGGTTCTGAGCTGGTACAAAACGGGTACAGCTGCAGCACTCAGGTCTACAGCCCGGCTCTGTAAAGGGGTTTAGATGCCTAAGCAGCAGTTAGGCATCCTTGTGGAGTCCCACTCAGCTCCTGGGGTCAACATAAGTTTCTTTACAGAGATGAAAACAGCTTTATTTGAATGCATATTGCTGCAAACTCCTACAGGGCTCTTTGCGCTGAACAACACCTGCAGCTGAGGGGGTGAGAAGCCAGATGCATGGGGGCACACCACCTTCTCTGGCCACTCCTTTTTCCCCTTAAACTCCAGAAATTGGAAGTATTTACTACCCCCTTGCCTCTCATTAAATAAACCCAACTTCCTGGAGGCCATGCAAAGCTTTTAGTAGTTAGCAGTGCACGGCGAATTAGGAATAACAGGTTTGCTGGCTGGAACCTACCCTGCTGTACATCCTTGGCAAGCCCATGCACGAGCTGGATGGGTTTTGTCTCCGAGGAGGTTGCCAGTGGTACAGCAGGACTTGGGGAGCACCAGGGGGGTTTACACCATAATCAGCCAGTGTGCACACAGCTTAGGGGGCTGGCTGTTGGCATGCGTGAAGCGGGATTTGATTTCTCCCCTGAGTCTTGCTAATACCCAGATACTGCAAAGGAATCTAAACTGCTTACGCTATTCCAGGTGGGCAAAGCGCTGTGTAGGGTAAGAGCCCACATAAAGTCAATCCAGGAGAATTAACTGTTTCTTCTGGCTGTTATATCCCGCCTAATTCTAAATCCTCCAGGAGTTATTTCACCACAGCATCTGTACAACGAGCTATAAAATTCCTACTGCACCGACTTGGCCATGGGTACCCCTGCGAAGGAAATCCACTTAAAACACCCTTCAGAGCAATTCAGCCTTGGAAAGGACAAGGATAAACTGCAAGCAGGTCACACTGGTACTGCTCTGAGTTTTGAATGAAAGTCCCTCTCAGCACCTTCATGCCAAAGACTTATTTTTGTGAATCTTGAGGAAGGCACAGCCATATTCCCTCTTTAAATTCTTTCCTTCTGAACCACATTTTCTCCTGGTACTCGGAAGAGCAAATGGCAGTAAGACGCATGAAGCCTCCGTGACCTTGCCAAGCATGAACCAGCAGCCTCCCTGCTGGGAAAGGTTCTAGGAAAGGAAATCTGGGACAATGGAAGCAGGTGCTGCCAATATTCAGTTCTAATATTTCTGTCAAGTGCAACATGTTTTTGTTAGTTTTACCACTGCGTCAGACCTGCGAGCCCTGCCCACTGTGCCCAAGCTCTTCTCCAAGCAATCCTGTGCCCTGCCAATCTGCTTAACTCCCATTTTATTGTATATCTCTACAGCTCTAAGTGGTCAGAGAAAGCCCTGTCCATCACCTAAAAATACTCAACATCTCAAAGACATTTTTATATGTTTCAGGACTTTATAATTCTGTTTATGCAAGTACCAGTCCAGATTTCCTCATTTTGTAGGCATAAGAAAATATTTTTTGCTTGGTTCAATAAAACCATTTGTATTCATCTCTACTGATTCCACTATTGTTTTCCCTTGCTCAGCAAGATGTATATTACAGTCTGTTTAATTGTGTGTTTGATCTTTACTACTTAACCAGATCTATTTATCATTACAATGCATCAGTACATTATAAAGCTTTCAGGCACATTTATCAGCATAACAAAGCTCCCACTACATAAGAGTCCTCCAGGGAAATAAAGCAACAACGACAAATACTTTAATGCAATTCACTTAACAGTACAAATATTTGTAATTACAAAAATCTTTAAGTGTGCTTCTTCCATAAATGGCACATTTTTCTTAAAATTGCTTTCATAATGTGGTAGTGCCTCCCATTTATGCAGTTTATAGTTTTCTGACATTGCAGAAAGCAAGGCCAAGTTAGCTGGTTTGTTGTATTTTCCCTCTTGCTAATGTGAAGGCAGAACTCACATTCACTGAAGTGCTATTGAGAATTTGGTTACACCTAATAAAATGGGAACATTTAAAAAACACTACTGTGTGATTAATAACCGCTATAAATACATTACAGCGTGAATGCAGTGTTACAGATTGCTGCAAGCCACGTGTGAACTAAGTCTAAAACAATCAATTAACCATTAATTGTGATGTCTGTTAATCATTGATTAACCTGTTATAAATAACAAATACATTGCCCTTGCTGTAAAATGGGACCACCAGGCTATATTGCAAGGCTATTCATGTTTTTCACGCCTACCAAAGAAAAACGCGTGTTGTCAATCTGTTGTAATTTTGGTACCTTTTTTTTTTATATTTAACATTCTTGGACAGCATGTTGTTACTTCACTGGTAGGTAATATTTTTGCTTTTGTCTCATTGCAAGTGATTGCAAATTGAAGGACATCCCAGGAAGCTATCTTTTACAGCTGAAAATTGTCATGCCACAAGGAAGTCCTGGGGATATTTGTTTTATCTTATCACGCAGTGAGTTATTTTACAATTGTCTATTGTCAGGGTAGGGGCCAGCAGCATTTTTCAGGCCTCCAGCTAGCCTTCCAACTGCAGTGAAGTCTCCAGGCAGTGGCAGTGGGATACTCACCTTCCCCAGACCCATCACACAGTCAAAATAGCCAGAATTCCTCTAGGCCACAAGAACTAAAAATGAAATTATGAATACAAATATTAGAACATCAGCACTAAGATTCAGAAGTCAAGCACTCAAAAGGTAGCAAAATCCAGACTGCAGATATTTTGTGAAATCTCAGCATGGCCACATGAACATGAACGCTATGATCCTGAAATGCCAAGCATTGTGCTCTATTTTCCATAGCATTATATACTATATCCATAGCATTATATGTTATATATACATATATACACACTATATATTGGTCTACCATTCAGAAGACCAGTGCTCCATTAATAAAAGACTGGTTAAAAATCTGCATTGTGTGCGCTGTTTCTGTTTGGATCTGATGCTATTGTGTGATGTATAACCATTGTTACTGCACCTAATTTTAACACAGAGACATATTTTAACATCCAGTCTGCAAAACACAGGGAGAAGCAGAGGAAATCTACTTCTGCCCATGCTTCTCATTGTTCCAGAATGGGAAATTCCCACTGCATTCTAAAACATGGTACTTCAGATCAGTGTTTTGGAGCAAAACAGATTTGCTCCTCTTGAAAGATGAGGGAGAGGGAGACAAATGCTACTGATGGCCGCTGCAGAACCTGCATGTGCAGCTGATGAGTTTCACGTCCCAGCACCTCTGAGGAAGAGGCACAACCACCCCCAGGTGAGGTTAGCAGAGCAGTAAGGTGCATGGCCATAAGCAGTACTGTTAGGGAACAGGATGAGGAAGGGCAGGGCAGGCCTGGATGCATGAAAGCTCTCTGAATGGAGCCAGTCAAAGCACTGCTGTCACCACAGAGAGGAAGAGAGGGAACTGGAAACTTCCCTGAAAGGGCCCCTGAGGCAATTGAGAAAAGAAGAAACCAGCCCCTGATGGAAAGCTGTAATTTGAGACATCTCCAGGCGGCGAAAGCAGCAGGATGTATTCCACAAAATCTCAGACTGTTAGGACAACAAACAGCATAACCCGTGCACTAGCTTTGAAAAACATCTAGGGGGTCTATGCTGCCCTTCTGGTTTTTTAGCCTGCCTTCACACTTGTGCCTGGAAAATATTTGGAGTGGGGACTACTTCCAAATATTTATTTACATATTTCTAAATACAAAAATGCTTTTCTAGAGCCTCTCTCCCGAACAGGTGCGAGGTCTTTGAGCCTTCTGTGACTCAAAAAGGGAAACAGCACCCGCACTGCGATCACTGGGCCAGCCGACACCGCTTCACCCCCTGTCCCTCCCGGCTGTCCGCTCCGTTATCCTCTTCAAACTCCTTGCCACCTAGTGGCGTGCCCGGCCTGCTCCAGGGCCTGTGAGAGTGGGAGGCAAGGAGGCAGCAGCACCGGCACCAATGGATGTTGAATGTAGCAGGGAAGCGAGTGGAAAAACCCATGTGGGGCAGCCCAGGGCCAGGGTACAGGCCTGGTGTTACCCATGGAGCAGCGAGGGGGCCCGGAGGCAGGAAGTGGGGCACGTGGCGGTGGTGGGCTGGGAACAAGAGTAGGGCATAGGCCTCACCGCAGCCAAAGGTGTGCGTTAGTAGGACATGGGTGCCCACACGGGTCAGATGGGACCGTGCCATATCACACTGGGTTCTCCCCTCACGTTTCATGTATTTAACTTAGAGCAAGGCCCAGAGCACAACTGCTCTCTCCCAGCCCATTCATCCAGGTGAAGGCAGCAGCAGGCAAGCTTTCGCTCCCCAAGCTGAGCAAACACAGCATGTCTGAAAGTCCAGAGTCCTGGGGTAAATGCACTCAAAAATAAATTTTAAAAATTTATGTGTCGTTTAGTGATGTCCTAATAGAAACAGCAGGGTTGCTGCTTTCATCCTGGATGCTATAATGCTAAACCAAACACCTTTAAACAAAAACCACCCTTTCTTCCCAGGGATCTACCTCCCCAGAGAGACTGGATAGATGTTGAGGGTGAATTACCAGATGAGGATTATCAAGGCAGTTCAGCCTGTTTTTCAAAGACAGCACCAGCAGTCAGAGAAGTTTCACCAGCAGTCAGAGAACCCTCCCTTCTGGGGATAAATTTTCCATGGGGTGTAGGTGTCTGGAGACAGAGGGGATAAGAAGCAATACACACATGTACCTCTTCTGGATAACATTTCATTCCTACAATGTACATTTCCTAAGCAATGAAGCCACTTTGAAGCTAGAAATTGACATGAGAAGCTTATACCATACACACTTGGATCTGTAGAGACTGCCCCTGGTTTATTCTGTTGTATCTTTGAGCACTTAATCGAGATGATTATATGTGTGAAGAGCTATTCCTCCTAAGCTTTCACTTCGGTCACCAAGGAGAAGCAGAAGAGGAAGCACAGACAGGTAACTAGATTTAAAAGCAGTCACCGTCTGATGGCTAGTCAATGGCCTTTTCTAAGGGGAACAGGCAGCGCCTGCTTAGATCTGAATTCACAGCTGTCTTCACAAACTACTGCGAATCCCTGGTAGCTCTACTGCCAGTTAATCACAGATGATAACTAAAATGCATCAGGAATTGCATCAACATCAGAAACCTTGTACAACTTCCAGCAGCACTGGACATATCGAACAAAGTTCTCCAAATCGTAAGGTTTGGTTCCAGAGCCTGTGGCATCATGAAGCACGTACACCAGAGTGACACGCTTTGTTCCTGGCTGTGTGTGAAAATCCAAGTGGGAGAAATGCGGCAATCCAAGAAGTCCCAATTTAATATTGGTCTTAAATAAAAATCCCTTAGGATTTTATTTTTCTGTAAAATGGGATCAGATCTCATCTACTAGTTAAGTGATGCGAAATCACGCCTTCATACTTAGAACTTACAGAGGCTGAAAATGTCTGAAAATAAGCATTGAGTCACAGTGGAGATTTTTCACCTCTTACCTGTGCTTCTCATAATAAAAGGCTGTATCCTGTGCTTACAATGGCTGGTCTGTGGAAGGAAAAAAAAAATAAAGACAGTTCTTCAGAACATGAATTCTTGGAAATCTCCAATTTCAACAAACCGTTTCAAAGGACAGGCTTTCTTGGAATGGAAAGTGATGGCCTTGTAGCTAATTACAAATGTCTATCATTTAGAAATAAAGATAAATATATCATCATAACTTCTTCATAACATGACAAACACATTTCACATACATTAGACCTTTAAAAACATGAGAAAGCAAACTGACGGAAAACCCATACTAAAAAGAACTTGGAGGTACCCTGACTCTCTTTTAGTATAAAAACTACTGATACAGATAATGGCAAAATTCTTTCTGGAGAACATCAAAAGCAGATTCTCTTTCTATTGTGGTTTAAGTAAGTGTGATAAAATGCAGCACAGACTGAACTTTACACCAGGGCTCAACATTCTACTGAACAGCAAAGGGAATTTAATGGGATTTACTGTGATGCTTTTAAGGGTGCTGAAGAGCCAGCGCTGCTGCTTGCTCCATTCCTGGAGACGGGAACATGCTGCAGAGCTGGCAGCTGTGTTGGAGGCAACTGGCTTGAGAATTTAACAAATTGCATCGGGTGGGACTTTCTGAAAACTGTTGGAGGGATTTGAAAACACAAGTCTGAGATGTCCGGTCCTCAGTAGATCTATTTTTAGGTGTTGATTTGCTGCCCTAACTCCTAGGGTTTGACCAGGGAAGACCAGCTCCATAAGCTTTTCCCAAGCCATACAAGGACTCTGCTTTCACTGAACCTACAAAGAAATAGCACTTCTGCTGTCATAATTGTCTGCTTCTAGTACATCATATTTAATACATAAAAAGGCTCCTTGTGGCAATTTAACAATTATGTTCCTTTTTTATTACTTTAAATATTTGCAACTAAAACCATATTCATTTAAATGCGTTAAAACAACAACAAAACTTCCTTACTTTATTTCTTGAGCAGAGTCATTGCTTCCAACTGGCAACCGCTTGTCCTTTTTAGGCAGCATATGAAAGAAGGGGATAGAGATGTAGTTAAGACTATGCAAGTAACAAATGTCTTCAATGGATTGGCACACTCAGAGAGTGATCCACATCAACTTGGAAATATATCAAATGCCTCTAATTGTCCCAAGGCCATATTTCATCCTGTTTATGGTGGCCTTGACACACAGTGTCACAACACCCCTAAAACAAACAAAGTTCCATCAAGAAAACACTCTGTTACAACTCTCAGCAGAAATGTAGAGGCAAAGAAAAATGCTAAGACTGGGCTTGAAGAGCCATAAGTGTCTCTGTTGAAAAGAAAATGGAAATTCCAGATGAGGAACTGCATAACGAAATACCAGCTGAGAGATCCCAGGGTCAAAAGGGGATGGAAAAGATAAAATATGGGGTGTAGTGAGGGATTGTGCATAGAGGTCAGCCAAGGAGAGCTAAAAAATGACTGGTCTGTATTGAGCTGGAACTCCCAGGCAAAGAGAAAAAGTAGAACTGACCAAATGACTTTTTTTTTTTTTTTTTTTCCTAAAAAAGGGAAGAATTCCAAAAGTAACATTCTGTGTCCCTGAACATGAGCGGGATGCATTCTGCAAGAGGCAAACACACAAACAGATGCAGATGATGGGATGAAAGCAAGGACGATCTACGAGAACAGGACTACTTCAGGCACTTGAGCATACGCACAATTTGGAGATTCCACTATTGTTGAGGTAGGTGCTCAGCCCTACCAAGCCAAATACAGTCTGAAGACTGGGAAGATGATTAATCAAGTTCTTTGAGCACCTGTAACTTTGCAGGAAAACAGATTACCAAGGAAATTGGAAAGTCAACAGAGGCAAGGAGACAATAGCTTAAAGTCTCAGAAAAGATTGAAAATCCTATAATTTCATCTGCAGAAGATAACCATTTTCAACCAAGAACTATGCCATTCTAAAGGACAAAAATAGAGGGCCACAAAGGAAAGGATGTGCAATATTGTGTATCTGGTAATGACAGAAACTGGAAAAGAAAACAGATGAATAATACAGCTTGGTCTTCCTGGAAGATGTGTCACTGACCTCAGTATAAAGGAGAACTGGCTAAAATGTAACCTCCTCGCTAAATACAGGTCAGTCTACATGACCTCATGTTCAACATGAAACAATAACTGAAATTTAGAGCCAGGGAAAGCCAAATTAAATAACACAGTTTAAAATTATAGTGAGGGTTATTTTGCATTTAAACAAACTACCAAAGAAAACAGAAAAAAAAAAAAAAAAAAGAAAAAAAAAAAGAAAAAAGCTTGACATTTTAATATAAAGACTAGAAATCTTTCCGAAATATTTACTTATGCCACAACAAGATATCAGGTTTAATGAAGAAGTATATGACATTTACAGCTTTACAAAGTGGTCAGGCAAAATGATCTAATATTACTCTCTTCCCTTAAAACCAATGACTGCTTTCCCCCCCTTTTTTTTTTTTTCCTCTCCAATCTATGAAAGGTAAAAAAGTTATAGGGTGAACTGAATGACTAAAGGAAACACTGGCAGTACTGCCTTACTTCAAGCAGAACAAGTGACATTATCAAAGTGTTCACTCAAATCAAATAAAAGAACTCTTTGGTCTGAGGCAAAGAGTAAGTGGGTAACAGCCAGATTACAGCAGTCCCACTCATTTGGAAAGCCAGCCTTCATCTTTTGAGGTGGGAGGCTGCACAAGAAAATAATAGAGGATTTTCCTCTAAAAAATAAATATAAAATTAAAAGAGACTGAAGGAAAAAACCTCGAGGCCTGTTATAAAGCAAGTTGAAGTGTTTTAGCCTGAATGGAAAAAGCCTTCACTTGATATGACCTTTAAATGATCTCACATTTTGGATGAAAAAACAGTTAATTAACAAACAAACAACAAACTGAAGGAACTTCAGGACTGCCTCTGATACTCTAATTAGAAATCTTTCCCAGAGCCTCCCTGTTGATAGACATCTTTTCCTAATCCCCATTTATGCTTGTCTGTTCATGTCAGCATTTCTTTAGCATTTCTTCCTCCTCCTCAGCATCTACTTACTATTTATAAAGTCTTTTCCTCAAGTCAGCCTTTGCTTTAAGCTAAAGAAACCAAGTTACTCCCATTCCTCTCACCCAACAAGCCCCCCAGACCAGTCATTTTGAGTCTGCATTCGCTGTTACTTCAGCTAGAGCTCATCCTTTGGAAGATGCACGAGCAAAACTACGGATCAAATGCTCCAGGTCCTGAGCAGCATCACTGATTCATTCCTATCCCTACCAAAAATACTTGGTCTGCCGCGTCTTGTGATCCCACTGCTTTTTTCCACAGCTGCCCCACAGTGGCAATGAATCAGTCCTACCATGGGGAATCGCTTCTGACTCCTGACAAATCTTTGACTTCCAGCTACATGACTCTGTGTTTGCACAACTGGTAACTGTCCACTGCTACCAGCACATTCCTTGATACCATCCAGCTCTTGTGCAGACTCCAGAGCCTCCTCCGTACCTACAGTCCTTGAACCATCAGCACTTCCAGTCTGCTCGGCCTACTTCTTAGCCAAGATCCTTAATTCAGGTAACAACAGAAACCAGAACCACTTTGACTACTTCCCCTTTCAGCAGTCCCACGTCACCTTCCGTTGCCCTCTTCTGCCATTGCCACTTGGTGTTTCCCTGCTACCTTCTGCACAAACTTTATTTAGCACATACTTTACCAGATGGAGGAAATCGAATCACATTTCCACAACCCAGCAAAATCAGTTGTAAAAGATATTAAGGTTAGTCTGGAAAAACCTTTGTTTATTACGGTACACTTTTCCAATTAGTCATTTACTCCAAACCTTTCATATTTTGAAATCCAGTATTTGCTCTAAAGCTCTTCAGGTGGTAACCCAGAAGTCAGTACACGTGGCTCTTGTCATTGCCTGGATGACTTCTCCCTTTTGCTCCAACAGAAGAAGGAAGCTGGATTGCTCTCCAGCACTAAAACTGACCAATATATCTCAAGTACCAGCATAAAAGCAATGATCATGCATTACCACAGTGGCAAATCCCTATTACACCCATCAGTGCAGTACTTCAGGCTCAAATCCTGAATAAAAGCTTTGCCTGAACAAGCACGGATGATGGCCTGAACACGTGCACGGTTGAAGGACAGCAAGCTTCAGGGCTACTTGCTGTAAATACTGGTGTCTTCATCTTTTTTCCATTTATTGATTCATTGGAAACAAAGCTTGCTTACATATGCTGTGTCAAAACTGATGCATGAGAAGGAAAAAAACTCCTGGTTTTTCTCTAGAAATCTGCTTCCTTTGCTAGCAAGACTGTCAGCAATTCTCAGCAGCCAGATGTTAAATGTTTGGTTTACAAATGTTAAAGAAGCTTCTGCAGCCCTACAAGGAATCATCTTAAAACGTGAATTACCAGTGAAATATGAAAATCCACTTCAACTGCAGGAGATCGCATTTGATTTTTTGCACCAATGTTTTGGCCACAAAGCCGACTAGAAGCCTCTCTGCTGGGATAACCTGCAGTTTACAGCTGTTTTCTGGTATGTTTCTGGAACGACTTTGCCATCAAATAAATCATACTAGGTGACATCTTGGTCTCTAAAAGGAAAAAACCTTCCACTCTTCCATGGAGACAAAATTTTACTTTATGTACTCCTTGGGAACAGACCCGCAATTATCAGCCTTTCTTGATTTGCAGCCTCCTGATGTTTTCCTAACAGAAGTGGAGGCGGGAATGGGAGACAAGAACTTTCCATGGATCCCATAAGAACTGTTCAACAACCAGAGGCAGGCAGTTACTAATTCAGACTAATGATGAACACGCAGGTAAGAGACAACCTACCAGGTTTATCTCCAGGTTCACTTCTCTCCCTTCCCTGTCTCCTTTGTGCTGCAGCTAAACTTGCTCGTTACACTGTGCAGGGATGAAAGGACATCCTGAAAGGAGCGTGGTAAGGCCAGAACAGCTTCCAGATGAAAACCTGCCATAAGAACACTTCTGCCTCTGAAACAACCTCTTGCAATACAGCAAATACAAGCACGTCCTGCTACACACTTCCATCATCAAAAAAGCAAATAAAACAATGGACACTTCTCACGTTGGACTTCGGCAAAAGACGTTTATTATTATTATTATTGTCGTGTTGCTGTTGTACCTGCTCTGCTCTGCCCACAGTGGTAGCATAAATGCTGTTACCATATTGTAGCTGATGATGCCGGTGTACAAATCAAAATCCATCTTAATTTCAAACTCCATTAGAAACACAGGAAAAAAAGATCAACATTTACGAAATGTAAAGGGAAAAATGGTATGGAAAGAATTTTTTTTTTTTATTATTTTTCAAGCTTCCAAGACGGTATTACAAACAACAGAGAGCAAAGTAAAGCTAGAAATGAAATACTTGACAGCATCTGTTTAAAAATTACAGCTAAGAAACCTAATAAAAGTTGAATAAACAGTTACTAGAAATAAAAATTTTTACACATATGATATTTGTCTGGGATTTTTATTTCTTTAAAATAATTCATACAAATGGTTACAGTCACAAACATGATTTTAACCAAAAATATTGCTAGCCTACCACATTACCAGGAAGGAATCAATGTAGGCAATGAAATGCTGCTACTTTTCAGTAGTCTAGTGCCTTTTTCGCATACCACCAATAATATATACTTTAACTGGTGACAAAAAGCACAATGCTCGTTTATACAAAACCTTTTTTTTCCTCAAAATCTCTTTGCAAGGTTGTCTTCATTTTGAAATAAGGGAATTCATGCCAAAATTAGGAGAAACGGTTTTTCTTTTGTTTACTAAATTATTCTAAAAAATAAGACAAGCAGGTAGAAAAAACAATGCACTGTGTGGCGTAGAAAGAAAAATGGGAAAAATTCATTGTCCTGAGAAGTTTGCCAACTGCCTCATTTTTGGGCATGTTTTAAAATATAAAAGAAAAGATTTTTAATCTCAAAATTGGTTTGTTGAATGCCTCCCTTATGTTTTTCCTTGTTGACAGCTAAGCAAACAAACCCTTTTTAATGTTCTAAAAACTGTACACAGACAAGTACATTCATGATATAATTAACTACTAACTTCTCTTGCTTAACAAAGAACCCATAGGACACAGAAACAGTGAATCAGTCCACTGGACAGGGACAAACTACAATTTATACGGAGGAAAAAATGCTTCCAAATCTTCTTTTTGTCTCCCACCTTTTCCTTTTATACTGTATATTGGACCAGTTTCTAAAACAATAATCGTCTCCTCCTGTAAGTTCATGGTTTTGCCTTTAATCAAAATCCAGGGTTTTGTGTTTGGTTATTTTTTTTTTCCACACGCTGAAGTTGAAATCTCTGATGTTGGGAATGCTGTTTTCATAGGCTACAATTGGTCGCTCGGGTGGTCTCTATCAGCTTCTGGTTTGACAGTTTGGCCGGGGGAAGGAGCATGGGGCGGGTGGGCTACAGCAGGGAGGCCGTGTGATAAAGACATAGGGTTGGGGACTATTCCTTCTACTGCCGTAGGTATGCCAGTTGGAGCCACGCTTACAACACCTGGGGGATACCTGCTGAGAGAAGAAGAGGAGAGCACATGTTAAAACCAAGAGATGGCTGACAGGAAAGCCCACCTTGCCTCCTCCTAGAGGTACAGAGATGTTTATTTTATTTTCAGACCAGTGAGAAATACTGTTGGTTAAGCTCACGATGAGATACCATATGTGGATGCTGTCAAATAAAGCAAAACATGCTGTGTTTCGCCCAAATGAGAAATAAAGACTTGCTACGATTTGCTTTGGTTTGTTTTTGTTTTTTTTTTCCAATTTCAGATTTAATAGCAAGATTGACAGCATGGCAATGGAAACAACTGCTCTTCTCAAAGTATATCTCAGCATGAAGCAACTCAGGCTAGGTCTGCACGATACGTATGTCCTCTGGGACTGTTCCTCAAGTTGACCTTTGGAAATTTTTTTTCAATTTTGAAATTTCACTGTTGTGGTCTGAAAAACTATTTCTTTAGACTAATCTTGCAATCAGAGCTTTCTGACAGCCCCCTAAAAGGGGGATCACACTCACACTCTTGAGAGGACAAATTCACACCTATTACACCCAAGATTTTTATTTTTTTTTAAGCTCCAAACTTGCCACAGTAGTTGTCTGAAAGAGAACCAGTACTAGCTATACAAAGGACAAAGTGCTTTAGGCAGACTGCAGTAAAGAGAGATGCAAACAAAAAAACCTGTGGAAGGTTTTTCAAGACTTCTTACTCTTTCTGGATGAACACCACGGTCCTTTTATAAATTTAATTTTAGGAATTTTAGGAATTTAATAAACAAAACACCCTCTGATTTAGCTTGATTTTATGATGGCTCTGATACTACCAGGCTAAAAGAAAATCTTTCCCATCTACTGTTTCAGTCCCCACGTTCAAATGGAATTGATGAATACTTGTAACTCATGGTGCCTATACATAAAAAGAACAGCTATAAACAAATGACTTTTCCAAAAATGTTTTCTCTTTAGCCAAGTACCTTGGTCCCAGCTTGCTGGCCCATGCTGGCCACTTACACTGCCCCTTTGGTCCCGTCCCCCCTACTCCATCAAACAGCTGCACACTTACCCCTTCTCTTCTGCTGTGTTCGGCTTACTCAAGCTCCCTAGTGAGAGCGTTATCCGTACTGAAAGCCTAAACACACAATCCTGCCACTTACTCATTGTGGCATTTGTTGGCCTAGTGTTTATTTAAAATTAAATGGAAAAAAAAGCACATGTAGTCTAGGCAAGCTTTTTCAAATACCACATTGTTCTGCAGGTGATTTTCCTCTCCTCTGAGTTCCTCACTGAATCCCTCAGGGAATTTCACCCCCTTTCAGTAGCATCTTTCCTAAAGTAATGCACGTTTGTACTGCTCACCCCGAGTCCCCTCAAACCGATAGCAAATTAGTGCAGAACTTATGTAGAACAGCCAGGAAACTCCAAGGAAAAGCAGGATGAAAGCCCATTTATCTGTTCTTTTTTCCACCACAGAAACATCACGGGACCTGCTTTTTGCAGACTCTGCCAGAGGGGCTCAGCATGGCTATATGATATGGCACAGTGACAATAAAGACACAGTAGTCACCATGGGAAAGATTCCTACAGATCCTAATGATGGCTGTTACCTGGGATGGATAACCAGGATATGAAGGACCACACCACCTGTAGGCCAGAGAACTTTGTTCCCACTTGTACACGTATTTGCAGGGCTTCCTATGCTAATTCCTTCTCCAGAGAGGTTCCTTAGAATTAATTTGCAGTTGCTAATGGAATTAGTTGCTTGTTTCAGTACTTCAATTTGAATCTTATTAATCAAATTTGCTTCAATTCCTATGAAAACTGTCTGACTGGGTATTGTTTTTATTTATTCAAATTTAATTTTCAAACAGCTTATCTGTTACTCTAGGTGCTTTGTAAAAATCACAACAAGAAATGACAAGAATTTCTGTTTATAAGCCCAACAGAGCAACAACAGTTTCCAACACAGACCCTCACTTTTTTAAAACCATATTCCTCGAGGATACACACGCGGAACAGGGACAGATCAGGGCAAATTCTCCATCTGTGTTTCCCTCAGGAAGAAAAGTCAGAGCTTTCCCTCCTGGAAGTGGGCAGAACGAGATGAGAAGCACTAGCAGTTATCTTACGGGCACGGGTAAGCAGTCCAGACTACACATCTGTTATTCTGCACTGACTTCAGATATTCTTTCTGTACATAAAAATGATCCCCTTGGACACTGTGTTATTCTATCTGCCAGCACCTCTCCTCAGAAGCAAGCTTGCACTTCATAGAGTTCTTCCTAATCTTCCTCCTCTGGCAGCACTAAGTCAAAACGGTTTCCACGTAAAATGTCCACTGAATTAAATTTTTGAAAAAAGCAGGAGAGGTCAGTTACGTCTCATCTGCTACTTCATACTCTCCCTTCCCCTTTCCCATGCGGTCTTTATGCAGAAAATTACAGTAGTCCTCTTAATTGGAACTGAAATGCAACTTTAATTTCCATGTTAATCTCCTGTATTTTTTTTTAATTACAGAAGCACCTTTCACTACATTAAGCACTGTAAAAAAAACTGAGTCTGCCCCAAAAGCACTTAAAATTCAAGTGCCCAGGGCCAGGCCGAGAGGCGCTGGGCACAGCCCGGGGCCCAGGAGCTCCATGTGAGCACCAGGCAGCCCTGCTGGGCTGGGCGGGGATGGAGCCTGGCACAGGCTGCCCAGAGCCTGGGGGGCTCCTCCTGGGGGCTCCAGCAGCCGCCTGGACGTGGGGCTGACCACACAGCTTGGAGTGGCTCTGCTGGGGCAGGACTCGGAGCAGAAGGCCCCAGAGGTCCCTGCCAGCCTCAGGCAGTCTGTGGTTCTGTTAAGCACCTACCCTATGTTACATTACATGCAGAGCCTGAAAATGACCAGTGAAATACCTTGGTGTGAAAAAACTCCTGAATGGTTACCATTATCTAACTGCTCTCATCCAAGTACCTCTTATAGACTGGGATAGTCTCGTCTTCTGCCTGTTAGAAGGCAGAAAGATATGTCAAGATGTCTATAAATTGTACAACTACTGTTTACTGGCTGTGGTATTTCATTTTTCCTATAACCTGCTCTCTCTGTGACACAGAAAATGGCAGGGTGTTATTTAGCAGGCGGCTCAGTAGAAAATTCACAGTAATAACACAAAAGCAGGGTATATTATGCCGCTTCACCAAGACTATTACAAATATTTCCTTCTCGGGAATATTGTTAATCTGCATTTATGGGATAGGTCCTGTTAGCCTAACCCTTTTTGTTGATGGGGTGTCTTGCCTTTTGCATAGCAAATGGTTTTGTTTTCCACAGGAAATGAAGATATTCAGAATATCTAGATTATATTCTGCTGATGAATGCTCAATGTTCTTTGCTAGCGATATCTGATAATTTAAGAGCTCTCTCCTTTATCAAAATTCAAGTAAATGATATATCCCAAATTAAATAGCCTTGTTAGTTTTAGTTCACTGGAAGAGCTATTTGCATTTTTTAACATATAAATTATTATCCCAGGTCTTATCTTCTAATGCAATTACATGACTGTGATACAGTTATTAGCACATCTGAAACATCACACCGCTTGTGAAAGGCTCCACAACTCAGCTAGTTGAGCATAATCTTGCATTGCAAAAAGACAGAAAAATTTGTTTCAAACAACCAGTTCAAATTCTGTACTTAAAACAGCTAGGAATTAAGCACCAGCAAACACTGCTACTGAAACCTATTTCTTCATAAAGCTTGAGCTTCAAGTTCCATATATTTTGTACTGCACAAAATAACAACTGCTCTAGCCCACACTCAAAGACCACTCTATCAGCCCTCCAGAAAGCAGCTTTCAGTGTTTCTTGCATTACTCTTATGTTTCCCTCAAAATTGCCAAAGTGAGTTCTCTTCTGGATTTGAAAACAAATGTGAATTCACAGTTAACTTATGATTTATTTTATCCTTTGAAAAAACTGACTGAAACAATGTCTACAAAAGGCATTTATTTCTGTGCTTATCCTGCTTAAATTAAATACATATGGTCTTTACCTTGTAAATCGTTAACTCCCCAGACGTTCCTAAGTTAAAATCCATTTCTAACTGTGAAGCCTGCTTCTGGTGGACTTGTGACTCCCCCCAAAAGGGAACAAGCAACTGCACTTTATTTGGGCACACAACCCTGTACTCAACTGCCACGACATAGTTGGAGTTATTACCCCCAGTTCAGGAACACCTGCCAATAAGCCTCAGCTGCATTCAGATATGCCCCGAGTAGTTCAAATCGAAGTCAATGAATCCAAATGCTGTGTGGAAGAGAATATGTACGCTTGAACTTTTCACTTCAGCAAATAAAAACAGCCTTCTTCAGATATTTAGGGCTATGGGTACTTTTCCCAAAAGTAAGTATCTTGACATGCACTGAGGTATGTGCGTGTTGATCAAATCAAAGTTATTCTTTTCCTTTGATGAGCTTACAGCTACTGCTGAGGAGATTAAGGCAGAGGGTGGTGATGCTCCCTCTGTCATCTCTCCATCACTTTCTGAAGAGATTGCTAGAACTCCTTGGGACTTAAGAGCTTTGCCACACTTCTCAGCACTGCATGGTTGGGTTCTCATACGGCGTAACACAAAAAGAATTCCTACACCCAATAAAAGTACGGGACAGTCCTCCTGAAGAAGGACAATGATAAGAAAGACGTATGAAGAATGAGAGCAGAAAGATTAGAAGAGGTTAAAAAAAAGGTATTGAACTGCCCCTTCCCTCAAGTTATTGCCTTTCAGCAGCTGTTTGTAGCTTTCTCAGTCACTTCCATCCTACTTATGAGTAAATACCATACTTGAAGTTAAAAATTGCAGACTTTTTTATTAATAAAAATTGCGTGAAGCTCACTACTAGGAAAATCTGCTGCTAGGACAGCTGCTAGGGCTAAAGGGATAGAGAAAGACTACCAAGCAAAGTAAACTAAAATACATACTCAATGTGGAAAAAATTACCCTTTTCTACTGATTATTAAAAGCTGCTTTCACAGTTGATTGAGAATGCATCGATTAAAACCCTCAAATGCTTGTAAAGAACGTCTTAAAAATAAAATGCAAAATTTAGAAAACACTACTTGAAACATATTTTCATAAACACCACAGGCTATTCCACTGTATTCATTAACTGAATTATTTGTTCCCTCGTGTCTGGAGGCCACAAAACACAGAACAATACTTTATTACTGAAAGTCTTTCTTTAACCTATTGCTTTGCTCAGAAAAAAAGAACAAAAACTTCCATTGCACTCACTCGAGATGACCAGAACTGTTTCAGTGGAACATATAGAAGACTGTATATTGTTCAGATACTACTAACCACAAAAAAAAAGATAAGAAAAGGAAACATACTTATGCACTGCGTGACTGCTTTCAGTAACTAGCAAAACAAGATTATCTTCCTGAACGCAACAATTACGAAAACAATACAGTTGAAGCCTGATCCAAAGACACTTCATTTATTAATATAAGGTCATTTCTTTATTCCAGAATACTTACCTTTGACTTAAGCAAGTATTTCTTTTACACCTGCAGCGTGCTTACCTGTATGCAGCACCATTAAGCTCTGGATGAACAACTCCGGGATCCATGCTGGCCCAATGTGTAGCTGCAGTCAAATGATCTTTGTTAACACAGTTTTTCAGACTGTCTGGAATACGACCTAGGATGAAGCAAGGGAGAGGGAGGGAAAACAACAACAACAACAAAAATTAAGTATGGTATATACTCTCAATTTATCCATGTTAAAAACAGAGTTATAAACATTTGTGTATTTAAAATACATAAAAACAAATTAAGAGATCATTTTTGATCCTCACTGCTCTCCTTTTGCCTGGGACTTAGTTGTTAATGTGCAGCTTTATTTTTATTTCTCTGTCTCTCTTTACTATATCCTGTTCTTTATATACATGGTCTCAATAAAACAATAACCAGTAAGATTCATACTTCCCAAGAACCTAAAATTTGACTATACAGCATGGCTGTATATGTATTATTATATAATAATAATACAATTATTATATATAGTATACAGATAGAATCCAGATTTTCTTTACGTCAACAGGAATGCTTCCACCTATTTCGACAGAAGATCAGTTGGAGCCTGTGTTTTTTCTGACATCTGTTTTAATGTATTCCTTCTAAAGTTTAATCTTGCTGTGGATTTGCACATACGGAGGCAGAAAGAGTCAAACTGAAGACAACCTCTGCTTCTGCTGGCAACAGTACTCCAGGAACACTTTCAAGACCTGACCTAAGCATTCAGGCTCTTTGTCTCAAACTTCCTATTGGAAATTTGATTAAAGACTTACTACTCATTGCTTGCTCTTTCTATCCATCAGCCAGGCCACGACGGGGCTGCAAAAAAGACCTTTCACAGAATCTAGGTTATCTAGGGAACACTATCAAATAGTTCTGCCTCCATGACCTGCACTTTATATTATTAGAACATCCCATATCTCCCATGCACAACCCAAAAGGGCTTCTTAGTCCAGTATTAGACAAGGTAAGGTAAATGCCCCATTATGAGTGTATTTCTACCATTTCCCTGATTAGAAATAATTTTCTAATTTTACTTGAAATACATAACCACTTAATCTTCTACCAAAATTACCCATAAATTTAAACAGTATCTTTCTTTTTTTGATGTTTACCCTTCTCAGACGTTTTTTGATTGCAGTCATCTCTTCCTCCCCATCCCACTCAGCCTTTATTTTGCTGTAAGGCATGCTCTACTAGTCTCCCCTTGCAAAATATTATTTATTTTAAACTTATTTCATAATGATATTTTCACTTGCCATGCTTGCCCTCTTATTTCTTCCATTATTGTTTTCAGCACTCCTCCTTATTTATTATTTTCATATTCAAGGATATTGGATCTTTGCTTCTTGTTTTTACTTTATACAGAACATCATTGACTTTTTTGGAACAGCAGAACAAGTTAGCATTTTTGTCTTCAGCATGCATTGATTTATTGTACACCTTTTTCCAATTAGTTTCTCTCTCAACACCCTTTCTCCTCTTTGTTCCCCTGTGGCGTTTGCACATTCAGCTTCATCCCACACTTCCTGTACCTTTCCTACATTTGTTTCACTGCAATTCATTGTCCTTCTCACCTCCCTAATGTTGGCCTTAGTTTGATCCTGCTACAAGCCATGTGCAAACACTGAAGCGATGACAGCTTCAATACAAATCAATGATTTAGATCGCTGATAGCACAATCTCAGACTTTAAGAAAATATAGGCCTGTCTTCCCAGGCACATACATTTGGGCTATTGCACAATATTTAACCTAAAACTAGCTCTGTATAGCTGACTCCTGTTTTCAGATCTTAGCCCATTAATGCTTATTTGCACATCAATCATCCCCCAAGTAGCTATGGTATGCTGGTTTGTGCAATCTCTCCCAGAGCTATTTGGACACTTGTAATAGTTATACAACAGCTTCATGAATGTACTATTCGAGTTCTTCTGGAGGACAGGCACAAAGACTAATTCCAGGAAAAGGATGGTCAGGCTCTTCAGGTTACCTCTCAAATAGAGAGAAATAGGCCTGCAAAGAGCAATTCGGATCAGGAGCTTTAGAGGTGCCCTTCATCACCATCCAGAGAATCCTCTTCTTTCATTTCTATAAATGAAACCGAACCATATAGCCTCTCTAGGCACAAGATCCAGGACAGGCTACTGCTAGTGGTTTTTGTACAGCAGAGCAATGTGTTGGCACTGAACCATTCTCAAGGTGACACAGACAGCCCTTCACGTCTGTAGAGCATTCAGCCTGTATTGCCAAGGGGAAAACAGCAAAGTCCTACTAAAGAGAGAACATTAGTGCTTAATGAATCATTTTCCAGCATGAAAATACTCCCTTTTATTTTAGGCTAACAAGGGATTCAAACCAAAGCCAAATGGCTCACTCTTCTCATTTTATTTATTAGCAGTGCATGTTCAAGACATAACTGTTTTTTTCTTATGTGAACAGTTTACAATTACATGGCAGTTATACAACAAAGAGATTTTGTCCTTTAAAATGCTGGACTTCCTTAGCAATGTTTTAAAAAGAGGAACATCAAAAACAGAGTACCTACCAACAACTACTGAAAACTTTGTTTTGGTGTAAGAATGAGTTGTGACATAAGCCTTGCTTGGAGCAGCATGGAACTCTACATGTTTTATCTTCAAGTATTACAACCTTAAAGAAACTGAAATTTCAGACTGTCCTCTAAGACAAATTTAGATGAAATTTGGAAAATACAAAGAGAAAAGAATAATGGAAAAGAAACTGCTCTTGAGGGGACATCTATGAAAACCTATGGAAGATGCCAGCAGTATCTGGATGACTTGCAGTAAAATCCATCACATGGCTAGTATTTACAAGCAACAAAAATAAAAAGTTTTTTTTCACAATTAAGCACACTTCTGTTATATGGAAAAAATGTTTCTTTTGCACTTCCTGCCTTTTCTTTGTACTTGCAATGATCATCCAAAATTATCTGTTCCAGTGCTGACAACAAACGTGGTATTTGCTGGTTTCTATGTCCCAAATACTAAAAGCATAAACAAAACCTGAGTATGGTTCTTTTCAGCATCCTTCATGACTGAAGAATGAAAATGTCTGTTAAGACGAAATACACAGTAAAGGAGATAATGAGGTGAGTTAGTACCTGTGATTGCCCTTCGGATCTCTCGTGCTGCTTCCTCCCGCATCTCAATTGAGGCTTGTTCACTATACCACGCTGCATGTGGGGTACAGATCAGGTTTGGTGCATCCTTCAAGGGGCCCTGACTAAAGCTAAATGAAAATTTAAAACAAGATCAAATGACAAAAAAATATTGGGGGTGTAGGGGAAGGAAAGGGGTGCAGGGGGAGATCCAGAGGGATTTGTATATACATTCAGATTAATTTCTACAACAGAAAAGAACTGCATTTGTATTCCTTGTTGGATTTATTTTAAATTCCATCAATTAATTTAATACACTATTCATAGTATAAATAAGTAGCAATCACCTCTCATTGACTCAAAGGGTAGAACCTATGTAAAGTAGCACTAGCAGAAATATCAGCTTCTGTCCAATGCGCTTATTGCTAACTACAGCCACTGCCATTCCAGTACTCGTGCAGAAATGCATAAAGCAAGACCCAGATCAATTCAGGATGCCAATCTGTTTGTCCATCCATCGGTTTTACTTTTATTGCACTAACTTTGCTATCTCAAAGGTCTGACACTTAGTCATTACAAAATAAATCTAACAATTATTTGCACGTTTATTAACGATACAAGCTTATCAATCAGCATCAACTTTTTGATAATTCATTTATTTGTTCTGCTATTTTAAACTATTTTTTTCGTTCCTGTTCTGTATAGAAACTCCAAAGAAAGAAGGAAATTTACATGATGGACTGATTATCAGGGAAAGCAATGAATAAAGTGCTATCACAAAATCAGAGTAAAAAAAACCTGAAAATAGTGGAAACTTGCTCCTCCTACCTATTTTCAGTTTTAATAATCTTACAGTCAGCTGCAACAACTGTAGAACAAATATTTTAAGACATAAGTGTGTATTCAGAGTTGGTAGGAATTCATAAAAGTATAGATTACATTCGGAGTTTAATAAATGTCTGAATATTTGGCAAAACTCTTGAATAAAGAGGTGCATGCTGCGATCAGATAGACATGCAGCACTGAAGCCAAAGGAAATTGTGGCTGTAATCCTGCAACTGAATCTCTGCAGATGGCATCTCCATGCAGTAAATGGGGCTTCCTACAGGTGCAAAGGTCTGCTCGTGCAGATCGGAGATCTGAATTGTGAAGAATGTATACCGCTGAAAGTCTCTTGAGCTGTTAGACTCTGGCTTTGCCCAGCACTACTGCATTGTAATGACCACATTTAGAAGTACATGAATGCAGGGTATGCATAAATAAAATTAAATATTTGTGATGTGGCATTGTGTCTCAGCAGATAATAAAAATTCTACCTAAAAGGACAGTGTTGCTATTTTTTTTATTGTTCTATTCTCCCTTGCAAGATGATTCAAGAGAGACTGTCCTCTCTCCAGTCTTCACAACCTGCCCTCGGGTCTTGAATCTGTTCCTCTTCAAAAAACTACATGGATTGTTTCTGTTAAAATTAACATTTCTCCCTGCCCAGACTGAGCATCTGAAAAAGGCTTGTCACGTAAAAGCACTAAGCTAGTGCAGTCTATTCTCATAATTCAGAAGTCAGGCTCAAAATTCCAGGACATATCAACAAGGCTCGTTTCTGTTTAGCAGTGCTGGTATCAGAATACCAATGCCACTTTGGGAGTGGTACGTTTCTGCCCAAAACACTGGACATGCTCAGTGTCATTCAGAAAAGTAAGGCCAGTGCTACCAGCACTGCTAATGACAGCAGAGTTACTACTCTCTTGACAAAGAGAAAGGGTAAAAGAAAACCAAGCCTGAACTCTGACCACCTTTCTTCTTTTTTTTTTTTTTTTCTAACCTCTGATGTTTATGGCCTTCTTGCAGAGGGAATCTGGACAGAAATTATGCTTTTTCCTCCAGAAAGGTGTCATAAAGTACTTGTTTCTCACACCAAAGCTCAACCCTTTACCTTCTAAAAGCCTGTTCAGACATCATCATTAGTTACCTCTGGAGTTTCGTCAATGACAAAGGAACACTTCCTCTCAAAGCCAGGACACAAAGCCGTGCCCAGCACTAGAACTTGTGTCCCTGACATTTCTACTGAATAAACCCATTGGATTTTGTATTTTATTTTAAAAAAGGCATTAATCTTGGATGTCATTTTTTCACTTCTGACCATATACACAAGCTCCATCTACTTTTGCATTAGTCCAGTGCTGCACAGATTCATGTTGCTTTACTAAGGAGTATTTAGCTACCAAATGAAGGGAAAACTCATTTACTTGTTGCTGTTGATCGTATCATGCACTACGACTTAAAAATAAGAAAGTGAACAAAATAAAAAGAAAAGAAAAGGAAAAGCACCTGAATGGTTCTGACTCATGTACATCTAAGGCTGCCCCTCGTATCCTTCCTTCCTTCAGGGCCTGTGCAAGTGCTTTTTCGTCTACTAACCCACCTCGAGCTGTGTTGACCAGGAAAGCCCCTTGTCTCATCTAGGGAAAGTTAAAAACAAGAATGATGAAATAAAAATAAATGAAATAAAATCGTTGTGGCATTATTTTTTTACTCAAAAGAAGCATCCAATACAACAAAGGCTATTCAGCTGATTTAACCTGTAACAGTTGTCTTCCCTTTCCATTGGAAAGTACCACAAAATGTGATGCTTCTAACATAAAATGCTATTTCACAGCATTTAATAACCTTGTTTCTTTTAAGTAGTGTCTTTTTATAGAAGCTTTGTTTCATATATTGTGCAGTAACATGATCAAAAGATACAACTGTGCATATGAAACGGACAGATCATTTTATGCCTTTTTATTCCACTGTGAAATTGCATGAGACAGAAACTACAGTACATTCTTAAACAAATTCATATTTTGTGGTTTTAAACTTTCACACAAATAAAAGCCTGTATGAATTTTTCAGAAAAATCAATGCTTTTGGATTTTCAAACACTTTTCCCTTTAGTTGCCAAAACACAGTAGACCTATGTTTTATTTATTGTTGTTACTTCAGCTTCCTCCTCCCCATAAGACTTTTGAAATAAAGGTCTAAAGAATTCTTACGTTATACAGTTAAAAGGCATGAAAATGAATTTGGTTGAGAATGCTGTGTGCCCAGGAGAGAAGCTGTGTTGTGCATTGTGCAGATTAGCATTGTAGATGACACTGTGTGGGGAGAGCTACAAGAATTTATACCACAATATATCCACAACATGAAAACAAAGTGGAAGTTTAAATAAGAGAGATGGTACAGAAAAAAAAAAAATCCCTACATCTTGCTTCCAGCCACCCTAATGCTTCATCTTTTACCAGTCATCTCATACACAGCTTCTGATCTCAGAAGCATTTCAATATATGAAGGTAAGCATATGAAGAGCAGGAACCATGATGAAGATGAATGATAAAAATCCCATTTTGAACTGACTCCATCTCTCACCATAAGAAGAAGAAAACTCCAACATTTTGACACCACATCAATTACTTAAAGCCTACACAGCAAACTGAAGCTTATGTAAATGGCTCCTTTCTCTGAAAGGGATTCAAAATGCCAAATTCATGAACAACAAGGAGGTTTGGATGAAAGTCAGCTACAAGAATTTTTTTTACATGAGATCATTGGATATATTAAACAATTAACATGCATATGCTTGCAGTGAAGTTTGAAGAAAAAAAGAAAACATATTTTACTGGCCAACTCACTAGCTTTCATCTGTCCCTCCCTCTCCCCATTTGCAGAGACTTGGGCTTACAGGAGAACATTTATTGGTCTGTATAGCAAAACCAAAGTCCATTTACAGTGGAATTAAGGGATACTTTAGTTTTATGCAATTAACTTGGGAATTTGAGCTGTGAGGAAATGGTGGCATGACCTTAAGTTGGTCGTGCAACAATAAGGCGTTCTTGACGGGAGCCATCACTGCATCTCCACTCAGTAAGAAAGCTGTGAGAACTAGATTAAATCTAGCACAGGAAGGCTCACCCAAGCAGCAATCACACCTGTTACACAGGCGTGCCACGTAGGCTCGTGGGAGCTTATACTGGCTTCCTATTTCTGTGTTCTTGGAAATGGAAGAGTAATTTTGAGGTTTAAGTACAGCCTAGTGCATTCATATGCGCTTTGAAGAACTTGAAAATTTTCATCAGTGAACCCTGTTAAAATCTTCTGTCCATCCATAATAACCTTAAGTTTTCATCTTCAGGATTATTTACAAAACTCTAAAGCTAGTACTAAGACAAGCCCAAATCAAACAGAACATGGACACATAAATGCATTCTAGTGGGAATGAATTACGTGACTCATGACAAATCAGAAGGGTGGATGCAGCTGGAGGTGACCCTTTACAATGGGTGGAAGCTTGAAAGAGAATGTCACAGCTAGAACTGCTGACAGCTGTTAGTGTTCACCTGCATTAAACCTGCAGAGCTGCTTTAAAAGCGTATTGTGTTTAATTGCAGCATCATCTTCTCCAATTTGTAGAACTGAAACGATCTCAGTTTCTCTTAAGAGCACTTGATTACCACGGGTTCAAAAACACAAGCTTGAAACACTTCTCTGAGCTGCTCTGGAACTACAAGGCCATGCATGACGGCTAGGCAGAATGCTGACTAATTAAAGGGAAAGGCCACTGAAAGAGAAGACTGGCACCAAATTTTCAAAGACGTTTTAAGGCTATGTGATTTCAGATTCTAAACAAAATTCAGGGCAGGACTTTAGGGAAATGAGTTTACCTGGTCTAGGGGAAGGTGTCCCTGCCCAAGGCAGGAGGGTTGGAATTACATGATCTTTAAGGTCCTTTCCAACCCAAATATTCTGTGAGATGCATCATACTTCTCCACACTTTGTTTAAAACCTGGTTATTACATGAACATGCAATACTGGGTAAAAATGGCATGCGATGCGCTCTAAAAATTTCAGAGCAACTCTAGCATCTGACAGCCTCAGAAAGCTGTTCTGCTCTTTTCAACAGATATTCAGAAGATCTGGTCTACACAAACCAAGCAGTCAAGAATGATCTGAGGTAGTCAGGTTTTCTGGTTTTCAGAGCTGGGTAACATTCACATCAGCTGTTACAAAATAGAGTGCTTCATCCAAACTTTTATCCAAAGCAAAAACTAACACTTTAACCTAAGCTTCTAAATAAAGGACAACAAGTAGCAAGACAAATGCTTATGATATCCTTCCCAGTACAGGTTTTATTATATGCATTTCATTTCAGATGGTATCACTCACTTTTAACCTCTTTTGTTTGCTTCTCTGATTAATGCACTAAGCACTCTCCAGAGCTGATCCCATTTATCCACCTCTGCTTAAAAACTTGCTGTGATAGACTGGCCCAAGTTTCATGGCCCACTACAGTGACTACTGCTAAGCCTCTAAATGGTGCTGCTGAATTCAGTGCAGTTGTGTTTGGGTTCAGATGTCTGGACATCTAATCATAGAAAAAATATATATTGCAATGTATCAGCAGAGAAGGAAAGAGAATCTTCAGGGCAGGGTGACAGAGCTCAGTTATCTGAGTGATCTGCATTTTAAATTTCTGAATTTTTGAAGTTTTAAAACCCAAACCCTGATTTTACATTGGGATGGGTCTACAACATCCCTGAACTCTCAAATCAAGACGTGATATCATCAGATGCGTGTAACATATTCAGTATTTGCTTCAGTTCTCCTAACGTTCAAATGCAGTAGATTCAAACTATTTCTCAGAAACCAAGCAATGATTTTACTGCAAAAGAGTGCAACTGTCACTGTAACCAACACATGCATATACTACATGTATAATGAACATAAAAATAAAAAATCAGTTACTATATCATTAGGATTTCTTTCCTGCACACTATCTACATCTTTAAATCTATGCTTTATTTCCTACTGTTACCTACGCTGAGGTTGGAGTTAGAACCTACAGATTTAATAAAAAGCTTACTGTTGAATTAGGCCGCAGTGGAGCAGTTTCTACACGCCTATATTCTGAAGTGATTTTAATATTACCTAAAGCTTTAGGGAGAGTTTGGTACTAATTCAAATAGGCCTGATTTTCCCAAATAATGCGATGCTGGAAATGTGATCGACCCGATAAGCGCTCTGCAAGCCTGGGCACTGAGCACAGGGGGGCGGCATTTAGTCACAATCCCTCCGTTATGCCTGACCATCCCAACCGAGGGAGTGAGACAGAAATGCTACCTGCAAGTCTAGGTAAAGGAGGTAGCTACCAGAAGACAGAGGAAAAAAGTGCATAAACGCAACTTAATTAAATCCGAGCAACATGGAGAAGAGCACATTATTTCCACAAGTGCAATGTTACTGAGGAAAACAGACAAGAAAAGCAACGATACATAAGGCACCAGCTATTTCCTAGTCAGTTATAAACCTGCTTAATCTCAACGTAGGAAAAGGGAAACTGCTTTCAAATGAGAATCTGCACGTTTACATAAAGCAACTCTGTACAGTGTGAGCCACCGTCACCTGTGCGGAGGGCACGCACAGAGATTATTACCTGCTTTATAGTGAAGTCGTTAATAAGATGATGATTGTGTTCGTTCAAGTTGCAGTGCAGGGTAACACAGTCACTGTGGAACAGCAGGTCCTGCAAAGTGCTCACCCGCTGCAGTCCCAGAGCACGCTCCATGCCATCTGAGAGGTATGGGTCATAAAAAATCACACTGAAGCCAAAGGCTTTGGCACGTAGTGCTACTGCTTGCCCAACACGCCCTGGAACAAGAAAAGATGGAATGAGAACAGATGTGAAGCAGCTGGTGTAAAGCACCCTCCTCCTTCCCACTGCAAACGCTTCCATCAAGTGATACCATTTTGTACAGCAACTGGAAGGGGATAAAAAAGAGGCGCCTCCCATCCCACTCGAAATCCTCGTTTAGATGAGTAACGTTACATCGGGACTGCCTCACACAGCCTTGCTTGAAACAATGCATGTCTGCACCTTTTGCAACCGGGGATGTGAAATGCCAGGAGATGCCATGTAATCTGCACTAATCTGTGTAATACAAGGGCCTGCCTGCTGGGCCTGTTTATGGTAAAACGCTACTGCTTGCGAACACATCCTGCCAAGGACTTATTCTTACCCATGACGGACCAGCTGGCTTTAATAAAAAGCTATAAAATTAATCCTCAAAAATGGATGCAATAAAAGATAATTTGTTTAATCTGAAGCTCAGTGATTCTCAGCACACAGGATCTCCTTTCTGCACTAGTATTTTCTTTCATTTTGAGTAACATCCTTTCAGCACTAAAATGCCTGTAAGAATCCTGTCATTTGAAGCTTTTAAAAATTCTGTACCCATTTACTTAAATCATAAATAAATACAGTCCATCACATGGCACCTAGTTAAGAAGAGTGCAGTACCATTCATCATTCACAATGCCCTTAGCTTTTCCCTGTTCATCTTTCCTTACTGTCGTATTATTTGAGAGAGCTCGTGTTTGAAATTGCTTTTTGGGCATGACTCCATGGAGATGTGCATCAGGAGGTGTGTATTTCCCTTTGAAACACTACCAGTAAAACACAGAAAACGAGCAAGTATATTCACTGAGTAAGGATATTTTGAAGAATGAGAATGAAAATTCTTCAGTTTAGAAGACTACACACTAGTTATTCACAGTAAGGTATTACAAATATTAGATAAAGACATTTCAAGAGTATCAGTCACTAGATAGACCATAATAATCACGTCTCATTTAAAAAAAAAGAAAGTCAACGAGTTTTCTTTTGTAACATCTGAGCTTGCTCAAAAAAAGAACCTAATTAACACACGGAAATCCTGTATCTTTCCAATTGTGCTTGAAGAGATTTCCCTCTGCTTTTCAGTTTCTCTTTCAATAAACTTAAGAAGCCACAGGAAGAAAGGGTTTTTGTTGATCATTTAACCTGAACACAGTTGTTCTGCAGTGCTTAGGAACAGATGTGCTTGGAATATTAAACAGCGTGTCAATCTGATGGGGGCTGTCTGCTTTTCTTTGGGGACACCAACTTAAAATGCTCTTCAAGATATTTTATTTCAATACCTGTGTACATGTTATTTGTTTGCTTTTCAAGCTGTTTTTTAAAAACATTAGTAAGACTATTTTCAGCACAAACACTATTATTTTCAAATTTTGGCATGTTCACAGCTCAGGAAATCAGTCACACAACTGTAAACAATCTTTTTTTTTTTAAAGCTAGCAGACCGCTTTTACTCTAGCTCCATTCATTTTCACATGCGACGTTCTGTCATCTGTTCTTTTTCACACTCTTTACAACATTAATACCTGAGGGGATTCATGGCAGAGAAATCTCTTACAACAGCTTCTCCATTTAAAACTACACTTTCCATTCATTGCAGCCTGGCCAATATACTAAAAACACTCTTAAATGTGATCAGTTTCCTTTTGAAACACTCAGGAATCACATGGCGAGCATCGTCATATTACAAATACTTTATGCGATAAAATCCTCCATAAATGACAATTCATATTTAGTCACAGTCCTTACACAAACAGACAGTTGGACATTTGCAATTTGCCAATTCCTCGTCAACTGCAGTCAACTGCAAGCCTCTGAGTTTTCTTCCTGCTCTGAAAGCCTTCCATTACACATACGACTCTTCTGGGCACAAGGGGTGGCTAAAAACCTTCCTCAGCACTGCAAGGACAGACCAGTTCAAAAAGCATCCCACCTTCGAGGCAACTTTACCTTAAGAGCATATGTAACTGCTATCAATATTCATGAGACTCGGGTGCTTCCAAGGAGAGGTAAATTCAGAAATACAAAATATTAAGTAAACTTCTTGGTCTGTGGTAACGGAAGGACACACAAAATGCACTCTCCATACAATTCCAAGAGAGGAAAAAGCGACCCAAGCCTATTTCAGACATTAAGAGATTTATATAAAGCTCTCGCAAAGCCCATTCTTCACTCCAGTCAAACCAGCAGTGTGAAGAGAGACACACGAAGAACTCCTCAGTCTCCTGTTAGTCGGACTCAGCGACTTCCCCCCGGTGTCCTAGTTTGCAGGGTCTCTGATCCTGACCTTGACACCAGCCTGATCTGAGCTCGACAATTATAGGAGCTGCAGTTGGCAATGATCCCTACCCAGCCCCTGGGCAAAGAGCCTGCATCTATGCTGGTATTACAAAGTTTTATTAAATGCCCTTGGTACCATGGAAATGTTGATGAGGTGCCTGTAGACTTCCAAGGAAATAAGAAGTGCTCACACTTAGCAGCTCTTTGCAACAGCTATGGGGAATCTGGGCAATTTTTAATCCCTCCTGGAGATCTCTGATACATGGCTTGCTTCGTGGAGCGTGCTTTTTTGTTGTATTTCCTGGTGAGCACATTAGATGAGCTAGTAGGACTGCTACGGGTGCCACTTTTATTGCGTGGCAATGCCACCCAACTCAAAGCTCACTGTCTGATGCGCTGATCGGTGCCTTGGCCAGCATCTAGTCAGGATGTGGAACCAGTGAGACAACACAGCAGGTGAGGAAAGACAAACTGAGTGATGAACGCTGATTATGATGCACTGTCAAATGGATCTGGAAGAATTTCACCTCTTCTGAGCGAGGAAATGCATTAGCTATTAGTCACCAGCATTTGTAACTGGGAAGGAAGAGGAAGGGAATGTGATTTCACAGCCTTCGCTGCTGCAAAATCATCATTACAGCAGAACCAGCTCCAGCTATCTACTCATCCAAGTACTTACATACTGCTGCTCATAAATATTCTTTAAAAAAAAAATCTAAAAAACACACAGCAGAAATACCCACAACCTAACTGCCTGGATAAAAGGTGAAAAGGTAGCATTTTTTTCAGTGCAGGGCTTCCTATCCAGGCTTGCAAAGCTTGTGACGCATCGCTTGAAATATAGGACACTGGGTAGCAATAAAGACTAAAAGTGACAAAGACAGCTGTTTAATGATGTGATATTATTATTTATGTAAGGCTCAAAGAATCACACACTTCAGAAAGACAGAAAGAAACACAGGCTCTGCCCTGAGGAGCCCAGAGGCTAACCAAACAACGGAACAATGACGGATGGTATCCAACAAGCACATGAAGGGGGCATTATGCTGTTGAGTCTTTGCTTATCTCCAATACAAGCAGAGGATGAGAGATGGGGTTAACTTTAAAGGAGGAGCACTGAGTAATAGGATTAAGCAGGATAGACCAAGTGTCAAAGCAGGAATATGCATGAGAGGAGGCAAAGAAAAGAGAGTGGGTGATGGAAAGAAAAAGGCAAGTGAGTCATGAAACTTGGCTAGACCAGTGGATAAGGAAGTGAGTAGCTGGAGCTCTGGAGCGAATGACATAGTCGTTCCCTAGCGCAGAGATAGGCAAGAGCTGGGATGCTTATCTTCGGCTAAAAATAAAAATAAAAATTACAAAAAATGCCCAGGAACGGATGTGAAGGTCTGGACCCAGGTGCTGCAGCAGCAAAGTGATGCAATTTATGCAACCCACTGCTGAAGAAAGTTTAAGACAAGAAGATCACCACATAGCTGGGGCTGAGATAAGGGATGATCTCAGAAGCTTGTACAAGAAAGGACAGAAATGATGACACTACACAAAGCTGGAGGAAAGAAGCAGGACTTAGGAACAAAAGATGAGAACAGTTCTGCATGTGCTACATTCACTTCATAGCCTCTTAGTGGTTCAGCTGCTCTGATGCTGACACATCCTAATAAGACAATTACAAATTGAGGCAAAACTACAGATGTGGGAAGAGGCCACTAGTAGAGAAACATAACCTAAGGGCAACAGTCTGTTGAACATGGTTGTAAATACACATTTTAGATTAAAACTGGAGATAGCTACCCTCTTGTAGTGATCTGGAATAGGGAAGGGAGTATGTCACAGTCTAAGCATCTCAAGTGCCCAAAATGCTAAATCTAGCATAGCTGTATTTCCACATCTTCGAAGATTATGCTTCTAAGACTTCTTCATAAATACATGTCTATATAGGAGTTTGTTAGAACAGGAGCTCAGTCACAACACTGTGCATATTCATATACATGTGCAAAACCAAGCAGTGTACGTGTTCAAACTTTAAAACATTCACTTCAAAAGCTGTGAATATTTTATTGAAGGAAAAGAAATAGGAACAATCAAAGACTACAGAAAATTGTTGGTTAATAACTGCAACAGAAGTGTACCTTTAAAATCAGAATTTACTAGCCTTTTACTATACCATGCACACAAAAGGCATCTTTAAAAAAAAAAAGAAAGCAGAAACAAAACAAAAGCAAAAAAAAAAAAAAAACCTTAGCACCTCATGCAGCATTACATACATACTGGCAATCTGATTATCCAAATTGTTTCTCTATACTTTCCAATCATTCGCAACAAAAACAGCACACAGAAAACTCATTTAAGAAATTCAGTAATAAATGAAGGCTTTTTTCTCAGCTCAGCCTGGAATTAAAGCGTAACACAATAAACACAATGCCAACAGGACAGATGTCTCCAGCAAATTAGCACATAGCATGTAAGCGAAGACTTAAGGTTCAAAAACTTGATGCGTATTTCCATTTTTAAAACACTGCAGGTGATTTGTCTATTATTTATGTACAGATGCTGTGACTGCGAGTGCGATAGTCATGTTTAAATGAGGTGCATTAATACACGGGTATAGATTTGAGAAAGCAACTTCATGACTAACTCCTTGAAAGTCACATTTTAAAGGCAGTTCTTTAAGTGTGAAAACGCTTTCTATTGCCTTGTGTACTCGTTCAAACAAGCGGTATGTAACGCCAAGCATTTTCAGATTCCAAAAAGTAAGAGTTCGTGGCTTGAGATATCTGACAGCAATGTGTAACTGGAACAGTCATTAAAGTATGATGCCCTGTTGTCAAAATCGTATTATTAATTCCTGCAGATGAATACCATGGCAATTACATCCACAGTCCATCAGATCTTTGATAAGACAAGCACATGACTGAATAATTTTTATATAGAAACTGACTTGCTTGTTTTTCTTCTCTGCGTCTGTAACAGACAGCAATTAATTCATCTCAAGCAAGCTTGTCCATCTGTTAGATGCCGAAACACATTTAGGGACGTTCAGAGAGGTAAGTAGGTGATTTTATTAGGTCTGGAAGCATTTCAAACTTTCTTGTATTTATTTTTCCTCTCATTTGAGCTGAAATACAGATTCAGATGCAGCCCAACCAAATGCAAGAAATAACTGCTCTGCAGGCTGTTACTGCAGCAAGCACTTTTCAGACACATTAAAAACAGCAAAAGAAAAACAGTACAAACAGAACCAGGTATGACAACAGACGATGAATACAACAAATACATGTGACAAGGGTTTGGAGTAGCAGGATCCTTGTCCTGGAAAAGGGAAGCGATGGAGTCTTACAAGCAGCGTGCCTGACACCACCAAAAAGATGTCCAGAAGCTCAAAGAACTGAGGAATATCAACAGCAAAAATTGCAAAAATAGTTGTCTGAGGGAAATGATGATGCCTATAGGGAAAACATTTGAGATATATAAACACCAGGAACAAAGTGGTATTATACAGAATGCTTGGCATGGAAAGGAGCGAACTAGTGTTGTTTTAACAGCTCAAATCCTCATAATTTTTTTAAAGCAATGGGAGGCGAGGAGTATTAAACCACCTCAGCAGCCAACATACCTAATCCAATAATGCCCAAGGTCTCCCCTCTGATCCTGGCAGCTCCAGAAGCCACTTCCCGAATCTGTTCGACGCTTTGTACTCTCGTGCCTTCTCGCAGAGCCTGGTGAAGCCAGGTGGTTCGTCTGTACAGGTTCAGAATGTGGCACATGGTAGAATCCGCTGTCTCTTCTACTGAGGCAGCTGGCACATTACATACTGCAATCCCTGCAAAGAATGGGTGGAAAGGATACCAGGTTGCCAAATATTTCTTACTTCTTCCTATTTGATGGCCATTCAGGAGCATGATGTTTAAACTTACAGGTATTCATATACCAAGTTTCTGACTGCAACGACTGACACAATACATGACAAACCAGTTTGTAAATACTTGTAAAGGTTTTATTCTGATTTTTTTTTAAACTTTTGTTTTTCCAAACTAAGGCAAACAGCAAACAGACTACTGAAACCACAGAAGTATATGAGATGTCAGGCAGCTTAGTAACCAAGCTGATGTCTTAGTAAGCATTTTACATGCACACTGGGCTACGTGCTTTGAATAGCAGAAAGAAATATGCCTTTCTCTCCGCACAAAGCCAGTAAGGTTGAAGATCATTGTTTACATTTCATTGTGTGAGCTACTTTGCACTACCGAGCAGACACCCTCCCAAAAGCTATCTATACATTATAAAAAAGATTAATTTAAAATGAAAGCAACTCTTACAAACCTTCATGATATACCTATTATTTCCAGTACATATATGGGTAGTAACAACACAGGGAGGAACGATCTGTTTCTTGTTGCACATGGGTTTGTGCAGTTGCTACAAACAGAATCCAAGTCCTTCCCTGGTCCTTCAAATTAAAGAGAGAACCCATCTAAATATCAATACAGAAATACAAAATCTGCTTCTGCATGGTATGGAAAGATAATGCAAAAGTTCAGCTATTAGGAAACGGACTTAATGGTTGAGAAAGGTGTAAGATCAAGAAACGAAAAGACCATTACAGATTTCCACAGACAGTTGTGGAAAGTGGACTGATCCAAGACTCACGATATTCCATTTTTACTTCAAAAAACAGCTCAGGCAGCCAGCAAATGTAATTGCTTGTCAGTCACCCCATTCTGTTTCTCTTGGATAAGCATGTACTTCCAGTACACGTACAGCAGTGAAGCAAAATGTTTACTTGAAAAAGTTTGTGTCCTTTCTATTTACTACATTCTCCCTGTAATCATCAACTCCCACTAATTTTTCGCTCTCAATCCGGTTGACTGAGATCACAAACAGCATACAGTATAATTTCATGGTGGAGAAAAAAGTGTTTTGTGTACTAAAAAAACACCCTAATACTGTTTTCACTGTCTAGTTATTTAGGTTTTACATAAATAAGTATTCAGTGAGTCCTCAGCTAACACCAGTATATCTTGTGAAGCAAGGAAGAAAACCCAACATGCTCTTTCATGAGAGTAATAACAATAATCTGACAAATAATAAGCTTATACCGAATTTATCTGTTTTCCATTCAAATGCCTTCCTTCTTTCTACAGCCAAAAGAAGGAAGCTGCAGACCTATTTTTCTTCTCTCTGCTGAGTCACTGCTCTATAGGCTTACACAAAGATAAAATAGCATCATTTGCTGGATTATTAATCTTGGCAGTCTGCTAACATCAATGGCAGTATGAAACTCATGGTATTTTAAAAATGAAAAAAGAGCACGAATGGGAGAAAAAGTACAAGACTGAAACATAAAATCCCTTCAAGTGCATCACGTTAAACAGCTGCATTTGTTTATACAAAAGGTCTTTTTCATGGAGCAAAAATGCAGGTTTTAGATGGCAAAACAAATTCAATAAGCATGTCTCCTAATGGCTGGCATCAACAAAAAAAAAATGGTTTAAAAGGACCTTAAGTTATATTACATATATGGGAAGCTAAGGAATTCAACTCGCCTTACACCTTCCTCCCTGTAAAAGGTTTCCCCTTTTAGGGCAAAGTGTGAAATAATTTCTCTCCTAAGTTGTACAAATTTCTTATTCTCTATTTTCCCCCACCTTTAAAAACAGCTAATTTATAAAAGGCAAAGGCATGGTAAACCACAACAAGCAGCTGGATAGAGACAATGATATGAAGAGACATTTCACACAGGAAAAGATAACGCACTCTTCTCGTATCTAACTGCTTTTGTGCTCCTTTACCTTTCCCCTTTTCCCCCTGCTTTCAGTGATTTTGTGCACAAGTTCAATGGTGAAAAACTCAGGAGTCATAGAATGGCCTGGGTTGAAAAGGACCTTAAAGATCATCTAGTTTCAACCCCCCTGCTCTGGGCAGGGTTGCCAACCACTAGAGCAGGCTGCCCAGAGCCGCATCCAGCCTGGCCTTGAATGCCTCCAGGACTCTCTGGGTAACCTGTTCCAGTGCCTCACCACCCTCTGGGTGAAAAACTTTCTCCTAATATCTAACCTAAATCTCCCCTGTCTTAGTTTAAAACCATTTCCCCTTGTCCTATCACTATCAACACATGTAAACAGTCAACTGGTGTTACCCTTCACTCCCATTTCACTTGCAGTTACAACTCGAACATGTTGTCTAGTCAACAATTAATAAACTGAAGAAAAAAAAATACCAGATCTTCAAGCTTTTATTCAAGAAACACCTGTTTGCATCCATTTCAAGAAGAGTAAAAGCACTAACATGAAAATAACACAATGGAAAAAACTGGTAACAACTCCACCAGTAAGCTCCCTGAAAATTACTCGAAAAGTTACTATGAAATTTCAGGAAAATGTTGTACTTTAAGGTCTAACTTTGTATTATACTTCAAGACTGAATCAAAGCCTTTTTCAAAGAGCAATTAACTCACAGGTTATCTCCTTGAGATGCATATTCAAGGAATGGAAAGAGATTTGTCCCAGTAGCGATGCATTAGTATCTAATTCCAACTATTTTGCCCTAACTACTAGGAGAGATTTTACATTGTAAGCCTTCCAGCATTTAGCGGCTTTTGAAAGAGTGGACAATTCTATTTTGTAAATACTGGAATGTACAAACAGGATGGGTCTTAACTGTGTAACTCAGCCTAATCACAATGTGATTCTATGAAGGATTAGGCATGTGGCATTTACCATGCCATAGGAATGAGAATGTCCCAAGTCTGCTATAATGTGGCTTGAATCACAGAATCATAAAGCTTGGAAAAGCCCTCCAAGATCATCTGGTTCAACCATCCCCCCACTACCACTGTCACTCACTAACCCATGTCCCCAGGCACCACATCCAACCTTTCCTTGAACACCCCCAGGGACGGTGACGCCACCACCTCCCTGGGCAACCCGTCCCAATGCCTGACTGCTCTTTCTGAGAAGAAATGTCTCCTCATTTCCAACCTGAACCTCCCCTGGCACAACTTGAGGCCATTCCCTCTAGTCCTATCACTAGTTACCTGTGAGAAGAGGCCGAACCTCAGCTCCCCACACCTTCCTTTCAGGTAGCTGTGGAGAGCTGTAACATCTCCCCTGAGTCTTGCATTTGAATTGTAAGCCTGAGTTACCATCCAGCATGGAGACCTGCCCAAACAACCAACAAACCTGTGAAGATTTTCCTCTCATCAGGGATTCTCTACACAAATCAGACTCATGATGGCTCTGGGGTTTTGGATCTATACCTAGGTTTTGGGGCTTTGGATCCAGGATTTTACCCCAGGGCAATCTCTACGTACATAATATGGTTTCTGGGGCTCACAAGTCAGGTACCAAACTTTGGCACTACTTGAGTAAGTAGGAACACAGCCTTGTGCATGCCTTCAGATCTACCTGTTCTTTATAGAAACTCATGAAAAAGTTCTTAGCCTCTGCCTGCTGTGCAAACTACACAGCCATTAGACACTGGTGATTATTTTACTTTCTTTTACTGATAAGCAGACCCACAGTACACCTCCCCACTACATCAGTGGGGCTATTATTAGGACTAAGCACGGTCACACTTATTTGTTTCCAAGATCTTCATAATGGGAAACATATTTATTATTGAAATATGTTAGATTAGATATTTGGAAGAAATTCTTTACTCTGAGGGTGGTGAGGCACTGGCACAGGTTGCCCAGAGAAGCTGTGGGCGCCCCATCCCTGGAGGTGCTCAAGGCCAGGCTGGATGGGGCTTTGGGCAACCTGGGCTGGTGGGAGGTGTCCCTGCCCATGGCAGGGGGCTGGAATTAGATGCTCTTAAAGATTCCTTCCAACCCAAACCATTCTGTGATTCTATGATACTTGATAATTTCAACCTACTTAGAAAAGAAACAAAGAAAATGTATACATCGATTTCCAGTGGTACAGTTTTACCTGTAGATTATAGGTAACAGATGGGTTATCCTAAAGTAAGCAAAGTATAAATCAGACTTTTTTTTTTAAGCAGTGAAACACTAAGCAATATCTCTTCACAGTTCCAGTATCTAAATTTATTCTGAAGCTATAACAACTGATTCTCCTATAAAATCGATATTTCTCTTTATGGAGTGCTTTAGTACTAAATCTCATGCATCATAAATAAGTCCCAGACAGTTGATAATGATCTCATTTTTTATTCAAACAGTAGTAGTTTTCCATGCCGATGGAATTATATTTTGTGATTGGATTACAGCAGGCAGTAGTTAAAAAACGCAATTGGGGTAAAAAAAGACAGAAAAAAAGAAAAAGAGGAAAAATTATGGCCTTACTCCTTGGATTTATCTTGAACAGGCAGATTGTCATCCTGTCACAAAGCTATTAATATTATCACTTAATTAACTAATGCTAATATCTCCATAATGATTTTTAAACATTTTGATGAGAAAATTATACAGCTTACATACTATGTTAGTATAAATTATACAGAAAACATTAATGCAAAGACTTAGATGCTATCAAATTTCTGGAGGCAAGTATAAGATGTAAAACAATGTCTTTAATAGTCATACCTAAATCTCCAGCAGATTTGATGTCAATATTATCAAAACCGCTGCCAATTCGGACAATTATTCGAAGTGCTTTAAATTTCTCCAGGTCTTCTCGTGTTAAAGTGATAGTGTGATACATCAGTGCACCCACTGCTTCATTTAGTACCTACAAGTAAAATGGAAGAAAAAATACTTATTTTTTTTTTTCTTTCACAGTATCTCAGCCTAATCAACTATACAAATTTTCAGGTATAAAAGACTTTAAAAGCATTAAACCCAGATCTTTTTTTTTTAAAGGTGATTTGCCCAAGTATGTTCCAGCCTCTTGTTAGACTTTTTTTTTCCATTTGATATGTCTGTCCCAGCATGATGAGACTAGTTTTAGGAAGAGCGAAGTGACCTGTATTTGTGTTCTTATTAAGAAGGGAAGATGTTCTTATTTCACAGGAGATACTTTGCAATATTGGACCCTAAATACAAGAATTACCAGACTGCATCTACATATGCATACTGAAAACACACGGGAGCAAGCACTCAATTTAAACAGCAAGCATTTTTATGCTTAGGCAGCTGACATTCAGTTTTGAGTGGAGTAACAGGACAATCTCTTCCCCACACACACAGTGGTACAGGCTTCCATTGCAATATTAAACCGCTTGATACCTGAATAGAAAACATTCAGTAATCATTACAAAACCCTTGGACAACAGAGACTGAAATCTGTCAATTTATACACAAAACCAAAGTGTCTGTCCCTTAGTTTACTGATGCTGCAACACTGAGCTCTCACAGATGGAAAACTGAAGTCATAGAAATTGGTATAAGTGAGATTATCCACAAAAACTAACACCTCTAAGAAGTAAGAAATTGTACCAAGACAAAAATATTGCAAAGGAAAAAACTTGTAAGCAAAAATAAACTGACAGGATCATAAAGGCTTGAATATCTTTCAAATAATGTGAAAGCACATCCAACCTACTCAAGAAAAATTAAAAGGAAGGGGTGTGAAGGGGAAGAAAGGTTAGCACACAAGGCCCAGGAGTTTTCAAATTTTGCTAACAAACAAGCCATGAAACTGCATGTCACACAGCTGATACGAGTTTATTGCCCAGAAAGCAGAACACATTTTCCTCTGTATGCAAACTGGACTGTTTCACTTCTTCAAAACACTTCTTTGTTTCCACCTTCAGTGCACTACCTAATAACCTGAAAGTTCTACAAGACACAAAACGTGCTCAAATCATTTCAACATCTAAGCCAGCTGCAATGACTTCAAGTGGTTCCTATCAAGCTCCTTACATGAAAGTTTTGTGGAGGCTCTACATTTCTTATTTGATAGACTTTTGGGCCTGGTGCATGCACAGATTCTATCAGCTGAGCTACTTATGAGCATTTTCTAGTGTAAGGAAAAATTATACCATTAATCAACATAAAGCATTTCAAAAAACCCTACTATGGCAAAACATGATCTCACAAGAAGCATTATAACTCTCTGCTGGAACCCAAGGTCTGAAGCAACAATTTAAAAAAATTAAGATACACAAAATATTTTAGAAGCAAATGTAAACAAAATCCATGAAAATGAAAGAAAACTGCTCCTTACTGAATATCTCACAAACGAATCTATGATATTTCAACAGGTGCCCCTGGATTGGTAACCCCAGCTCTAAGTCAGCTAAAGACCAGGATCCTTTGAGCAGAATTTGGATTTACTTGTAAGACGAAGAACTACAAGAAAATTAGAAATGACACAGCCTTGAAATATGTGGCCACAACATAATTCAAAGAACAGCTGTAGGCTCTGATGCTATATACAATCATATGCATACAAAACTCCTTGATTTTAATGGTACAAACAAGTCCTTTGGAGATTACAGCTAGCAGTCACTAATCAGCAAGACTGCACTCATCAGAAGGCATTTACTTGAGATGCTACAGACAGGTTTAAAATACAATTTATTGGTTTTGCTTCCACAGTGGCATTGTAGCTGGTGGGGACTTCCCACAGCACCAAGCCCATGTGCCTGGTGCACTCTGCACCTGAAATAGTCCTTCTCGTAACTTGACCAAATGCCTCCCTAAAATGCCTTTACGCACATTTTTTTTGGTCCCATTAATCCCTAAAAGAAGATTGTTTTAAAATCTCCCTGTTCCAACAACACAGAGTTTTCTTCTCGTTTCCAGCCCCAATTTATTCACAGCCCAGCTTGCATCCATTTGTTCTGGTGCCAGCGTTGGCCATTTGCTCCAACCGTACTTTGTCTCCTTGGTGTTTACAATCCAAATTTATTTATAGACAACGATGATATCCCCTGTCACAATCTGGCTGCGCTTTGCAAGCCTAGTCCTTCTAGGCTTTTCTAGGATGACATCTCTCTACCCCTTGGCTGGTCTAACACTTCTGCGCTGTGCTCATACAAGCCTAAACCTCAACTCCCCCGAGGTGACCAGAGCTGCAGGCACAGTGCTATTTGAGGTCTCTCTCCCTACTCTGTTACACCAACACCAGTACTGTCAGCAACCCTATGGTTACTGGAGACCTCTCCTAATGAAGTCTCGCATGACCCGTGTTTCCGCATGGCCAGCGGCACGCTGACAGCCGATCCCTTGACTAAAGCACACTTCTGAATCCTTCCCTTCCTAATGCATGTCTTATTTCACACTCCCAAGCTTCTAGCCGGGCTTCCTTCTCCAAGTCACAACCCCAACTTTTATACTGTTGCCTTAAGGTACCTCTTGCTCCCTGTGATATCCTCCTGGCCGTCTCCAGTTGGCCCCGTTCTCCATTCTGCCTTGTGTCACCACATCCTCTCCTTCCAGGGCTGCGACCCAGGAGAAAACACCTTTTGCTCGTACGTAACCTGAAGCAGTTTACAGCTTCTGAAAGCCCACCTAAGTCCTCTGTGGCAGGCAGACCCTTCCTTCCCTGCTGCGCATCTGAAAAAGGCCAGCGGGGCCTGTGTTTGTGCGCACAGAGCTGCTGCTACTCTGAGAGCCCCGTTAAGTAGGGGCTAAAAGACAGCTGAATTGGCTGAGGCATTTGTGCTTTAAAATCAGTGTTTCATCTGGGAATTTCACTTCATAAACTGATAATTTATTAACTCAGCCAGACAAGACTGTAATTTGGACTCTAAGATCTCTGGCCTGGTCTCATTACACTCCATTGTGGGGCCCGTTCAGGTTATGGCTTGGCACTGGAAGGAGACTGAAAAATATTTGGAAGTTTGGGAATGTGTTCAGTGAAAGGAAAAGTATTTTTCAGCTATGGCTTAATGCTGACGCTAGCCATTTCCACACTCGTTACCCACCATATGAGATACGTAACAAACAAATACACATGACAAATCTTTTAGGATTTTCTTTATAGTGTTTGAACTTCTAGTATTATGGACCAGTTAGCAAGGAAATGCACTGCCAGAATACAGTCTCTTGGTATTGTACATTATCTTGCATCAATTTATTATGCTACTGCTTTTTGCAGCTGGCCGTGTGATAGAAGTACAATAAAAAAAGGCAAAAAATAGAAAATCTGAAGTTAGAAACATTCAGCATTGATGACTTAATAACGCCACTTACAGATTTAAAAAAGAATAGAGTTTCTGTACTTTGCTATTATTGTTATAAATTAAATTCTCAGCCATTACACAGTAAAAGCACACAAGGAAGTCTAAAAAGCTTGCCAGAGTGGAAACAAAACTTGAACTAAATCTGAGTGTAACACAGGAAACTGAAATCCCACATAAATGTAAGCAGTTCTGGCAAATCTTTAGGAAACAATCGCACATAGGAGTAATTTACTGATCACTTATAAAAGTACACCCAGGGGCAGATGCATAAGAGATGCTGGGGTTTTGTGTCCTTTTTCATAGTTCCCCATAATGAACTCATTTGATGCAACATTCACCAAATTCTAGTACAAAGCCTTTATTACTAAAATATCAACTCCTGTCAATCTGAGCGAGATACAGATTTAACAAGCAAGCAATTTCAGGTATGTGGCAGTCAGACAACACTCTTTCAAGATCCCCTGCATGGAAAGGAAACAGGCAAAATTTGATAGAGAACAAGCAGAGGTAGCTGCGTACCCTCAGCAGCCACTCCGGCTTTCATCTGACTACAGCTGTGCATTTCGGGAAGAAAGGATCTGAGATAAAAGTTGAAACACAGGACATGAGTTGGCTTCCTTCTGTTACCAAATGATTATGTAGCCCATCTGCATAATTTTTATGCCTTCAGTTACTGACTTACTTCCAGGTGAAGCTACAGCTTTGTTGAAAGCCTTTTTCATACCCTCTTCAACGAGCTGACATCGTTTCCAATCAGAACTGTTCAGACAGGTCTTTCTGCTGTTTTTCAACCTCAAATGACTACTTGGCTTTCACAGCGTGCCAGGTCTCCAAGGCTCTTAAAGAGCTGATGACACTGTAGTAGGAGACATTTCTATTTCAAAGAGCTTAACAGATCTTGAGCAGCAAATATGGAACATTGAAATCCTTTTAAAACTTTTTTTTTTTTTTTGTCTTATTTCACCACCAGGCTATTTTAGCCATCATGCCAAATGCCACAAGGTCACCGTTACAGCATACATGCCTCATGATTTGGAGAAGAGCTTAGGATCTTGAGTATGTTACAAAAGCATAAATATAACATGTTAAGAATGGAACAGCAAGGTATTTTCTTCTTCAGTCGTCTAAACATACACTGCTAGTTTTCACTGTGAAAGACTGATCTCAAAGGATCGCAGATCAATCCAGAGCACAAAAACATAACACAGTACATAAAATACTAAACTACTTCAGTGCAGAGACAGAATACATTTACAAAACACAGAATGACAATATAGCCTTATTTTTTTAAGCCAACCTCTTGGAAGTCACCACTAGAAAGTGATCTATTTCATCTGGCTCTAGAAATACAGGATACTACATTTCTTGGGCTTGGATTTTGCTGTGTCATCGCCAGTTAAATGTCCTAGTGTCACCAACAGACTTGAGGTATTTTGCACATCCAGGTAGACAATGTACTTTACTTAATTTGAGTAGAACTTGTATTACCTGACTTGCAAAAAAGCAGCAATATGTCAAATTTGTGATCAGTGCTTGGTAACAGAGGAAGGCTGCAGCAGGCTTGCAGCTGCTCACAAAGTCTCACCAGAACAGTGTGAAGGATCCATTGCAAACTACCGTAGTTAAAACTAAAAATAAAACCCAGCATGCTCAACCAGTATTTAGTTTGTTGGTAC
This sequence comes from Cygnus olor, assembly GCF_009769625.2. Taxonomy (NCBI): domain Eukaryota; kingdom Metazoa; phylum Chordata; class Aves; order Anseriformes; family Anatidae; genus Cygnus; species Cygnus olor. The sequence goes on along the minus strand of NC_049172.1, from coordinate 70,756,248 downwards.
AAATGCAAGATTACAGCTTCACTGCTTTGAACAACGAAGAACCTAGAAAGATCATCTTACTTGACCATTAATAAACTAGGAACAAATCAAAGACTCTTGAGAATGACAGCAGCACGCTTGATTTGTTTGCATCAGTTTCAAAACATTTCTTCCATTATGAAAGCTCTTCAGCTCTTCTTTGAAACAGCCTTAGATAATAACTGTAATGACTGGAAATGCTTCTACCGGTAATTCCTAGGTACACGAGTGATTGAAAATTCCTCGTCCTACACCACTGACCAGGAAGTTCGGCTTTTAAACATTTATATTTAAAGGAAAAATATGGAAACATAGTATCCCTGTGAAGGTGATTTTATTATGTGCTTTTAACAGGAGTCCAGACAATTGATGCACTTTAACTTAAGCACTTGTAAGGCTGGAATATAGATTTATCATCCAGGCTGTATTCCCACTTCCCACTGAAAACCCTGGTCCTCAGATTTTTGAGTAGCTGGGCATCTGCACGAAGCAGTAAATCCAGTCAGAAACACCGCCCACCCCACCCTCCATCCTCCAATTTCTCCTTCCAAATGATTTGAGAAAACATGTAGGAAACCACATAATCTCAAAAAAAAACACAGAACAAGAAAACATACACAGATTCACATAAATTGACTTCTTTCCAGCATATGCATTTTGTTTTAAAACCATTTCTAGTCAGCTGTGCTTCCTATCTTTTTAAGTTTGCAGGGATAACTATTTTCTCTCTGTTTACCTTAGACTTCTATTACCAGAACGTGCATATTATTTTTGTTTAGCTCTATGTAGCTGGAAAGTCTACTCTCTATATATACAGCAGAAGTCAGAAAGCCTGAAGAGTAATGAAAATGAACTCCCAAAATCTCCCTCAGGCAACACAAAGACCTCAAGAGTGTGCTCGAGTCTGTGATGCCTGCAAAGAGAGGCAAAAGAGGGAGAAAGAAGGAACAAGACTGCAGGAAGGAGAAGCGCTGGCTGGGGAAGCTGCCAGGGAGGGAGGAAGAGCAGCAAGCTGCGAATGGCGCTCAAAGGGAGAGGGACTGGGGGGGGGGAGAGAAGTGGGAGAGAACACGGCAAGGGACAGAAAAAAAGCAAGTCTAAAAAAAAAAAAGCATTCTATCTGGAATGAGGAAGGAAGCAACCTAATTATTATTTCGTTGATCAACGCCTACATTTTTGGTGGAAGAAACTAATCCCCCATGTACATTTGAGACAGTTTCTGAGAAGACAGATTTATACAGGATTGTGAAAGAACAAACAAATTTAACCTAACAGGTAACTTTTATTGATATTAATATGATCCCTATTTAAAAAATATACCAAACACCAAAATCTTAAAGTAGATTTTTACCCCAAATGACTAAGTTAACTCCCCTGATAGGATGCAGATAACCCAGTTCCCAGTTACCACCAACTCCCCATGATACAGTCTGACAAGCATAATGCTCAACTTCACATAGCCATAAATAGTATTTATAATAAAAGAGAACCTAGAAGGCGAAGTTTAAATGCATACTGCATCCTCTCAGATGCAAATACCTACGACAGTCCTGAAAACAAACCGCTTTCTCTACTGCAGAGGGACTGAGGGGGTGTCAGTAAAACCTTATACATGAAGATTTCTGAAGAACTGCAATAAATGTCCTCAAGTACAAAGTCATTTCAGTACTTTGGGTCACTCTCAGTAAATGTCAGCATTCACTTAAGCATTGGCAGCCTTTTCAAAAGAAAGAAACATAGCCTCAACATCCAACTTGCTTTCCAAAGCAGCAGCACCAGCAATGAATGTTTTGACCTGCGATGAAGCAGAGTTCTAATACATGTTATTATTTATTTGTGACCTTAAGCAAGTTACTTATTTTCCATACTTCAGTTTCCTCAGCCATAAAAAAAGAATGACAAATAAACTCTTTGACATAAGGAAATCACTACTACTGAAACTCAGGCATTACCCAATCTGATGAAAACTTTCCTTCATTAGCACACATACTAAGGTATGACAGCATTTGCTAACATCCTGCTTTTCACCCATACAAGTGGCATTCAAATCCTAATTTCTTTTCCTCCTCACTGCTTGTGTTAAGACCGCTCAGCCTCCTTGCTTCTCTGAAAAAAGTAATCTATGTGGTTTGCTGGTATCTGTCTCAGAAACTACTACACATCCCTCTTTTTTTTTCTTCTTTATTTCCTTTGTTGTCTAGCCATCTTAAAACAGAAATGTAAACTATCATCTTGCCCCTGAAACCCTCTCACAACCAGCAAAAATCCCTCGTTTTACAAAATGTTTACTGCCCAAGTGCTGACCCCTCACTTCCCTGTGATCAGACATCACCACACAAGCTGAGTTAATGCCAGATTTAGGCAAATTAACAACTGTTATCTAAAATCTGCATCTTAATTAACTAGACATTGCCATTTAGAACAGCCAGGAATATGCATTACAAATCTACAAACATTTTAGATGTTGCTTTAAACATGCAACTTCTAATCTTAAAGCTTTTTCTGAAGATTTATTAAAACACCGTTTCCAAATAAGGTATTCAACAAGCAGGACTAAAATAAAGGTATTTCTTTCCTGTACCTCAAACATGGTTTGGAAAGAGTCATTTTTTCACTGCAAGGGAACAGTGGAAGTAAAAAGTGAATGCTTTTCACATGGAAGTGAGCAGTGCTCAGCACTTCATTAAATTGATCTACGTTATATTACTTTAACAGTATGAAAATGGATTAGGGTTTGTGATTTTTGTTGCAGAAACCTATCACCTGGCAAACACTTTGTAAACTCAAACATTTTTGGACTTCATCACCCTTTTGACTTGCGAAAAGCTGTATTATGACAACATACTGGTTGCTAGTGAAAACACATTTTCCAGATAAATTACTGAGTTCACTAAGAATGAATTGGTTTGATACGATAAGAAGCAAAGGAAGCAAGCTTAAGTATATGTGCTGAATATACTCTTGTGAAGATCAACAACAGATTACCTGTTACTCATCAAGTTTCAGTTAAATACTTTTCCAAAGCTACATTTTGAGATGCACGTGCTGACTTTCAGTCTCAAGATCTAAAAAATTCATTCACTACACGCTACTGATAAGAGAAAAGATTTAGTGTTTCTAAGGAAAGGCATTTATGTCACTCAGGAATTCCCCAGCCTTGCTGCATCAGAAAAAAAATGATGTCGATTTCAGTAAACAAAGCAGAAGACCATACAGATGGTGCAGCTGTCAGTGATCACCTGAAGAGCAGGCTGCTCTTACCTACTAAGGGAGTGAAACAGCATTTATATTACTTAGTCTCCACCTGCTATTTAGTCTTTGTCACTAGAATCCAGCTATTTCATGTATCACATGTCTGACGATGGCATGAGACAGGAGAACAGTAAGATAAAAACAACTTTTAAACATGATGAAAAATAGACAAGACAGAAATAAAGCATTATGTTACATTTTAATTCTGAAGATATAAAAATGAGACAAAATGCTTGGGTTAAGTATTTCTTTAAATGAAAGAACAGTATTATACTTAGATTATTGTTATTGGTTTCGACCCTCACAATTTTTTTTTTTTTTTTATTTTTTTTTTCAAAAAATAGCATCTCAAATTACTTATGAATACAGCGAAGTTTTCACTTGTTTGCATTTGTTCTCTCATTACTTTCAGGTTCTCTTTCATTGCCACAATAGTGAATAGTCCTGGTCACATGCGCAGCAAAAACACTGGTCTCCTTCAAGAGATGGTAAAAACCAGGTTGAAATTTGCATTCCGTTTCAGTAAAATCTTACTCTTTCAAAAGTGAATGTCACAGCAAAACAGATGTTCAGGTTTTGAGTTTATTCTATCCCACTGACTGCCCACTACAAAGGTGGCTTTCTATACGACTGTGTAAGTGCATTACAGAAGTCATGAGATCAGAACTACGATTTTTCCAACTCAGAATCTAGCCTACAATTCAAGAATAACCTAAGAAGTTTTAACTATCCTGTGAGAAACAACTAATGAACTGAAAACAGGGTGTTTGGAATGCAGACTTCCTAGTAGGAACAATTTATTTTTATTTCTTTTCCATTCTCCTATTCACATTAGAGTGATATCTAAAAAGTAGCTGAACAAAACAAGTTAGTGATATTAAGTCAGTATTGATGATGAGAAAAACAACTTTAAAGATCATCCTTAACTAATGTTCTATAAGGGAACAACATATTCCTGTATGGGGAGAGGGGTGGAGGTTAGACAGGAAATCTGTCTGCAGAGAGCCACCGAGGAACTACATGCAAGGGGTTCAGGAGAGGGGATTCATCTCTTATGTTTGCCTGAAACATGAGAATCAGCTGTTCTAGCTTGCTGTACCATACAGCATAAAAGCCTCTTCAATCTTCTCTTTCAGTGTTGGGGAAAAAAAAAAAATGGAAAAATACAACAGTAGCTCTTAAAAATTTTCGAAGCTTTAACAATGAAAATGTTTTTTTTTTTACTGAATAAAAATATTTTTCTTAGATAATTACAAGCTGAATAGTTTGTTGGTGAGTTCTCACCAAGAAGATGCTGACATGAAAGGGACTACAGAAAAAAAGTTTATTCACCTAATGCCAGAAGGGAAATTATTGTATTGGTATTATTTGCAAGTGGCTGGCTTTGTAAGAAAGTCAAAGAAAAGATCAAGTCTCCCATCATATACAGACACCAGGCTCTAAAATGTTTAAACAGTGCTGCGTAAGAAAATGAAAAGCAAATAAGCAATTACAAGTTAGTGAAAAGGTTCTGAAAACCTGTAACAAGCCTGAGGATTACTATAATTAGCATAGAACGAGTCCAACGATGTATTTGTAGAGAAGCAGGAATATCGGTGCACCTCAGTTCAGCTGACAGAATTCCTTCACAGCTGCAGCACACTCAGCAGTACACACAAACCAGAGGCACTGTTCACAGAAGTGGATTTAGACACTTACCCAACAAGCCTTTAAGTTAATACTTTGATTGTACTTGTCTATCGTGGATCTTCACTGGAGAGGAGGAAAATAAATTCCCCTGGAACAGACCCCTGATTGCCCTCCTCTGCTGTCACATTTATTACAATTTTTACCTCCACAGAAGCTGGTTTCATCCTTCATCAGGTGAAGGAATACTTGACATTTGAGGCTTACTCTGCCAGCCAACAATAACTTCATCAAAATTAATTCTACCTCTGCAGAAATATGGATGTGAAAAGGCTCTATTGCTGCCTGGAGAGCAGCAAAGATTTGGGGTAGATGCTAGGCCTTCGTGCTGAAAGAAGTCTCTGAAGAGAAAATTCAGGCGTACGCGCCAGCTGGCAACCTTGGCTATCATCACAAAAATGGGTATCCCTCTAAGAAAACGAGAAAACCTTTGACAACATTAAGAACCACTGGTTGTTTTACACCTCCCCTAATCATCAGGGAGGGTACAAACTTGTGGGATAACATACTTTTTTAAATTCATTTTCTAAATACAATTTTGGTTAGCATTTGTTCCAAAACTGTTTTCCAGCATCAATTTGGAGTGCATGCAGCCTTCTAACCCGATCTGTACAATTCGTTGGCTAAACAGAGAAGTTTGGCTGTGAGAAGAACTTCCAATTTGACACTAGTATTTGGCTTTCCAGTTGAAAGCTTAGCAACAGTGTTTCCAAGAAGCATTTCAAAATATCATGTAGTAATATAATTTTCCCTGATTTAACTTTCCCCATGAATCTAATTCAGTTTGTAAGCACGTGGACAACATCCAGCCAAAGATATGCTGCACAGAAATGTACTTCAACGGGTATTTTTGTCTTTGTTCATCATTTATTACCTTAATGATCTACTGGTCATTTCTAATTGACTATTAACCAAACTGCAGTGCCTGACACGTTTTCATAGCTAACACCGTATCTGTTCATAATTATTAAAGTATCTGCATTTTCTAAAATACTTCAATTACATCTTCGTGGTATTACCTTTTCATGAATTTCTTGTGTAGACTGAGCATCACAAAATGCCACTGTGGCTACATCCTTCAGAATCGGCATTTCTACTGTACAATCCCTGCCATCCAGCAATGCTACCAAAGGGCGTGGGTGCATGGGCCCATTCATGATCGGAGGTCGAATGCCTATGAAGAAACAGAGAGGTGTTATTCAAAGGATGAAAATGTAACAAAAATACATTATAGCTAGTCTGTTTATTCTGATGGCAGAAAAAGATTTAGAGCGAATAAAAACAGGAACAAATTTACCGTTAACAAACAAAAGACCCCTAAGAAAAAATGCAGTGTAGGCTCAGGAAGCTGAACAATAGAAGATGGTCAAAAACATTAAGGGAATAGTATATTTTTTTAAACGGACACCCTCACTGCACTATTAAGAAGTATCTGTGCAATCTTATCCAAGATTTATATTTTGATTGGATTCCACACCTTTGTGAGCTCTAGACAGAGTGAGAACGATCTTGTCCAGGCTTGTAAGAACGTAGCTTATGGAATTCCATACGCAATTCAGTAAGGAGTTGAGTATTCAATTTACATATATCACTATGATCTGCTGACACTAAAATTTAAGTGAAAAAACCTACAACAGCAAAAATGTGTATTTACTGAGGATCCATTGTCCAAGTACACAGGCTTAGTGCTAATCTACGTAGGCCTGCTTAAACTCATAAGTTTTACACAACGATTCTGTAAGATTTAAATTAATGCATCATACTTAATCCACCCCTGAAAGCTCTCTGACAAAATGTGAGCAAAATGCCCATCCTTAAATCAGCATCACACTTGGAACATCGTAGAGTGACAAATAAACACATTAAACATTTGGGGTAGAGAAAAATCAGTTCAAAGTGCAGACTTAATTTATATCCTCTTTATGGAGTCTTAAAATGAAAAGTAATCCGTATAGCAAGATATGCAGAGAGCATCTTTTTACTGTATAGAGGCTATAAATACACAGAAGTACTCAAGGGAATAATATTAAACCATTACATTTACACAAAAGTAGTTAAGCGTGGGTGGAAAAAAGGGACTTCCTGAAGAGAGAAGGAAAAATGAAAACAAGAACACAGTACATGATTTTTCCTCTTTCAAAACAAGTACTTTTAAAAACTGCAGAGTGAAGCAGGCTAGATATTTCTTGTACGCAAATGTCAACAACACAGATTTGCTGCAGTGTGAATTTTAAAGTTTTGCTTATTGCTTGATAATATGAATTAGCCCAATATGAATGCAGAAAGACTGAGGTTCCCCAGCTACCTCCAATTAGAAATCCCTGCTTCTGAAGCCTCAGACTGCATCAAAAAGCAAGCCCTGAAAGACTCATCTGCATTGTAAGTGGATGGAAAATTAGTAGAGTCCCAGTTCTGCATACAAGATACCCAGTGAAGGAAAACAGCTGTTGGGAAAAGGGATTTTCACAAGTCAACAGAAGTAGCACATTACTTCCCTGCTGGGGCCAAGCCCAAGTCTAGTGCTGAAGGAGCTGCACCAAGGAGATCATTACCTTCAGCCTCAATTACCTGTCTAGCCTGCACCCATAAATTTCAAGTGTACCCCTACCCAATGCAGTAAGGCTAGGGCTAGGGCTTCCTGACATCTGGCATTAAGTTCTTTACCTCTTCAAACGGTTTTTGTACTTGAAGACGACTCAACAAGGGTCATTGGAATTTTTCCTACGTGCATGCACTCGCAGCTAGAGCCCTACCTGGAAAACTTATAAAAAGGGTAGCTGGCTCTAATTTAAATGTACCTGCATAATACTTAATTACTTATTCAGCAGCAAAAGGATCTTTCAGACCGAAGGCAGAAGGACAACAGATCCTCACCAGTCCTTCTGCATTGGATCACCGACGTTCACTTGGTTGTTTTTCATTTTGGTCTCAATGTTTTTCAACAACTGATTATGCCAATGGGAGTGCACCTGCAGCATTCTCACCATAGCAGACAGGCATTCAGATGTGAAAAGTATTCACCAGCAAAATCTTCCATGGGTACAACACTCATGGCAAGTATTCTCTGTTGCAAAACCATAAATTCCTAATCTCTACTGTAACAGACATCCTTAGAAATACTTCTGGTGCACAGAAAAATCTCACCAATTACTTCTAAACCAGCCCTTAATATCCAACCACCAAAATTAAATGGAAGCATTTTTAATATCATTTTCAAAAATCCTGCACCTTGCTAACTTACTGCTTGCTGTTACGCATCTGAACCAGAAATGGCCACATAGCCTTCATACAGTCATTTTTAATAAACTAACCACACACTAATAATGTGGCACAGGACAAACACAGCATGAATACACAATGCAAATGCTACATAGTTATCCCAAGAATAATTACTATATTTTAATGGGAACTTAATTATAAAACCCCGTATTAAATTTACTTTGAAACACCCTAAAGTAAAGCATGTCATAGACTTGTTCATGTTTCTTTCAAAATAGTGTATGTAATAGCATTAATAAAATGCAATTATGTTTTGAAACATAAATGTAAAAATGACATTGCAAGCCCTATTCATATTGAATATAATGACTGTGCTTGTTTTACAAGCGAAATGTTATGGTCATCTTCTTAACTGTCAGTCCAGCAAAGCCAGGATTTCAATGACAAGTCTGAATCCAAGCTCAAGTAAATAAGAAAAAATGTATAGAACTTTGATCCTAAAGCTGTTGAAGATGGAGGAAGAACATGACATAGTTCATTTCCCCCAGAGCTACAGCAGAAGCATCTGTCAGAGGAGTGCATGCAGTCCAAACAGATAAGATTAAAAGCTGTCCCCTTCAAGAATCACTCTTCCATCTAGAACTCTCTCAGAAAAACATAAAATACAGTACCACAAAACACAGCTCTTTAAAAATAACAATTCCTCTAAAATACATAAAGGTGTGGTCTCTTTTTCCCTTAGGCCAGTATAACTACCCATTTTAACCACGTGACTCTTGCCTGATGTTGGTGCTAAGTAGTGTGTCGGACCAAGCCCCAAAGTATAAAAACTGAAGTCAGAAAAACAAGTGGGAGGGTAACCCTCCCCAGGAGTATCTCAGGCTCGTTAACAGTCCCCAGAACTCAAATATACCCAGTGACCTTGACCACAAAAACCCCACAAACCTTTGCTTGCCAAAATCCTTTCTGAACTTCAGCATGGACTTCCTGTTGCAAAATCTTTCTGCCTAAATACCATATCACTAAATCGCAGACAATAACTCAACACTTCAGTAAGCTTACAGTAACTTAATCACAATGGCAGTCACTATTTAAAGTTTACATTTGCAAAGACACAGTTTCGCTATGAATCAGAATCGTTTGAACGAAAAACTACTTCTTTCACCATTTAGATATGTTCGGCCTGTTTCTTATCTAGAAATGTCATACTGCACCACATGCTTGGTTTTGCAGCAGACCCTTGGTGTGGCAGGATAAAGCAATGTGTATTTAACAGCAGTATTTTCCATTCCTGCGTTAACAGTAAATCATGCAACTCAGTGCCAGAGAGGAGTATGACTGTAAACTGGTCAAAAGCAACATTCAGAACCACAAGCACAAAACTCAGTTTTAAAAAAATAAACTAAATTTCACTTAGTTGGCTTATTTAAGTATGTGGTATGGTAGCATTTTATATAACACAGACAATAACAAGTATACCATCCACCCCCACATCCTAGAACCTTTGTTAAGGGAAAACAATCTCAGTTTATCCTAACTTGAGACTTTCAGGAACCCCTACCAACCTGACATTTCTTAATCTGAGCTTGATTTCCAGGGTCATGAATTCGATTTCTCAATGCTTTACAATCTTCAGTATTCTGAGGCAAAATAGCAGCCTGTCATTCGATCCTCATTTCCATGTCTTTAACTTTTCTTGCAGCCTCCTGTAATCTTGAACCAAAGCTTTTAAACTTCTTATCCACTGCAACCTCTGTAGCCTGGATCGTGTTCAAATTTTTACTAAAAAATTAAACACAAACAATACATTAAAACAACATTAAGGGTCTGACTTGTGCTCACAGAAGCCAGGAAACTCAAAGTTAAAGCTTCTCACTGCATCTGCACCCTTCCCCCTTTGGCTGCTGGTTTTCCACCACACCTGCTGTGCTGCCACCGGCCATTAACATACCAGGGACTGTTAAGACGCACACAGCACCAGAGCAGGACAAGCAGGTGCATTGTAAAGAGACGTACCTGGACCAGTCGGCACTACTCATGCGGCAAAGGTTTTGCCTAGGTGAGCAGGGATGCGAGGAGAGCGTGTGATCTCCTGTAGCACCGTGCTGAGAGCCAAGCACCGGAGCGACTACTGAGGATGGAGTGAGAAGCCTTTACTCTGAACTTGGTGGTTGGCTAGGTATAAGTCAGGCCCTTAAGGTTATCTAAATGTATTTAAGGAAAGCAAAGGCTACCCTCAAAGGGTTACCCCCAAAGGTTAACCCTAAGGTTAGCTCAATCCAGCTATTAGTGGGTTTGGTTTTTTTTTTTTTTACCTCACTATGGAAATAATCTGGTAGTGAAGCTCTTGCCCCAGTAGCAGCTCCCATGCCAGTGACTGACAGAATTTTTCTAAAATAGTACCACGTGTAGGGTGCATGCAGACAGAGAGGTCACTGCGTGGTGCACAACTGCTACAGATGGACGGACAGCAGAAGTGCCTTCTGAGAGCTGCGATTTGGACTAGCTGCTCTACGAAAACAGCATCTAAACCCTTTTCTGGTCCAGCCTTTATGGAAAAAGCTTGAAAAATTCAAAAAGCAGCTTTCAGCTGTGAGCCCGATCGATCAGAGGTCAGCCCAGCACTCGCAAACCAGAGGATCGAAGAACTTATCCCTCAGCTCTTGTAACCAAAACCTGAGGGGAAGGCTCTCCAACTACTGCCTCCACACCTCTGGCTGTGTGGTGACTTCAGAATTATCAGCCCAGCCTTAGCCCTAGATGTAATTTTTTTGTTAAATACTTGAAAGAAAACAAAGACCTACCCAAGCATGGTGGTTTCCTCCCCCTCCCGAGGCCTACCTGCCCCTCCTGAAACAAAGGCGCACCTCAGCGTGCCTTGCTGCCAGGGCACAGAGGCTCTGGAGGCTGCTGGAGGGTAGGAGAGCTCGCCCTGACGCATTCTGGGCTCTTTTAGCTTGTTTTAAGCCTTTCCCAAAACAACCATTTATGTCACAAACCGACAGTAATTAAAGTGATCAGGCCGCACAACAGAGATCTCAAAGCAGTCTGTCACCATTCGCTGACATTAGAAAACATACCAAATGCAACAAGATAAGCTATTAAGAGTAAAGAGGATTAGCAATGTCATTTTCACATTTTTCTGCTGCTGATTAATATGACATCATTAGGATCAGGAATGTCTCTCAAATAAGGCATACAAGTTATAAGTAAAGGACATTGTCAGGTTTGTAGGCCCAAAATTTGACCTACCTTTCATTTTCTTAAATCTGTTTGCAAAGTCCATGTAATTCTTTAAATGTGTTGTTCTTTTTTCAAAACAAATGCTTCAATTCTTTTTTCTGAAAAATACATCAATGCCAAAAAGCACAACACTTATCAGTAACCCTATAATGACAAACCAATAGTACATCAAATGGAGGACAGCAGCCTTGGGAAGGGGAGTTTATATTTTCACATTTCTGAGGATCCTCACAAGTGCAAGGATTAAACAAGCAGGAAAACTCCCTTGACAATGTCCTTTTAAAAGATTTTTCCCTACAAAACTTCCCTTACACACAGTAAAAACATCAAAGGGATTTCAGTTTTTAAACAAAATACGAACTGCTGAAAAATCTGATCTATATTTACAAAAACAAGACCCTAAAATGACAAGTTGGACATTCAACTAATTTACAATCTTGCACATGTAACGTGAGACTAATTCCCTCTGGCATTTACCTTCGCTTTATATTCTTACCTAGGCTGTAAATTTAGTCAGAGCTGTCACTTATTTACCAGAAGTTCTCCAAAAAAAAACATGTTTTTTAAAAATAAATGTTAATATTAATTCAAATAAAGAACAAGTTGTCAAAACAAGCAGAAAAATATCCCTCTCAGAACATGAACACAGAAGCTGTTATGAATTAGATTTGCCAAAATGCACTATTAAAATTCCCAGAAACGCCATACTTAAAAAGCATATGTTATGGCTCCTGACACGTAACGCATTTTTAAATTTCGGACTTTGTTTTGGTAGGCTCATTCCTGTGTGCGCCATGACCTCAGGTGACATTTAGATTCAAGGTAGAATAAAACTAAAAAGCAATCAAGTAGAAATAAACTTTGAAATGAAATGCAGGTGCACGGATCAGAGAAATAGATGCGAGAGGGGAGGGAAAAAAAAGAGTGCTTACCAGCATGTAAATATGCTGAATATGCAAAACAAATGTCCCAATTCCACCAGAATCAGATCCAGCATCTTTTGCCACTGCCTTCGGCATAAGCAGGTTGTCATCTCCCATGACTTGGGATGTGGGATTAAGACTTTGGGCGTGGGGTAAATAAAGAACAGCACCAACAAGCAGAGCATACAAAAAAGTGGTAGCTAGCCTTGCAAGCCTGAATTTCTTAGTAGATGAATTTTTGTCTTTTCTCATTTAAGGTTTCTAACTATGCTTCTTAAGATTGTGGGAACCTGCTGTAAATCTTATTGAAATTAATGGGAACAATCCCAAGCTGATTTTCAAAGTAGTAAGATTTGGACTTCGTAGTATACATAGAAGAGAAAACTAAGCATTAGCTTCACTTAAAGCATATGTGCGGTCTCTACTTAAGTCTGCAGAGCTTGGAGGTAAATGCTAAGCACCCTGAAAAAGCATAGATGACGAATATTATGGCACTCTGTGCTTTTTTATTTACCTAAACTCAGTAAAAACAAGCCATCTTCCTTCTTTTCTTTTTAATTTGCAAGAGACCAAGAAAAATAGAAGTGGTTTCCGGCACTGTGCTGACCCAATGATGTGCACAGCAGTCACACCCACGTATATCCTCTTGCTAATTGCAAAGATCGAAATACACCCAGCCGCTCTCTGGGACACTCACTGCTCTTTCCCCTACACAAAATACATAAGCAACAGCACTGCTATCTCTAATTACCACCCTCATCCATAGACTTCCACAGCAGAGACTCATGAATGCATCACATCATTATTTTACCACTTGTGAGAAATCAGCATGGGTATCCAAGAAGATTTCTACAGCATCCAGTACAAAGCCCCAAGCAGAGAGTATTTCCATGCCACCAGCTTATTTGATCTTCCCTTTTAATACTATCTGAAGAAAATAAGCCAGTAATTTCTGTTTATAAAATGTCACATTTCCCTGCTGCTACTGGAACCTGGAGTCATGATTTCTCATTACTCCTCCACAGTGACACAGAAAATAAATGTGCCATTCTCAGATATTAGTCTGATAACTATGTGGATAAGCATTTTTGTTGTGTCTTTTTTATTAGTGTTCCCTAACCTGTCTTTATTAAAGATCTAGTAATTCTACTCTTATTTGTCGGATACCTGACAGCATGTACATGAAATCCTAAATGCCTGTCAGGGTACAACACACAGATGTCCCACATGACAGATTTTGAAAGCCAATGATCAGAAATAAAGTTCTGTTAAGGGGAAATAAAATCATCTGGCAACACTTTCTACTAATTACACATGTACTTCAAACATCCAGGTGAAAACTGGAAGTATTGCACATCTGTCAAAAAATTACTCAACGTATTCAGAAGCAGGCTATAATGATATGCCTAATCTTCACCAATACTTTTCAAATAGGAACAAAACCAATATAAATCACACCTATTTAACGTCAAATGAACAAGCAATAATATGAGTTGCTGTAAAATGTTTTAATTGTCTATCAAGGTTTAAAAAGCAAAAGCAAATGACAATATTCAGTAACTACTACATCAAGTACCAAAATAAGAAAGCACAAGTGTCAGCAATAAAACACACAGAAGAAAGAACATCGCAGAAGCCCTGTTTTCAAGTAACAGATGCATGAAAGCAAGCCCCAGAGAAAGGCAAAAACATTTTAAAGGACAGTCGAAAGGTCTGCTTCGAGTATTTTTAGCTGCATTAAGTAACAAGAAAAGGAAGAAGGAGGGGAAAAAAAAAAAAAAAAAATCAGCGATGGTGGAACTGCCCTGAGTACACTCCCATTAGTCCCAGCTGCAGAGAGCTCCTGGCTAAGGCTGCCAAATTTGCTTCTGTAACTCCAGTTTTGAGATGACTGCGAAGTGCCCCTGCCTGCAGGCTGTGCCTGAGGCCAACGCTATTTCCGAACCAGCAGAAGCCCCCTACAACATGCACAAGGTGAGAATCGGCACACTTCAGCCCTCACTTTTACCCACACCAAGTTCTAGGCATCGATTTCCCCTTGCTGGCAAGGCCAAATCCCCAAAATAGAGAACCGAATGCAGGAATCAAGCCTGCACTAAAGACATCCCTGCAGCACACCTCGGGGGACAGCTGCTGCCACCTCAGCACGGCCACCAAAGAGGAGCCCGGTAACAGCAGCTGGGGGGGAGCAGCCACCACCCACCCTCACACACACCCAAGCTTTTAGTTTAAAATACAATGGAACTTACATTTCAGCCCATAAACTTTATAGGTTGGTGGGTGTGACTTAAAAAAAAAAAAAAAAAAAAAGCCAGAGAACTCCTGCTGACAGGAACTGGAAAAACAATCTGCTTCAACTATTGTAATAGGAGCAGCATGATTAACTCCCCGAGCCATTCCAGTAACAATACGGACCATGCCAAGACTTACTGAAACACTTTCCACAGAAGGACGAGGTCCTGGAGATTTTGAGGACAATGCATCGGATACAGAGCACAAGCCCGGAGGGGCTGGCACAACGCGGCTGCACCGCCACGCGAAGCGCAATCCATCAGCAGCCCTTAGCCTAGCTCCTTCACCCATGTGTTCAATATAAAGGAAGTAATGCTTTTATTTCTTATTTTGTCATCTTATCAGAATCAGCATCTTGGCCGTGAATTGCATAAAAGCTGAACAGACACAACGTTAATTTACAATGTAATACACTCAAGGATCTGCTCTTGATTCGCTTGTAAAATATTATGTATTTGAACTAGGAAGAAATAAAGACGACTTTTTTTTTCCCCTCTCCTCCTAAAATGTTTCTCTTACAGTAAGCTATATTATTACAGCAGGTTTGGATTTGTTTTAAACCACCACCTGAGCTGTAAGTACAGTTTGGGAAAAAAAATACCATCTACTAGTGCTATCAATACAACCGCTTTTGGAGCATTAATTTCACACGATGTTTGAAAGGCACTGCCAATAATGTACTACAAAATATGACAGACTATATTCAGAAGTTGTAATGGCAACTCTTTGTGCTTTTCTCGTATTTTAGATGTTGCACAGGATGCTGTCTCGCAGAAAGAAACCCAATAACCCAAGCAAAGCCAACATCAAAGGCTTCCTTTATTCTGATCCCAAACACTGAAAGCAATTTCTCTAACAGCACACCTGTACTTTGACCAAGAACGTTAAACTATTACCCGGGGCACTCCTTATTTTCCTTATCAAAAAGGATGAAGATAAGCAAGTGTGGGGCCTTGGATAATCAAATTAGTTTCACAAGGTTTAATTTTTTGAGGTCAGCACAACACATTCCAGTGATGCTAAAAATAACAGTACCGAAGTATTCTGCCTCTGGAACACAGTTCTCCATTTACTTTGTAAGGTTTTTTATTTGTATTGTTAGGAAAGCATCTAATGCTCTTCACTTTCAGCTGAAAATCACAGTGCTATTATTGTCAGTTATCTTAGAGTGACAAAAATGCTATGACTCTCTTGAGTAGGGATGCAAAGAGGGGAGGGGAGCTAGGAACTTTCCCTAAGATTTACAGCTAAAATTCTCAAAAGCCTGTGCTATACATATGTTTATATATTTAAGACCGGTGTAATTAAAAAGGGGGAATTCAACACAGTATTACGATTTCTGGTAAATGAGGCTAACACTCTCTTTCCTCAGTTACGCTCCACTGTGTTTTCCTGAAAGCCAAAGGAACTCTGAGAAACACTCAACGAGTGCAAAGGGCTCCTTAAAGCTCTTCTTAATTTCTCCCCCTTTTCGGTTCCTCCCACAGCCACTGACCTCTGCCATTCTCCATCAATATTAAGAAAATGGCTGATGAGGATTGCAAGCTAGAGAACACTTCTATCGTAAATGGGAAAAGGAGAAAGTCGGCAGCATGATGAAACCAAAGTCTTGCACCTACCTCCCATCCAGGGTACTCGGGACCCTAACCCACGCTAACCGAACCGACCTTGAATAAAGAGGATTTTCTAAAAATGATGTTCATTTTGAAGGTAAGCAAACAGGATGTATGAAAATGACAAGCTCCCTGAGAACGGGCCAGTAACAACAGCCAAAGTGCCAAATAAAACAGGCAGTTTAAGGCAAAGGCTGGGTTTATATTATCGTGTTACATTTAATCATAATATAATAAAAGCACATGATGTAAGAGAGCTGTTCTACTGAGCTTTTCTTCAAGTAGATTTTGAGTTTCAATTACAAAGGCTCTGGTCCCAATATCGCAGTTAAAGCTGTACTGAAAAACACAGTTAAAACTGGGACTTATTCCCATGACTTGATGAGACAAGCAAAATATTTCTTCCCACACATACCACATACTAAAGGGGTTTATAGAAGGTTTTTGAACGCTTTAAGTTATTTCCACTGATCTGGTTAGAAGTCAGAAGTGTTTAAAAATGACCCGTATTTGCATTTTTTCACTAGGCTTTATAACATTTATTTTAGTCTCTGTAGTTTAACCATTTTAAACTTGAAAAGGGTTCATTCACAGGCATAAAAATGCTTTGTCTGCAGATAAAGGCTTCAAATTATCAATTTTTCAGGGCACAAATCATGTCCCATCTCTCTAAATTGCATAAAGCCTTAATCAGCGCTAAAACACCAGTTCCAAGAAAGCGTTATAAAAGGAATTATCGATTCTATTAAGAGTCACAAGATCTTAAGGCAGAAGGGTACCCTTCATTTGTCGCACAGGCAAGATTTCTTAACAGGTCATCTTTCCTACCGTACATTCTTGGTGTGATCCAGCACTGTATTTTGGAAATGAGTTCACTATTACCTCTCCCAGCAAACGGCATTAAGATGTCAGTTTGCAGTTTTATTCTTGCCTTCTCCATCTATGCCTGATCTTAAAAAAAAAATAAATAAACTTGTTATAGCGCCTGTGTCCCCCAGCCTGCAGGCAGAGACATTTACGAAGCCTGCCCACGGCGCACATGTGCGTCACCCAAATGTCATCTCCCCCTCTCGCTCTGACAGCCTCAGACTTGTGCAGCACGGCAGTTTGTGAAAAATGGACAGTTACCGAAAGGGACCACATCGACTTCCTTTCAAAACAAAAGAGATTGACAACAGATGGAGAAGCGAGTTAAGTGGAGACTAGACCGATGTATTAGACTCGAGGAAGAATTTCCAAAATAAGGCAGCCTGTTCTGTGGGATTTCTACGTACTCTGAAACCAGAAACATGAGGAATGTCAGCAGCAGGATAAACAGCGGCATGCTGGACAACCTGCTTGGGCATCACATTTCTAAAAGCAGACCAGCACAGGAAACACTCAAATCACTTTGAATTTTATCATGCAAAGATAAAGCATCACCAACTTCACGCAAATATTTAAGTCTATTTTGAAAGTGCTTCTGGTGTTTGAAAAATGAACGCAGCAGAGATGCTGGAAATCAAGTCTAAGTGCTTCCTGCTGCCTGTAATTCCTGAAAAAAACAGAGGGAAATTACAACTTTTTGCTTGCCCACCGCAAAATAATTATCTGATAACCCCCAGAAATCAAGAGCATTAGACTATTTTCTAAAATGTGGCTAGAAAACACAAATCCTTGTTCCTGAGACTGAGAAACAACAGCAGAACAGGCAGGTCTTCGTAAGAGACTGATTTTTCCTTATTTTCTGGATGTAAAGCAAACCAAATTAGAGCAGGTGTATCACTGCAAAAGTAATAAAATGAGAAGTTACTACTTCTGCTCCCTGATTTTGCTACTGCCACTTTTTATTTTTGTTTTTATTTGTGTTTATTCAGTACTTTGATAGCATACTTGCTATTTCACCAGAGTGACTTCATCGGAAATTTCAGCTCTCACGGTATTTGCCTCAGAGACTTTATTCCAAAAGATCAATCTTTTCATTCCTTCCGTCCCTCCCGGGTCAGGACTGTCATCCCAGTTACAAAAGGAAGAAGGGAAATGGGTGCTGAGAACAGCAGATGAAATCTGGAAAATAACTCTCAGTGAAAAGCCGACATCCACAGGCACCCCAGATGAGGATCATTTATCAGGTCTGAACCTCACAGCACATAAAATATGGTAGCTACAAGGGGTGGATGAGCTGGTGCTGCTCAGAGAGCTAACTGCTTAAAGAGGCAACTCCACCTGTATGCATTTGCAATTAGTTTTTGGAAAAATAATTAAGTAGCATCATTATTTCTTACACAAGTTACATCACCAAAGTATCTTGTAAAATGTGTCCCTCTGGAGCTTAGATTCTGAGCTGCTACTCACAGTAAGAGTACCGATGCCATCCGAGCTTCCTAGAAGTATTTTCATCAGGAATTTGCTTGCCAACAACTCTTGAGTGCTAGTGACTGTGAAATTACCTCGCATGGAAGTTGCAACATAGCAACTGCTTAACAAAATGCCATTAAACACCGTTATTGCATTATTCCCTCGCAGACAACCACCTTTGGGGTAGGCATCGTACGAAGCCAGAAAATGAGGATCTCGCAGCCAAATGGCTTGTACGATGAACGGAAATACCGAAAACTGCACAGCTAATAAAAGCCACAGTCATTTTTCCCTTGAAGAATATAAACCTTTTTCTGGTTACAGTTTGACACCTATGTTTTGATACCTTTCTTTCCATACTTGTTCTGTAAGTACTTCCCAGAATGCTTAGATAAAATACTCAAATTAAGCTGGACTATTTATTCCTTAATGCCTGTTAATATAACCAAACAAGAGCAACGGGTAACAACTTATGTCAGAAATACTTAAGAGACAACACAGTTGGTACTTTAATTCTCTGGGAGGTCTGTGAAACACCCACAGAAGCCTATGGGAGTGTTCCCCAGCAGAAGGGAAGCCTCTGATTTCAATGAGGACAGCATCCAGCCTGTCCATAGATGAACACGAGACAAACCTTCTCTTCCCACTGTTGTATAGAGCTGGGATCAAGCGACAGCAAGCAAACTCAATGTACTAGCTTTGTCCTGAAATCTGGGGGCACCTAACCCCAAACCACACAACTGGCAGCTGCTGCGTGAGCTTACGTCTTCCGTCGGGCAGAACCGAGAGCTGGGAGCACTGCAGGAGAACAACCAAGGACAAACAAACAAGGACAGCCACTTGGACAAACAACTGAGAACACAGAAAGAAGCTAAGCTGAGTACTGAAAAAAATGAGTTGCAGAAAGAAAGTAAGAGGTGATCAGTCAAACCCAGAAAAAAAAAATAATAATTCTGCATGGCAATTAAGCCGATGAATAGCATATCTTTTCCCCACCCTGGTTCTCTCTGCTGCCTCTCCTGGATCAGGAGTGCCATCAGGCTCTTCAGGAGAGGACGGGAACCAAAAAAGCAGTTTACAACAGCCAGGGAAGAAGGACATCCTGTCTCCAGTTACTCTGACAAGTACGCCGAGATGCTGAGAGGGTGGGACCCATTTATTTTTTGCTCTTAACAGATCTATTTGTTTATCAGAGAGAATGGAGTAGAAGGGGGGTAGGAAAGGGGGGAGAAATGGGTTTATTCTGTGCCTGCGATGAGATGCTGTCACACAGGAAGCGGCACAGCCTAACTTCTTTCACAGCTGCACCGGGGTTAGTGAAAATCTCATCTGTAAACTGCCAAGAGCAAGACAGAAAGCCCTCACCTCCCGTACTGAAGTCTTTCTGTAAAGAACACAGTATGTGAAACAGTTAAGAGAATTCAATTGAATTTGTTTGTTTTGCATGCTCCCTATGAAACAGTTACCGAAACAAAGCGTTGGAAGTCTGGAACGGGATGAACAAGTAGGAGCCAAAGTAAATTAATTCAAATCTTATTTCTATTCCACATATCCAATCTGTATAAGCTCTTCAGACAACGGTCTGAGCTACTAGAAATTAAAATGAGGTTCAAACTGATCCTAAAGAACTTGAAGGCTACTATGCTGAGAGCAGACAATCTGCACCTGCTTATAATATGTCTTAAATGAGGTATTTAGTTACCTATACTTAAAATAGCACGTAATCTGACAGTTTCAGATTTCTATAAATGTGAACACACGCCGATAGTCCAGCTATTCTTCATTATGAAGACGTGTGACAGTGCAACTTGTTTTTCCCTGAGCAGCTGGCACTGAAGCGTCCTGTCACCGCTGCAGCGGTGAGCAGAGAAGAGCCTACAAATTCACTTCTGCCCATACCGAGGTATTCCAGAAACCGCAAACCCCACTAACTAAAGTCGCAGAACAGCAAAAAGTATTCCTTCATTTTCTTCACTACTGATCAAAGCAAACCTCTAACTTCTCTTCAAGTGAAACTCAGCAAACCCCTCTAAGAAAATAGGGCTCTTTTTGAAATCAAAAGAGGAAGAGTAATGAAAGTAAGGGTCATGAAAATAGGTCCATGAAAAAAAGACTTTGAGTTTGTGAAAAGTTATAAGCTTTCTGGTTTTAAAGTAAGATTTGGTGTTAGGCTTTGCTTCACTGTACTGTCAAGTTATCTATACAGAAATTATTTTTATACCAAGTATTGCCGTGTTAATATGGTGTATGTGAAGCAGCAGAGTATTTGGGGTTTTTTTCCGCTTTAAAAAAAAGTACATTTTTCCCCTTAAGACAGAAAGAAAGATAATTTACATTGCGTTGGAAAGCATGCAAGTATTAATGATGGGGAATGATGAAGAACATAAATGGTTTCCATTTTCACATTCAAAAACAAGTACCTGCAAATTAATGCTAAAAGCAACTGGCCTATAAAGCAGCCATGTTTCCATGCCAACTGATCACAGAAATACATATAATTCAACAAAAAAATGAATAACCTACAAAACAAGAAAATAAAAAGAAAGCAGAAGTGCTGGAAATCAAGATCCTGACCATACCTAACTATTTTACAAGAATAGCAAGGAACACAACAAAGGATGCAATTTAAGACATGAATGGTATACAGCTAATGGCACTTCATCATTACAATACTTCTAAAAGCTGTCACTCTCTAGTCAACAAGAAAAACAGGATACAGAACACCTCTATTAAGAAGGAGGGAACACTCGCACAACAGTAGCAATTCTTAGAGGTTTCACAGTTGGTAGACATGAAAGCGCAAGTTACTATTCAGTGCACATCTTTCATTAGGATTTTATTTTTTGTCTTCATCTAAGGTCTTGCTTTTTGTTCCCTATTCACATGGAGTTGCACTGGGGTTCTGCAATCAGGCAGCAGAGCTGCTTGCAGGGTAAGGCAGCCCGCTGCTTGAGGGTTAGCTGCAAAACCGAGAGCATTGGGAGCGAGCAGATACTCATCTGCACCCAAGCAGCTCACACACTGATGTGAACATACATATCTGACGTAATTAATACATTTTACGTGTATGGAGGAGTTTGGTTTCTTAGATGATGAAAGGATGCTACCACTTCGTGCTACAGCAAAAAACAAGTTTGAAGTTTGTGCTGAAAATTAGGGAGCACGTAGTCCACACATGTATATATGTATCTCTGTATGTGTGTGGAATAACCAGACTTACTTTATGCAAGGAGGCAAGGAAATGTTAAATAGAAAAGGATGCTATGTATCTAAATATAGCCAGTTCCAAGATACTGGTATTTATGTCCAATAAAACCAGCAGTTCAAGTATTTGTTCTTTACAACGTAGAGAAATAAATAATCTCCTGCTAAAAGGTCCATAAAACCTGCGTTCTAAATGAATACAAATTGAAGACAGGACAATAGATTTCTGTTTCTTAATATGTCTGTATTTTAATCAAGTAAGCAACAGTGCTTTTCTTCCTACTTAGTTCCTGAAAACATATTAAGAGGCATTAGAGGTTTAAAACTGATGAAAAATTGTGGTCACAGATCAGAGAGCTGGAAATCCCACCATTAATACATCTTAGTGCACTTGTATTTTACTGTTTTGCTGTATTTTGAATAAGAGAATGGAACATTACAAGTGGTTATACTGATCCTAGTGATTCCATAATTATGTGACCGTACAGACTACACGACAGTGGGCCTACACACTGCATGGAAAAATGGAAAATCTACATATAATGAACTTCACGTTCATTTACTAGCTTCGGTGAGCATAAGGACCTCAGGGACATCAGTGAATGAAGGAGGATAATTCCATGGCCTTGTCGCAACCTATCCAGAAAGCACAAAAGATCGAGTTTCACCGGTGACTTTCTTCTTTTGTCAATTCAGAACTCAGTAAAAATGGAACTTTTAGATGTGACACTCACTTGCTACCCTTTTAAACAAGCATCAATAATAAAAAACCTTCAATTTTCTAGGAAAATTGCCCTTCAAAGGCAAAAAGGCGTTCTTGTAGAAAAGGATTAAGCTGAAAAGATCTTAAATGACTTAGATGATTTTTAATAATAACAACGTTTATATGACAGCCCAATAAAGCTATAGACATTTAGCAGCTCCAAAATTCTGCACATTTCTGACTCCCTTTTCCCCAAACTGTCCCTAGATGGCCACAGCTAAGCCACCCAGCCTTACTACAGTTTTTGCAGTAGCTCAAAAATGATCATTCACCTGGGTGGAAAGGCCACTATTCCTGCACTTCAAGAGTACACTATTACTTTGAGGCAGTACACAATGCACTGCTATTTAGGAATCAAAAAGAAAATAAATCGCACAAATACTTAAAGCACTGAATATTCTTCATAGATCAAACTATGTATGCAAAGTTATGCACTTTGCAGTACTTTTTGCAGTACATAAACTGCTTAGCGACTTTGGAAGTACAAAGATGTGAATTCTGACAAGCAAAAAATGTATTTATAAAATCTGATGAGGCTTTAAGATTATAAAAGTTACCAATGCTCGAAGCAGTAGTGGCGACTGCAAGCTGGGAGCCAGCCAGAGCTGCCAGCTGCACACCCAGCTCCACGCCTGCTCCTACTGAAGGACCAGGGGTGCCCAAAGCTGAGCAAGATGAAAGGGCAGATCTGCTTCTCACCCCTTCACCTCTTTTCAGCCACTGTCAGAAAGACACTACTGCTGTACAGACGCCTCTCTACTAAGCTTTTGAAAGCTTCTGAAAGTTAGTTTTGTACTCGCTGCCTCGTTTCACTACCACGCATGAGGTCATCTCTGGATTATGGTGATTTTTCATACAGCGCTGCCTCGGGCGATATCCTAAATGGTAACAGAACAGGACTCCACAGAGCCAGGGCATGGCCGAGGCTGGCAGGGGCCTCTGGGGCCTTCTGCTCCAAGCCCTGCCCCAGCAGGGCCACCCCGAGCAGGGGGCCCAGCCCCACGTCCAGGCGGCTCCTGGACATCCCCAAGGAGCCCCCCCAGGCTCTGGGCAGCCTGTGCCAGGGCTCTGTGTTTAGGGACATTGGTGGGACCCCCCCGACCGCCTCTCCCCTCGGCCTCTCCTCACAGCAGAGGCGCCCCAGGCCCTGCAGCAGCTCAGGGGCCTCCGCCGGGCTCTCCCCAGCAGCTCCCTGTTAAATAACATATTATTTAAATATAAACAGGAAAACAATAATGACATAAAATCGTCAACAAAGCAACAACCGCGAGGGCAAACAGCAACGCTTCCACGCTCAGCAATAGCCGTGCCACAGCCTTGGCCGGCCCGGTGTTTATCCAGCCACCTGCAAGAACGCTGCCCTGAACTTGCCCATTAGCCCACAGAAAAAAAGGTATTGTGGGAATGTTAACTTTCACCTGGCTGCCTTCCAGCTGCCGGCAGGGAAAAAAAAAAAAAAACAACGCCCTTTTTTCAAATTTTAGCCAACTGAAGGATACTCCGCATTTTTCACATTTTCCAATTATTCCCAGCTATGTATAAACATAGGCATTGAACGAAATCCATATAAAATGGATGTAATAACGCGACCGGCTAACCTGCGAAAGAATAAATTAAGGGGTCTCCCGTCCAAACCAAACAGTCAGACTCGTATTTCACAAACCACGACAGCTTTCAAAAAAGCCAGAGCATTTCTAGAATAGCAGAAATGTTTGCCGTGCCCGTAAGAGCACTTACTGGACAAGGCGAGCAGGAACTGGAACAGAGCCGTGCTGATCCCAGCAGCACGGAGCCGTGATGCAGACCTGCTGAATGAAGTGATGGTGCTGCTGTTTGAGTGATGAAGATGCTGTTTGAAGTCAGTATTCTGTCATGTAATTAATGAGGGGGCTACTTATCTCATGTCTGGATGGGCCCCCATGACAGAAACTGTAGCACAGCAAAGAGCCTGGCACACCAACAGGGCAGGCTGGGGGAAGACCCCAAAACAAGGCTTGTGAAAATCCCCTTTCTGTGTCAAGCAGCAGGCAGTTCTCTTGCTCTTTTCCATCTGGCACTTCAAGGAGCTGTCTTTACTCAGCAGTCGTCTTGAAGTTTTTAATAGTCACAAAACGTGCAAACTCCAACTGAAAGAAATTATCCCTTACTTCTTCTCTTCCAAAGTTCAACTGTTAAGTAAAAATAGCTCACAGTCATGTCTCTGCTCCAAACCTTCGTATCTCTGCAGGGTCGGGAGTACTCAGTGCTAGCACAAGTGTTTCAGGGCACAGCATAGCTGCAGCCTCAGCACTTAGCAGTGTTTTGCTGGTTTCTTTGCATGCGTGTCCTGTCAAGCTAATTGGCAAAATACAGCTTCCCAATTCGAATACAGATGATGCTTTGGGTACGGGGCTTTTTTTCCTGTTTGTTTTTCTTTATTTAAAGCGAAGGAGCTTTAGTAGCGGAAAGTACATTTTTAATTTGAAAAAACAAGGCTTTCAATCACAGCAGCATGTTTTGTACGGAGCTGTGTTCCGTCAAGCCACAGGCTGTCTTTTCCTACGTGCATGTACTTTAATTCAGGCCACAACTGAAAGCACACTGCCTCGCCTCCCAAACCCTTCACCTGTAAGTAAGCAAGACACAACAACATCTACCAAGCACCGACTCAGAGCACCATTAGTAAGAGAATTGATCTCGAATTCGGCGTTTTCACCAGATCTCAGAGTGCTTTCACAAGTAAGGTCACCAGTTACCTGCATGTAACGCACAGCAGGCTACGCACAAGTGACAGAAGAGCCCCAGGACCAGCCAGGCCACACTGTTGTCACCTACACACTTGCTAGCAGTGCTGCCTCTGTTCCCCTCTCTTCCAGTCCTCCAGTCAGTAATTTGACCAAATTTCCCCTTAAAGTCAACAAGTTCACACTTCATCTTATTCACTACCCACCCAAGATTTTGAGCAATGCTAAACTTCTATAACCAAAGGGGAAAAAACGAAGCTAAGGAGTTGGAGAAGGCAATTCAGTTCCCATATTGGTTATTAATTTCCTAATATAAGTGCTTCAATTAAGTTCCCTATATAAAGAGGTACAAATCCCCCCCAGGAGCTGTACTCACACTAAAGCATGCTTGGACACCAGAACACAAACACCCAATATAAGTCATTGCAGAGTACCACCTTCTGATTTGGCTTCCCCAATTCCTAAG
Organism: Cygnus olor; assembly: GCF_009769625.2. Classification (NCBI taxonomy): domain Eukaryota; kingdom Metazoa; phylum Chordata; class Aves; order Anseriformes; family Anatidae; genus Cygnus; species Cygnus olor. Next base: position 70,730,509 of record NC_049172.1, on the reverse strand, counting down.
CATCCTAATGCAAATGTGAAAGAGTTCAAACAGGCATGCACTAGCTTAACTAACTTGATTTAAAATTGCACTTAATTAAATGTGAGCAGTTTCCCAGGTATCATAAGGCGTATTCATGAACTGCTTCTTTCACTATGCATTTTTGTGATCAAAGAACCCTTAGATATGACAGGAGGTTATTTACTATTTATAAAAATAATCCCTGTTTAATGTTCTTTTTGAATTAGTCTTCTAATATGAAAACTAATCTTTACTAATTCTCTTTGAAAGTCTGAGAGAGAATTAGATGATTTCTGAGGCCCTTTTTATTCCTGCACAAAAAACACCCTCATTTCAATACCTGCTAGAATTGCACACTTCGAAAACTTCATCATTTCTATATGATGGTATCCCTAAGACAGGTAAAAAAAACTTCATTTTCTGTTTCTCGATTTTTTTCTTTCATTTTTGTGGTTGTAAGAAAATATTTTCCTTTTAGAACATGAGCATTAATTTTGTCAACAGATTGTTTTTTTGAGCTACAAAGCTCAGAAAAATCACAAAAAAATTTAACAGGCAGACAAACAAGTCTGGAGCAACGATCCTAGCAAAGTCATCGAAACAAAGGCAAAATAAAGTAATAGTACACACCGTACTTTAGTTTCTAACATACCAGCTCAGTAAAATACACTGTATTGTAAAATTTTTTTATTCACTCAACTAGGAAAAGAAGATTCACGGTCGTGAAGAGCCCTCAATCATAATTCTGTCAACTGAGAGACAGAACTTGTTCCTCAGTTGCAAGCAATCTTTGGACAACATATAGGGTTATCCTGCAGTAACTTTGGCTCAGTATGTAGGATGCAGCCAGGAGCCTATGGATTTGCAAGCCCCTTCCAGTTCCCTTCGATATGAGTTGGAAGTGGAATGACTCGACATCCCGCAGGATCAAAAATCAAATTCTGCTAGGAGAGGAAAAGTTGCGCCTGCAGCTTTCTGTTCTCCAGATTCCTACTTAAAATCCTTTCTTATCGCTTGCTCTAAGGAGCTCTTTCTCACTGCTGAATACATAATGCTAGATTTAAATTTTAGATGGCTGCAGGGTGGTCATGAGATAAATACCAAGTGTATTTGTATGCCTCTGTATTTACAGTAAGAAGGAAAGTCATCTGGATTCAAGGATTCAAAACATGAACAAAGACATGGTAAGAGAAAGCCTTGCACAGAGGACTGCCAAATACAAACAACATACACAACTAAACCCGAAAGGCAATAATGCATTGTGAAACCCTTTCAAAACCATACAATACTATGGGAATTAAGTAAACTTAAAACTCCCCTGCAATACTCTCGTCATAGCTAATTTGTGATTTCCTGTACTCTCAGTACTAAGAGCACAATGGAGCCTCTATTGTGAGCCTCCTCCCACAAGCTTTTAAAAAATGCAAGACATTCTTTTTATCTAGACTGGCGTGGCTAAAATACATCCAGCTCTACACAGATAAAAAGTTATTTTCTTAGACGTTGCTTTTGCTTGTAAAAAAAAATAAATAAAAATCCGCTGCCTAGCCGAGCTGAGGCCGAAGATCACAAAGGAGCAGGGCTTTGGTGGCTACGCTGCTGCCCACCAGACTCTACCATGGCAAATGCAGGAGGCTGCTTTAGTTTTAGGATAACAAGAGAAGGTCCCACACGAAGAACTGTCTGGAAATTCAGCACAATTCACACAGGCAGTGACAACTCACAGGAGCTGAAAACAAATCAACCGAAGTTTGACAGAACCTATGAATAAAGCGATTGCAGTATTAACGACAAATCGTGACTGAGGGTGAAGGTAGTAAGTCTTTTTGGTGCAAACAACTGGAGATAATGGAAATAGATGCTACTTTTTCATCTTGAAGCATCCCAAAAGCTCACGTAAACAAGCCTAAATGAACGAGACTTTCCACACCAAAACCCTGCAGCAGAAGTGAAAGAAAGCTTGGCACAAGGCAGTTTAAAAAAGGAGCTCCGCTAGCAGAGGTCCGCTTTTAGCACGCAGGAGAGAACTCGGCAAGGATGTAAAAATCAAACCTAAAATGCTGCAGAGGCTCTGGCCAGCACCTCCACGCTCTTTCTCACCCAGGAAACAGTACATTGTGAGGACGTGGCTAGCCAGTTCCAGGCAGCATGGGAACTCACACATACAGCACGATTACTGAAGATCCCTTCTCTCAGTAATGCTGATTATACGAACGGGAAAATCAACAACATGAGAAAGGCTGTGATACACATTAATACTATTCAGTGAAGCACCAGACACGCATTAAGATGGTTGGTAGACCACAAATGTGAAAACGCTCATTATCCGGTTGAAAATAAACAGCTTAACATATCTGCTACAACACATTAAAGAGAAAAAATATTTAAATATCAGTTTAAGAGTTTGGAGCCTGGCTTGTGGTTATCTCTGCTAAACATTTTTGTCCTGCATGACTCTGCAAAGAGTAAAGCTACGTACTCAGCAAGAGACAAGCTGGCTGCAACCATCTAATGAAATTTGACTCATCTGGGAATTCCGACCAAGGGCTCCGCACCACTGTTTCTGCTAAGCCACGCGTTTTCTGTACGAGACTGAGAACGCCGTGCTGCAAATACGGGAGAAGCAGCGGTAATTCTGGATGGTTTGGCTTAAAAATCAGCGCCTCAGTCTGCAAATTCGTATCTGGGTAAAACTCTTGAAGCAGCCAAGAGAAACTTTGTGACTGTAAATTAAAGGCAGTGGGAAGGAAGAGAGAGGGGAGGGCAGCCCCCAGCGGCACCTCTGTTGGGGTGCATGGATGAGAAGGGCTGGGGGCAGTGCTCCCAACCTGCAAGCCCCCCTGTGGATCAGCACACTGCTGCCTGCAGCTCCCTTTGGGCTGGATTACCCAGTTTCTGACTCACCCAGGGGCTACGAGGGCAGTCTGCGAAGCAAAGAAGTGCACGCAGTGGAAGATGATGGCAATACCCTGCAGTGCTGCTCCTCTCCTGGCCGCCTTCTGACCGCCCGGCACACCGGCCGGGTGGGATGCAGGAGAGCACCTTTCCTCTCCGTGGCCAGGTACAGGCTTTATGGTGCAGGCTCCTGCCTCAGGAAAGGAACACAGGTCAACGGGAACACAGCGGGAGAGCCTTGGAGAGTTGGATTTGCCATTCCTGCTGTCATCAGAAAGCAGCCGTGGGCTAATCGCTACGGATAGCATTTTGGAGGCTAGGAGAGAGGCACAACCCCTCACGTTGCAGCAGCAACAGCCGCCAGCCCAGCTTCCCAAGGCTCTGACACGAACAGAACAGAAAGCAGAGCCCTCATCTGCCCTAAACCAGCACCTCTCTCGCCTATGGTTAGGCTCGGCTCTGACCACCCGAAGCAGACGGGGGCCCACAACCTTTTTGCACCAGGCAGCGGCGTTCAGGCCCACACGTAGCACGCCAGACCGTCCCTGCGCGGTTTCCCAGCCACAGACACTTCTCGTCTCTGAAGGTCACGTCCCAGCCGAGCGTCGAAGGTGGCAAAAGCCACGCTTGCTTTAAAGGTAGCGAAATGGTTACGCGTGGATCAACGGCAGGGACCTGACAGATCCTGCTGGGTGCGCCTCTCACCGCTCCTATCGTGGGGTGTGTACGGCAGCGCCAGATGCGATCTGTGAAACAATATCGGGGCTGCTGAGGATGGGTTGGTGCACAACCAGAAGTGAGGAATTCGGACTGCAGGAGCCTGGAGCTGCAGCTCAAGCCCAGTAAGGAACTCGTCTGCTTCCTTCCTTGCGGTGGGCTGGCATCACGACTGCTCTGAAGGGACCGAAGGGAGAGGAGGGGTAACTGAGCTCGGGCACACGGGGCCCCAAGGCCCGGGCTCCTTCCATCCCAGCCCTCTGTAACTTTGCCGGTGGTGACACAACTCGCCGACTGTGATTTGGGCACGGATAAGGGACGTCCACTGACCTGTAAATACAACTCCCAAAATATGCCTTACAGCAAACGTGAAGTGAAATTGCACAATCGCACTACCTCGTGTTTTAATACCGAATGCCTTCACATGGGATGGAAATGAGAGCTTTCTACTAAAAGGCCTCGGTTTTACAACTACTCCAAACGATTGCCCCCTGCCCTACCATCTGCTTTTTCTGCTGTCTGTAGAGAAGCCCCTCGGGCCGGCTGCACTGGCAGGTACGCGGCAAGGAAATCCCTCCAAAGCCCCCTGAGAACGGGATGAAAAGATGAAAGTGCAGAGATAAGCAATGATCGTCCGAAATAAACACCAAGATGAAACCCACTGTAGCATAGGAACATTTAGTTCAAAGAAAAAAAATAATAACAATCAAACAATGTCAATTTTCAATTAGGTTGATTAGACACAAACTGGATAATTAGCAAATGGAATAGTAACACAGGAAGCGTAATACGTTTGAGATGAAATGAAAATATTTCCCAGAAGTTAATTTATAATCATCTTCCTCAAAAATTAAATTCTTGCTCTACTACGGCAAACATAAGTATGTTATGTTTTGCACATCAAAAAGTAATTAACCTATCCATCTACCATACAGTTGTTCCTTCTGGGTGATTTCCTTTTATCGGGCATTCAGTCGTGCCTCGGGAGGTTTGCTCCCTGTCCTCGTTGAGGACTGTCTCTAACTCCTTGAGGAACCAGGCAGCTCTCTGGTCGGGTTCAAAAGCAATTCAGAGTTTTTGGTGCTCATTCCAACCAGCAAACCAAAGCAGGACGAGGAGCAGTGCCCCGCAAGTGCCTAAAAAACGGTGTGATCCAAGGACTGGCAGCTTTTTCGCACCCCAAACAATTTGAGGCACCGGCTCTGCCTCCCCCTGCCCGCAGCGCTGCCGCATGGGGTCGTCCATCAGCCTGAGACAGCCAGCGCTCGGATGCGCTCACGTTCCCAAAGCGCTGCTGAGCACGTTAATCATTCGGGAAGACGGGCTGAGGATTACCGGGCGCTGGAAGAGATCCGATGGTAATCGCAGCTCGGAGATCCCAGCACGCCCACCACGAGCGGAGGCTGCTGCGCTCCCCTAGTCCTCTCGGAGAAACGCCGAGAGGGAGCAGCGCGTTATGGTTCTGCAGCTGGAAACGGGAATTTTACATTTCTCTCTAATGAACGTTTGCAGTCTTGTCCTGATCAACGCAAAGGTTCAAATGAATCGTCATCTTTGCTCCTATGGCAGCGGGGGAGAAAGAAATCCAAAAACACAGCTGGGAGCTTCCATCTCCCAAGGCTGTAAATCCCTTTCCACGCTGTCTGGGAGTGAAGAAGTGCGTGCGGCAGAGGGACTAAGGCTAAAGGGCCGTGTAGTACAACTTGTATCCTCACCTTAAATTTTAGCACACGTATTAAACGTGTAACTCCATCTCCACTCCCTCACTAAATAAATAATTACGGGGCCAGAAGGTTAGGGAGCCTCAGCTGAGGCTGCTATGCTGCTACGCTGCCAACTGCTCGGGGATTTGAAAGCTTGACACATGCTGGAGAGTATCACCTCATCAGTGCTCCCAGCTGGCCTGGGAGGCAAAAACCTGAATCTCGTACTCTTAAACGGGGGTCTCTAGCACACAGACGAGCAGCCAGCCTCCCCGATACTTTGGAGAAATGCAGCAATGAGAAATTCATCGCGGGTACGGGATGACAAAATGGCAACGAGCAATTGTGGCCCCGAGTATTTGCACGGCTTTGAGCAAGTGTTGTATTTCACGTCAGCAAAGTACAGATCGTGTTGCTTCCCAGTCCTCTTCACTCGAGACATTTAAATCCGTGCCCTTCCAGACACTTATCGCCGTTCAAACTATTTTCTGGCAAAATAAGTGATTATTTTTTTTTCCAATTTTATGGCATTCACACCGACAGATACCTTGGGGGTAATGTGGATTTTGTCCCCAGAAGGGACTAGCCACCGAACTGGGGGAGATGTTCTTCCTTCAGTGAAGAGGGATTGACTTTACCCTTCCCGACGCTGGCGAGCGCGCTCCTGTATCTGCTCGATAACACTTCTCCAGTACCCAGCCCGGCCCTAATCTCTGGGATCACACTTCTGGCTACGCGCTGTGACCGCTCTGTTTACATTGTAAATAAAACTATAACTCTCAGGACCGGGGAGATTAGTAAATTGAAGCATCGCGCGTTTTTAACAAAGAGCAGATGCCATTTATCTTTATGATACAGAAGGACGAGTCAAGAGCTAACCAAACTGACAAACGTCGGGACACTTGTCATTTGTTTTGTCACGCTATCGGGAGCTCCGCGTTATGATAAAGCATCATCCCATGCACAGTATTTACGAGGATGAGCTTTTTACAAGTAGTTCATTGTGCGCTCGGGAGCTGCACGCTCCAGCTCCTCTAACTACACACGACAACGCTGAGCTGAGAAATTCACAAAGGTGGTTGGAGCAGTTTCATTTCCAACAGCGCTTTCATTGACTACGCTCCTCCGCTGAGCTTGACTACGGCAACTTGGGGGGGGCTGTGACGACTTCGTCCGCCGATCCAGCCATAAAATAACGCATCGCTTGATGGAGAAACGCGGACTCTGCCCTGGGGGTGGGGGCTGCTCCCAGCAGGACAGCGAACACACCACGCACGCTGCTCCCATTTACGCCCAAACACACACACACACACACAAACTCCCTTCGCCTCGCTGACATTGTTTCACGTCTCTGACCAAAGCGAGGGAAGGTTCAGCCCTCTAACTGGCCTCTCCTGCCCATCGAGGCATCGCAGCCACCTCACAACCACCTATTTCTCTCTCATTCACACTGAGAAACTGGCAGGCCGAGGGCAGGGGGGGCTGTCTGCTTCGTTTTGTTTTGAAATACACTGGAGAATTGCACGTGGGCAAAGTATTTTGTTACCAGCTCTCTCCCCGAATGGTTGACACGGTAATAAACCGAAGAGGGTATTATTTGCCAAACGCCACGGCATTCAAATAGTGAAATCTGGCTGCCTTTGGGGGAGGAGGGGGTCAATAAAGAGCAGCAGCATGAAATACACTAAAGTTAGCACTTTGGGCTGCTAATTTTACATGCCTGCTTGACTATCACACAGCTAAAAATAGATAAAACAGATATGAATATAGAACAAAGAGATGCGCTGGACAATTATCTCCCTCCTAGCATGGTCTACTTGATAATGAGCTCTTTAACCTTCTTTATTTACAAAGACAAAAAAAAAAATATTTAAAGCTCTGATTAATGAGCTTTCGACCCACGACAGAAATTATTTACATACGGATTTTATTTTTCTTTGTGCTTTCTCGTTCCCTTCCTACGGGGACACAATGACGAGATTCAAAACATTTTAATGGGGCATCAGGCTACTTGCCATGGGGCTGGAATGCTAAATAAGACTATTTACATCTCCTAAGACCCCGGAGAAGGAAATCGGCGCGATGCACTCGAAACGCACGCGTACACCGCAAATATCAGAGCTGATTTTAATTCACCGGGTAAAAAGTACACACTCGCTCGGGTTTATTAGGCCTCATTATTTTCAGCGAGCCTACAGGGATGATTATCTCGAGCTGCTCCGCCATGGCCTGAAAGCAAACATTCTTCCCGATAAGGACAGCAGTTATTAAAATATAGCGTGACGTCCGATTGTTTAATTTAGCTTTACAACAGGTGAAATTTTGAAAACCACCGCTGATAACAAGGGTTTTTCTACAGTTACCCTGTCCTGCTCGGTGCCATCGGTCAAAAGCTGACTTTTGAATTTAATGTTTAAGAGGGAAACAAAGCAGCAGAGCAGAGTGAAGGGTATCAGCACGGTAAACAAGCCCGCTCTCCGCTTCGCAGCCTTCCCGCGGCATCATTTGCTTACAGAACGATAATGTTTATAAACAGGCTCGACATTGTCTCAGGTCTGCGAGAAGCAAAAAAATCCCCCAGGAGTTCACACAATAAGGCACGGCCACCCTGCGCAGGGGCGTAGCTCTAACCTCGCCCTGCGCACGACACCCGCGTCACCCCAAAAACCAGCCGCCAGCCCCGAAACGCCTTCGGCAGCGCCTCAACGGCGACAAAAAGATACAGAAAGGGGAGAGGAAAAGGGAGGAGAAGAGACGCCCAGCGCCCGGAGGACAACCTTACCTCTGGGCCACGCAACCCGCCCGCGGATTTCGGGCGACCGTGGCAGCGGGCAGGCCTCGAGCACTTTTTTTTTTTTCCTGGGGAAAAACGCCGCTCGGAAACTTCCTGTTTTGGGAAAGGGCCGCGGGGACGGGCGAGCACCAGGTCGGCGGAAAGCGGGGCGGTTCAGCCCACTGCTGCTGCTGTTTTTTTGTTTTTTTTTTTAAATTTCCAAAGGATGAGTTTGAGCGGCGGGCAAGTTGGGAACCTTACGTCTCTCCCCCCCCACACCCCGGTTTTAATTCGAGAAGGTAAAATTAAGAAGAGAGGTAACGTTAGGAAGATAGAAAGATAAAGTTTAAAAGGTAAAATTAAAAAAAAATAATTAATAAAAGACTAAGTTAAAGAGATGAAGAGATTAATTAAAAGGATGAAAAGATGGAATTAAGAGGATAAAAAGGTGAAATTAAAAGGATGAAAAGATGAAATTTAAAAGGATAAAAAGATGAAATTAAAAAAATAAAAAGAAAATAAAAAATAAAAAATAACTAAAATCAGGAAAGTTAAAAATCAAAAATAAAAAAAAAAAAAGAAATTAAAAAAAAATTAAGAAGTACAATTGAAAAGAAAGAACTAACTCCTATTTTATTTCCTACCATTACCCCGGCACCCCATCACGGCCAGGCAAAGTTCCCAGCGGTGATGCAGCCGCCGGGCCAGCCCCGCTCCCCGCACACCCCCCGGTCCGATCCGGATCCCGCTCCGGTTCCCGCTCCGGATCCCGCTCCGGATCCCGCTCCGGATGGCGGTCCGGCAGGCCGGGGCGAGGCGAGCTCCTTACCCAGCGGCAAGCCCTTGTTCAGCAAGTGCGAACTTCCCATTGAAGCGCTGCGCCCGGGCGGGCGGCGGCGGCGGGGCGGAGGAGGAGGAGGAGGAGGAGATGGAGGAAGAGGAGGGGGAGGAAGAGGCCGCGGGGGGGGCACGGCCGGGCCGGGGCCGAGGCCGGTGCCGGGGCTGGGGCTGGGCCGGGGGCAGGCGGGCGCCGCCGCGGCATATGGCGGCCGCTGCCTGGGCGCCCCTCGGCTCCGCCGCCTCGGCGCGCGCGCGCCCGCCCGCCCGCGCGCATGCCCGCCCGCGCCCGCGCGCACCGCCCCCTGCGCCCGCCGCGCGCACGCGCACGGCTTCGCCGCCTCCGAGCCGGCGGAGGCTCGGGGCTGGCTGGCTCGCCGCCGCCTCGATCTCTTGGTGCACAGAGGGTGGAGGGGATGGGAAGAGAGCGGGGCGGGCAGGGGGATTTGGAGGGCAGCCCTCAGCCCTGGTGGTGCTTTGAAACTTTTGTAGTGGGAGATACCTGCTGCTGTTCAATGTTAATACTGCCTTCAATATCAACACTGCGTCCAATGTTAACACTGCGTTTAATATTATCACTGTGTCCAACGTTAACACTGTTCAACATTACCACTGTGTTCAACCTTAACCCTGCGTTCAGTACTAACACTGCATCCAACGTTAACACTGTGTTCAATATTAACACTGTGTTAATGCTCACTGCGACCCCCCAGATTCCCCAAACATTAGCCCTTCTCTCAGTTTGTTATTTTCTGTGGCTTTTCCCCCCTCACAAGTGATTACAGACCACAACCCGCTCATCCTGCCAGGCCCCGCACCACCTCGCCCCAGGCCTGCTTGCTCACCCCGCACAGGGCCATAGCAGGAGTCTAAGTGATAACAGTTCCTTTTTTCACATAGTACTGGGGGAAAATGGTAAATGGGCAGAAAACAAAATAAAACAAAACACTTGATATGGTGCACACTTAAGGAGACGTTGGGTGCTGTCTATAAGCATTGAGGCACTGGAGGAAAGGATCTGGATGCTCCAGAGTCCCATAGCACAGGGTCTGTTGGTTATCCCCAGCGATCGATGTGCCCTTCCCTGGTCCTGTGGAAGTCAGAAATCCAGCATCTTGCTCCTGTCATCTGAAGCAGGATGGGGATGGAGACTGGGGTCAGGGCACGAGTTAGTAGGGCCACCTGGCCCAGCCATACACACACACACCACGCTCACTGCAGGCTTGTGGCTCATGTCACCAGCTGCACAACGCAAGTGCTGCAGCATGGCAGCACCCCAGCTCTCCAACAGACCCAACAGAACCTAAAATGGTGGTTTTTGGCTCATTTCAGTCTTTAAGGGCGGACCCGGGGCTCCCCATACACTCGTCTCACCCCTTGATGCCCCTCACAACAAACAGGGTTCCCCCGGAATGTAACCTCATGAGTCACCCTATTCATTTTAGAAACTTATTATTAGTTATTAATTATTATTGATGGCTCATTTTAGGAAATTATTAGTAATTATTAATAACAATGATTATTTATGGATCGTTTTAGGAAAATATTAATAACTATTAATAATTTTTCTCGACTGCTCATTTTAGGAAATTATTCTTAATATTTATTATTGATGGATCGTTTAATGAAATTATTAAAGAATAATTATTAATAATAACCATCGATGGTCCACTTCAGGAACTTATGACTCCCGCTTACCACCACTGATGGCGGCGGGGCCCCTTCCCGCCCCGCCCCGCCCCGCCCCGCCCGCCACAGGGACCCGCGAGCCGCCAAAACGGCGGCGGCGGCAGCCGCCAACCAAAGTGTGCGCGGCACCGCCCGGCTCGGGCGGGCTGGGCCCGGCCCGGGGAAGGAGGAAGGCTCAGCCTGGGGGGGGGCTGGGTTTGGGGACCCCCCCCCCTCTGTAAGCTAAGCCCCTGTTTTCAGGAAACGCTGCTTTTAGCTTACAGATGGCCCTTGGCGACTCGGCCCCGGCTGGGCTTTCCCCTTCGTCCTCTGGGTTACCCAGCAGGATGGGGAGGTGGCTCCCAGGACGTGGTGGTGCAGCCTCTGACCGGCCTCCATCTCCTCCTGCCTCCACGGGAAGGGGCACGGGCATCGAGAAAAAAAACCCTCAAACAGCCCCCAGTTCTTACACTTCCCTAGGACAGCAGCTAGCCGAGCGCCTCGTGGGGGGGTTGCGTGAATAAACTCGGCTTTAACCGCTTTAAAGTGGCTAACCGCTTTATTGACGTTTATAGGTGTTAGCAAATAGGGAAATGTATACGTATCAAAGCTCTGGGGAGAAAATGGGGATTTATTTTTTTTTCTTCACTGCCATGTGGCAACGTATCAGCAGGAGCAGGCATTAGGGATAGAGCGTGCTCAGACAGCAAGCACAGTGTCTGTGAACAGCAATATGGACATGGAAGCATCTCGGGGAGAAAAAAATTAATAGCGAAAATGAAAATTCAGAAAGGAAATCTGAGCTGAGCTACGTTTTTTTATATAGAAACGTAAACAGACACAGGCAATGAGACCATTTCCTCGGTGGGGTTATGCGACTGGGCAAATGTTTAGTTCTGAAGTGGAGCTGCTGCTCTGAGGAGGGAGGGGAGTGTGGTACAAAATATTATGACAAGGGGAGTGCTCTAAGTGAGGATAAGTTGGCATGATGAACAGATGGAGTATTCAATAACAGGAGGTTATTAATACTGCAGTTTGGTATTCTCTACGCTACTTCATGAAGGGACTCATATGCTTGCTCTTTTTCTTTTCTGATTGTATGCAGACTTAACAAATACGCAGGCTGTAGGTAGTGACGTGCTTACTCCCCTCCCTGTGCACGTGTGCACGCATCACAAATTCATGTTTCCTGGGAAAAGACCAAGGGCCGGGTCCTCGGCTGATTGTAACTGGCCAACTGTGTTTCTTTCAATAGCAGCGAGCTGATTTGCACCTGCTAAAGGAGAGAGGTTATCTGACCCTGTCTCCCAAGTCGCAAGGTCTCTCCACCCTGCTCTTTGACAGCTGCCACAAGGCACCTGCTCTAGGGAAGGAGCTGGGAAGACTCTCAGGGTGGAAAAGAAAACAAAATAACTGAGGAGGGACTCAAGTTTAACTGCAGAACGCAATGCGATGCTGTTTCTGTGCAAGAAAATCAAGCTTGCTTTCACCCAGAGTTCGGGGCTTTCTTTTCCTTCCCCTCTATGTGGCTTTCAGTGGCCTAGTTTTAGACCGGGTATGAGAAAATCCAGGAGCAAACCAGCTGACTCCAGCCAGGCCTTCAGCTACCCCCATCCATTTTATTTCCTATGTCTTCAGGCTCGCCTCTGGGTCACGAAACATTCGGTCCTCTTCACATCTTTTGGGCTATGATTTGTGCAGCTACAATATAAGTAAACATTCCCCAGAACGTAACAATTCCCAACCTTTTATCACAATTTGGCGCTGATGTCAGTATAACTTAAAAAAAAAAAAAAACAGTAACATTACACTGCAGAGAGTCTTCTCTGTTTTGCACCAAGAATTATGGCATTTTTCAAAGCCCCCAAACTGTTTCCTGCCTTCTTAAGAGTCAGCTGGAGGCACACGTGCTGAAGTGTAAATACATTGCTTTAAGTGTATCTGTTAACAGCCATATGTATAATTTAAGTACAAGTTTTATTCCCCTCAGAATCTCTAATCAGAAGGGCATGACCTTGGGCTTTCACAAATTAGATACATTAGGGTAGGATATCTTTAGCAGATGTGACTTTGAAGATACTGAAAGAGGACGTTTTACTGTTGTATCATCTAAGCATGAGCCAAGATACTTGCTGAATTCTTTTTAAAGTGAATAATGCAATTTGACAGTATTCCTACATCTAGATACTGCAATCGTGTACTTACAAATTTTCCTTATTTCGCCATAGCTGTGTGTGCTGGCTCATTCATGTGTGTTTTTCCCTCATTATCAAACATGCATCGTTCATAGGAACACTCGTTGTAGCAGTTTTTAAAGCCGTCATTTTAAAACCTTTGTGCACTTTTTAATCAAAATGTAAGATTCTGTTTCAAAGGAATATCTTAGCTTTTGTCAATAGTAAATCTCGCAGATGCTATTAGGAGATCCTGAAAGGGATTTATGTCAGAAGAAAAGAATGGCTGAATAAAGCAGGCTCAACATTTCAACTTTATCCTAAAAATAGATCTTGAAAATGTGTAATCAAAATAAGTCAATGCAATTTATTTCAAATCTGGAAGGAAGACTTTGGATTTAAATATTTCCTTCTTTCACTGAGATCCTGAAAAGCATTTGTTAATAAAACACACACATACAGATCAGTCTACTTTCATTTTGCAATTGCATATAATTAGAGCTTTTTTTTTTTTTTTTAATGTATTACTTCCTCTGTGTAACTCCTCACTGTAGGAAGTTAATGCTTTCTGGTAGATGTGAAAGAGAAAGGCCATTTTGGAGAACCATTTTCAGCAGGTTCTGAGGGGAAAATGGAAAAAAAGAATAATTGACAAAAGGGAAACATTTAATCTTTAAGAAATGGTGGTCATCGCAAGCATGAAATAAAATAGAGGACCTTCATCTACTGTAGAAAAGAAGGTTTACCAAAGGATCAAAGCAGTAAATTAAAGTTCCACTTAATGAACAAGAAGTTCAGCTGTGTCAAACATTCAAAGTCATTTCTGAAATGCCAAATGCGCACTGCTCCTTTCTCAAAATGGAATGGCTACACTAGCTCTATACTGGAAATAACAGCCACACAAAAGTGAAAAAGCTCACAGTGTGCTGAATGAAAGGGAGAATAAATTCCCTTCAAACCAGTGAACACAAAAAACCTCTCTCCTCTGATGCTATCTGTATTAAGTGACTAAGGGATTTTCTTCTTGATCTCACCCTCTTCATATAAGTGCTAAAACCACAAGAACCAGGGTGGAATTAAATCCTCTGCATTTTCTGGTTATCATGAAATAAGAAGTATCATTTTCCATCTAGTCAAGAGGAGTTAACAGACCGTTTCCAGGAAGGTCGGCGTTCTGGCTGAAGAGAAAAAGAAGATAGAGATGAACAGCAGAAGAAACCTATCGAGAACCATTAGTGGATGTCAGCCATTGTCCATCTGTTCACAGTGGAAGCAGTCCAGACCTGAAGGAACAACTGCAACCTGCCCCATATGGCTCGCTCCCTTCTGCGCTGCCAGGGCTGCTTTGGGGATTTGACATTGTACGAGGTAGAGGAGAAGCAGCACAATCTGTGTTCCCAGGAACGAAGAGCCAATTAACAAGAAAGAACAAACAGTGTTTGTAACCCAGGGGGAGGCTTTCTCCTTCTCACCTGTCTGAAATCTTGGAGCCCGTTCAAATTGTGTAAGTTGCAGAGACGCTGTGCTGAGGCTCCTCGTCCCAGGGAAGTCCTTAAAAAGCTAACTGTGGCTACTAACAAAATCCTGCGGGCAGCGGAGAGCTCCTCAATCAGCGAGTGAGAGTACTAATCCAGCTGTCTCCAAAGGTGTTCAAACAGGCGTTTGGGAAGAATACATTACACAAAAAGTTCCATTAAAAATTCTAATACAACGTCCTTTCAACATAATGAACGAGAATAACAACATTCTGCGTTTGCTTTTACAGAACTGGATTGTAGCAAGCTACAGCTGAGCAGTAATTTGCTTCTTAAGTTTTAAATCAGTGGGCCTGGTCATGAAGCAAGGTGTTATTTTCTGTATGATGAAGGGCAGCAGGCTCAGACTCACACAGGGCAGTTACGACATCTGATTTCCTCTTTCTAATGAAAAATAGATACTCTTTGTGACGCTGCGCTCCGTACGCCAAGACGCAGCAAGTGAAGTGGCAGACAGACATACATATCAAAGCTAACTGCAGGGATCAAAAACCTGCAAGTTTGTAATACATTCAATAACCTGTTTGGTCATAGTCATTTCACAGGTAATACAGAGAATAATTAACTCTCCAGTGGCCAAGCAGCACCAGCATATGCAGCACCAGCATAATGTCCTGAATGAACTTCTTGTCAGGATACGTCTTCAGTTTTGTTACAGTCTTTGCTACAGCCACAAAACTCAGTGGATACACAAATTCAAATTCAGAAGCGACGCGCAGGAGGTGCATTCACCGCACCCAAGGACATACCAATGCCACCGCCACTTCCAGAAGACAGCAGAGAGATGCTCAGGAGTTTCATCTCTACTCTGCTCTAGCTCTGAAGCCATGAGCAGTTAACTAATGTTACTCCAAACCCCAGGCAATTTTCTGCTCAGAAGTGGGATTTACTATTTTGGGCCTGGCACGATGCTAAAGCAGCAGCACTTGGCACCTTTAAAAATGCTGTGCACTCCTACCTGCTTGCACTGGCAGTAGGGTAGTGGTCCCTGTGCTGTAATGCGATTTGCACTCTGGTAGGCTCTGCCGTCTCTTTAGTTCCCTCACAACACACTTAAGACCTTATTTTTGTAGAAGTTATACAACTAGGAGCCAGAAAAAAAGCTGTAGTTGGATCAGAGATAATTTTAAAGTTGCTAAACAATTACTTCCACACTTACAAATTCATTCATTAAGTGGCATAGAGAATATCATGGTTCTGTGTTTGAAACGTATCACAAAACTGAGGACTCCACCAAAAATTATAAAAAAGTGTACGAAATCAAAGTAACAGCTCACTAAGTATTCATCTGGAGACTCGTCTCCCAAACTAACCAAGAGGATAACACATCTGAAAAACTAGGAAGGATGCTAAAGGATGCAAAAAACAAACCGGTGTTAAGTAAAGTCGCTTTGCTGCCATGTGCCATGAACACAACCACGCACGAGGATTACAGACATCTGTGACATTGAAGTGAACCCTCTTGCTTTGTCAAATTCACTTGGGATGATTACAAGTTATCAGTCTTGAATTTCATCCTCTTCCAAACTGAACACTTCCAGCTTTGTGCCCGTATGAAATACTGCACTGCCAGCACTCTGCTATCACCCACCACTAAGATAAGAGAACGGTTCATTAGTGAGTAAAAAGTGACCTCTAGTGAAGCATCGCTCCAGAGCCTGAAACACACGGCAGCTCCCAGCAGTGCCTTCCCTTCCTCTGGCTGATCATGTCCATATACAATTAAAATCTGATAATACCACAAAGTAACAGTCATCAGCATTTGTGCACAGACACCTTCAGTATCTGCACGCTGCGCAGCAGCTATAACAAGTGTCAGAAAACCCTTGGCTCGCCAAAAAAAATGAACTCATTTGTTTGAATGTAACAAAATCTACCTACGGATAACTATTAAAGAATTGAATGGGCTATGATAAAAAGTGTAAGCTCTAACTGGATCATTTTTGACTCGCTTTAATTCCATTTTAAAAGTAGTATATCCAGAAATTTGTAATAAAATTAGAAAAGCATCCTATTAAATGTGTAAAAAACAGCAGCAATCTCCACAAACAGCCCTTTGTACTCTAAGAAACCAGAAAAATTAGAATGGAGAAAACAGCAGCAAGTAAGAGACAGGCAGTGAAAATCAATTCCATAGTTACAACATATGGAACAATACAGAGGCAAGGCAATCCGTAACAGGGAATGGTTG
Source organism: Cygnus olor (assembly GCF_009769625.2). Classification (NCBI taxonomy): domain Eukaryota; kingdom Metazoa; phylum Chordata; class Aves; order Anseriformes; family Anatidae; genus Cygnus; species Cygnus olor. The sequence goes on along the minus strand of NC_049172.1, from coordinate 70,714,016 downwards.
ATGATTTTGGAACAGTAAAAAGAAACTAGCAAGATTTCATGACTAAAATGCATACCCCATTGGCCACGGAAACACATTTTATATGTGGTGCGTCTCCATAAATCTAGCAGCAAACTAATATTTTTATACCCCTCCTAATATGTGTATAGTTACCTAACAAAGATTTTACAGGCAGTATTAAAAGTAAAGTTATTTACCTTTTTTTCTTTTACTGAACCAAAATACTGATTTTTGTGCAATTTTTTTCACTTACCCATGCTTAAGATTTAAATCTCAACAGCTGACAAGTAAGCTGCAAGAAATCCTTATCAGTATGCAAGGGCTGAGATACAACTCGAATCCTAAAAGACATCAGTTTAGGTGGCAATTTACACAGTAATAAGGTAACCACGTACTTTGAAAAAGCTCCCTTTGTGTTACTGAATAATGCAAAGAGAGAAAACGCCTGTTATCCTAACAGAAACATGACTTGATCACACCACTTGTCTTTGTATAATACACAACTTTAGTGTACGAGTTGATTCAGGTAGGTGACAATCAGTATCAACAGATTTACCGCTACTTGAGTTTACATTTATTGCCAAATACTGCGACTTATAGGCTAAGGCAGCGCTTCAGCACCGCACATGATGGTATTATGTTAAGATCTCTGGGTAAACTTGCCAAAAGCCTTACCCCATTACAAGAAGAAAATGCTGTGGAGGGACACATCTCATGAAAGCGTTTGCCAAACCCTTGTCTTGGGAGTGGTTCAGCTCTTCCTTGTGGTCAAAGGGTACCTGACAGATGTTGTGTTGGATTTGTACCATAGCCCGTCACAGCTCTGGTCTTACAAGGGTGTTTTTGGGAACTCCACCACCTCACAGCGACCGCTACAGATTATGAAGATGGTTACTGCTGGGCCAGGCAGGTGCAGGAAGGCTGCTGTGCGGATGTGCTGGCAGCGCTCACGACTCGTGCAGACACTGAAAAGCCCACAAAGAGTTCATCCTGCTCTACAAACAGAAGGCATTAAAATAAAGACAAGAACTTTCTACAGTAGTTTTACAACGTAAGCTTCCGACAACAGAGGGCTACGCAGAACAGCACTGGGAACACTATGTCAGCTTCAGTTAATGCCATGTTGCTTATCTTACTCTTTTCAGGTTTTTTCATTTCTTTTGTCGAGACAATTATTCAGTCTCTTAACGTATGCTGTCTTCTTTTTTATGAAACAGGGTATCTAATATTCCTTTGGTGTAATGAATTATTTCTCACTACACTGACATGCCACGTGAACCTCCAGGTCACAAGAAACACATTTAACAATTAAACATCGGCAACACCGATGCAATCAAAAATCCAAAAGATTTTGTTTCATCACCTAATTCTAGGAAACATCTTATGGCATATAAACACTCAAGCTACTTTTCCCTTGCTCCAATTTCCCATGTTTTACTTGGGTCCTATCTGTCCCTAAGACTAGTAGAAGAGGCACTGATATTAGAATCAGCTTTTATTAATTTGCATTATTTTATGCATCTGAAGGAGTGATCACAGTACAGGCTTGTACATCACTGTGGGAAGAGGAAAGTTCAGCAGACGTAGACAAAAAGGGAAATACTACCACGTCTTTGCAAACAGATTGGGTTCTTAATTGAAATGATTTGATATGCCTTATGAGCAGTGCAAGATATAGCACAGATGTAGAAGTCACCTTGGAAAAATGTACTTTAAGTTAACTACTGGAGGCCAGAGAGAACTGAGCTGCAATAATAAATAAATGTCTATAGATAACGTATAAATAATTAATCAAATTTTCCTGAAGGACCTGGAAACAAATGGGAATACTTTGTGTATGGCTGTACTGTGCTGATCTCTAAGTAACGTGGCTTCTGAGACCCATGACCCAGAAAGGTTAAAGTTGGTGTCTTTCCCAGAGGCTGCACCTACGTGATTAACATTACAGAGGCACCCACATCAGAGAACTATCACAAGAGAGGAATGAACATAATTCATGTAGATAACAAATAGTCTAATGAAAAAAAAATAAACGAAACAACCCACACTACCTTGGTTCAATTAGAGTGTTTTGAATGTTTTCCCTTTCAAGCACCACAACTGTAAATTCAACACAATATCAAGTGCTGAGCAGAAAAGGAGGAGTTTTTGTTTGCTGAGATCTTACAATCGCAATCAGAGTTGTGTTCTCAGTTTGTTCCCGGACCACTCCTAACAAGAGATTTCCAATTGTCCTAAAATCTATGGATGTTTTGAGATGTAGACAGATGTCTGCGAGGCCACAGGCTGAGGTCATCAAACTCATCTCATTTGTGACCTAAGCCTAGTCTCTTGGCAGTCTTAAATAAAAAAAGGGGGGTGGGGAGGAGAGAGGGGAAGGACAGAGAGACACCAATGAAATTGTTTGCTAATTTACCTAGAAAACCATTCTCATTAACTTTTAATTTAATAAAACACATTTTTGTAGCATACACATCCAACGTGATGCACATTGAGCAGAAATACATCTGGTCATCTATCATTACTGCTCCTTGCAGTGCAATTATTCTTTCTGGCACTATTAGAAGTCAACTGTCTATTATTTCCTGAACATCTAACCAAAGTTTTCAAGGACTCATCTTTAAATCTCATTTCAGAGACAGTTTCACTGTACTAAACGGGTGAAATGGCTTAAATTTATACATATTTTACATAAATCTTTATCATTGAACAGTTCAGTTTCTCAGCTCTTTAACCATCCAAGGAAAAAAGTGGCACGCTGACGCTGACATTTCTACTGCTGAAGGGGAGATAAAATTGGGTCTCTCGAAGCTGGAGGCAAAATACTACAATGGATAACAAATATTCCTTGTGTATACATCACTGGCATGTCTGTCCCTGTTGGGCGCTGAGTGTATGTCGTGGGGCACAGAATGGATTCAGAAGAGATTTTTTTTTGTTCGAATCAGTTCATGTGCATATGCAGTATTCAAACAAGCTTGTTTTACAATCACTGCTACCTGCTCGCTGACCCCAGCGGTGCCTCCCAGCTTAAAACAGCCATCAAACCCCCAAAACACTACCAAGTATGCGAATATATATATATATGTATACTCATTGCACAAGAGTTTCTATTAAAAAAGGCAAAGATACATTGACAGTAAATTTTCTGTACTTTTTCCCCTTTGGTGGCTGCAGGGTAGTCTGAATTTTTACATATAACCCATTGTTATGATCACCACTGTTACTGTTCTGCTCTCAGAGAAAGAAAAAAAAAGAGAGAAAAGGAGAAAAAGGTTTTGTACAGGAGCATTAAGAGTTCCACTTGCCCTGTGGCGAATGGGGAAAATATGTCAATGTGAATTATTGTACTGTCTCCATGGATCAAGATTTCTCTTAGTGCTTTCAAAATTCCACTAACAGAAACAATTGCTAAGAGCATTTGCTACTTAGCCTGCTATGCTGGAATTGAATAAGACTGTAGGATCAACTAATGCTAAAATATTATCTTTTATATTGATTTTCTCCCCCTACATTAACTCAGGAAAGAAACAGCTAAATAATTTTAGCCAGAAAGAATGACACATCACTCTCACAAGGACGTTCAAAGAACGTAAATAATCAGGATAATTACAAAAAATAGAATTTTGAGCAGCTCACACTACCAGGTATGTAAGAACATCACAGTATAATTTTACCTCTTTCTGATCCAAACAAGTTGTACTACATATTCCCCTTGGTACACACGGAGTTACGCTGCAGAATGCAATATGTCTTTTCTACAGGAACCAGGAACACCCACACAGATGCATTAGAAAGAATAATTCTAATTTTGTGCAGCTTCGCATGCACGTTCATGTTCGAGCCAAACACTAATAGAGATCCCACGTTCATTTCCTCTACTAGAATGCTACTCCATGAGTATTTGTTAAAGGCCGGTTTGTATCTCTTTTGTAGTAGCAGATTATGGTCTCAATAAAGTCTGACTGTAGAAACTGATGGGCCATTGTACAAACATCTATTTCCAAACTAGATCTGGCAAACGAGAGTGCAGAATGAGTGACTGATGAAATCCGGACACTGCAAACAGGCACATTACTGATTATTTCTACCAAATAGCAAATCCTTCTCATTAGCAAATAATCATCTTGATTTTTATTCCTCACCAGGATTCATAAACACCGAACACCTAAGGTAACCATGAAGGCATGAGATATTAGAGCTTTGCAGGATGCCCGAGCTAGCACTACACGATGTTCTGGCCAAAAAATTAGTGCTATACAAAACTGATAAAAACAAACACATATTAAAAGGATTAGGAGTCAGTTAGCTGACAGACCCTAGGACATATTTGTCAATGAAAATCTCTGTGAATTGAGATGTTTCTAATGGGTATCTGTCATCATCTTCACGAACAATGCGGGCACGGAAAATCTTGGCCAAAATGACTGTGAACATCACAAAACCAATAATAGTTGTCTGTAAAAAATAATAGCAACAGTCCAATCACACAGGCATTTTGGAACATGGATAAAGGAGGATCGCACCAACAAAACATGCTTTGATAAATCCAAAACGGAAAGCTTTGCCATTAGAAAAGACTTCTGTCACACTGACAGCGTAGGGGACTGGAGCCTAAAAAGTGGCGATTCTGGATGTGCCACTCAACTCCAAGTTGCACACCAAGACAGGAGGAGATCACGTTTCCCTTGAAATAGTTAAATGCAAGTGTGGGGAAAATTTTGCCATTGTGGATGGGATTACTGAGAAAAACAGTTAAACACTGCTGCCAGCTCTGGCATCCGTGGTTTGTATGTTGGAAAGGGTGCAAAAATAGAAGTCAATGCTGGAGAAAAATGTCTTAAAGAATGTAGTGTATTCAGATTACCAACAAAAAAATTGAAAGATATATGATTACCTTTGTAGAAAGAAATACCAGGCACCAAAAGACTGTATTTTCTAGGTTGTTGTGGATTTTTTGTTGTATTTTTGTTTGTTTGTTTTGGTGGGTGGTGTTGACTACACCACCAAGGGTTATGTTGGTGTCTTCACCTCCTCCTGAGTACTTCAAAGGTGTTCATGAAAGATCAACATCAGCACAATAAAATCTTGGGGGCTGAGCTGTATCAGGGATCTACGCGACACAAAGAAGTTCAAGGTAACCAAGAAATTCCCTTCCAGCTCTATGCCCTGCAGAGCTGCAGCTCCAAAAACTCACCCCTAACTGTTGGCTATCCCTGTAGGCACGAACAGAACGGACGATCTCAGTCTTCCATTGGGCATCATCTATCAATATAAATCTTACCCCATTCCTGACATCTATTAACAAGAAGCAATTATTACCGAGAAGTTCTGATGAAGAGGAATGTCTATACTATATAGTATCATGAAAGAAATAAATTTGAGAAGAGAGCCCACAGTGGCCCCTCTGAAAGCAGTAAAGACAGTAGATCAACAGATTTCAACTGGACTTCAGCAATAAGTCCCATGCAGAACCCACACCACTGAACTCAAGGACTTTTAGCAAGAAATTAATAACAAGTTGGCTTTATCGTCATTAAATAACTCAGAGACTTGGGCTCTTATGCTACCTAGTGCACAGCAACAGGGATGTTTGGAGCCCCGCAATGAATAAACTGTGCCAGGTCAGCCAGCCATGCTTGAAGCACGGGTCTGCAATGACCTCAAGTTCATACTACCCAGGGTATGTCGCTGGCAGAGGTGTTTCCAGTGACAGATGATGAGATGGCAATGCGTACTGCTTACATACCAATGCTACTTGCCGTCCTGCTTGGGTTTAGCTCAGTTAGCACTTCCTTAAGCACCTCCTCTATCATGCACGGCAAGACTATTCTTGTATCTGACAAGTAGAACTGGATGTTGCCCATCAATTTTTGGTATTTAAGTTGCTGACATCTCAATTGATGACACAGCACAGTCCTTTCTGTTCGGTTTGCAAAAACATTGCGTAAGATGGAGCCTAGAGGAAATCTGTTGGCAAGTGCTTTTGTAAGGGAACCGAGGAGTCTCGTAACTGGGAGAAATTAGATGGATTAAAGCACAAGCCAAGATTCAGGAAAAGTACAATCAATTCCCGACTTTGTCACCAGCCTCCCATCCTCCTTGTCATCCTAAATCACTTCCCTTCTATGTATCCAGGTTCTTCATCTTTAAAATATGTATTCACTTATTAAACACTCAAGTTTGCTGCGAGAGCTAATCCATAAAATATTTAGACCTCCCATTACAACTGAGGAGTCACCGTCGGTAGATGCATCTAATGAGACCAAGGACAGGTATACATTCGACCCTGGTATAGACATTAGTTGTGTCAGCAATACGTCACCGTCCCAGTTTCAAAAGGGTATGCAAAGCTTAGATTGTGTTACCCTTCAAGAAAAACCTTAAAGCACGACCTGTAAGAAGTAAGCTATATAGCCTGAAGCTTGCACTCCTGCTCTGTCGCATGCACCACCGTCTCCCAACATCCAATTAATTGAAATTCCTACTGCCAGCAACAAACTATACTAGAAATTTGCAGGCCTGTAAAATTATATTTGTTTTATTAAAACTACTGTGTTTGGGAAATATCACCTAGAGCAGCCTCACACGGAATCGTGTGCATATTTTAATATACTTCTTGGTATTGCCTACTAGTGCTGACCATTTTAATGTTACGTGAAAAGTGAAGTTAAGGAGAGAGGAGTGGTCCTTTGTAAGGTCCAGACAAGAAAATCCTGGCAGGTCCAGGTTAGGAAAAAGCTTACTGTCATTCTAACGCAAAAAAAGCTGTATGATAAAAAGCCATTTGGGAAACAAAACCATAAAAATGATGACAGAATCCTGTTGGGTAAACCCTTGAAAGATCACTGAAACAGTCATAAATTAGTCATTTGGAGACATGAGTATGAAAAGTAGAAATTAAGACCAATAAAAATCATATTCATCTGTCAATGAAATATTTCCACGACCAAAGAAGTTGTTGTTGTTGGAATCAGAAAGGACTGCCAATGCCAGTCCGGCTTACATTTATTTTTTTAGTGATAGGTATATCTATGTTGCATAAAAGAATTAGGGTGTGTAAGACAGGATTGCTTTCACAAGATGCAAACAATTGGCTACCTCAGCTCCTTGCTTTTAGCAGCCTGTGTAACCCCACTCCTATCACAACTGCGCTCCTTAATACCACGTGGCGGTTCCTCTATCTGCCTGGATTCTCCTCTCACCCTGAATTTTGGCTTCATCCAGTGGAGAGGTGCACAAGTTTCTGCTCGAGTTGCTGACGTCGCATCACCCGGCCTCGTGTGCACGGATCCTGGCACCCCGGCCCCAGCTCCCCGTTACACCCCCAGCGCTGCCACTAATTGCGAAACCACTTCTTGAAGAACAAAATCTTTTTCTGGACCCCATGAAGAAAACGCGCTCATAACTTGAGAACCGTAGGAATTATGGCACATGAAGTAAGTGTGAAATATGTATTGCTCCACAGTTTACACAATCAATTAAGCCTGAAAACAGCATTTTTCTGTACTTAATTTTCCAAATAAATTGGAATATTTTATTTTTCTTTACGGACCAAGCCGTGATGCTGTTGAAATCAATGACAGTTTGCCGTTAAAGTGAATGAGACCCCAATGTGGTAAGACTGAAGTTTCAAGTTAAACTTGTAACTCGTTACTGCGCAAAATAACAATTAATGCAAGCTAATTTCTGCTTCCCAGAGCTCTAAATTATGAACATGAAACAAAGATCGCTGTTATTCAGACAGTAGTTTTCAGGTGGTTACAATGAAAGACCAGAGGGATTCAATTAAGCATTTAATAAACTGTAGAGGACAGCACAGTTCAGTGTGCCAAAATAAACTTCAGCTCACAGCTGTATTAGAAAAGTGAAAGATTTTCAGTAAAATAAATCCATATTTAATTAGCATGCTTGCTATAGCTGAAGGAATAACATATGCCATCACAAAGTAAATGTTTAAATCAGGACTGTACACTATCTTGGACGTTGCCTGCTTTACGTTTAACCATACCCATAGCTTTTTCTGATTTTTAGAAAAACACAGACAGTAGAAGCAATTTTTTATCACCCTGTCTCCAGGTACACCACCCAACCCACTGCACGTTAGCCATAGGCAAGATGATAAGAAAACCGAACACCAGCTAGACAGGTATTTGTGGGATGTGAAGCCGCAGGAGCAGAACGGCATCTGCATTAACACCCGACGGGGCAGCATACAAAGTTGAAGGGGCAATTTTTGCAGCTGAGAAACCCTTTCCAGGAAGCCCTCTGAGCTCGAGCACATTGTTCACACCGTGGACCTGCCCACCGACTTACCTCCTGCCCTTAACCCAGCTTTTCACAAGGGTTAGCTAAGCAGGATCTTCCCTGAGCGTTAAAAGGGCTTCCAAGAGGACGGTGCTAGTAAGTTTATTGGGGGCATAAAATCTTCACTGGCTTTGTCCTATGCTCCTTACTCTCCTTTAGCATAGGCAGAGTCAGTGCTAACGCCTTCTCAGCGAAGACCCAAGTGAGTATGATTCAGAAATAAGTGCAAACTTTGAAATCTGAAGATACTGGTTATAGTCAAAAGCTACAGCTCCAACCTAGTATCGTTGGGTGCCTTCATCTGCTGATGCCAGATGAACAGGATCTTCTAATTCAATTGAGCCCTGCAACCCTCCACTAGTTGCCAGCCTCAGGGTAGAGCACACCCCACTGAGCCCCATTAGAGACAAGTTCCAGGTCCTTAACACTGCTCTCGCGCTGGCAGGAACCTCTTCTTGCCCTTGACATCCCTTTCAAGTCTCAACTTGAGCTTGGATTTTCCTCACACCATCCCTGCGTGCCAGGGCAGGATTTCCAAATTCCTCCTTTGCAGCCACTCCCTTCTTCCACCCATACCTTGCCCTTTTGCACTGGCGCAGCCCCTGCTGATACATCTGCTTGTCCTCCCGAGCCGTCCTCCAGGAGGATGCTGTCCTCAGGGTCCTGCCAGCTCCTTGGGCCACCAACGCAGCCTCTCATGTGACCCCCACCTTCCAAAATCCCAAATCCTCCCCTCTTGCCCCACGTTTCATTGCTACCTCCCTATTACCTCCTCCCATTTCCAAGCTCACCGGAGGCTGCAGGATGACTCCTTCGCAGTTCCAATTTACATAAATTGTTTTCCGAGCAATCCAGCTTCATCGCTTGCTTCCATGTTTCATTCAGGAAAAAGTTGTGTTTTTTTTTTTTTTTTTTTAAACAAAACCTAACTTAAGAAACATTACGATCTATTATGGGACTTAGATGACAGCTTAGTAGCATCTAAAGCCCTACTGGGAGTGAAATTACAGCTCATATGATGAGCACGGCTTCTACAATTTAATTCAACTGTTGCCTAAGCCTCTCCTTCAGTTCTTATCTGTGCTAAACAATATGAGCAATGGTATGACTGTTCAGAAAGAAATAGCCATTTAGTTATTTTTAGGTGAAGAAAATGCAACTTGAGCAATTAAAAAAAAATAGCCAATACCCCAATTACCCTCTTCTGGCAGCCACACAAGTATCATCCTTTGGCATAGTCTGTAAATGTGGTTATAGACCAAGTTATATAAATGGCGTTTTAGTAGTAGATACACAAGCACAACTAAGTAAATACATCACACTTAAAATTCAATGATGGAACCTTTTTCTTTCTTGCATTCATCACTACTGAAAAGAGAGCACAGGGTTGTGGGTTTTCTCTGTTTTGCTTTGTTTTTTATATAAATAGTAACCTGACTTCAGGTGATCTAAGTGCAAACCTCATCATTTAAATATGGCTCAATCTGCTAAATGTTCCTATCAAAGGAAGATAATTTAAAACTCCAGCAAGTATAACTGATGACAAACTGATTTTTGTTTTCCTACAGAGTTTGCTTGGGTTAAATAAAATTCTAATAGCTTTCATATTTTATTTAATAGCAAATAAACGACACTAGAGATGAAAAATGTGGCCAGATTATCAAATATTTGTTCATAAATAATACATGGAAATATTACTATACTGATGACAGTTATTAAATTGATGGCCTTTTCATTCCTAATCACTAATTTCAGATCATTTTTTAAAAGTACATTTCACGTAAGTGTTTTTGATGCTCATTACCTCAAACCACGTGGACCAAATCACAGGAGTGATTTTCTGGGATAAATCACTGAACTGAGTACAGGGAAGAAAAAAAAAAAAAAAAAAAAACAGATGGCAACATGCCAAGGCACTTTTGTACCTGAAATCAGCATACCTGCAGTTTTTAACGTTTTAACGTTGACTTATTCTGATTTGTCTCCGTGTGAAGACGTCGCAAGCGGCGCGGCGATGTAGGGGCGCTGCACAGCCACGACTGCCACATTCAGGCGGCTGCTTTGAGACAGAATTTGTTCCTGGGGGTAACCTCTACCAGCCTGCACTTACCCTCAAATCCTCCCCAGTATTTCCTATGGCATCAGCAATACATAGGCTAGGGCAGGTTTGGGTTTTTTATCACGCACCTCGCTATAGCAATGAGTGGATTTCAAACTGGCACTGACTACACTACCTGAAATAGTTCTTTATCAGCTACTAGGAAAAAAAATGAGTCGATTTTTGATAGAAATAAAGGATTTTAGTGAAAACCTTTTCATATGGTGTTGAAATACTACTAAATTAAACATAGGGTGTGTGCTCCTCTTGACTGCAATGTTTAATACGGCCTAACTGCAAATTTTGGCAATTCTGTGTGATAGTACAGAGGGAAAATAAAAATGTCTTGCTGAAAGTAACATTTCTACATCCTACTTCTGACAGAGGCAGATGCAAGAGATCTGTTGGATCCTGACGGTGTTACTGAGCTGACTCCATGTGGATTGGTCTCCTGCATTACCAGACTGAAAGACAAAATCTGAAAATTCTGCTGACAGCTTCTTGTAACACAGATTTATGTTTTCTACTTATTCTGTAATTTGATCACAATTGGAAAAAAAAAAAAGGAAAACAACTGTGTTTATTTACGTAACAAATTCATGAGTTACAATCAGACATGGCAGTACCTTAGAAGACACGCACAGATTTCCCTATACTCACCATCACAATGAACAAAACACTCCAGTCCTCTCTCAAAAACACCCTTCAAGCTTTGGAGCCTACCCTAAAGATAACTAAATCTGGTTGATTTAGTTGGAAAAAAATAAAGTTGACCAGAAAAGGAGCAAGCCCCAGAGCTCAGGACCATGCCCTCCTCCCACGTCTCTTCTGCATCCCAGAATCACACAATGTTAGGGGCTGGAAGGGACCTTGAAAGATCATCTGGTCCGATCCCCCTGTCGGAGCAGGAACACCTAGATCAGGTCACACAGGAACGTGTCCAGGAGGCACTATCATGCTCCCAGCCGGCACGGAGAAGCTGCCAGCCCCCCAAAAACCACCTCCTCGGGACGTCCTGCATTACGTACCGCCGCCGTTCAACCTGCGTAACCAAAGTTGGCATCTCCTGGAAAACAACCACCTACGTTTCCATCCTCCCGTTTATAATACACACTTGGCAATGGGACTTTCAGTAATTTCTGCCTTAACATCACAAATATTTTGACACCAAGGGTTGCAAAGAAGATGAACAGATTTCACGTCAGCGCAGACCGGTATGAAAACAATATACCCTGAGGTTATCGAATTTACTTGCATTATCTGTCTGCTTCTCAACAAGGAAATTTCTCCCTGTGAATAGCCATTTCATGTCCCAGCCAAAGGGAAGGGTAATACAGCTGTGCCATTTGATTAAAGAAAATCTCCAGGAAGTAAATATTTGCTCTCTGCTGAGTACCTGGCAGGTTTGCAGCTAAAAGGGGAATTAAAGTGGGAGTGAGCTACATAGAAGGTATAACCAGGAATGTAACAATTACTTACATAGAGAATTATTACTGTAATACGGCATAAGGCACAGAATGACATAGAATATAGCGTTCCCAAAAGCAAGGGCAAAAGAAGAGGACCCCTAAAGGCTGTATAATCTAAGAATAAAGGAAAATAAAGCCCCAAAGTGTTCCTCATGCTGCAGGTATGAAATAAACATAGAACAGCAAGGGCCAAGTGGTATCGCAAAAATCTCTCGTGGGAAGAGGCAGCTCTCCTATAAAATAAAAGCCCTGCTGAAAATAAAATATTGGACTGGAAGACAACATGCCACATCCAGTATCTAAGTCCATATAGCAGATAGAGGGAAATAGAAGGCTACAAAAAATATATATATATGCATATGTTTATGCATGTGATGCACCGAAAACCAAAATGGGTGTTTGGGTAACAAAACACCAATTCAATAGATGCAGATTGGCCATCTCTTGAAATGTTTAAACAGGAGTTTATCATTCTTGTATGAGACAGAAGCATTACGTTTTAATTGCAAGCCTTTATAGCCGTGTAACAAAATACTTCTAATAACTGAAAGCACAAATGTGATGATTAAAATATAGTCAATCTTACTAAGTCGTGCTCTAGTCAAATGCAGGGAAGTAATTCTTTTCCTAAATTATTTACTAAAGACATTTGCAAGAGGCGATGTGCCTGTAGTCGCCACTTCAATCTTCGTTTCCTTCCTCGGCTTAACCAAGGGAAGATCAAGAAGCTGAGCTGACAGCGCACACAAAAGGAAGAAAACAGTGTTTGCAAAACAAATACCGCATTTCTGCCTCCCCAAGTCTTACTGATGATTAGCTCTGTGTCATTTGAAGAAATGCAATTCAACAGATCTTTCAACACATTCCTTATTAGCTTCTGCTGTAAGAAGCGGAATATGCTCTGTAACAAAGAGGTTTTGGTGCAGAACTACTTGTGCTGATGCAATGCAAAATGTAGGTGAAAAATCAAAATGCAAATAATCTGGCAAAAGATACAATGAAATATTTTAATACATATGTAAAACATTCAAAGCCTGGATCCTTCCAGGCCAGAATGCCAGTTTTTCCCAGACCAGGGAACATGAGAAGTATGCAATGCACAAAAATATTATTTCCATTTGTACCACCCACACATGGTAAGAGACTGAGGAACACTGAGCGATATTCAAACGGAAGAGTTCAACTGGAAGAAGTACCAGGACATACGGATGTCAGTACTTTTTCCTAGAAAGGCATAAGAATTAGATAGAATTCCTCATTACACACCCTACCCAAAACTACCAGATGTCTACCTGTTTCACCTTATGATGTCTTTAATGCTACTTGCACTAGTTACATTTTTCTTTCTTCTAATGGCCTACGCGGTCCGTCAATAAAAAATAATTTTTAAAAAAATCAAGAAATGGTCATAAAAAGTATCTGAAGAAAAGTAGCACTTGGCATCAGAGAGAAAATTTACTGCACTAAATGAAAAAGATGAAGGTCAGAAAATTAAAAAAAGAATAGAAACAGATGGGAGAAACAGCATCAACAGAATATGAATAACTTAGGTATTTTAAAATACTTATTAGAAATTTAAAAATAAATATTGAATATGCATGTGATTAAATTATAAAAAATGGAGGTTTTCCATGTTATATACAAAAATAAAATACAATCACTGCAGGTTGTACATATTCCAAACTATTTTGACATAACATGTCTTTATGTGAAAAAATAATAAGTCCAATAATGAAAAGACAATCCCGGTTTCTTTGCCAGATGTAAGAGTTCTAAAGGTGCAGAGTGGTTTTGCGGTGAATTTTTGTTTCTTGCATCTGCAAGAGGTAGGAGAAGCAAAACCCGATGTGAGTCGTGCAGCTCCATGACCATCACGTCCCCACCAGAGCTACCCAACTGGGGGCACCGAGCTCAGTGACGAGACCAGACTTGAGTTAGCTTTGCCAAGAGTAGAGAAAGCAAATACTTGGGCTTTCAAATCATGGAAGACACGTAAACTCTTCAGAGAGCAACCAGTGAATAATTTGGCTCATTGCTTTCTGCATCTATTCTGGGGGCTTTCCAAGCGGTGGCAGCCCTCGGAAAGCTCTGGTCCTGCAGGGCATCCCAGCCCTGCTCTGCGTCCAGCCCTCCAAATAAAAATGTGGCAAGGAGGCAGCATTTTCAAATGGTCCCTTCTATGAAAGCACAGTTACTCGGGTGCTTTGTGGGCCCTCTTCCACGAACAGGGTTGTTAGGCTTCTTTGCCACAGCACAAGCAGGCCTGGGGAGGGAGAGCTGGTTGTTCTTCCAGACACCCCTTTATTTTCCTTTGTTTCTTTTTTTCCCCTTTATTTCAGTACTGACCAAGCAGCTGGAATCATCTTTCTTTCTGTTGCGAGAACAAAAGAAAGACTGGAAATTGGCACTTTAGGTACTGTCTGATGCAAGTGGAATAAACAAAATCCATTTAGTTTTTTTTTGTAGTTGAGTTCAGCAACTGCAAGAAACCAGATGACCTTCAGGACGAATCCCAAGGCGTACTTACAAATAACCAAGTTTCTGCAGGTTTTTGTTTTACTTGTGCAGTTGCCACCCTCTCTGTACTATCTGTCTGTAACACGAAGGCTTTCTTCTGACCAGCCGAGTCTAACACAGGGGACAGACTGTTGTTTTTGAGGGGGTGATGACGAACAATTTGGACATCCTGGCAAATGAGATAAATGTCCTGGCACTCCTGCTTTATTTGATATAGGGGGAAAATACAGTAAAAACAAATTATTGCTGCTATTCCTCTTCTATCCTCTTTTATTTTAATTTTCTTGGTAAGAAGAAATTCCCTTAAAAGTAGATGCTATCCTATTTTATTCATTTAATATGAAAAAAGGCTAATTTATATGTTAAAGCCACTATAACCATGCACAAATACATTAACTGTATTTGCAAATAAATTTAATTATTATCATTACTCCTGAGTCCTGGTGTTGGTTCTATTTAGAGTGATGTAACAGTAGGTAGTTCATCCCAAACCAGCTTTACACTATTTATACATTTTTATTATACTAGTTCTACCTAAGTTCTACAGAATGTTTTTGTACCAGTAACAATACAGTTACAAGATTTACAACTGAAAAACCATACATAAATTTTGCTCTCTGTCAATATTGTCTTACAAGGAGAAACGTTGTATATAAAATAAAATATATTTGAGAAGTCACATTACTGAGTTCTGCTTTCAAGCTAGTATTAAGGTACAAGTAAAACATACTCGCTTTTCACTAAGATTACAAAGTGCCAAACTCCACTAAAACCAACCTCTGTGTAAAATATTTTGAACTCTACTAGAGAGTGAATTCTGTATTTACTAACGATAAAACTTCACAGCTTCAGCGATTTCTTGCAGCAAATGTATGCAAAACTCAACCACTAGATTGCTAAAAGAGAAAAAATTACCAGCAAACTACAGACTTTGCGTGCAGTTGGAAAGGCAGCGAAGCTGGGTAGGCTCCATCTGAGATGCATCATTTTTACACTTCACAAATACTTTATGTCTCATATGCACACAAATGGGGTGATTCCATTTTTGAGCCCAAGCTCATCCAATAAAAATGTGCTTTTGCAGGTTTTTGGAAGGTAGACACACACGTAAATATACACATACATAACGCACTAATTCTACATTTAAGACACCTAAAGCTCCCACATATAGCGGAAGGCACTTTTACTGCAATGGAAGCCAAAATTAACTTGGAAACCCACGTTTATTGCTGGAAAATCAACCAGATGAGCAATAGGACATCTTAAAACTTTTCCAAACAACCTATTGTTATCTTTTTATTCCAGTAACATTGTGAAAGCGCCAGATGAAATCACAGCCCCATAATGTGAGCTCAGCACGAGGACTCGAGATGAGGCAGATAAGGCAGACGGAGGAGGCCCGGGTGGCTGACAGGACTTTGCTGACCTCACCGAATTCATCGCCGGCCAGCTGTGCGATATGAAGTCAGGCAGTTTCCTACGCCAGCCTGGTTAGGAACCTGAGCCCTCGGCTGGTACCCGCAGACAGCCCTACCTGGCATCCCCTGGGAGCACAGAATTCCTCCTCCTTCTCTTCTGCTTCCACAAGTATAAACGGTGCAAAGAAAAATTTCATCTCAGTAAAAGGCAAGAGGTTCCCTTTACATAAAATGAAAGGACCCAAATATCTGACTTTTAGAAACCACTGATAGGGCTATTTTTCATTTTTTCCTTCATGCCTTTCCCCACGCATCTGTAAGCTAAACAGCAATGCCATTTCTCTTGCATTTCTTACCCATAGCCCTTTAATCACCCCTTAATTTGTGCACCACTCGCACAATAATTGACAGAGGTCATTGCAATGTCATTGTCAACCACACCAGGTAAAGACCAAACAGTAGCAAGAAAAAATTTCAAAGTTCTTCCAGTTCAGGTAGTTTTGGTTGACTTTTTCCTGGTAGTTCTAGGTAGCCCTATTACGAATCACAGCAACCTCGGTGCTGATGTTCCTAATACCAGCTTGAGAAGGGGAGGCTATGGAAGAGCCTTTGCACAAGAAGCCCACTGAGTTGGCTTGCAAGGGACGAGCGCAAGCAGACCTCAGGTACGTGACCGGACAGCCAAAAAACGCTGCAGAAATTCAGCCTCGCTCCTGCAGTTGGCAAACAGAAAGTGTAATATGCTGCCCTCTGTTAGTTTCTAGGCCTGTGTATATCTGGAGAGGGAGAAAGTGCAAAATTAAGTTGCTAAAATATATTTTACAACAGTAAAAAAGAAAAACGGGAGAAATAATGTCTTTTGTTTTACTAAACATGAATTTATCAGCAGCCTGACCAAAGCAAACAGAAAAGGATGGCAGCATGTAACGATGCACATTAAAGATTTAGGAAGCGTCTTTTATGCACAAAGTCCATCAAAACCAGACCCCAAGATGTCAGTGCCACTGCCTACTTAGCGCCATAACAACAAAGAGCAGCAGAGCTACGCCTCAGAAGCCTGAAGCTTCTGGTTCCCCTTTGGTAATTCGTGAGAGCACACTTCAGCTGATGGAAACCGATAATGGCTCTGCCGAGCTGCATTAGGAAGCCCTAAGTACATCAGCCCCTCCTATAGCTGAGGAGAAAACAAGAACACATTACGCTTCCAGCTCCAAATGAAGAAAATCTCCTGACTTCGAGTATGGTAAAAAATATCGCCACGTACTGTCATTTTTTTCCTTGCCTTCAATTAATTTTCTCTCCGTCACATCCAGATAAATGCTGGCAATCTTTGCTGCTCAAGTCTATAAGCTGTTTTTCACTTTTGGTATTACAAAGTCTATATAATGTGTGAGAAAGAATATGATTTAAGGGTAGTGTAATACTTTAAAAATGTATTAATATATAATAACTTCTCCTATTTAATCCAAGACATTTTTTAAATTAAAAATACATCAAATAAAAATCTCTGGGACTCTTGTCCAAAACGACTCAAGCCACACAATAAATCCATTCTAAACCTATCTTTGTTGTTGACAGACTGATGAAATGACTCTGTCACATGCCTATAGAGTTGTACATTTCAGCCTTTCAAGGAACAAACATGTTGAAAATGAACTTCCTACGTAATTTTGAGAAACTGCAGCTCTGCACATCTAAATGGAAAATGTAACTAAATACATGAAAATTAAGCTTATTAAGTATCAAGTGATTAAGTGCAGAAATTAAAGTTGTGAAAGCATCTAAGGGGAAGATAAATTATTTGTTAAAAGCCCAACGGCATAACTGCATACTCCCAAATGTTTTGCACTTGTGCTTCTTGTCCTGCATTGAACACTTTTCTCCTGGGAATCCTCACTCCCTACAGGTGTACAATACCTACGCTCACTAAAAACACAAGAACTGCTGTCCTGGCTCAGACCAAAGAAGCTGGTGGCACACCGTCCTGTCTTTGGCCATGTTCAAAATGCTCTGAGCATCCACAATGCTCTTCCAAACGTGCAGTAATTCACAGCTCGGGGCTGTCCAAAGCAGAGCCAGCGGGGTTTACCGATGGCAGCGGAGATCATTTCTGCTCATCCAGCTCGTGCAAGAGCAGCCCAGAGCTCCACGTCCCCTCCGAGCTGGATCTGCCTTGACTTCAAGCCCTGCCATAGATCTTCGGTCACCATTTCCACTCTGTTCTCTCTCCAAGCTCTCCCATTACCAAATGATACTGCAAAAGCACCAGGAGAAAAAGCAGGATGCATTTACTGCAGCTAGACCCTAAAATGTTAGCCAGATTCTTCAAGCAGTGCACTTTTTAAGTGCACTATTTAAGTGAGGATAAATTATCTTGGACTAGCAAGAAGTGGTTAGTGCTGAAAATATGTACAATTAGGCCAGAAATTTAGAAATATAAAAAGTTTAAGCTTTATCTGGGAATCTGGAGGACAGACTGGGAGGTGCTTTAATTGCACAGATGGAGCACATTTGAGGCCAAGAAATCAAGTTATAACTCATTTTAAAAGTTGAATTATTTGCCTCTTACAAGCCTTCCACAAGAGTCTGTATTTTTTTTCTTTTTATTATTACCCATGTGAACAAGAGGTTAAATAATGGCAAAATGAATTGAGCTTAAAACAATTTTCTAGAGCAGAACTGTAAGCAGATAAAAATCATATAACCCAAAAGGCTGACTTTAATAATTTTCTGCTCTTGAGCTTAAAACAGGCAAAGAACCACAGCACAAGACAACAATCTCTCTACCTGGCAGTAACACGCCTATAAAAACAAAGACTGTTCTCTTCCAAAATTTTCTGGCTCTGTCACAGTACATACCCAAAGAGAAAGAAGGTCTGCCTAAAGATGTCTGCGCAGATTGCATGGTTTCTTATTTGATTTACAAAGTATTCAAAAAGATTTAACACGTCACAACAGCTGGAGGTAAGGATGGTTGAAAGGTGGTTTTTAACCCCGAGAGAGGTTTTTGTTCATTTTGACCTGAGCCCGTTCATCTTTTAGGGCCTCGCCTCCTCACCCTGCAACCCCAGAGCCAGAAGGGCATTAGGAGAAGGCTGCCCACCTCCGAGAAGGATGAGCGCAGGATGGAAAAACCCTAAAAATGCAGTGTTCATGTGACAGGGGGTTTCAGAGCAAGCCTTTAACATCCAAGTTGGTTCAAACGAAATGTTTCGGAGGTTGAAGTTCTGAGATGATGCAGTCCATCACCCCGGCTCCCAGCACCTACCGCTCTGGCATTCGGGTGCTGCAGAGGACACGTCCCTGGGGACTCCTTTTAGTGCCATGTACCTAATATCCGAGAACGCGTCCAGTCCCTATTTCAGTCCATCAGCCGGGCACGAGTTGCCTTCTCAACCTCCCACAGCAGAGAGATCTGGAGGTCTACCACGTGCTGCGTAACTCATTTATTTCATCTGTTTTACGCTGATCTCCCACCGGATCCATTAAATTGCCCCCTGCTTTTAACGCCGAAGGATTTGATGGAACAAGAGCCCTGCCCAGCGGAGTATTCACTGAGGCTTGTAAAGGGTCTCCATAAAAATGGCAGATTAAAAGTCAACATTTGGGTCTGAGAAATTAAAGCTTTTAAGAGGGGCTGCTGCACACATGGGACTCACAAAGCCACACACCCCAAACTCGGCACGGCTTTCATTAAGCAGACAGGATCCATCCCCGAAGAACCGCTCCGTATTTTTTCCAAGAAAAACTCTGTGCTCGCACGTTGCCCTTCGATTCAACGACAATTCAAATAACAACACATTTTTCCTAGCCAAGTGTGGGAAGCGTGTCTGCGTGCATCGCTTTCCCCCAAGTATTTGCTGGTACACTACTCCTCGAAATGCTCTTTATAGGGAACACAGCTCAGATATTTTCATACCCGCTAGCGATGGATAACTGTGGAAATGCACATAAATTTAACAAGAGTACAGCACAGTTTGCTATTTTTAAAGTTGGAATATTTTATGCTGGGGTCTTTTACCACATTAAAACACAATGAAAGCTCAGCAGCTAATTATCTGAGAGGTAACAAAACTTTTAAACTACACACAGATGTTGAGCCGTACTAAAAGGACAATTATTTTGCCAAAATCACTGCCAAATTAAAGTTCCTATTTGGAAACTTTCACACACTTGTGTTTGGTGCAGCTGCAGCTGTTTAATTGCACATAAATTTTGTTTGCCCCTTTCCGATTGTTATTCAAATGACATTAAAGTGCAATTACAGCAGAATGACAATAACCAGTCCGTTAAAAGTTCAAGTTGTAGAAGATCTGTTTTAATTTAAATTCAATAAAGTATTAGAACAGTAAAATAAATGCATCTCTGTGTATGCACATAAATGCTCTTTTTCTTTACACACACGTCTGTGGGGATGCAGTACACACATCTACCCTACGGACATCAGGTGTGATTTTCAGCCACGGACACTAATTGTGAGCACAGAGGCTGGTGCTCATCTGCAGACGGGCTCGCAGTGTTAGGCTATCTGTAGAGAAAAATGGGCATTTTGTGGGAGAAACTCACTTGATGAGAGACCTCCAGGCTGAACGAGATGAAGGGCCACTTCCACTTCACTCCGCTTCCACCGACGTTTGCGACGAGCGCATCAGATATACCCCTTGTAGGCACCGAGAGGTGGCCAGATCCCTACACCAAGCTAGAGTGAGCCCAAGTCTGCAAGGGTCTGATCTCAGCGGGTGTGTACCTGATGCTCAGCTCACAAACCTGACGACCCTGCGCTTCATTTAGCTGATTTTCCAAATCTTCAGATCACAAATCTACAGACTTTGTAACTGTAGTTTGTGTCATCCACCCAGACACTCCTAATGGAGTTGATGACCTCTTATACAAAAAGCCCTCCTAAAACTCACCCTTGGCTGTAACTCTAGAGCATATATATCAGCACGGCTGAACCAGAACAACCAGGAACACTGGTAGGTGTAGAATCGATCACGCTCTAAAGTGTTCTCCTTGTCAAACCCAGCAGATAGAACAGCACTACGTATCATAAACCTAATGGATTTATGAGATTTTCAGCCATATGCTGACATCACTACGAGAATTTCTAACACTGAGATAGCAATGCAGTCATTTTCACCATACGAATGTTTGTTGTGTATACGACTCCAACCTTAATGAGTGGAAATGAAGTACTCATTTATGGCAGCAATGTTTCATATTTTCATGACAATGTTGTTTTAAAGACAACATGACAACGTTGTTCTATTACATAAAAATATAAAATCAAGATAAATATGTACATACAATCTTATTTTTAGGGGACAAACTATGCTTTTTGAGGGATAATAGCTTTAAACCATTTATATTAAATCTAGAAGAAGACATAACTGTATTTCTCTACACCATCTTAAACTGAAAATCATTATTTAAGGTACCAAAAGATAATTATTTAAATTTCTGACAAATACAAACTTTCTAGAAGTATTTTAAGCAATGAAAACATCAACTGTACCATATTTACTTATTTAACTAGAAAAACAACCCTAATATTTGTTTTTAAGTAATATCTGAATCGGAAAAAATAGGTGTTGTTTTTTTGTTCTTATTAGAAATTTACACTTTCCTAAAAAGAAAAAAGTCTAACTTTTCACTAAGTCAGACTCAGCCACCTGCACTTCCAATCTTCCACCCCTTGTGTCCTTCCTGCCCAAACACAAAATTGACAACCAAATACTAAAGACAAAGGGAGGGCAATTTATAAACTGCATCATTAAAATGATTAATCACATACATATGGCTGAAAGCTCCACATTTAAGTATACCAAACCAAACACCCCCATCTCCAACTTCTTCAATCGTTGTCTCCACTACTTATGTTGAACCCGATGTTGAGAGATTTCTTTTTTCTTCTTCTGGCTTCACAGAGACCGGTCCCTCAGCAGCACCCTTACGAGCTCCACTCCCCGTGCTCTTGTCGACTTTCGCAGCTCACATTCAGTTGAATTATTGTTATGAAGTTGAAAACATTTTTTTCAGACAGCATAAATTAGGCAGTATTCCAGTCCCTGAACTATACCCCGAAACCTGCAGATACCAAATCATTAAAACTCTGAAGACTCGGTAAAAAACGAATAGTTAAGATTTATCAGCTGAAAATTGGCCCATCTAGCCCACATCCTGGTTCTGGAAGCTGTCCGAGCACCTGATGTTTGAAAAGCAAGTTTTTGCAAGTAAGGAAAAAATATATTTATTTCTGCTTCACATTGTCAATGCTCCTCATACCAGGAAATCTGAGGGTTTTAGCTCTCCTAAAATTTGCATACACGGTTGAATTATTCAGTTATTTAGTGGACACCCCTGACGTAGTTACATTTTAGGTTCAGGCCTTTCCAAGACTTTGCATCACAGCTTTTAATGGTATGAGCAACTAACCAGCTCAAAACCTTCTGTCCCTTGGTAAATATGCACTTATACCAACCCACATTTGGATCTTTTTTTTTTTTTTCAACCACTACAGAATCTAACGTGACCAGGGCTGCTGATGGTATTTGGCGCTGTGCCGTTGACAGATGAAATGGCAGATACCTGCATTTTAGAGTTGTCTTTTAGGAGAAACAACAGGAAGCTCTGCTTCCTACAGGCAGAGCAGATACGGAAACATGCGTTCAGAAGATCAAGTATCACTTTCAAGTCCCGTGTTTCATTTAAAAACAACTACAACCACCACCATCGCTATGTCTTAGAATACTACTTGATCATGCACCAGCTGGTATTTTCCCCAGGCAGACAATAAAGGCTGTAAAGGGGAAGGACGTTACATCCCAAAAGCACTTCTTACACATTTAGGAAGCTAAAAATGATCTAATTTCTTCTTGTGAATGAGTGCTGAATGTGGATTTGGAAGGGCAGAAGAAAAATACTCTGCAACAGAAGAGAATATCCCATTCCTATCAGCTCTAGGAATCCTGTCTGTGGCCCTGAGATGATGCTGGATGAAGAGCGGGTAAAAACAAGGGAAATTTTTCTTCTCCTGTGCAAACCTGCCTTTTTGGATATTCTCTAAATAAAGAATTGACCCAACATCAAGATCTAAATTGCTCTCTCTTTTGAGATTCCACAAATGGGGGTGATATACCAGGACAGATTTTTTTTTTTTCAATTTTGTTTTGTTGTTGTTGTTGTCGTGTTGTTTGTGTTGTTGGGTGTGTTTTTTGAAGTGCCAGCCCTAAACAAGTCACATCTCTTATGGTAAGCACATCCCTCAAAGAACAAAGCAAGCAACTTTTATTTTTTAATATATTATTATGACCCAGAAGATTCTTTTGTGATTACCAAATTAAACAGATCTTCGTCAGCTGTTTGCTGCCTTTACTTCAGAGCTTGAGGAGCTAAGTATATTGCTTCCTTTCCCTTGTAAATCAAAAATGTCAGATTTTAACACCTTTACAAGCAAATCATTTTGCATTCAGCAGCATTGGTCCAGGAAAATGAATCTTATTTTACTAATGAAGTGTGGTAATTAAGAACTTTGACTTGTGAGCTAGCTTCAAAGTCTGTCCATGAAGATAAAAGTGGGGAAGAGACGAGACTGTGCAATACATGAAAGCCTGATTTCAGGAGAATCTTTGTTCACCAAGAGCTACAGCAGCTCTGGAGAGAGCAGTGGTCATCGGGTACTGACAGAGGAGCACACCTGGTCAGGGACAGGAAGAGGAATTATGGGCTGTTGGTACCACGGATGAGATCCTACATCCCCACAAGGAAGCAGGAGAAAAAGGCTTAAACTCCTTTCCATGAGCACTGAAATACGTGCTCAACCCTGGCTGCAGAGATTCTCCTTTCTTCTTCCCACCAGAGCCACCAGGTTAAAAAAAATAAATAAAATGTTTTGAAGCACTCGAGAAATAAGAGTGGAAGAACTTCCTTTGCTGGGAAGGAGGAAGAAATGCTGAAGTTTTACAGCTGTTACAGGATCTGAAAAATGAGGACCTGTCTCTCTCCACCAAACTAATTTTCTCCTCACTTCCCTCATTTTTCCAGGGTTATCATGGAGGTGACTTCTAAATGGCAATGTCCTTTATGTAAGGACTTACTAAATATCTCATATACCCATCAATAGTGGAGTTATCTAAATCTAACACACAGGAAAGCATTACAGGGAAAACAAGGAAAATAATATGGAGCCAGAAATTATGAAAAAATGCTTTGATGAATACTTTGATAGGCATCTCTCAGAAATTACTCACAACATTTATGTACAAAAACTGCAGAGTTTCAAAAGTTTGCATACGGTAAGCTCTTATGTTACATCCATCCCCCAGAAGAACTAAGTGAAGGATGGATGCATTGCCCTTAGATTCAGGGCGTCTGAAGGATGAGAGATAAAAAGAGACTCAAAATACAGCAGGGGCTACAGAGGTTATGGACGGTGAAAATAACACCAACATCCAGCAGACAAGGACATCCCACATGAGGGCTCAATCACACAGAGCAGCTTTCAGCAGCAGCATGCAAACACACCACCCCCTAGGAAAAGCAAGTTCATTTTACAGAGAGCATTTATTTTACAATTAAATAAATGAGTTTGGGGAAATGCTGAAAAGCAAACAGAACGGCCATTCAAAAACTTTTCGATCAATGAACC
The DNA here is from genome assembly GCF_009769625.2 of Cygnus olor. Lineage (NCBI taxonomy): Eukaryota > Metazoa > Chordata > Aves > Anseriformes > Anatidae > Cygnus > Cygnus olor. The sequence goes on along the minus strand of NC_049172.1, from coordinate 70,689,560 downwards.
ATTCTTCATACGTCTGTTGCTTTGCACTGAAAAATTCTCCTGAAATTAAAGCCTGAGCAACTGAGGCAGGTTTGGATAACTGATGGCTCAGACCCCCAGGATTTCTTCAGAAAACCTCACCCCAACACCAAAAAAACACAACTGAGCCTTTGTGTGCCTCATGACATATAAAAAATATACTTTCTGCTACAAAAGGCTCGGCTAACATTTACATTTGTTTCCACTCCATTTTATCATGCTCTTTGCCACACTATTTGAAGGAGAACGATACATAACATTTTTCACGAACTGTCATACGCTGGCAGATCAGTGGGTTAATGTATCCGCCTTTCACCTTTGGAAACCTCAGTTCAACAGCCTGAATTACTTTGGTAATAAACGCAGCATTGTCTTCCTTCAGTACAGACTTGTGTTTGAAGAACTGTAACAAAATATTTTTATAACCTTGTGGAAAAGATAAGAAGTTGGCAATTCTCTTTTATGCCACAGATTTCCTCTGTAATCTCAGGACAGCTAATTAAACCCAGCCTTTGAAAATAAGTATCTAACACTCCCTGATTTAACTAAAGACTGGTTTAAATAAAATGAGTTTCTTTAATAAACTGATCTATGATATTAAATAAATATAAATTATTTCCATTAATAGGTTCTCAGGAGGTAAAATATAGGCCAATAATAATGAAATGTATATCTACCTAAGGTTGGAGCTTAAAAAAAATGGGTTTCTTTCAGGAAAAGGGAGAAAAAAATGTTAAAAATCCTTTCTGCAAACTTTCAGCTACAAAACAGTTTTTAAATTCCAGTAATAAAGTTGTGAAAGATAGATGAGTTGCAGACAGAGAGGAATTGCAGAAGAGGTGGTAAGGAACCATGCAACAGCTGTACCTGGTCATCATTCTGCTCATGGACATTTTATCACCGCGGGTTTTAACGTTACATTCACTATGCATACCGTGGAGCTCAGTGGTCAATGTAATCTTTATAACCGGTATGTTTAAGGGATTTATAATGTCAAAACATCTATCCTTCCTAAAAAAAAGTGGATAGATTTTTAACTTAATATTGATGTTTTTAAGACCTCAGAGCCCTGGGCAGGATATAGTGTTCCTTAAAAGAAAGGCAACGGCTTCTAAAACCAAACACACCGCAAACGCACAGACAAACAGATAATTTCCTGCTTTCATACGACTAAGCAGCACATTAATTCTTTTGCTATAATAGAGATTATAAACAAAAACAACAAAAAAATTATATTGATTTTAATGGTGCTGTCACTGTAGCAGAATAATACTTCCCCAGCATTGCTCTGCATTACTGCTTCAACCTCTGACGACAGATGAAAAGTACTGAATCTTAGCCAAAAGCTGAATACTCCATTATCTCTTTTTGCACAGCTGCATGGACATGCCCTAATACAGTGATGTTTTCTGCTATTTTGTTTAGGACTAAAACAAAAAAAAAAAACCACATATAAATACATATCCTAAAGGCAAAGCCAACCTGAAACTTTGCTCAAAGAAGCATGAAAGTACAATTCCTTTGCAAAATGTATGACTACTTTATAATGTCACATTACCATACTTACAGTTAGCAATGGATGGCTGACCCCTGAAATGCTGTTTGTTTTTATTCTCCATTTGCGCCAGCCACTTCAGAGAATTCCAGAAATGGGATGAATAAATACAAGAAGGTTTATATTAACTCCATCTAAGTTACAATGTCATTTATATACTTTTAAGGAGTAGAGGCACGTAAGCCCGAGTCTAGTTTCAACCTCTGCTCACACTTACTTCACATAAGCCCTTTTAAAAGCAGATCGTGCTCTCCTTTAAGCCAGGTGGGTGTCCAGACCCACTGCATCTGTCACAGTCATCACTCACGGTCAGAAGCCTCCCAATGTCAAGCCTAAAAGTAGTAATTGTTTGTTTGCATCAACTTATATTTTGTGCCAGTGAGTGCTGGCATTCAGATAAAATGACTCCTCTCACTCACAACTTCTTCAGATCTCCGATACTCCTATAGACAGCAAACATATACGCGTGCTCTCAGCCCACAGTTTGCTATGCTACACGCTGCCTTTGACCTTCTCAGGAAACTCATGTCCATGGTCTCCTCAATCATATTAACAGACCTTCTCTGCTCTTTCCCAGTACGAAGTCTTCGCTTGCAAATGATGACAAGAGTAACAGGTCTCTCAGACAAGACAGAAGCCTTATTCAGTACCATTACTATTTCCCTCTCTCTTGTGCAAGTTTCTTACACAGTGCATCATACTTGACCTTCTTCATGGATGTATTTCATTAAGGGCTAGCAGTTAACCCGCGATCATCTGATGCAAACAGCATTTTCTTCTTCCTTTGCCATTTCAAAAAAACAGAATAATATTGACTTGAGAAGCTCATAGTTTATATATATATATCCATTTTATTAGTAGTCTCTTGGTGCATTTTTCTTGCACTTCACGGTATGTAATTTTACACTGTTTGTATTATAGCCATCTCCACGAACGTCCTCCTCCCAGTAGAGGATGTATTGATAATTCTATATATTGATAATTCTGTCCTAATTCACATTCTCAGCATATTTCATTAGAACAATCCTCCTGCATGATCACTAATAAAAATATTAAATACAGTACCTCCCAAGACCAGTTCTAAGACCACACACCACAAACAATCCCCTCTCTGCCTTACGTTTCTTTACATGAAGCCCTCCGTCATATTCTCCTTTCTGTATGTAATTCTCATCTTCTCCAGTTTCACCAACAATTCCCTGAAGTGATGCTCATTAGGCACTTCAGTGCCTAGGCTGAGTACAAGTATCAGGTCCTTAGTTTTAGTAAACTTTCTTTTGAGAAAAGAAAGGAAAGGGATAACCTGGGTATAAGCAATTGCATTTAATCTTTTAGGTTTACCCAGAATTAAGGCAGTCCCACTTCTACTTTCCTCATTTTATTTCCACAGCTGAATAACCTCTAGCTATAATTTAAATTTTCTTTGCAAGAGTAAGCCGGCTTGACTTTCAGTTATTCTCTCTCCATCACTCCACCTCTAAGACATCACTTCTTCTTTTCTTGCTCATTGTTTCCTGACCAGAATACTTATGTGTTTCTTGGAGGCCACTGCTTATTCCTACTGTCCTTCTAGAGACTGCTTTCTACCTCTGTCAGGCCAGCACACCTCCAACTCCACTGTGGTCTAGGATGCAAGCCATGAATAATCTTTGTAACTCTGACCTCCAGATAATTCCAACCCTCCAAATTCAAGTCTTCCAACACCTGAGCCCAACTGGCATCATTAAGTTGCTTTCTTCAACTTTCGGAGATTTCCCATTTGAAACTGCTCCCCCCGTCCTCAGGAGCAGCAACAGAAGTGATCCATGCCTACACACACAGCAAGAGCGCAATGCACTGCAGACAGCAATCGGCACAGCCAGCAACCTTCCCTCCCTCAGTACGGGGGCCCATACCACCAGTAAGCACTTTCAGCCTTCAGCTCGCAGCTGCTTGCCCCAATATTCTCCAAAAGATAACATATAGCAGATGAAGCCTCATGACCTGCTGCTCTCGCTGTGCAGCTGTTTTAGTAACCACCTTCTGCAGAAATAATAAGGCAGTGCGTTTTTCACTCAGGGTTTGACATAGTCAGAAGTTAACACCTTTTTCAGCTGTTATTTCTTCACTTTGGTTTTATTGCTGGTATCAGTATGAGGTCTACCAGCAATGATGACACGAACTGCCTTCTGCTCCCTGCAAAAAGTAACTAAATCAGTCTGCTTCATCTGTAAAAGCAGGTGTTCACAGTTACCTCTTTAGCTCACAGGGTACTACTAAATGCCATACAAATATTATACAGTGATATCAGACAGAAATGCAAGCATTGTGGGAGATCCTCATGTGAAACATGGAATATCCTGAGTTGGAAGGAACCCACAAGGATCATTGAGTGCAGCTCCTGGCACCACACTGGACCACCCAACAATCAGCCCATATGTCTGAGAGCGTTATCCAAATGTTTCTTGAATTCTGGCAGGCTCAGTGCTGTGACCACTTTCCTGAGGAAGTCCCCAACCACCTCTGGGTGCAGAACCTTTCCCTCACACCCAGCCTGACCCTCCCCTGTCCCAGCTCCATGCCATTCCCTCGGGTCCTGTCGCTGTCCCCGGAGAGCAGAGCTCAGCGCCCGCCCCTCCGCTCCCCTCGTGAGGGAGCTGCAGGCCGCCATGAGGCCTCCCCTCGGCCTGCTCTGCTCTGGGCTGAACAAACCAAGGCACCTCAGCTGCTCCTCATACGTCTTCCCTTCTAGGCCCCTCACCATCTTTGTAGCCCTCCTTTGGATACTCTCTACAAATTTTATGCCCTTCTTATATTGCAGTCCCCAAAACTGCACACAATGCTTGAAGTGAGGCCACCCTAGCACAGAGCAGAGCAGGATAATCCCTTCCCTGAGCGAGATAGCCATGCCGTGCCTGATACACCGCAGGGTACAGTTGGCCCTCCTGGCTGCCAGGGCACACTGCTGGCTCACGTTCAGCTTGTTGTTGACCAAAACCTCAGATTCCTTTCTGCAGGGCTGCTCTGCAGCCTCTTGTCCCCCACTCTGTATGTATGGCCAGGGTTGCCCCGTCCCAGGTGCAGAATCCAGCACTTAACTCTTGTTGAACTTCAAACAGTTGCTTATTGCCCAGCCCTCTAATTTGTCAAGATCTCTCTGCAAGGCCTCTCCGCCCTCAAGGAAGCCAATAGCTCCTCCTAAGTTAGTATACATACTAATTAAGTTTGCAAACGAGATGAGTCCTGCGTCCAGATCACTTACAAAAACATTGAAGAGAACCGGCCCTAAAATGGAGCTTTGGGGAGCCTCACTATTGACTGGACACCAGCCTGATGTAACCCCATTAACTCTTCGAGCCTGACCTGTCAGCCAACACTTCACTCATCAGATCGTGTATTTGTCTAGCTCTACGCTGGACATTTTGTCCAGTAGTACAGAATAAGTAGTATGCGACCATTATTATAAATTGCAAGGGAGCAGCCACCTTGTCTTACCAAAGAGGATGCAACAAGATGTTTAATGGGAAGGTGGGATGCACTCATTCTCATGCAACCAGGATTTTGCACCTCTGTAGCACTGCTGCTGTCATAGGGGACAGCTGCTGCACTCTGCTAAGACAGCAAAACGTATTTTTCACAAAACCCAAGTGTAACTTGAGAAATTAATTTTTTATTTTAGATAGGGAGGGAGACTGCTGCATTGGTATCAAGTGATGTACACAACTCAATTCCATGCAAAAAGGAAACAAAGTTCGAAGAGAAATTAGCAGAAATATAAACAGAAATAGTAGCTCCTCCGTACTACCGTTCCAAATCCCAAGGCACCACTGGAAACAGCCTCATGACCATCAAGCAACAACAGCAGGGTATTTTTTTAAAGAGCCCACAGATCATGGTATTTCCCAGATCCATTTCTAAAGGCAACAAGGAAGAAAGGAAAAAAAAAAAAAGTCTGGCTTTACCACGATTCCTTCCTCATGTAGTGCAATAGTATCCTAGAGCACGAACAAGGAGGAATGATTTGGAGCTCAACTTAGGAGCTTGTGTGGACCCTACAGCTGCAAGTATTCTTGCAGTGTATGTATATATAAATAAAGTCTAAAGATGCTGTGCTGAATTCATCAATCGCGGCATCTGCAGGACACGATTCACGCTCCAGATTATCTGTGAGCCAAACTCTTCTAGAAGAGAGAACTGAATCTGTTCTCTCCCAAGAGCACTGTTCTCTCCAGAAGTGGACTGGCAAGAAAACCAGTCTGTCTGTGTAAAGAACTGAAATCAGCCTGTTTTTTCAGGGTGAAGTGACAGGAAGCTAGAGCAAGTCAAGCACGCTGCTACAGGGAGGAACGGGAGCTAGAACAAGAGATGGAAAACCATGGGACTGGTCAAATATCGAGCAAAAAAGGCTGAAAACACATCCCCTCCCCAAGCTCAGCATGAGTGGCTTCTGTACACATTTATCCAACTATTTATCACGCTCTTTTGCTCCATCTGCTGGATCTGCAACAGCAGTCAATGTATTCTACAGCAAACATAATCACAATAGTACTAAAAATGCAGATAAAAATAATAAAAATATTTATCCATGCCTACCGCATGAACTTTTATCCATGTATTGTCTTTGCATTTATAGATGGATATCTAGTTGTTGAGTCTTCTACTTAGTGAGTTTATTTTAGGTTTTTGGATCATTTCTCCCCTACATACAGTAAGCCTAAAAGCCTATTTTGTCACTTACAAGTTCAAGATACAGGAAAATCTTATTACAAGTATGAAGAGTTTTCAGAATTCAAATTACTTTTATTTCTTAATAGTATGATGAAATATGAGAAGCAGGAGTTCCTTACCCTTTACAAATCTTACTAAATCTGTATACAAATAAATTATCCGTATATAGACTTATGTGGATACAGGCCCTTAGTTAATAAATCAAACTCTATTAGGGAAAAGGATCTTTTCCAAAACATTTTTCTTACTCCCCAGAGGGAATTATATTTCATCACAGAGTCAAAAATTAGGGCTGGATGGGATCTAAAGAGCACTGTAATCCACCCACCAGCTACAGCAACACCATAGGTACCCCTTAAAAAAACCTCTAGATGCTACCCACTCCTAAACATCTTCCACAGCACTGCCAGCATTGAAACAACTCAATCATTTTAGAGCTATCACTCAATACAGCGGTCTGAACTCAAAGGATAAGGTATGATGAGCACATGCACTGCATCACTTTGCTTTCAGCAAAAGGAGACAGCACAGTAAGGGAACAACGTACAGCCCTGGCGAGCCAGGAAGTACGGATATAGTCTTGCCACAAAGAGCCTCTGACACAGGTTCAAGTAGGTTAAGATGCACCGTGGAAAGGTCTGCATTGTTTAAATACGACTCACCCCGGAGTAAAGGAAGGAATAAATCCACTGCCATGCTCATAACTTTCTGGCACTTCCAAGTTAAACACATCCATAGTTAGAAACTAGGGGATTTTAACCTCTGAGTGAAGTACTACAGCTTAATTCTGCAACTGTTGAAAGCGTATATAAATTTGACGAGATAAAAGGTTGGTACAGGTTGAAAATTCATGTGTATGAGAGAGAGAATTTTCCAGTTATGCTCAAATTTTCTTCTTCATAGTAAGCAGAAAGAAGAAACTATGAAAAAGAACACAAAGCCAGAGTTTAAAATCCATTTTGCAATAGGATCTTAACTATGACAGTGAAAGTTTTGTGGTATCATGCTCAATTATTCCCAACTTAGTTCTCCTTGAAATTTTGCACCTGTTGAATACATCGCTCCAAGGCTGCTCTGGTCAGATATTCTTCCTTTGGTATCTGACCCTCCCAGAGCCAAAGGGCTGAGTTACTTCTTAATTTGGTTTGACACGGTGCTATCATTTGTAACATTTTTATGTTCAAATACTGCAAAAGGAGGAAGGTCTCAATTGAGTGTTAAGACCACAAGAGCTGATGCCTTTCTCAGTTGCAATGGTACTCTCGCAGCATGACAGGAGCAGTTCACAATAAGGAAGTTTCCAAAGAAAATAGAAAGTACAGAAATAACTTTTTTTTTCCAAAAGAAAAGAAATATTCAGTATTTTAAAAAAAAAAAGCTATTAAATGTTGTAAACTTTAAATCTGTAAGTATATATACACACCATATATCTACCTACATGGCAGGTAAATAACAACAGTGGATGTAAACTTAAAGAAATCAAAATTGTATATCTGTTGTCAGTTTTGTGTGATTTCTAAATGGGCAAAACCCCTTTAACGTTATTTTTTAAAAGCCACTGCAGAGAAAAATATTACCTGACCTTAATATAACTTTCTTCCACATTTTTTTTAATATAATGTGCCTAACATTACACTTTGACGGCTCCCACATTATTTATTTTAGCTCAGGCAAGAACATTAAAAACAGAACAGTGTTCCAGAATGGTATATTGAATAACAGCCCAAATTGGGTTGTTTAGTGAGATAACAGAACAGGGATGCACCAGCATGACAGCAGAATTAGCCTCTCCTTCTACCGCCTTTTGTTAAGAAAGAGAACAGGCTCAATCCAGCAGAGCGTTACGACAGCACCTCCTCACGTAGCTACAGGTGCTCACAGCACTCGCTGTGAAGTATGTAAAAAACAGAAAAAGCAAAGTGCATTTTCATCTTTCCTTTACAGTCACAAGCAGCAGAGGGTCTGGGCTCCTCCCAGCAATTCCATGTAGTGAGAGTGAGCGCGGGTGGGGAAAGCAGGACGCAAGCCGTAAAAATGCGTTTCAGAAGCAAGTCCCATCCCTATGCTGCTTCACACCCATCCTCAGAAAAAGTTAACTCGTGCATTTATGGTCTCATTCCCTTCAGGCCTGGCCCCAGATACCCATGCAGTAAGAAAATGCTCACAGGACTCTTCACACCTTTTGAACAAAATACTCTATGTGCACTGCTTGCTAATTATTCAGGGCTTTTATTTACACACGTAGGTAAAACACTCCTCCAGAGTTTCAGGTTATGGTATTACAGGTGTCTGTCTTGAGAAGTCAGTGAGGCAGCAATTAGCTTAAATGAAGAGTAATGCATATAGAGTCTTTACTATTAATTAGTGGCAAGCCAGTTCTACAAATAAAGACTTTTCCCTGTTCCCTGAAAATACTTACACGCTTATTTAAAACCAGACTGCAACTGTGCAATGTGACCATCTTAAAGCAATAAGAACGAGGGAATGAGCTCGCTTAGAATACAAAACAATTTGAAATTAATTTTTGCAGTACTGAAATTCAACACACATTTCGGGGGAAACAAAGTAGTCACGACGCACCATTCCTCCTCCTGGGCTCCAGTACTAATTGCTTGTGACTTCGCGAGACACCAGAAATGGCAGAATACCACAAATTCTTTTCCCAGTCGAAATCATGAGAAAAACAGCATTTATTCTGACCACAACAATAAATGCTTTTAAACACACAAAGTCATCAAAAGACTTTCTAAGCAACCCAGAAGAAATCACTTCAGACAGGATTACTACTTTATATGTATACCCAGAGCCCTGCAGGCATGCTCGAGACGTATTTGTTAATTCTGTGCTAGCGTGCTTTGACTTTACCACAGGGCTTTTGAAACATTTAAAAAAAAATGTTGAAAACACAAAGCTTAAAGAAAACTCATATTGCCTGATTCTGTAAATATCCTGTATTAGAAGTTGGGGACGCTTGATGTTCCTGCCTTTTGGTTGGCAACGACCAATCTGAGCAGTTTTTCTCCTTTTTTTCTAATCCACCATTTCTCTTTGAACAGCTGACTGGGGAAGACTCACCTATAAAAATGGAAAATCCCTGTAACTGCACATTTCCACATATGCATAAAGCTCTTCTTATGACCAAGATCAAATACACGTGTTGCATTTAGAAAAGCAGGCTCTTACTGATTTATGAAAATCAGCATGGACAATACATCCAGTGAAACCCAACACAACAAACTATTTTCCACTACAAAGCCCAACCCTTTTCTCTTCATGTCTGCAGCGTCTGGGCTACAGGAGAAAAGCAGCTGTCCCTATTTATGGATATATGGCTCACACTGGCACCACGTCAGTCCTGCCCCGGCTCTTAACACTCCCCAGAGCCCTGCTGTTGGTTTTTAGCACAAACAAGTTCTCTTGTCCCAGAAGACTCAGAACAACCTTCGTCTGGAGTCAGCCTAACCCACAAAAATACTAATTTTCTCATGTGTTCATGGAGCTGCACCAGTGCAGAGCTCATTGCCCATGGACTCTGTCGGTGATGCCATCCGTACCTGGGCTGACCAGTGGCCACAAGTCCAAGACCTCATTCCCAAGTGTCGGCAACTACTTCTCAAGACTCAGACAACTATTAAAATTATCCGTTAAAATCAGGATTGACTCCTATCTAAACACATATGAGTTTACGTTCTTTCTAGTCCCATCATCTAGGCCCCAATACGAATGAGAAATAAAATCATAGAGTGTAATGGTTTTATCAGATAAAAAGTACACTTTTCCAAGAAGGGCTACATGTTTATTTACATATGTACAACTTCGTGACTTGTGAAACCCCACCTGGAGCCCTGAAGTCAGCTTCGGGGACTCCAATGTAAGAAGGACCTGGAACTGTTGGAGCGAGTCCAGAGGCGGCCACGAGGATGATCAGAGGGCTGGAGCACCTCTCCTCTGAAGAGAGCCTGAGGGAGCTGGGGTTGTTCAGCCTGGAGAAGAGAAAGCTTTAAGGAGACCTTACAGAGGCCTTCCAGTACCTAAAGGGGCCTACAGGAAAGGTGGGGAGGGACTCCTTGTCAGGGGGTGCAGTGATAGGACAAGGGGGAATGGCTTTAAACTAAAAGAATGAAGATTTAGATTAGAGGTAAGGAAGAAATTCTTTACTCAGAGGGTGGTGAGGCACTGGCCCAGGCTGCCCAGAGAAGCTGTGGATGCCCCATCCCTGGAGGTGTTCAAGGCCAGGCTGGATGGGGCTTTGGGCAGCCTTATCTAGTAGGAGGTGTCCCTGCCCATGGCAGGGGGCTGGAACTGGATGATCCCTAAGGTCCCTTCCAACCCAAACCATTCTGTGATTCTATGACTTCAAAGGATAGAGACGCATTCATCCATGTTTTAAACACAGTTCAGTTTTTTTATATTTATCCATGTGCCAAGGCTGTGACCGAAGTGCCTCTCCAGTCGCATGCAGAAGTAATGCTTGAAGTTACTTAAGGTAAACTTCTGAAAAGTTCTTATCACTAAGCTACGCTGATAGCTTTTCTATAAGATGAAAGGATCCTGGGCAGGTACTCAGGAAAGGTTTCTCAGGTCTACCTGCATAGCTCCAGGCTGTGAATGTCACCTTACAAAACCAGCAAAAACTCCTCCTCCAGCACCGGGACATGCAGTACAGGAGTGCGGTCACTTTTAAGAAAATTGCTTTATATCCTTCAAAATAATGCCTCTGTCCTTCAAAAGTGACAGCTGTTTGGGCTTGAAAGTGAGGTAATCCATCCTCCGAAATATCAGACACTTCCATGTTCTCACACAAACATAAGAGGCACCAAAATGATCTAGCTGATTTTTAAAGCGGTGGCCCAGAGGTACACTTTGGTGCTATGAATATACTGCTCCTTTCCCAGCCTGAAACGCTGTTTAATTGAGTTAATAAGCAGTCTACTTCAAATCATTTTAAAGCAAAATGCTCTTTTTTATACTTTTCAGGATTTTCAGGTTTCCTAATGGACAGCATTTTAACCCAGTGTTTTCATATTCTAATGTTTTCTCTCTTGATTCGCTGCAAGGCACAGACATCCCACCTTGCCGCTCTGTATGACCACGCACACACCTGTTATTCCCAATATAGCACGAGTAACAAGGCTCTGCTCGCATTTATGTTTTAAATGGCTCATTCAGTATATCCTGAAGTAGTTTATTCTGACTTCAGAAGGAAAATGGCTAATTCAGGACACACTGCAGAACATCATCACGGCATTAGAGATACCAATTCTATCTTAAATACAACATTCACATTCCAACTTACATACAGAGATATGCACTTGTTCTAAAAACCCAGCATTTTCAGAAAATTCAGAAAGTCCACAGGAAAACACACTTCTAGATTTCACTCACACCCAGTTGGTTTATCCACAGTAACCTGCACACAACGAAATATACTTATACTCTATGCAAATGAGAAGCTAGACTGGGCAATGAAGCTTAAGCAACCCCTAAACACCCAGCGATGAACCATGCAGTGATTTAAACATCAGCAGCAGTGGAAATACAAAGGTAAATGAATGGGCTCCCTTTTGCAAATTGAACTCATTACAAAACCTTTGCTACAGAACAACTTGACTGCAGCCTACCTGGCCGTATCTCATACCTCTGCACAAGCGTAAATGGGAAAGATAAATCCCGGTATATGTGGAATAATTCCCTGATTATTTATGAGAATGTGCTTCTCCCTATACAAATGTGTTAGATCCCTATTACGTTCATTCCTATTAGGTAAAACTAATTTATTTGGTGTAAGCCAAATGGAAAAAAACGAGACCATTTTAAAATTGCCTAAGGTCACTTCATGGGCAAAACAATGTATTTAAACTGAAGACATGACAACATGCTTAATATGACTACATAGAAATTGCTTCCTTGATGACAATACATTAAAATCCTCATTGAATATTCATAGAATTTCTGACAAGATTGAGTGACACGTAATCCCAGCCTCGGCAAGCACTTCCTTGATCGTCGAACTGCGCGAGGAGAGATGCGTCAGCCGGGTCATCTTTGTTCCTTCCAAGGCCAAAAACAGCTGCACGAAACATCCCGGTGCCCAGTTTTTAATGTCATGTCGGGCTGACACGACCAGAACAGGAGGAAATCAGACGTACAAAGCTCCCTCTGCACCCGAGGCCCAGGATGAGGATGAGCCTTTATCCCAAATGTAAAAGAACTGAGCAGAACAGCTGAAATGTCCGTGTTGTGTGGCAACAGAAAATGAGGCAAACGGCAAAGAAAAAATCCTTCAAGTGACTTTCACTGACTAAGTTATGACCTATGCATGATAAATAGGTAAGCAGAGTTTAAATGATGTGAAATATGTCAATTCAGAATGCATTAGGATGCCATTAACAGACAGTAGCTTAGACATCAGGAAAATATTAAGATGGATAGATCACTTAGCAACAATGGGACAAAGGCGGTTTTAATAAAGGCAATGCAAGACAATGTGGTACTGACACAACCAACGATCTGGAGTGTGAGAACGTGATAAAGAACAATTATCTTTGAGACTTACAAGGGTAGAATTGAAAAACATTCAAGCCACTCTTGTTTATTAATCAAGTAAGAAATTTAACTGCCAGATCCCATACCCATAATAGAATGAGAATGTGATTAATACTATATTTCAATCCCATAACAACTCTGCTTCATAATTTCCTAACAGCGGAAGTGCTACATAACACGTTCTTTACATCATCACTGCCATATCAGACAATGTTTCTAACACCCACGAGTATCCCTGCTAAGATTTTGGATGACCTAAGGCCACAGCGGCAAAGCGCCCCTGCACCACAACAGCTCCCTGCAACCTGCACAGGGTCACGCAGCACCCCCAGAGCGACCTCAAGGAAATAAATGCGGCAAACTTGGGAAACTGTACCACAACTCAGGGGTCTGGCAGCAGGTGACAAAGGAACAATGAACTATATGCAGCTGCCTTGCAGGGGAACTCCGAAGAGATGCATTTCCCTTTGTTTTTTAAGCTTGGAAACAAATGAGATTTTAAAATAATTGTGTGGTACGAGGGAGGGTAAGGAAAACATGCGTGTATAACACTGCACGATAAAAAAGAGCAATAACATTGAAATCATTCACTTTATCTTGTTAGTTTCTCATAAGCCCCAGGCTGGTATCTTTACAACAGCTCCAGCCACACAGGTACACCTGGCACAGGCAAAATCCTCATTTCTGTCATCATCCCAGATAGCTACCACGTACCTCTGCTCCTTACACCACTGGCTATTCCTATGGGCTTCTTATCACAACACATTAGGTGTAGACAATAGAGTTGTTAGTAATAATCCAAAGATATAGGGTGCCCAGCAGTGCTCCTCAAACCCATCGCTTCTACCAAGCACACGGACATGACATGCAGAAGCCAAGGGTCCGGGTTTCTCACCCACCCATCAGCCAGGTGATGGCAGCATGCATGGGAAGCACTAAAAATTGTCATTTGCCAAACCCTCGGCTACAGGTGGCAGGCAAAGCCCCAACACAGCAGCGTTTTTATTTCTTTATTTTTAAATAAACCACTTACATGACAACTCTAAGTGCAAACACACAGCAGCACAGGCAGTGACAGCACCACGCTGCTCGAGGCGTGCACCTTGTGCAGACGAGTCTTTGCTTTCATGTGCGTTGCTGCCGTGCAATCCTGCTCAGCACCTCACATCCCCCCAAATAAATAATGAGGCGTTTTAAGCAAATAGCTTTGTGATAAAGGTAAGGAGGTAACACCGTTCTCCTACAAACCACACAGCACCCTCCTCTGTTGCCAGCCTCTTTCTAATAATGCATCACTCACATCCATGCCTCAGTTCCCACAGACTGCATCCTCCTGGAGGGGGCCATATATTGCGCTCTTAACTGCGTTGCTTGGGGTCGAAGCAGAAGAGCCCACCCAGTTCTGCCATCCGCTGCTGTTCCTCTTGGACTTTGGAAGCAGAAATGGCTCATCACCTTTAGGAAACGCTAGATTTTGAAGTTGCAAGAGAAAGTGGCTTTCAACAAAAACGATAACCTTACCTAGGATATGCCGCTTGAACAAGCACTGCGCATGAGACATGGAGGCCCCTGAGCTGCTGCAGGGCCTGGGGCGCCTCTGCTGTGAAGAGAGGCGATCGGGGGGGTCCCACCAATGTCCCTAAACACAGAGCCCTGGCACAGGCTGCCCAGAGCCTGGAGGGGCTCCTTGGGGATGTCCAGGAGCCACCTGGACGTGGGGCTGGGCCCCCTGCTCGGGGTGGCCCTGCTGGGGCAGGGCTCGGAGCAGAAGGCCCCAGAGGCCCCTGCCAGCCTCGGCCATGCCCTGGCTCTTAACCTAGTGCCCTGTGCTCCTCCTAACTGTGGCGTGTCCCCTCAGGCATCCAAACGAGGGGACAGGAGGCTTCACCTCAGCCCTGAAGCCAGTACTTTGGAAAATCTAAGGAAAATCAGCCCAATCACGTTTTCAGGTTACTTTCACTCAGCCCAGATAAAATGCAATGCTCCAATTGAAGCTGTGCTTAGAGAACTAAAAGGTGGCTCAACTGAAAAAAAATTTACATTTGGTTTGTTTTGCAGAAATTGATTAAAAAATAAATAAAAAAGAGAGTTGTCAGTATCTTTGGACAACTGGCCTGATCACATTTTAAGTTCTAAACAGCTTTTGTGTGTTATTTCACAGAACATAAAGCCACCTGCAACATTTATGCCTCACACTTCTTAAAGTTATTTTTTGTTCATTTGTTCAAACCTTCATTTCTCTTTTTTTTTTTTAATGCAGACAGCACCAAAGATTAAAGTGGCCTTGTGAAAAAGGTACCAAAAGTAGGAAACAAACCCAAGGAAACTTTGCAGCAGTGAGGAAATGAAAACCAGCTAAACACAAAAGCTTCAGCGATGCCTCCTGCAGTACATACCGGTGGGGTCCAATGTATTTTTCTAATAATAATTATTAGAAAACTGATTTTCTTGTAATTATATACAAGGTCTGAATCATCTTCACGGAGGCAACAAGATAAACTGGATTTTTTTTCAAGTTTATCAATTGCATGCCCCAAAAAGCAATTTATGAAATGGAAACGCTACCTAACAATGTAATTTCAATGAAGATCAATTCCACCTCATTTCGCACGTGTAATATTTTTAGCAGTACTTTTTTTGCCTCCACTAAATTTTAACACAGTATATTTACTTCTACAGAAACACTAACTAGGTCATGTTAATGTTCTAGTTAACGTAGCATTAGATGCCACAAGTTTTTAGCAGCTTCATTTCTCAACCTTAATTTCACTTTCACGCTCAGGTTTGGTACTTACTAAACACACTGTTTGGCTGCCTTAGCCAAGTTTGTTCTTTACACAAAGTGAAAGCTTATTCACAGTAACCACCTGAAGCCAATGGTAACATCTGTGACAAATGTACTCTTTTTAGAATGTCATTTGGATTTTTTCCTCCTCAAACGTTCCTCTCCCCACTCCTGCATGCTCCACCAACAGCTCAGCATCCCTGGCACAGGCTGGCTGTTGATTTCGCAGGAAGATGCTTCTGCAGAGAAGGCGCGCCATATGTGTGCTCATCAGTATTAGCTTCAGGGCTCACTCGGTAAAAGGTTTTTGATGTACGCCGTAATATATTTGATGCATAACAAGAAGTTAAACAAGTTGGGAATTTATATAGTATCCAATGAAGAAAGAAAAAAAAAAGAAAAAAGGCACTGTTAGATGCGGAAAGGCATCAAAAAAGAGCAAGTCACACTGAAGCCGAGGTTTCCAAGGCAGCAGCATCTAATGCCAGCCCGGTGCTCCTGCAGCCAAGTGCTGTTACTTACCAGGGGCTGTAATCGCAGCAGCAACGCCACAGCCCCGAGGGGCCGGGCGCGCCACAGCAGGTTCGCCGCCTCCAGAAAGTTCTCTGCCAGCCTGGGGCCCTCCCTCAAATGGCACAGTTGGCAGCAAGGCCTGGCACAGGCAGGTCCAAACCGTACCTCAGACTTCCTTTCAGAGCTCCTGTGTAAGAAGGAACCTCGGTTTCTGTCACTAAAATCACCTTTCGGCAGGGACGATGACCAGGCCGATGTCGTACTACGGCTGTAGTCAATGGGGGTCCTGAATTACCCCCTCCCGAATTAAGCAGATCAGTACCTGCACAGGTTCTGGCACAGCACCAAGATGTCGAGAAGCTTTTCCTATTGAAAACTTAATAAATAAAATCACAGAAATTCTCAAAGCTCCTCCAAGCTCCCTCTGAAAGCGCATAAAACCCCATTCATCACCGCACACTCCAGAAGCACTGATGCTGAACCAGGCAAAGTCTCCAACTGCACTTCAAAAAGCCCAGAGTAACTCGACTCAGTTGTTGCACAAGCCTCATGATGTTTACCCAGCTGCAGGGCAATCAGGATTGGTGTTTTTTTTTGTTTTTTTAAATATGTGGATTTTTCATAACCGCGTTTCTTAATTGTTTGGTAGAACAACACGATGCAGCAGCTGCCGAACTCGCTGCACATCCCTGAATTTGTCACCCCGCCCTTCATCCAAAGCTGCTGCTTTGATTCTGGCAAACTCATCCATTGAAGAAAAATACAAAAACAAATTAAAAAAAAAACCACCATACAGATCTCAGCAGGTACCACACAATAGTCATCTGTGTCACACAAGGAACGCACGTCCATCAGCCTTCGCACTCCAGCAGTTGTATTATTGCTAAGCCATTATTAAACAGCAATTTCTGATTTATCTGTTACGTTGTATTTGCAGCCTAAGAAGCACATCTGATAGGAGCGGGGACAAGGAAATGACTGTTTTTTTTTTGCTTGTTTTTATTTACAAAAAAATAGTATTTGGATATCCACAATTCAAAGCATCAGTACTTCCAACTTGAGCTGCTGCATTTTCCATGCAAATTCCCGGTGAATTTTTCCACTGAATTTTCAGTAACAGAAAACATAGACAAAGATGGAATTTAAAAATTAAATCCCTGGAAGAAAGAGAAGGATAAAACCAAACAAGCATGGTTTCTGACTATAGCAAACTGTAAGTGCTCTATTGAACAGTTCCCCTCTCTGTAAATGCCAATGGATCCATCTCAAATGAGCAGAGGCTGGGACCACTCACTCTAACAACACAGCCTTCCACCTGCCCCTTCTTCATACACAGCTGGAATCTGCAAATGCCCCTCAAAGCCTCCTGAATTGCTTGTCTCTATCATGGCCATTTCCTTCTGCAAAGGCCCACTGCATCTCAACTGATAAACCAACCTTCACATTTTCATTGGGGAAAGCCAATGCCTTAGCACAGATGGCGCTAACAAAGAAGTTTAGCAACCAAGGAAGAGAAATGACTATTTCTGCCCTCGTTTCCTTGAGCAGAAGAAGCAATTCACCTCCAAAAGACAAAAGTAAGATATTACGCCAGAAGTAGCTACTAAACATAATGACAACCTTCTCACCTTTCCCAACAAAAGACACAGAAGCAAAACCAACCTTCTTTCTACACTGGCTTTCTAAGTCATGGACTGAGAACGTAGAAGTATTTTCACCCATCCCACATAATTTCATCAACTTCTTCCAGTTGCCAGTTACCTGCCTCACTCGACATTTCTATTTCAGTATGAACTGTTTTCTGAGACATTACCATCTCTGCAAGTATCCGCATCCTATATTTAATTACTTTCCAAGTAGAAGAAACTGAAATAAATGGAATGAATTTAAATTCATTACCAATTAAGTGTAATTTAATTCATGATTCTTTCAACTTTCTCATGAGAATTGCGAGCTGCAGGAGAAACGCATACCTGCCTGATGGAGCTTGATTTACTGCCTCCGGTCCCTCAGGAAATCACACATAAGCTATATATAGCTATCAGAAACCTCTTGACCCCGAAAAAAGATAAATATAGATGTTAAGAACAACATCTGCATGCGTTTCTAAAAAGGTAACAGCACGCTGGTGTTGAGGAATGTAATTAACCCCCCAAAAATTAAGGCCCAGGCTGTTCATCAGCAAGGCTGTGGCACGCTTCCAGCTCACGCTCAAGCTGGGAGGCTCAACTCACCGGCACGAGGAAGCCGTAAGCAGCTAATAAACCTGACTAGATCCCGATTAACCAGATTTTGTAGGTTTTAGGTGTCAAAAAGCCTTAAGTTGCATGTATGTACATTGGCCTTTCCTGATTTCCATCCCCAGAAGCAACCTAGTGAGTCCCCATGCCCCAAGGGAAGTGCTCAGCATCCCGTGGCCCCATGGCATCAGGCCCACTCCCTCCTGCATTTTCACTGCAGACCGACCCCATTTCCTCTCAAACAGGGGCCCAAGAAACCAACGGGCTCCAGCTCTCATCTACATGTGGATGCTCCTCGGCTCCCAGACTGCTCCCGCTCCACTATCCCAGGCCTTTCATTCCCCTGTATGTAATTAAAGTAAAATTCCTGCGTTGTTCATGCAGATGTGTTTGTCAGTAAACTGTCCTCTGCAGGAGTTTTCTGTTTCATCCAGGACAAAATCCAAACTCCGAAGATGAAACAGCAAACCACTAAACAATGGGAACGCACCCGCTGAAGGTGCTTTACACCGAGCAGAACAATTCTGCACCGATTACACCTGTATTTCCACTGCAAACTGAGAACACCCCGTAACTGCCAAACGCCACCGATGCTGGAAAACCGCACAATGTGGAAAACAAGGATAACAATAACTTATCCCACGCAAGTTGACAGATACACCGTTAATTCTCTTGGCACTGCTGAACGTTTATTCCTGAGCCCTGCTGGCTTCTGCTGCGAGATGCTCAGCAACCTTTCCCACCGTCATCCTCTGCCCTGCAAGTCGCGTGATTACCTGGAGTTAAAATTTAACTTTTATTTTTCGTTTTGCAATGTGCAGCAAAAATGAAAATAAGTTGCCTCGGTGATTTGCTGCTGACCAACGAAGGGCAATAACATGGTGTTGACCCACGCTCTCAAGGCGCTACCCATAATCATATATAATGTATAATGCCCAAATTAGCTAGAAACACACAGGACAGGCAAACACGTGGGAAAACAGGAATGCCCAAGGAGAACAGGAATGCCCAAGCACACAGTGCTCCTCAGAGACACCTGGGGAAAAAGGTGCCAGCGCAGCAGAAGGCAGGGGAACCCTGGAGGAGCGTTCCCACGTGTCCAGCATCACCCAGCCTTGGCAGGAGCCTGCTTGTAATGTCCGAAGGCAGACAGAGCAGGAAGCTCTGTAGAGGAAAACAGAGTCTGTAGAGTAGAGGAAAACCCAGTTTCCGTCACCTTTTTTCCTATGGCATTCTTCTGAGGCATCTGATTTCTACCGACTGGGGATGCAGGGATTAAAGGGGGTATGCTGGGAGCAGGTTAACAGTGACAGGGTATGCACATCTCAGGGGATTTCAAGTCAAAAGAGTAGGTAAGTGTATGAAGTGTAGGTAAGTGTATGAAGAATCTGGTCAGGAATTAAACCAATCTGACAGTAAAAATGTAACTTCAGAAGTAAGAGGGTAAGTGAAATTCTGAATATTCAAAAAAAAAAAACAAAACTCTTACACAAAGTAGTTTTTGTTCTTTTTTTCAAGCAAAGTACACCTTCCCCTAACCCGCCTTTATTCACCACGTAGAAGACTTCATATGTGCAAATGTTAGGCTTAAAACAAATTTTCCTAAAATACAGAAAAGAGTTATGGTACCGCAAGCAGTCCCTTACAAAGCACAGGGGCACCAGACTGCTCCCACCGGCATCTGGAACTGCTCCACGGAGCCCGGGGGCTTCTCGCTCTGTTGCTATCGCCTCCCCGCTCTGGTCTAATATTTCAGCAGAAAAACTGTGAAGTTGGGAAAACTTGCCAATACACAGCTATAAACTCTAAAGTAAAGCAGATTTTTCTTATTTTCTAAGTCTTTACTCCTTTAAATCTGATGACTGATTGCATGATTATTCCTTTAAATTACATGACTAAGACTGAGAGTACTTCTAACAATAACGAAAACAAAATCCCTAATACTTCAAATTCAGGTAACAAAGACTCCCACCTTTAAAACCTGCTATCACACAACTTTATTACAAGTTATAAATAAAGTAATAAAAACATTGATTAATGAAGTTTATCTTCCTGAGCAAACAACAATCAAAGCAGCAATTCAGCTGCAGAGACTGTTTTACTTGCAATAATTCATGCGCAGGGGGCAGAGTAATTTCTTATTTCCTGTACTAAAATGGCTATAGGTGTGTGTCTGTGTATATATATATACAGCCACAGATATATATGTGTGTGCATGTGTATTATGATTGTATTATATATATTATAATATACAATCACCTAGCAGGGTACTTTATCGGAGGTCTCCAGCTAGACAAAACTCTGCATTCAGACTTTCCACAAGATGTTTTGGCAAATATCTAAGAAAAACCTTCACCTGCCCCTGGACTTGCCTTGCCATAAGCCACCCTACAGCATCTGTGAGGTCCTCACCAGCCAGACCTGTCTGTTATCCCAGAGCCCCAGGATTCACCAGTTCAAGCTTCCACACTGAATGGCTGAAAATTCAGACAAAATTGCAAATAAAAACATCTGATCTTCCAATACTGCAGAGAAACAAGCTAAGTTCAAAACCTTATTAAAACACATTTTAAGTCCATTCCATGGACTCTAGCAATTCATAGACATACCTGCCATTTGTAAAATTCTAGAACAACCAACTGTAAAAAGCCATCTGTAATACACAACAGGGCATGGCTTTCAGAAAGTCCTTAAAATATCTTAGCGGGGTATTCAAGGATCTTGTTTTAGGGCAGTATTTAAGAGTCTCTTGTCCATTTGCTTACCAAAGACTGCTTTTATTTAATAACACGTGGAACAACAAAAAAAAAAAAAGTATTTGGAAGGCTCTCACTTTGAATTCATGGCAGGAATTGGCTTTATAGAATAACATTTCTACTACCAGACGTTTTATTTGAAATCCATGCAGTCATGAAGTATTTACTGCCACTGCATACGTGGCATAAGCGCACATTTCCAAATATAACCCCCCATCTGATATATAATTAATCTTGTATAAACTCCGTGAGAGCTGCAGCAATGCCATTCAACACCCGCATTTCCAATCGAATCAAGCCCTGCACAATCGCCTTGAAATTGCTCTGCGGTCGCCGCCGCCGTGCTCTCGACAGAGCGTTGAACGAGTTAACCCGAGCTAAAATCCAACAGAAACCTGCGGTGGTGAACTCAGCAGAACGAGTTGGTCCGTCTGTCCCGCACCTTCTCCATACGGACGGCGGACGAGGTGGTTTCTCTCCTGGTCTGAAGAGCTGCCTCGAAGCTGTGTGCCATGCAGCGGGCACAAGTCAGGTCACTGAAGTCCCATTTCTTTCCCTGGTTTCTCAGTAACTCCCATCCCACAGCTCTTCTTTCTCTTGCTGGACCTCTCCCCTAAACACTAACGGAGCAGGGACTAATTGCAATCGATCTGCACTGAAGTGATTTTACCACCTATACACTTTTCTATTAAGGAAACAAAAGAACCGTTGGCAAAGAGAGATGCTTAAAGGCTCCAGGCGGAGTTCTTTAGGAGTCCACAGGCATAAAAACAACGTTTTCACGTTTCGAATGAATTCTCTGTTCTTCTAAAGGAACAACCAGCAAATGAACAGCACTCCATCAAGCAGAGGCAGCCAGGCAAAACCAAGCCACGGTGGTCCAGGCATCTCCCAGCATAGAAATTCCAGGAGAAAAGAAAACTGAAAGAAATAAGTGCGTGGCTAGCACAAGGGATGAAGGAAACATCCTCACAAGGAGGCTCAAATCACACATTTTTAGGGCCCACCCCTGAAACATACACCTAAGTGCTTGTCTTAAGGAATAAACCATTTCCTCGTGTGACTGCCTGCCTTTTACCAACACAGCCTCTCTGTCTCGTGTTTACAGTTAACAGCATCGCTCCATCTATGCAGAGCTTTGCAGTTGAACTCTGCAGCTGGCTTGCCTCCTGAAAGCTGCTCCACACTATACATGGCCTCATCTTCCTTGCAACCACAAGGAATTAATTGCATTAAAAAAACAAAATACATTTTTCTAAAAAGAAAAGGAAAACAAAGTACCTGCAGCAAATACTTTTGGTTAAAGTTTGGCTACTTCTTGGTCCTGATGCCCGGGGCGAGAGGCAGGTAAAAGGTTAAAACCCTTGGGGAACAAACAGAAAAGCGTTCCCCAAGCTCTCCCAGCCCCAAACCCTGTGGTAGTGCAGAGTGTGTTTTCCTTCTGGGTCTGGGACAGAAGTACAGAGAGACCAACAGATATCCACTCCAAAAATATCCTGTAAAAACAGAACTTCATTTCACAGAAAGGAACCAGGAGAAGGAAAGCCAGACTGTTGGTTCAGAATTTCTTTGTCATAGCTGGAAATTTTTACCCTAATTTTTTTTTTTTTTTAAAGTACTGGTTTGTGATCAGGTTTGATGATGCTAGGGAAAAGGATGGGCTCTGTTGAATACAAAATTTATGAACATCCAGAATCACTGGTGTAGATCTGTTTGAAAAGGGCTGGGGGAAAGAACCCCTACAGCAGCGCCGCCAGCCTGGACTGGGAGGAGGACGGGGTCCACTCGAGCACCTCAGGACACGAAGACTCAGCGACCTGCACCACCACAGACCAAGCAAATTTACTCCATCACTTTCATAAAATGGAAGAACAGAAAACTGATTCGAAGCATCATTTAGCCAGTTTACAGATGTCATTAAGATCTGTTATTCTACTCAGTAACAGAAAAACCAAATACTGCCTCAGAAACTCTAATATTAACTCTGACTTAACGGAGAGACTCCACAGCGGTGACAAAGGGACTGCTCAGGGCACGGCAGCGAACACAAACCTAAGGCAGCACCTCCTTCTCAACCTCACCTTCAGGACTGATGTGTAGGTGTGAAATATGGAATATCAGTCCTTGATGTGAATGTTAACGCAGTCATGGCTCTATCAGTTTTCCGGAGGGCTTTTAGACAACTCAAGAGATTCGGGCAGGCAATGCAGCTTGCAAGCAAAATAGAATCACAGAATGGTTAAATAAATAACTGAATAAAAATTGTAAATAAATGAATAAATAAAAGGGGCAGGGGGTGGCACCTCGGGGCCCCTATTTCCACACCAGGAGCTCCGTGAGAGCTGCTGGCCCACGAAACAGCGCACGCAACCGGCCAGGGATCCTCCAAAGCTGACGCCTCACCCTGATTTATTAATTACACTTACCGCAGTCTGTACTTAATTACGTTTTATGAGCGGGAGGCTCAATTAGATGAGTAAGGCTGCCATACACTAACACCCTCCTCGCGTGGATTCTAGCACAATGAATCAGAAAAGTAATACATGGCGATGTGGTGCTCGGGCTCCTCCGAAGGGCTGCCACCTCCAGCCGAGGGGCTGCGAACCCCCAAAAAACTCAGGCTACAGCCACAAGGCAGCAAGGCAAAGAGATGGAAAAGACAGAGAAGACAGAGCCAACAGGAAAATCCATATTTTTTTTTCCAATCTTCTTTTGCATCAACTTGAATGCTTTGAAAATGAATTTTCTGGAGTTTACGTTTAAGTAGTTTACATTTAATATAGCTTACATTTATATTTAAGGGTCTACCTAAATTCAGATTTTTCTCTTTTTTGATCAAAAGTTTTCCAGCTGTGTGGCTCCTAGGTGCCTGTTTTACGCTGCACCTGTCACCGTGCTCACTTTTTCTGGTCTAAGTTTAAGAAAATAAAGTACTTTCAAAGTAGAACACTCAAAAGTACTTATTATTTACCTTTGCATGGTATCAAAAAGCAGCAAAATAAAAACTGTGCATCGATTCCCTTTATTGGGAACTCAGGCAAGGAGCACAGGACCTGCAAAACAGTGTTTTTTTCCCCAAAAGGGGCAGGGCGGTGCCACAAAGGGTGATGGCATTTATCATGGCACGGCCGGAGGCTGGCACTCACCTGCCCTGACCTGGACCTTGGGCAGCAGCAGCTCCTGGCTAGTGACCACTTGTTTTAATGGAAAAAAAAGCCCAATTCCCACTTTTTTGGGGTCTGAGTTACAACCACCACTGGCAGCTGAAGACATCTCCTGACTCGGGGATCCCTTGCACCAGCTCCAGCTCGCAGCCAGACGCAAACCCAGCTGTGCCACGAGACAGAACATCCTTGCTCACCCAAGCACTGAATTACTCCTGGAAAAAAAAAAATACATCTGCAAAATAAAATAAATCCATTATTTTATTCTGAATATATACATATATTTCTTAAGTATCTTGTCCCCCAGTGCAAAGGAGGCACCTGTACCTGATAGGCATTGCCTTCCCCCCGTGCGGGGGGCCACGGCTCCCTGTCACCCCCCAGGAGACCCCGAAGCCACCCGCAGCCGCGGGGAACAGATGGGCCACGCGTGCTGCCGCGGGGACCGGCGGTGACAACCACATCCCATCGCCATGGCAACCCCGGCACTGCCTCCTCCCTCAAGACAGCACGGAATAGCTCTCCCGAGGTATTTTAGGAAATCTATAAAAAGAGAAAATTGCGTTGCTTGCTTCCCAGCTATTGCGAACGCACCTCCGGAAGGTACCGCCAGGGAAGCGGTGGATGCCATTCGCTTCCACAAAGCCGAAAACACGTCTCAGCACCTTCCACGAAGGCGTGCAACCCAT
This sequence comes from Cygnus olor, assembly GCF_009769625.2. NCBI lineage: Eukaryota > Metazoa > Chordata > Aves > Anseriformes > Anatidae > Cygnus > Cygnus olor. The sequence continues at coordinate 70,664,587 of NC_049172.1, read as the reverse complement.
CACCCCTCCAAAACGTTACTGCAAACTTTACAGCGCTCCCACTAAAACCCTTGCGCTGACTTTCTTACGTGTCCGCATTTTGGTTTCTTGGTTTGTTTTTTTTCCTGATTAGCCTGAAGCAAGGTCTAACGAAAAGCAGCCCGGTTCTTTACTGAGGGTGATGTGAGCGTATCCGGAGGTGAAACCTACCTGCCAGGCTGCCTGCTTGCTGTAGTGCTACCACATCTCCCAGGCGCTGCAGATGCTGCGAGCTCCTTGAGCTTTGCAAAAAGATGCTGAGAAACAGGCAGGGGGTAAGAGTGCTCCGAAACAAGACCCAACTCCCCAGAGCGAGGGAAGGAGCGGAAACCAACCCCGGCTTCCTTTAAGGAGGATATCCCCAAGCTTTTAAACAGAAATAAACACTGCATTCACAAAATCCAGTTCTCTTAAGTGCCTGTTTCCTCCTAATTGAAATTAATTGGCTTTTCATTTTCATTAGGAGATTCCATCTCTATTTTCGGAGAGGTTCGCAGCGATACACACAATACAGACATTAAAACTGCAATATACATTATTTACAAAAGGACGGAGCTCTGAATGCAAACTGCTCATTAAATACAATCCACATTTAGTGAAACCCTTGCAGACCACGTAAGAAGCTAGGAACCACATTTGATCCCTACAGCGCTACCCCCAAACACCAGCAACACCCCCCAAAGCCGCTCCAGCTGCTTCGTGTACACTTGAACAACTTTTGCAGCTCTCATTTCTGATGCACCCCTAAAGGGCTCCGTGCACACTGTGCATGTTGCTTCGGTGGGCAGACGTCTCCGATTTAATATTGGTTTTATGTCAAAAATAAACCCCCCCGGCCTGGCTTGCACGTTTTCCATGGCCATTAAACCATTCCTGCGCACGTTCTGCAGAACTCACCGCCCCCGAGGGAAGCACCTACCTTCCTCAGCCCCAGGCTGCCGGCGAAGCGACCCCCTCGTGCCCAAAGCATCTCCTTCTGGCCACAGCTCCGCGAAGCAAGCTCTGGAAGCTCACACTCACCTCCCCAACCCACCTCATCTAGGGCAGCTGCTTACCTAGGTAACGCACCCCCGTAAGCATGGCACGTAGCTTCTGGTTTGGTGCATCGGGTTTATTTGATGGTGTTAAATCATATATTGAATTCACCCTATTAAACCAGGCGATCCAGAGCCTTCTGTGCCTCCGACTTACTCTTTTCAGTAATCACTTCTCCTTCCATCTTTGTCTCATCTACAAACATTATCCGTGATGTTTTTATAGCTTTTGCTGTGCCACGGATGAAAATGTCGACAAGGATTAAGACCAAAATGATTCTCTACAGGACTGTGGTACAAACTGCCCGTTTTTAATCCACTTAATCTTTAAAGTATGCGTTTTGTACCGTTCTCGTTTTCTAATTAAAACGTGGCATGGTAGCAAGTTAAATGTCTGAGAGAAACCTAGATTGTTAAGTCAACACTTTTATCCTAATTAAAAGTGATCCTACAAGAAGACCCTGCAGTTGGGTAATTTATGTCCTCTAAATCCGTGCAGATCACCGTTCATTTCAACACCTTCAACCTGCACCGTTGTTTTGTACCACGTGGCAAGTAAACTAGCAGCAAAGGCAACAAGAAGTGGCGAGCAGCAGGAAGCAATTTACAGACTGTTTGGGAGAAGATGCTCAGGAACGATTTACAGGCCTGCAAAAACTGTCATCCAAAAGATCCCGCACGGCTTTTTGAAGCCAAACCTGAGCTTTTAAACCGGATACTATTGAAAACAGGGGTCTGCCTTGCTGCTGGAACCTCATTTTAAGAAGATGTACTTTCTTTCCTCCTTCAGCTCTTCCTTTTAGCATTGAGACTGAAACTCAGCTTCACATTTCCATTTTTTTTCGGCCAAGCTTGCAACGTGGCCCATTCCTGCATCATCCCCTGTCCCCTCTTCACTCGCAGGCTGAGGGCAGCACCAGGACCAGCCCCGTGCCCCCTCTGATGCCTCCTATCTCCATCCAACCCATGTCACAAATCGGGGACAGTCCTCACCTCACCTCCACTGCTGTCTTTTGGCCTCTAGGTCCCTCGGAGCCCCCCGTGCTAATTAGAAAACGGCCCCGGACTCTGCCTTGGAAAAGGAAGGCGCAGCCGGACGCGCAAAGCTGCGTTGCCATAAAGCTGCTGGTACATCAGCAAAGTTGTTTTGTCATTACAATGCACTGTGTAAATCGAAAGCATAATTAGTAGGGACAGGCATGTTAATTTTGGTTCCTTTCGAAACCTGGAGACAAGGGGAGGAGAAGGGGGAATGACAATATTTGGTAATAGGAAAAAAAAAAAAAAACAGTTGCAAATGAGACATTTTTCAACCCCTTTAACTAGTTTTAGTAGCAACTGAGAATAAAAATAAACTTATAAACACTTTAGTGTCCTTTAGAGTGCTCAATTTAAACAGCATATTAAATCTAAATCATATGTAATGTTATAACAATGCTCTTTTTGCCCCTGACATGAATTAACGATATTAAATATGTATGTGAAATACTAGCCCATGCTGGAATGTCTCCAGAACGAACTTTGTAATATGTTCTTAAGTTCTTTTTTTTCTTTTTTTCCTTTTTTTTCCCTTAAGCCACAAAGATATTCAAAACTAGGTCAAGCTTACAACACCCAGCAGAAGTCAAAGGATCTGCAATTTATTGGATTAATCTTTTTTTAAAATAGCTTCCTATAAAATTTACCAGAACATGATTTTCCACTTCCTTCATGAAAAGGACAAACACAGATTCAGATTTCTCTACCATCCTGGAAACAGGCAAGAACAACAAGAAGGTAGCAACTAAACACAGCTTTCTTCCTAGCCCTGGTCGACTTTGAAATTATAGCTACTATCACCTAAATTCACCTAAACCACCTCTCCTCTAGAAGCCAACCCACTGTACAAAACATACTGGATTTGTAAGAAATTAAACGAAGCCAGACATCTAATTTTTAGGAGTAAACATGTAAAAAAATAAAGATTTATCTTCGGTTGGCTACACGTACGACTAAGTGGGACATGCACATCAACTCTGAATTGTGAGCAACTGCTTCTTCATTTGCATTTTATCACCTTCTCAATTCTAACAGATGTCAAAGTCAACTTTTAGTCATTTTTTCTTAATAGCAAAATTATCTTAGAAAATTAAGGAAATGAGGTACCACCCTCATCAACATTTGGGTAATGTTCATCAGCATCCTTGCAGAAATCTGCTTGCTGCTCAATATGACTCGCAGATTCCTTACACTATTTTTTTTTTTGGTGGAAAAGTGATTTACTTAACTAAAACCACATTTAGCAAGACGAACCCTAAACAAGTGTAAATTTAAATTTCCAATTCCATCCCTCTGAAAAAAAAAATGCTACAGCCAGATCAAAGACATCTAGTCGGCCGGATTGCTGCAATGCGTGCAAAACCTGGGCTCTGGCTGCTCTAGCTTTATAAGTGAAGAAGTGGGATGCTTAACAGAGGGACTGACAGCACCGAGGACAAGCAAAAATCTGATAAGGAGACCTGAAACCCACCAAGAAACCAACTCCAGCCTCTACAGGAAATACTGCAAGCATCTCATATAATGAAGGTACGCAGGTAAGGAAACAGGGTGTTGGATACACACAGCCTGGGTGGAGGAACCTCAGTGGGAATCCAGTTTTCTATCAAGTCCATGATAAACGAGCAAGCTGCTCTGCTAACCTAATGGTCAACCTTGAATACCTGACGCGTAGTCGTCTCGAGCAGTGTATTTCTCACACTAAAAAAGGCAGACTAGTTCTGTGAAAAGCCCGTATCAGTTGTTCTCTTCTCTTACACAGTCCACACGAATTAAACTGAAAATGAAAACCGGTGTTTTCTAAGGGACTGTGGGACCAGCAAGCTAGAACTACTGCAGGAGTGCGAAGGGTTCGTAATGGGCCAGCTGGAAAGAAAGTCGAGTGGAGTTTCCAGATGTACACGGTCATTTGTAAGGAGCACATCTTCAGCCAGGAAGGTGCCTGAAGACCTCGGTCCAAAGGCTGCCTTTGGGTTCCATGAGCCTCGGTCCCCTCCCGGCTACCCACTGAAAAGCCTCGGCTGTGGGCTGCACGTGGTACCAGAGCCCTTCCATGAAAGCCATAGGATCACAAAATCATTAAGAAATGGAAAAGACCCCCCCAAAAATCATCCAGCCCAACCGTCCCCCTCCCACCGATATTGTGATGCTGGGCCAAAGGGTGGGTAACGGAGGGAATGATTTCCTCCTGGGAAAGCACCAAAGCCAGGGAAAACAGACTTCTCAAAGTATTTATAATGATGTCTAGAAATTTATTTTTCTAGTTTATCAGTGAACACATCTTGGCATGAAGAATGCACGAGACCAAGAGCATTTGTTGTGTTTACTTAGCTGACTTAATAGGGATACACACACACACAAACCCAGTTTTAATTAGAAAGACACACAGTCACATTAAAAGGGAACAACGTATAAGACTTAGGATGTTGTTGCTATTCCCCCATTTCTTGTAGGGGGTTTCCTGGCTCAAAAAAAAAAAAAAAGTATAAAGCAACCCCATACTTTATTCATTACAATACACTGCTGATAAACCAGAGCGAATTTCCAAGGGATTTCTACAACCCCCCGGACTGCTACGAGTGGCTGCGTTGAACTGATACTCCCTGTCCCTACAAAATGCTTTGCCCGAAAAGATCACTTTGCAGTTACTCAACACTCTGAACTTCCTTAAGCTATGGAAACCCAGGCCAATTTTTGTTTATTGATATCCGACTCAGCATATAAACCAAAGAAGTTCAGATATTTCCTGGCAACTGACCCCACGCCAAATTTCCAAGCCCACATCGTTTTGCAAATACACAGCGAGCTATTTATTGCAACCTACCCGAAGTTGCTCACCTGTTGATTCAATATCTGCTTCCCGTACTCTGCTGAACGTTTACATAAGATGATTGCTTTTAATCTTAATGTATTTGCTTTAGACGTGCCCTGACAACCGCTTAGAAAAGTGGCATTTTCCTGACCAAATGAATCATTTGCCTTCCACCGCTAAGTTGCGGGTCTTTGTTACTGAAATAGGCTGGAACAGGCCTTGGGAAGTCTTCCTTTGCTCTGAAATCCTACGAAGCAGGTATGGCCAACTTGAGATTGCTGTGATGCAAAATTAAAAGTGACACGATTTTCAGAAGCAAGTGTTCCTAGCGGGAATACAATATTGGGGCAAATGGATTGCAAGAGAAAAAATAAAGGATGGGATTCCCGAATTCTAATTCGAAGCACTAAAACCACTTTATGCTGAGAAAAAATTTGTCTTTCTGGAGTAATGACAGGACTTCTCTTGGTTGTGGGAACGAAAGGGAAACAAAACCCAAAAGCTGTCCTGACTTGTTAGCACTGAACTCCTTTAAGAAATAAATTTTGATGCTTTTACTGTTACATCAAGTTCTATTTGTGGCCTGGAGAAAGGGAAACAAAGGAAAAGAAAATAACCACAATCGTTCTCAAAGCAAGAATCCATTAAAGGTCTGAGAACATAATGGATAAATCCCTTTTAAGGACCAGACTTTGATTTCCAGGCCTGTAACCCGATTTCCACTACTTCCACTTGACAAACTGTGGTCAGCACTAAACCCTTTCTCATCCAAAATGTCTGCAAGAGCCTCATCCTCCTCTAAGCCCCTCCGTGTCCTTTCCCAGTATTAACCACACCCGGGTTTTTAAGCCCTGACCTTCACGAAGCTACTCCTTCCCATTTCCATCTTCCTTTTCTCTTTTCCTCCCGTCCTGGGGACAAGCCCTCCACCTCCTTGCACCTCCACCGACGTTCAGATCCTGACATCCTGCTCTTTTTTCTCTGCTCATCCCATTCCCGGATCCAAGCAAACCACATCACCTTTATGCTGACAGCTCAAATTCTGAGCTTCTCCAGGATGAAATTAATTTTCAGCTTTGTGGAGGCATGGCACGTGCGCTCAGTAAGACTAGAGCAGAACCATGACTTCGCCCTCCACCTTCCCCCGAGGCTTCACTGGTCTTAAATTATTCGTCTCCCACTCTTCCTAGGCCTTTTGGGCTCGACGCGAGTTGTGCTACTTGTATTTTGCAAATTAAAAAAAAAAAAATGATGGGGAACACAATTCTTCCTTACGACCTTTAAGTCATCTCCTGTATGTTTTCCAAACGGCCCTGATGACAACCGTGCTCCCCATCAAGCCTTTGCAAAACATTGCTACTCGGCTATCTTCTTCCCTTGTTCTTTTCATCATGCATCTCTTTTAAGCCCCCACATTTACTGTTTGTTCAGCGACTCGGGCACAACTCAGTTTTTCACCCTACTACACGTAAAAGATGTAATTACAGCTGCTCACCTACATTTTCTATCAGCTAAGGATACGCCGTACCTTTTGCCAGCTTGCTGTATTCACCTTCAAGCTTTCTGGCTTTTATAGACAGCATTATTCCGAAGTATGTAATCTTTTTTCCCTTTACAAAAAAAATCCCACAGCAATGCCTCTTTGTTATAATACCACAAATCACTATTATTAGTCAACAGCATAAATACCCACCAAGTGACAAATGCAGCTCTGTCTTGTCACTGAAAAACCATTTGCTTCAGAGTGGTTTGCTTCTCCTAGCCTATTTCATCTGCGAGTTGAAATACAGAGTGACCTCCCCATATGGCACTTCCAACATATGGAAAAGGAAATAGAGATACACAAATGTTTTGTATAAACCAGGGAGAGAAATGGCAAAGTGTCCTTCAGCTTCAATTTATCTCCTTTGTACCAGTACCATAATTTAGAAAAATTAAAATGTCTATAAAGTTTTATAGACAACTGACTTTTCTGAAACACTTTTTCAGAATGTTGTTTTTGACAAAACCAACTATATAGGTCGGTGGTAGTAAGAAGTACTTTTGTGGAGGAAAATACCAGCTCCTGATGCTTATCAGATGACCAAACATGCCCGTGTGGGCATGCACACGCTCGTTCCCAGAACAGACCGGCTAATGACAGAGCTAATGCCTTCAGAGAAATTCATGTTTTCCTTAAAAATCCTTCAGAACATTTTTTTTTTTAAGAAAAAAAAAACACAAAATAATGCCTAAGTATTTCAAATCATGTGAGTAATGATATCAAGTCATTTAACCAACGCATAGCACGACACGGGCATAGCCACAGACAGAATTATTTTTTATTTTCCAAGAAAAAGGGATACGTTTGGTACCATAAAGCTAGATCCATATGGGGAACTATCACGTCCTAAAAATCTAAATAAAAACAGACTGTTGATCTAAAAAAAGAAAAAACAAAACAACAAAACAAAACCGCCCTCAGACTCTTCCACCTGATCCTCTGCAGCGTAATGCAAGAAGAGACGCGCGCAGCCTGCTCCTGTGCAATATGTCAGCGCCCGCGGGCAGGTTTGCACATCTCCACACCTTCTTCTCCTGGAGGCTCACAAAATAACAGTGTCTTCCCGAGGTGCCAGGCTCCCACTCAAAGCCAGGGAATGGCCATCTCATATACAGCCTTCTTCTGTAGGTGCCAAGTCCCAGGCACAAAGCCTGCAGCACGCAGCGTGGCTCAGCGGCCTCTGCAAGGTGCCCGGTGGAGCCTCCGTCGCAGGACCAGGCAGAGATGGATGTGTCGGAGGAATTTAAGAAGCTCCTGTGCAGGCATTTCGTTTTCAGCAACGTAAAAGCATCTCTAGCAGCGCCTTCGCTAGCTGAGGGGAAGGAAAAAACTAAAGGGCACTGGTGGCAATGCAAGCGGATGATGTTGGTGTACAACGGAGGCAGTGATGCCACTGGGAGAGTTCATCCATCCATCTCCTCCTGATCCAGGGAAGACATCTCTGGCTTCAGGAGCACCCGAAATCCCAGGCCAGGCCCGCGCACGAGGCAGTATTGCTGCTCCACCAGGACCTCATCGCTCCACCAGGAAAGGAGCCCGAAAAGCACATGAAATGTAGGCTCTGCAGAAAGCTCATCCAGACACCGCAGGCAGCGTTACTCCATCTTCTGTTAGAGCATTGTCACTGTGTGATTTATAGCCCCATTTTTTGGACAGAGATCTTCCTGTTATTAAGTTCCTCTGCAGCAGCATCCTCAAACCATGCCTAGCTGCAAGTGTCACCTCCTTCTCCTTGACAGATGTGAAGACTGAGCTCATTTTAGGCAGATAGGCACCGACCGCTGACCTGGCGACATACGCATCCTGTTCTGTGCAAGCCTCCCTGCCACTACGCGAGCGCCAACGAGCACTGCAGGATAACAAAAACTGAAGGAGCATGTGGACCAGAAGAAATCACCCTTACTAATAAGCTCAGCACCTTTGACATAAAACAAACAAAGAGAAAAATAATAATAAAAAACCACGTCCCACTTCCTACTGTCACTGGACAGGGTACTGCCATAGTAGTTTTCCCACTACCCTCCTCAAAGGGTTGATCCATCCCATCCCCAGCTACTCCCACAAAGGCACTGACGGACTGTCCTGTACTAAATTCGGGAAGTCTGGATGCATTGCACGTCACCATCTGCTCTGTTTCCACTTTAATTCAGCTCCCACCTGGCTGGCATGGCCTGGGGTCCTGTGGCAGGAGAGAGCTGGGCACCGCAACCTGGGGCTCAGCTGGGAGCTTCCAGTTGAGAGACTGCCAACATTTTCTTGAATCCATCCTTCTTATTATCGTCACCCTCACCCCCAGCTACTGTGAAATTACCACTAATTATGCCCTTTTGCCTGACCCATTTATCTAGAAATAGCAGTAACTGGGATGGACTGAAAAGGGGGGGGGCGGGGAAAGAGGAGGGAAGCCGCATGTTCTGCCTCCTGGACAACTCCTCGTACAAAAGCCAACTCTGTTCTGATCCTCTCCACTATTTTTCTCTTTCTTTCCTTGCTTCTTCAACTTCTCTTCTGTATCTTCCTTTTGTTTCTCTCTGCAAGAAGAGGAATCAGGTTAGGAAAAGGGAAAGATGGAGAATGCCGATCTAAATTGCTTCACATCTTCAAAACCGTGGAGATAAAATGATGGGGCGTGGGAAGGGGATGGAGCCCTGAGGCTTTTCTTTTTCCAAAGATGACTTTCTTTTTCCTTTTGGTTTATGACTGGAGGAGACATGACAGAGTAAGAACTGCTGGAGTATTTGGAAAATATTGAGTAAAGAGAGACACACAACTACGATTATTTGGAGAATAAGAAGCAAATGCTAAAGAAAAATAAACCCACGAAATATAACTATGCTTTCTTTCCAGAGGGAAGAAGCTTTATTCAGTCTGAATCAAATCTGTTTATTTTTTCCCCACATTAATTTCAAGTGTGGATTTCAAATAAAATTCACAAATACACACGTCAAACGCAGCAGTGCTCACCAGTTCAGACACATACGAAAAAACACTTTTTTCCTTCCAAGAGGAAAGACGTTCAGTTCTCTTTCCTGAAGGATGCCAAGGAATCAAAGCAGTAACAGCATGACCCCCGTACTGCAGCTAACAACGTTAAAATGTTCTCGCTCGCGAACGGAGGCACGACAAGGCGCTTTCTGCTTACACCGATTTTGAAATGACAATAAGCTAGACTAAAAATGACTCCAGCATCTGCACTGTTGTCTGGACACGGTTCAATTCTGGTTCAGAAAAAAAAGGACCTCGATAATAAAAATACACTAGGTGCGACTTCTAACGTGAACGTGCCCGGGAGCTGAACCACCCGTTTCTGTCCTCGCAGCATTTGAGCCATTTCCCAGGTATCCAAGCAGAAGGCGCCGTGCTAGGAGCTGCCAACAGAGATCCTCGCTTCTGTCTGCAAAAGGGCTAGCGAGTCCCTGCCTCATCCCTCTTGCAAAAAAAAACAACAGCAGAATTAGGACTGTTAAGCTATCAACGCTGAATGCAAGTACAGAAAGCGATTATGTGTTCATTTGCAGAGGTAATATCATTGATGCAAAAAACCTAGCACAAAGACCTCATTATTTTCTTCACCAACCAAATACATCAGTGAAAACGTTTTCTGTTTGCTTTCAACTAGAGGTATCCTTCACCAAGGTAAAGCGTTCAGGAGGAACAGGGTTTGTACTTCATTAGTGATGGCTCCAGGAAGACAGAGGAAATAACAAGAAGCAACTCCTATTTCTGCCTCCTGACAGGGCTGTTGGGATATTTTAAAATGGCTTTCTAAAATAAACCAACTGTGTTTTTTCCTGCACAGACTTGCCATCAAGGAACCAAACCCTATCCTTATAAGGTTACAGAAGTCCCCCGAAGTAGTACAAAATCAAGTCTATTTTATTCCTCAGGGAACAGAGACATTGTGATCGGGTATTTTGGAAAGGACAAAGAAGTTCAACATCAGTCTCTCCAGAACCAGCAGTGGTCAGATGGTTATGAAAACTGTCTTCTCCCATCATCGCCCTCTCGCCCTTCACCCAAATTTTTTATTTCTTCCTTTCAGTCCGGTGAGAGCACAACCTTTTAGAGCTACAAAGCTAAAGCTGAGGCTTTGTATCTACACATAGTATTCATACTTTACACACTCAGATATTTGTATTCACAGACGTGCTCATTCAAAGAATTCAAACTGCTATGGCAAGGCAGAAATTACTTTAACAACTTGGGCTATTTACACAAATACTGAACTTGTATCAGTACCACAAAATACTAAACATTAACAACCACCGCAGAAAGATTTTACGAAAAATTGAATCTAAAATGGTCTACAAAAACTGAAAATCATGTCTGTGCTAAAGTAACACAGAAAATCAAACCAGCTGAAAACAAAATCAATATTAGGATTAATGTTGCAGCTCTCTCTAAAGGAGGAAAAAACGTAGCAAAAAGCTTGAGAAGTTGGGGTTTCTATTTAATCCCATTTTTGCTTTGGCCCTCATAGCGGTTAAAAAGCCCCATGAGAAGCCAACCTCTATGAGACTGAGCCAGGACCTCCCTTCACCCAAGTTAAGTGCAACGCAAAATGCCTCTCATTTCCTTTTATTTTTTTTTTAAATCACTCTTTTACAAAGGGATAGGTAAAACTTAAAAAGCCAATATTTCTAAAATACAAAGAAGCAGGAGACACGGTTATGGTTGATGTTACAGGCACGCTGCATTTCCGACGTCTGCAGCACTCAAAGACTGTGTAAGTAAACTTTAAAGGACTATTGAGACAGGAAGTTATTTTCCTCCTCCTTTCATTACCCAACACTGCAACCAGAACCGTATATAAGATTTAACTGTACCACATACAAAAGCAGCGGCACACCAGTGAGCACTTCATTAATTAAACGCCAGAAAAGGAAGTTTGCTAAACGAAGCAAATGTTCTTATCACTCCTATCTATATTCATTAAAACTGACAGGAAACCAAATATCACCATCTGTCTACTTGCAATAAAGGCACTAAAAACAGCTCCAGGGTAGGAGAATAATATAAAGTATCAAACTGCAGTTTTTCAAGTTTCGGTTTTAAATGGACACGAGGGAAACCGATGTCAGACGGGAGGGAATAAAGGATGGCAAGGAGCGGTACATGGGGCTGGAAGAGGAACGGCACGCTTGGGAACATAAAGCGAAGCTCCTTTGAAATCTCCCAAGACAATGAACCCGAAGTTTGTTCTGTATCGAGCACTCAGATGGATGGCTCAGCAAAAAAGACGAGCATCGTGATGGCAGCTCCTTCGCCTCTTTACGCATAACCGCTACGAAAAACAGTTGGAAAATTACATTCCGCTCCCGAAACTGCAAAGTTTCTGCTGGTTTTAATGCTTCGGCGAGTCCCGGGAAACACTCGGGTTGGTTTGTTATGTACTGACACCCTGTGTTTGTATTTACAGAAGAACAATTTTTCAAGAATTATTCCTGTGTTTGGATTACGTTTGCAAGTCAGCAACTCGGACTGAAAAAGCAGAGTAAGGTCTGATGCAGGAAAGACCAGCAGAGCTACTGACTTAGACGTGGAAAAAGCTACTACGGCTCCCAGCAGCAGTCGCAGAGGTGAACTGAAGGTCGCTGATTTAAGGCAGTTTGCAGCAGTTCTACGATTCCTCCTACCTTCTAGCAATTGCAACGCCACGCACTACAGGACAGAAGGGAAAAAGAAAAGCAAATAGAAGGTAGTAATATATTTAATGACAGAAATGAACTACTGCTGGTATTTTAAAGAGTTGAGCCTCCCGCACACCACAGCTGTGCGCTGCTAATTCTGCACAATGCCCCGTCTGCATTTCGCATGGCAATGAGAAGTGCTTCCAGTTCGTTCCAGTGCTGCATAAAATATTAGCTCTACCTTCACCGTTTTAAACCCAAATAAGGTTAAAGTAATTTAAAGGCTGAGATAAACCAAGAAGAAAATTCATTGCTGAATCTGCCACTCGGCTTCCAACCCCCTGCTGTGCCGAGGTACTGGAGCACATATGGTGCAGAGCAGATTTCTGCAGTACCTACAGGAAGTACAAATGGGGTTAGGAGAGGAGGAGCAATGGAGTTAAAAGACCAAATCGAATGCTTATTGATTTATTTTTTTGTTACTCTTACGTTCCTCCAGACCGGTACTATTTAGATTTTTATTTATTTTTTTTTGGTAGCTTGATTTTCTTCCCTGAGAACAATAATTCATGCATATAAAAAGGCTCTCATTAATATTCTACGAGGATGCTTTTTTAGACTCAATACAATTACAACAGAGCAATTACAATCCTTCTATTAATACTTCAACAATACTAACAGATCCATTAACTGCTCGGCATAAGAATGAGAGACATTAAAGAAACAAAAGCATACCACTACTTCTGTTTACTAAAGAAACCACAACAAAATTATACAAGGTAATAAAGTCTCAGCGTAAAAAGTTACTGTAAACCAGCGCACAAATACGCCGACAGCTTCCTCTTTGATTTCGAGGAATCTTCTTTTCAAAGTCACGTGAATCTACGAGGATATGGAAACAGCAAAATTCCTTAACTGAAGGTTGAAATCCAAGGGGCAATTCTCTTTTATGTTAAATATGTGACAGAGACACAATACTACCAGTATCTGTCCGTTCCAAGGAAATCATTTGGATGCTTAAAAAGGGTTTCTGAAAACTTGTAGACAAACGTCGAGATATGCATCAGAAGAGAAAATGCAAAACCATCCATAAAAATGTCCTCGGTGGTGTTTAAAAACACATCTCCAGACCGAAACTGGAGGATGCTTCTTTTTCTTAAGGGGCTGTATTATTTTTCATTAAGATATGGGGAAAAAAAACCAAAATGTTGGCATGTTGATTTTATAAGCCTTTTGATAAAATGCTACACAGTAAGAGTAACAAATATATATGCCAGATTATTGTATTTTGAACATTTTGATTTTGTATACACATCGTTAGAGCGCGCATTTTTCTAATGAGATTAGAAACTACGTAAGTTCCATTTATTTTATTTACTAAAAGGATGAGCACATAGATTCAGGTTCTTTGGGCGCAGAGATAACCAACCAAAAAGGCAAACCTCTTTCACAGGAACCGTGAGCACGATGTGGTTTGGTGCCTGCCCCGTCCCGCAGTACCACAGTCCGTAGCGCAGGAGCAATGCCTCCAAGCGAGGACAGGAGGACAGGGCCAGCAGAACAGCAGTTTTATACCCAAATTCATCCACAGCCACTGTACCAACAACAGGCAGCTGGTGCAGGTCACAGCCCCTTGCAGGTTTCTATAGGAGATACTTGAGAAAACCAGCACGGGACTCCCGACTCCCCACATCTGTGAACTCCAGACTTGGAAAAGTCTGCTGCTTTCTGACTTGCTGGGAAATCTCCTACAGTCCTCTTAAAAAGGCAACTGAAGCTCAATCCGGAAACGTATCATGGCTTTTAGTTCCTCCCCAGTGCCTACACTGTGAGGCTGTTTCTGAATTTTGTTGCTTTAGTTATATGATTTTTTTTCTAGTATTTCACATGTATACAGTAATATAAACATACCATACTTTAATAATGTAGATATACATCAAAATATCAATTTGTTAATGACCAGTTTGTTGGTGGTGGTGTTGTATTTATCTCTTGCACCTACCTTGCCTATGAGCTGGAACAATTCCTTTGCCCGGTGTACACCTACCGATGCAGCTACTCTTTCTAATACCATAAAGCACCCATTTCTCTCTGCTTGTACCAAAACCCCTTGCTCACAGCACTTTGTCCACTCGGTTTAAATTCAGGATGGTTTTTTTTTCCTTTTGTACTCAAATGCATCATCTTCTCTTCCTCCTGATCCACGCAGCAGAGCCCAAATTTGTCAGGTTTGACACAGTTCGCAACGTGACTGAGTTCACTGAGCAATCACTGCAACACCTCCTCATCAATACTATTCTTGAATTCACTTCAGACAGCCAATAACAGTTTCCCTCATACCTCTGTAAAGCTAAAAATCCGCTTTTAAGAAGCGAATGCTGAAGCAACAACACCCTAGCCACAACGCCTTCGTGCCTGCCACCCGAAGCACCGCACGTTGGTCGTGCTTCCCACCCCATAGCATTCAAGCACCGACCCAAGGACAAGTCCGTTCCAGATGCACCTTTTAAGCCACACCAAGACAAAATAACGTGTTTACCTTGCTCTAGGTATTCTCCAGTCGCTGTTTATATGGCCTTACTAACAAGGACTGCAGCAGGTTGAGGCAGGTTTGCCATAAACCAGCACGCAGCGCGGCACTAAAAATAAACCATGCGTGGCTTGGAGTCTGGGGGAAGTACGGCAGTGCTACAAGTGATTCAGTCTGCAGAAAACATTCTCTGCACACGCACAACACTTCTTGTTCATTAATTTGCAGGGACAGATGTTTGCAGACCTGGGATCTGCTTCCAGATAACGAAGCCCACAACCAGGGTAAGCTCAGATCTGTGTATTTAGGGTCTCGCACTTCATTTTCCTGCCCTCACCATCGTTCTTCCCTCTGACCAGGCTCAGGCCATTTCTCCACATCCTCCCTACGCCCACATTTCCCCACGTACAAAGGGACGCAGGTGACAGAGGACAAGGCAGCAGAGCAAGGGTGGCAGGAGCCCCTGCCTCCCAGGATACAAGCCAACCTTCTTCTGCCATTTCGTGACACTGTGTCAGAATTATAGCCCTTTTTTTTCCCCCTTTTTTCTGCTCTATTCCCATTATTTCACTCTACTTTACATACCACCCGTTACTTTTCATGTTTTTATCCTCCTACTGCTATCACGGTCCTTAAGGGAAAGATAAGGCCATTAAGTACCGCACAACTGTCACTTTGGCATTATGGATTAGGAAGCCGATTCTGATAATCCTGAAACCGCCATAAAACTGGTAAACTAGGAGATTTTGCTTTTTATCGCTGCATTTTCTCTGTTCTTGTACGCTTTCCTAGCTATCTGCTTCTGGTCACTATCAGAGACAGGATATTGAATTAGATACGCTCGATCTGAATCAGTACGGCTGCTCTTGCAGATTTATTGCTAAAAACAAGCCTTTCTGCCACACCTGAGGATAGCAGCAAGAAACAGAGTTACAGAGGCTTTCTTTTTGCTGCACGTAGCGATGTTGGGTGGACGTTCCCCATTTCATCACCTACATTCATCAGGCTGCTCTGCAGAGTTAATCCTGGTGACAATCAGCACATATGCAAAGCACTCAGATATTTTCTTTGACGGAGGCAGGAAATACTAAACATAAGGAGTTCAGCACAAAATATTTTTCACCGGCAGAGAAATACGGTTGAAAATTCTTTGAATATGACTTGGTTAAGAGCACCGTCCTCATTAGCATAACAAAGAGAAATTATTTGTACAAAACCACCCCCCCCTTAAGGTACTCCGTGTTGTCTTCCAGTTATTTTCCCAGAGACACGGAGAAAGGCTCAGGTTGTGGTTTG
The DNA here is from genome assembly GCF_009769625.2 of Cygnus olor. NCBI lineage: Eukaryota > Metazoa > Chordata > Aves > Anseriformes > Anatidae > Cygnus > Cygnus olor. Next base: position 70,648,689 of record NC_049172.1, on the reverse strand, counting down.
GGTGAGCGCAGGAGGAGGTTGTTGATGTTTTAGGAAAAAACATGAAAGCTTGCTTTGCCACTCCTCAGCTGCAGAAAGAACTGGCTGCTGGAAGTCCCAACTTCAAAGACCGGCGGTAGGGGAAAACTGCCATTATTTGGCTCACTAAATCCAGAATTTCCTTAGAAAGAAAGATTCCAAGGAATTAGCAAGAAGTTTCCTCAACAGCGAAACTCCAAGTCTGAGGGGCCAAACCGTTGAACCACGCATCTGTCCTTCTATGCCAGGTCCAAGGAGACCTCCATCCACTCCTCCCAGCAGCACGGGGCGGCCAGCCTTACCTTGCCGAGCCTCGAGCAAGAGGAAAACACGCACAAGGGGCAGCATCCGAAGGACACGGCTCCACAAAAGGAGCCCTGACACACGTGGCAGCACGCCCAGAAGCTGGCTCCCGCGCTTGGTTTTTATTAAGAAACACCCAGGCTGCTGCGCTCCGGCAAGAGGTACTTGGGAGCTCTACCACGGTAATGCAATAATCGCTTTTATTTCTCTGTATCATAAAATCAACACAGTTTCCTGAGATAGACTGCTTGGATTTACGGTCTTTTGAAAAAATTTAGTAAGTGAGCAAAAAGGAAAAAAAAAAAAAAAAGAAAAACACAAGTGAATCGCCCGGGTTCAAAGCGTGCAGTAAATACTTTTGAAAGCCATGTTCTCATCTGGGAGTATCACAACAGCTGTTTCTCAGGAGCCACCTCAATACCTAATCCAACTCCCAGCCAGATTAACTCCTTGCCATTGGAAACAAGCCTTTTGCCAGCGGGTGACCCACAGAAAGCAACGGGATGGAGCAGAACCGCTGACAACAAGCAGCTAACCGAAGGGAAGAAAGAAAAAACCATGAAGCCCAACCAAATAAACCCATGTCTGGCCCAAAAGACTTAGATGAACAGGTGTATGTGTGGGTGGGAGAGGGATGGGGGAGAAAAATAAGGAAAAAACCTTTAAACAAAGCCTCCACTGCCATTCTGGTCACCGGAGTGGGTACGCACAAAGTAAGCCAAACGCTTCCAAACAATTCAGCACATCACGGAAGGGTTTTTGGGTTTTCTTTGAGAGGATACATGGTTATTGATCTTGGGTTTCAAAGCACGGGACTAATATATCACAGGGGTTATTCTATTTCAAGGCATGATGAGTAAGAATGAAAACAGGAATGTAACAAGCTGCAACTAAAAAATGGATCAAACAGCAACTCAACAGATCAGAATCCTTACACCATTTCAAAATACTAACACGGGATTAGAAATCCAGTTTAGCTACCCATACAGCAAATTAAGGTAGCCTGAACTATATTGAATAATTCAGCAGCAGTTTTCCATTTTTTATGCACCGAGTCAGGGTACCTGTGTAAGTCATCTGGTGTTTTCACCTTAAAGACACAACCACAAACCACAATTTACTTTAAAAGCTCAAACCTCTGTTTCTTGGAGCACAAATCTGCTCCGGATTTGCCACCACCATCGAAGGGAAGCACGGGGCTGGTCGGTCACCCCCCCCAGACCCAATTCTTTCTGCTCCTAATTTCACAGGCATTCAATTTTGGCAAAAGCCTGGAGCATACAGGGGTCCCACATGGAGGAGAAACCAGCGGATGGCGTGGCAGAGCAAGAAGGCACAGCATCCCTCTGCCACCCCAAAAAGATGAAGCAGGGGAGGCAACTACGCCGTGTCACGCTGCCCTGGCCTGCTCAGCATAGCTCTGGACCCCGTACAGCCCCAAAGCACCCACACACAAACGTCGCCTTAGGGTGCTCACCTTCCCTTTCACCTTCCCAGCTGCACCAACATGAGAATTCCTCAGAGAAATTCTGCAAACTTTGGTCTAAACTTTCTTCCGGACAGAAGAAAGTATCAAGTTCTTTGCATTACTTCCCCCCCCCCCCCCCCCCCCAAAAAAAAAAACAAAGAAAGCAACAAATGCCCATTTGTCAAGAGTAAAGACAACCTAAAAAGGGTTTCTTTACCTAGCTGTTTGGCTGAACAATAAATGAATGAAAAGCTTCAGGAAGTCCTTACGACTCTGCAGTACTTCTGCGGTTGATGCAGACCAGTGTTCTCCGGTTTTATTCTTGGCTTTACCCCTAAAGCAATGGCGAAGATTATCAGCCCGTTTGTATTTGACGCAGAGATTGCTGCTGTTTATTCATGAAAACCTTTGTAAGTATTTCTCCAGTTCTGAAACAGCAGACGACCACGCAGCCAGCAATTCCTCTACCCATCTCCTTCGTTCCCGTGTGCAGACCACTAGCCCGGCGACTAAAATACAACTGTTTTTTGTAAAATGCAATTGTGCAGCTTTCTTCCCATAATATCAAATGTCGTAACTACTCAGAAGGTTTTGTTTCCTAAATTTTTAGTATTGCACACCAAAATACTAACCTTACAGGCTGCAAGTCCTGCCAGGAACGTCTTTTGTTCACCGCTTCAATGTTAATGATAAATTTTGAACATTAACAGTACAAAGTGTGATTTAAATCAAAGCCTAAATCATAAATGTAAAAGTAATTTAAACGAGGGAACTGGAAGCAGCGATTTAAATAATTTCATTTTGCAAATATAGTTCTCCTAAAGAACTATTTGCTTTCACTGGTTGTTAGTTCTTGCTGAGTAGGTAAATAAGCCACATGCATCTATTTAAGTGATTACGAACCTTAATATACTCCAGTTCTTTTATTTTTACATTTTATTACGTAGACAATTTACGCGGGAATTTTCTTTAACCGTGGTTCCTAAGTGCTTCAGAAATGTACTAAGTCTCAGAGCACCTTTTATTATGGTGATCAGTCCCATCTTCCAGAGGGCTAACCCAAAGAAGCCATAATTAACCAGTTTTGACTCTCTCCTCCGCCAGATTAAGCGAGCTCCAGTGTAACAGGATTGCTCCCCACTAACCACAACGACCTGTTGCGCAGAGCTTTTCCTCCCGTCCCAACAACTGTACCGATTTACAGGCATCGGTGAGAGCGCCACTGGCAATGCAGCCTGCCTGCCAGGAGGCACCAGAACAAGGAGCTCTTGCTAGGTGCTTTTATCTAGATGCAGCACTTAGTGTTATTTCGACTTATTTAGCGTTATTTGGACTTCACCTGCTACAACTCCGAGGTAAAGGTGAGGCACACAACCGCCGGCTGCTGCCCTCCACGTAACACCGCTCGCTTTGCAACAGCCCCGATTGTTCTGCCAGGAATAACCACGGCAAAAACAGCAGTGACCACCTAGATCAATTAAATCCAAGCGGAAGGAAAGGAGCTATTCTAGGATATTCAACATTCAAAACAAAGACTTTCCATCTAACTTGACTGTATTTGTATCTGCCTAACGTTACGCGGTTGCTGCACCAGCACTAGAGCAGCCAACAGTCACCACACTGCAACCCATGGACCACAATGTTCCATTTTGTACGTATATTTAATAAAAAGGGTTTTAAAAATACGTGTGTCCATCTAAACACTCAAGCATCCACCAGTACAGCTACCTTTATACCCTCTCTCTCCTCCTTCTGCATGTATACTGCTCCGTGGTCTAAGCAAATGGTCACCCGCGACACCCAAGCTGCACAACACCATCTCTGCTTCGAGCACTCATTTCTTAATAACGTGCATGAAAACCTGCAGCAGGTTGTGCCACCAGTGCTTACCGTGAACGCCTCCGAACGACTTCCAGGAACTTCATATTGCACAACCAGATGTGCCAGGTTGAGCCCTCATGCATTACACGGTTTCTGCGCTACTGCCAGGTCTAAAAAGCTTCCAAGTCAAGACAGGAGGCATATGAGAAGTGGGAGGAGAGGCACAGAATGATTTTTACGGCTTTTCATCGGCTCTCCCCATTGTGCCTGCTTGTTCTTCATTACTATTTACAGCTACTCGTGCCCCAAGTTGACCCATGATGCAAAATCCCATTTCCCAAAAAGCGCCCGCGGCTCCTCCCCCTGGGCTGCCCCTGGCTGAGGGGGAACCCGAAACACCGTGGTCCTTCAAAACCCAAGGGTGAAAGGCACCTCGATGTCACCGAGCGAGGTGACGACGCTGACAACACCGCTTATTAAAAGTCACACCATGTTAATGACCAGCTCCGAGCCTCGCGGGATGGGACGAGAGGCTGGAGGAAAATCGAGCAGGAGGAGACGTGGTGGCGCGTGACGAGACCAACTGGGTACGCAACACCATATAAATGCCCGCTCAAACGACCCGCCCGGGTCCTCACCACGCTCTGGAGGGAGAGGAGTGGGAATGGGGCACGGCAGCCGTGGGTCATGGAGCTCTCCAGGAGCAATTATCCCTCCCAAAACCAGAGGAAAGTTTGATATTGAATTAAACAACCCATGCCAACCTGCGGCTGCGGCACCAGCTCCCGTCTGCCTGGCAAGCGGAGCAGGCTCCGACGGAGCAGCAGCCCCAAAAGGCAGATGTTATGGAAATTCATATTTCATAAACGCAGTTAATTGTGACAAGAGGACTATAAAAATCCTTGTACTGCTTAAATTATTTCTCCACTTAGAGCAACTCTGCCACCCAAAAATATTGCGCGTCACGCCTCATCCTGAACCGCCAGCACTGGTGATAGCGTTAGGGCTGTATTAAATACGAGAAACAAAAATCCCAGATCTTTAACAACTATGAATTAATTTTTCTGCGCGTAATCGAAATGGCCATTTAAAACCAAATGACACGCAATTGTTATTGCACATTTTCCAATCTAACGCTGCATGTATTTAAATACGAAAACTGTACTTCTGAAACAAACATTGCTGCTATCAGTGAAAACTGCTACTGTAAATCACATCAGCGCTAGGCAGGCGTCACCACCTTGAAGAATTCAATAATCCCTCAAGCTTTGCTAAGGAACTATTCTCTCTCCATCCAAAGTCAGAAAGGAAAAAACCAAAAAACAGCAACAACCAAACACCTACTAACACAAAGATCCTGCAAACATGCAGACACATAAGCAGGCAAAAAATAGGTAATTCAGAGACTGCTTTTGAATAACCGTACACATTTACTGATGCATATGGATCCTCCAGTAAGCCGTATAATAGATTTGCATCCAGACAAATCTCCTCACATACAATGGAGTTATTATCCAACTTACATAATTTAGGGGGAAAAAAAGTCATCGAGAAAGTACGATTTTCCGAGCCTGTTTTGTTTGTTTAGCAAAATGCTTTTTAACATTTTTTTTCTCCATTTCTCTTTTGAAAAGACTTTTTTTCCAATGCATAACAATGTACATCTCTATTAGGTAATAGCTGACATGCAAACGTTCACTAATGCACATGTAAAAGTTAGAAACAAGGTCTTGTTCAGCTCAGAGGGACCTCTAGCTCTGTGCGTGGTACATGGTTCGGAAACCTGCCCCCTGTGAAAGGAAGGGGAAAGGCTTCAGTTGCTCTTTCTCACCTGTAGATGGGCAGCCGGGTGAGAAACAGAGGATTTCAGCTCTGCAGTGCGCACATCATCTTTCGCATCTCTGCTGCCAGCACAAGCAGGCAATGCCTGATCGCCCGCCTGCAGCTTGTTTGCACGCTCCGAGGCATCAAAATTTTCTATTTCCCCTCCAGAGCTGTCCGACTAGGTACCTGCCAGGCCCAGAACTATTTTTGCTGCTTCCTCAGGATGCTCTGAAGTTTACATAAAATGTGAAAATCGCATATGCCACTGCGTCGGGAGATCAAAATAGGATAGGATGTTCCTAGCTCTGAATAATACTTACTGAACTGCAGCTAGCTTCATTTTAAAAGTACGTAACGCTTACATAAATAAACAGTACTTGGTGATTCAAAGATTAGTCGAAAAATAAACAGTATTTGGTGATTCAAAGATTACTCGATGCATAGCTACCTGCATGTCTCATGCTCAAGCACCCACGTTCACCTGGACACGACCTGCTGTTAAACCCAAGCCCAGCTCCCTGTGCAGCTGGCTGTGCAGACGACGAGTGACTTCGGAAGGCGGCCACCAAACCGCAGCCGTGCCTCTTTTTTGAGGAGCTGATGGGAATGGCACCACCGCCAATCCCACCGACACCATCCATCGCTTCCACGGCTCCTGGCGAGGTTTTAGGGCAAAGCAACGGGCCTGGCTCTGCAAGCATCCCTCTGCCTCTAGGAGGGGTTAGCAGCACCGCCAAACACCGACGGTTCTAACCCAAATTTCTATGCGGGGCTCCATAAAGGTTCACCGGCAGCTTGATTCGAGGGAAGCCCTCGAGCACCGGGGCAGAACAGGCATTGGATTCTCCAAATCCCACCGAAACAACCACCCAAAGGCACCTCGCTGTCACACACCAGCCGGGGCACCACCAAGCATCGTGCCACCCAACGCACTCACAGAGCGCGTCCGAGGGCACCTCTCCACCAAAAATTAACTTTTTACCGTTATTATTTTATTATTTGTTCCCCCCTCAGTGGAAACCTACAGGCAACTCAGAACTGAAAATAACAGATGCAGGTTTAATCGGGGGAAACCCTCTGAATATACGGGCCGTTCGCCGGAACGAACGCCTCGGGAAGAGGAAGCGGAGGAGATGCTAGGGAGGAAAACCAGAGCCAAGGCTGCCCCGGAGGGCGCAGCTCGGGGACCCCCAGGACGAAGCCGGTGACGCTCGCCCTAAGCCCGCTGCTCCGCGGGGCTCCGCGCAAACTTCTGCCGCACCCGGGCGTGTTTCCGCGCATCACACCCCCCACCCCCCCCCCAAATAACAAAAAATAATAAAATAAATAAATAAAGCAGTCACGACCGAACAACGAAGCCAAACCGCGGCGCTGCGCTTCCGCACCGCCTGCTGGCTGGCCGCCGGGGCCGGCTGTCCGTCCGTCCGTCCGTCCGTCCGTCCGCCCGCCCCCCCCCGCGCAAGCTGCGCGGCCACCCCGCCCTGCGCGCAGCCTTGGGCGCTGGGTGGGGGCGAACACGGCGAGCGAGTAAAAAAAAATTAAAAAAAAAAATTAAAATAATAAAACAAAACGAAAATGGTAAAAACGATTAGGAGGATAAACATAATCAAATCGGGAAGAAAAAAACAATGAACGCGACGCGGTCGGGGGGGCCCCGCGCACCCACCTTGCATCCCCGCCGCCGGCTCCGCCGCGCTCGGCCTCGGCTGCTGAAAATAGGGGGCAGGCGGCGGCGGCCAATCAGGGCCCGCGGCTCCCCCCGCCCAGCCAATGGCGGCCGCCCGCCCGCCGGCCCCCGGCCAACCAGGGCGCAGCCCCGGCCGGCGGCCGCCAGGGGGAGGGGCGGGGCTACGCCGGGAGGGCGAGGCGGGGGCGGGGAGGGTGCTGCCCGCCTGCGGGCACGGCCTCGCCCTGCTCCCCTCCCCTTTTACCCCTCTTTCACCCCATTTTTCCTCTTCCCAACCCTATTTTTCTATCCCCTTCCCCCTATTACCCCCCTCTTTGCCTCTTTCGTCCCCATTTTCCTCCCTCTTTCTCCCCTATTTCCCCTCCTCTTTTCCTTTCCCCCCATTTTTCTCCCCCTTTTCCTTTTATCCCCTTTTCCTTCTTTCCCCATTTTCCCTTTTCCTTTCCTCCCCCTCATTTTTTCCTCCTTTTCCTTCCTTCCCTTATTTTTCCCCTTTTCCCTCCTTCCTCCATTTTTCCTCTATTTTCCCCTTTCTTCCTTCTCCCATTTTTCCTTCGTTTTCCCTCTCTTCCTCCCTTCCCCCATTTTTCCTGTTTTCCCCCCTTTTCTTTCCCTTCCCCATTTTTTCATCTGTTCTTCCTCCCCCCACTTCCCCCCATTTTCCTTTTCACACATCTCTCTCCATCTCCCTTTTTCTTTCCCCACTTTTTCCCCTTTTCCCCCTTCCTCCCATTCTTTCCCTTTTTTTTCTCCTTTTTCTTAATTTGTCTCCCCCATTCCCCCCCCCCCCCCTTTTTTTCAATCAGAAAGCAGGGTGGGTGCCTTCTGATTGCCACCTGCCCCTCAGAGCCCAGTGAACATTTTGGGAATGGCAGAAGGCAGCAGGATGGATATACATATATATATATTATATATACTTATATATATAATATATATATATAAAAACTGAAGTTAATTCATTAGCGTGTTCATAAAAATAAACTTTTCAATCAACAACATTCAGAAAACTCAACGGTAGAGGGGACAAAGCACAGCTTAAAACTTCCTTTATGTTTTTCTCTTCCCCCCACCCAGGCCTAATGACAACAGTACTTGGTAAGCTGGGAGCGAACCAAGACAGGGAACCCTTGCTGGTGCCCTGCTCCTCCTCACCTCATCCCCTGCATCTAAAACAACTAAACCCTATCTCCTGAAGACTCTTGCCTCAACAGGCCACACGTTATTAATTTGCTCTGTGCTTTGCTAATGCAGGATACTACACGCCGTGAGGCGATAGAACCGATACCAACACGAGTCCTGATGCTAATTTACAGCAGAAATCTTTTCTTTAAGCAGACGAAGACAGACTTCTTTCTCAGGTGGCCCAAGAGCCGAGGAGTCGGTGGTGCTACTAACTGCTGACAGGCAACCAATAACTGTGACAAATTATACATTCATGGCATCTGCAACAATCGATAAAGTGACTCACCAAATTAATAAAATATAGATCACAAAGCATACATTTATATTAAAGAATAATTTCGTGATAACCAAGTAATGCGGACGCTTCCAAGCATAAGATTAAATTACATGCTGAGCAAATCTGGCATTTTGTGATAAACTGCAAAAATAGTTTTTGCAACAGCAACTGAAGAAGAACATTGCTGACATCGTCTATAAACATGTTTTATAAAGTATAACCAAAAGTAACAAAAAAAAGTCATTGAAGTGGTGGTTAAAAAATTCACAACCATATCCACAATAATTACTTTCGAGACTTCTTGCTTTGTAATTTATTCCTTCAAAAACGTCGCTCATTTTGGAGTTAAAAATAAAAAAGTTGCCCCTACACTGGGGACTATTTAAACCAAATTAATTTTTTTACCCAATTGGACTTCAGCAGCTGTATTTACTGGGATAGACAAAGATCTCCAGCACCTTTACGGTGAGGGGGAATTGTTGGAAGCAGACGAAGCAAGTCCCTTGACAGATGGATGTGGTCTCCCTGAACATGTTGAGGTGCCTTAGGCCTACCCAAAGCATTTCCCTCAGCTTCGGGATGACACAAGGCAGCATCCCGCTGGCCTCCACGAAGGCCCAAACCTACACACATGGTTAAGGGTCTTACTACAAGATGATCTGCTGCTGAGAAACACCTCAAGAGCTTTTCTAACCCCATGTAAACGTGACAGAAAAGAGCGCATCTTATGGCAGGCTTTTCCTGTGAGGCACACCACGCTGAGGCATACCCCTCAATCTCCACCACCCTACCTAACTCACTGTGAAGGAGCTTTGAAACACATCCTAAACTAAGTACTTAAAACACTGAGATCCTGATTATTAAAGTTTACAGTTAATAGTTCCTGAAACTCCTCAGCACTTGGTCTCTGTTCACTAATTATGCTGGCGTTAGAGGGCTGTCTTAAAACCAGCCTTAATCCTCCGTATCACCAAACGCGCAGTGCTCTCACACAGTATTCATGTGATTAGAGTCCTGCCAAGTCTTCCAAATACTTCTTTTATAGCAAAACATCCATAATTTCCTGGAACTGTACTTTCACAGTTACAATGCTCCAGAACTGTATCAAGTCCAGGGGTATTTTACATGCACAATGTTTGTCTTCTTTCTAAACTCACCCGGATTTCCTCACTAAACACAGGACACAAGGTCTTTCCCGTCCTTCTTGCTAACTAATAAATAACGGAGGCCTAATTCTGAGATGCTGTCATGAAACAAAAAAATCAATTAGAGCCTAAGTGATATAAAACATTTATTTGTTTATACTACCCCATTATGAATTGAATTCCTGTTTTAAACAAATGACATTTAATAATACATTAAACATGCAAACAGGAACATATTTGAAGTTATAATTCCATCAGCACTTTCTCATGACATTCGTTTTCTCCAAGGCCATATCCACATTTCAATTTAATCATTTATAGAATATTGCTGAGGTAATAAACAAATATGGGACCTTAAAAAATGGCTTCCTTCTTGGATAAGCTGCTGTCTTCCCTAACTACGGCAACTTAGATCAGTAAAAAAAGAAATTATTCTCTGGCATATTATTAGCAACTTTTAAATTTTTTTTTTTACAAAATGTTCTTTTCTTCAGAATATAGTATCTCTATTCGGAAAACATAACCAATTATTCCTCCCTTCACAGGACCATTTATTTCAAGATTTTACAAATTTTCTGCACATTTTCGTTTCCTAAGAAAATACCCACACTGCTATGAGTCTTCTCAGCCACCGAAACGCCACTACACATAGCAGTAACGCATATTTTAGAGAGGCAGCAAACAGGACAAGTTTCAGAATTACACCCACCACCCTCAAGATAAGATGAGGCGAGAGCACTTTTCCTTGCCATAAATTACCACTGCCTCCTATCAGCAATTATTTAACTTCTAAAATAGATGCAACGCAGACAAATTATGAACTATAATTATGCAGCTTTATCTATGATATTGAGACTGCACACATGCATATATGTATATCCTAGTCTACTCTAAAATGCAACCGTATGCATAATGCTAAGAACTACCATAAAATATACCAGGACATCTTTAACTTATCTCCCAGAATGACAATGTTTCTATCCTAAATATCTGAAAGTCATTCCAGAGGGCAAAAATGCCCACTACTGCTCGTAATCCCTACGGTACCAGTCTCTTGATCCCATTGTATTTTCTTCCCCAAAACCTTCCTCCTTTGCAAACCACAGTGCAGAAACCTAAGTTCAGAGGAGTCAGAAGGACCACCAGCCGAGCTCCCAAGGGACAAAAACCAAACCGAAACACCACCGAGTGCAACACTGAAGCCCCATCAGGTCCAGACAACCATATTCTTAAATATACCCAAAGGCTGGCAGTATTAGGAGCATTGCGCACAGTTGGCCTGTTCATGGCTGCTGCTAGACACAGGACACTGAGTTTGACAACACTTATGGTCTGATCCAGCTCAATGATCTTTTCATGAATTACTTCAAGACTATCGAATTATTGAATAACTTAAGTCACTACATGAAAACAAATGAAAATTGGGCTATTCTTGCACTATCCTGACTCAGTACAACCTCTGCCATGTTCTCAAAGACGCTTTGGTCTTGGTAGGACCACCGTTTCTCCCAAGGAAGCCACACTTCTGCTCAATCTCTACCATGCCAAGAAGTGCTGCCTCTCCAACAGCTCCTCTTCATGCATCCCGTTGTTCAGATATCCATCTTAGACGCAGGATAACACTGCAGATCTTTAAGAGAACCATTGCTTTTCAGGTCACTGTTAGCTCCCACACCTCTTCAGAAGCCCTGCTCCTACCTGCATGGCCTCACATTTGCCCAGAGCTGGCACCAGCGCTTGCTGGGCTAGGGAAGGGCAGATGCATGCAGGGGTCTGGAAGTGGGCTCAGCAACCTATGTGCTCAGGGATTCAGTATTTCTTTCGTTCACTTCCTAAAACATCAAATTTACAGCATTCATTATGCAGTGAACGTTATGTAACAAGGGAGCCTGGGTGACTTTTTAAACCTAAGCATTTCTTGACATTCTTCCTTGCGCTCCTATAGGGCTTAAAACATGCCAGATTCCCTCACATCTGGGTTCTCCATAGAAACTTAATAAAAAGATGGCAACTTAATGCAGTTGTCTTTTTCCATGCTGGCTTTCAATGGTGATAGAATATATTGCTACAATAAAAAGCCTTGATACTTTCTGATTTAAAGCACATGACAAATGCTATTTTTAAAGTCAAAACCTGTTAGAATGATGGGGATGGGGTTGGAGTTTTGGTTTCTTTTTGGAAGAGTGAAGATTATTTTCTTCTTTATTTACAGAGAAAATTTTGAATATTGTACATGCACATTTCACATCATTTTGCAAAACTGTCAACAGCAGATATGTGCTTCCTACTTTGAACTATCTCCTTGTGTTGCAACCTTCATCTAAATTTGAAAATATTTTGGTAAACATAACTGATGTTTCATGGGTGTAATTTTGAGAGCATAAGGAATTTAAGAAAACAGTTGATGCTGTACTAAAATCTAAAATAGTCTTTCAAGAAATCATCGGCTCTCTCAGATCAGCAAGCTAATAAGATAACTATCTAGAAACGGGGATCTGTAGTCCCTCTACTTCCTCCTAAATTTTCCTCCCCGTAGAGTTGTTTTGGAGCTATTGAGCTCCTTTTGAAGAATACTTGTATGTTCCATTGTGGTGAAATATTTAATACATTAGTTAAATAAAAGATAGTTTTTCTTCTCCTAACGCGTTTATCCAAGTACTTGTATCACAATGTTTACCAGAATGGGCTTTTACTCCAAGTGCAGATTGTCGCAGATAGGTAACAGTAATAAACATCCACACTTTTCCCAGATAAAGAAAATAGTGTGAATAGAACACTAAAAGTGCTACTAGCACAACATATATCTTAGAAGCATAGGGCTAAGAAGGATTTTGCTTGGGACATTACAGAGACTACACAAAATAAAGTCCTGTCATCAACTTGAGCTTCCAGTCAAGGAAACCCTTTGCCACCCCTCTCACTGGAATGCTGCTGTGGAATCTGGGCACTCTGGCAATCAGGAAACCTCCTCTAGGACTCAGCCTCAGTTAATTCAGCATTTATTGCACCTGGTTTTGCTTCTGTGGCCATTGGATTTCAGTTCTTTCACTATTTCTCCATACTGTGTCTCTCTAAAGATGAATACTTTAAACTCCTCACATCTCCCTCTTACCTGATAGTCTCTTCACCTTCCTCAAACTGTTCAAAAAAAAAAAAATGAACTCACACTGATAAAGCAGAAAATTCTGTTCACTTGTTTTTATGCATGCCACAGGGGCTGCTAATGCACATCCTGTGATCATCCAGCACTATTTATCTATAATGAGGATCTTGTTCTAAGTTCCCATTTTACAAAACTCTGCCATTACTCACTTAGAAGATATGACCTTCGATTTTGCATTTTGATTTCACTTCTATTAGCCCAGTTTTTCAATGTCATCTCAGTTATTTCTGTACAATATCCTGATTCTCTTCTATATTTAGGATGCCTTCCAATTTTGTCATTAGCACAACCCCTCTACTGATGCCAGGTGATCCACATTAAATAAGTCAAGCTCAATACTCTGCTGGTAACCTCTCTGGCATACCACACCTTTTAGAAAAAGGTTATTTCGTCTCAAGAAACACCTGCCAGTGATTTATGCAGGTGAAAATAGTAATTCTTTAGCTCTTTGGTCCAGCTGCAAGCACCGTCCTTTCTTTGTTGCTTCCTTAGGCTGAGGGTTAAGATATACAGAATTAAATTGTGCCCATGGTTGCTTGCACAAAGACAGAGTCTGGTCCCTGTAACATCACAGGGCATTATTCAACAGGTGATAGTGAGTGCTGTTCTCTGGCTCCAGGTCTTCAACACCGCTGGGCAAACCCTGAGGAATCAGCCTCCTTGGCTGGAGTCACACACGTGCTTTGTGGATGCTTTAGCACCAACCTTCAAGAAGGCAAAAACCAAACCTTAGCTTGGTTCCTCACTTCTCCTTGAGTGCTTCTGGTAGCTCATAAGGTAGAGGTCTGTAATTCTCAGCAGCAGTAAACAATGATTTTTAGGAGTCTCGAATTAATTCACAGTATGCTTCTTAGTATTCCATAAAACACGCACCACTTGCAAGTGCTGAGGGCTGAGCTGAAGCTTTTTTTTTTGAACCAGGTAACGTCTGGATTTCAAAACAGTGGTTGTTTGTAAGTGGAGAACTGCCTGGGGAAGGCACGAGAGGCTGCCCCGCACGCAGCTTGCCTGCCTTTGGCGTACCGGAGCCTTCAGAACCCCTAAGAAATGGTTCTGCCAAAAAATAAAATAAAATTAAGTAGCTTAACCACGTTTAGAAGCACTGCCAACACCGAGGCATCAAACCAGAGTGTTTGCCCGTACCTGTCTCCCTATCCCCAGAATGATCAAACAACGTCTTTAAAGTGGTCCAAGACCGTCTGCGAGGCATCGGAGGTGAGAGGAGCAGAGCCAGGAGGCAAGGCACGCTGCAGCCACTGCCTCCGCCGGGAGCATCCTCGGGGTGAGCCGTCCAGAGCCCAGCTGTGCTTATCGCCAAAAGGACGGGATTTCTCTGCAGAGAGACGGCAGCAGCTTGAGGACCAGCGCCGAGGCGTGTTCAACGAAACGCTGGCTTTTAATTACACAATTATGCAGGGCTCAAAGACGCAGCGCTGAAGTTCAGCGGGCGCTCGGCGGAGCGGCGTTACACAACTCTCGTTCCTGGCACTCAACCTGCTTCAGCGGTTAAATGCTGCAGCCACATGCGTGCAAGATGATTTTTCTTAAACGCTTACAACAACAACAATATAGTCAAAGTTATGAACTTCAGTTAGTTTTGTGCTCATTAAATCACAGCTGTTTCCCCTTGATGTAGTATTAGATCAGACATCACTAAAACTGCCTTTGTGTGTGTATATATATATACACAAATACACTTTTCCCTTTGTTCTGCAAAACAAACTCTAAGTAGAAAAGTGCTTATATTAAAGCTATGTAGAATTAAATGTCAATTAACAGTTAATAATAGTCTTAAGATAACATTTCAGTTCTATCATAATGCCATAATAAACTACCTGCAGAATTGACATTGTTTGGTTTCATTTATTGTTTTCCCTTGGAAAGAAACTACCAGTTGATTAAAAATCCTCAATGACAGTAAGCATTAACAGCTCAACTGGAAATGCTTAACTTCACTGTTTGCTCACAAGGAGGTCAACACACCTCATTTCACTTGCCTACCTGCTCATTGCAGCTCTGCAAACAGGAGAAAGGGTTTATATATATAATATTATACATATACAATTAGTATATTAATAATAGATGTAATTAAAGTTATTAGTGTACTCCTTTAACCGAAGCAGATGTACTGTCCTTCCCTCCAGTCCTCCATAAGCTCTTTGGAAGAAAGATAACGCAGAACCTAGCACACTGCAAGCAGCACAAACCATAGGAAATGCTCTATGTGGCACAACCTTCTATTTAGTCTATCCAGAGCGACAGTATTGTTCAATTAGGATAATATAAACCCATTTTTCAATGATACGTACATGTTTGTTTTTGAAACTATGTGAAATACAGAAACCAATCCATTTATTGTAGACACAAAACTGGACAGAGATATGCAGTAATTAACGTCCTTCATTGCCTTCTACATTGACACTCTCACTAGAACAAGACTTCTCACTAGAACAAGACTTCTTCATGCAGTCCATCTTTTAACATGCAAAGGAACAGAATGGTTTTGATGGGTAAATCAGAAACAACAGCTTCAATTTTATTTTTAAGATCATCCATTCCTATGTTCCTTTTTGGAAGAGTTTGGAGGCTTCAGAAGCTCTAAAAATGGTTCTGCCAAAAAAAATAGAGGCTTGATAGTTTTTAGAAGCACTGACAATACTAATGCTTCAAACCAGACTGTCGGCCTGTACCTGATGTTCCCTTCTGTGAACACAAGACCTCTGTACTTCTACAAAAAGCAGCAACAGATACTGTAATGAAGTCTGAACTCTACGATACTCTGAAGCATCTAATTTCAGTTCTTTTGACGTACATCTACATTGCATTTTACCCACATACCTCACGGCTAAGTTCATTTCTACATAAATTCACTTAGCAAATATAGCTTGTAGGAGCATTTAACAATGTACCACGTCAAGCAACTTCCACATGCTAGGCTAGAAGCATTTTAGTATGTTAGGAAAAGGACATAAAGCTCAACAATTAGCTGCATGCATCTTTTTCCACCATTATCTAATAAGAAGGTGGCAACTGGAAGCAGGATGGGCTTAAAACATCCTCTGGCATATTCTGCAGTATGACACGCACGGTCCAGGTCACTTAACAGGAGTACACACATCCTCGTTCCTCCTCCAACAAAACAATACTG
Source organism: Cygnus olor (assembly GCF_009769625.2). Taxonomy (NCBI): domain Eukaryota; kingdom Metazoa; phylum Chordata; class Aves; order Anseriformes; family Anatidae; genus Cygnus; species Cygnus olor. The sequence continues at coordinate 70,632,653 of NC_049172.1, read as the reverse complement.
CCGCAACCAGCTGCTTACAAAGTACCCAGTGCATTATTTACAAGGAAATAATACTGTTACAGCATCTGGAATGACTCTCAGTAAACCCGTATGAATTTTTCAACATATGGCCTCTATGTTGCCCCACTGTCAGCGCTCAATGCCCTGTTTTAACCTATCTGCCAAAACATGAAACATATTTCAGATGACAAGAAATAGATGCAAGTGCTTTAACTTAATTCCAGCTGTAAATAGTTGTAGGGTAGTGACAAAACGCAAGAGATTTCCAGTTTTATAGGAACACATTTCCAATCTCTTTGGTAAGGTGACATCTCTGTACATACCACAGGACAAATGGGCTCCAAAGGCACCTTTGCAAGATCCATCTGTGTGTTTCTCGCACCGCTCCTGATGACTCCTCAACCAGCAGAACAAACGCGCGAGCAACAGATGAGCAGCTTCCATCGTGTCCCAAGGACTCACAAAAAATCTAACAATTGTAAGTGCTATGAACAAGGTTATTTTTATTTAAACACAGAAGAAACACTCCACTGAGTTGAAAAAAAAGGAGAAATATGAAGACGTTTAAGAAGGCAGAAAAGAACACTGGAGCTCTCCTTGGCATGGACAAAGCTACACTCTTGAGAAGAGCTGAAAAGCAACAGCCTCTCAAGAAGAAACTAGTATCAACTTGTTTGAACTAGAAACTCCCTATACAAGCTACGCAAACAATGTTATCCTTTCAATAACCCCAATACTTGAAACAGAAATAGCCAAGCAAACAAACACATTCAACAATATTTTGTCCTTCTGTAGTATCTCTCATCTGGGCCACAGAATTTTCTGTTTAACACTAGGATGTGTCAATTTTTATACCGTAAAGAAGCTAGAAGAAAGATTTGAGTCCCATGAGAGCCTCTGTATTGCTTGACTGTCTCCACACATGCACATTTCACAGGGTGTAATTAACCAAATGCCCTAAACAGGCATTTAAACAGGCATTTAACCACTTTAAGTGTCAAATACTTCAGAACAAGAAAGCAGGAGTCATTACAAGAACTCAGATTTAACAGTAAGACCCACACAACACTGTGGAGGTAAAAGAAATGAAAAGCAGCAGGATGATGGTGCAAGAATAGTAATTCATCTTTATTGGAAGTGCTGCATTTGGGGCAGAAAAGTCTTTGCAGACATCCATAGAGTATCAAGCCCTACAATAGTGATGTCCACAGTACCTGGTTAGGAAATCCAGTCTCATCTCTTTGAAATCCAGCACCATTTAACACACTTCCTGCTATAAACACTTCTAATGTACACAAGGAAAAGCCGTGTTGATGTAAGTGATTATAGGACAGTACTAAAATAGAAACATGTTTTTACTTTTATTATGAAATGCTGCTCTGTAATTATTATGTTGTGCCTAAATAATTTCTAAACTGTGCCTAGAAAGACTGGACTTTTTTTTATTATTTTTAATAAGTACAACGGATGGGGAGAAGAGAAAAAAATCAGTCACAGCAAAACAATATTCCAGACATGAAATACTGTTACAATGAGAACATCAACTGAATGTCACTTGATTATATAACATCTGATAAATCAAAACCAAGAGGCACCAAAAAATGTTAGACGCTAAGCTATCCCCCTCACTTTTCTTCAAACTATTTTTAATCAGGTTCTCATTTTAAAATTGCTCAGTTATTCCATTTGCTGAGAACAGTATATTCTGAATCTGAAACACCCCACCCACCCCACCTCCATCCACTGAAGAAGAAATCCCATCACCGAAGTCGTAAAGTGGTTATTTAAAAGCAACCATTTGAAAAGGCCAAATTTTCCTTTAATCCACTAGACTTTTGGGGGGTATGACGATATTTTTTTTTAATGTAAAAGTAGACTGAAAAATATTTCTGACAACTTCTTAAAGAAGTGACAAAACTGACATTCAACTTCCAAGCAAGTGAAGGATCTAACCAACAGGATCCACCGCAGGCAGAGCCCAGGACAGAACTCCTACCCTAGCTATGGGGTGCAAGGAAAGGGGCAAAGACACTGTAAGCTTAGAAAAACTGATCCCTCACAACTTTTTTTTTTTTTTTTTTTTAACAGTTCTTGCTAATTTCTCCCCAGTAACTAGAGTTCAGGACTGCTAATGCACATTTTTGTACAATAAATGTTTGATTTTCATTTTTTCCTATTGAATTTAGAGCATATTACAGTCTAGCTCTTAAAAAAGAACTGTAACTCAAAAGAGAATAAGAATACCGAGCCTGTATTTAAGAAATGTTTATAGTCCCAAAAATATACGTAAACCAACTTGCTATGACTCACTGTGATCTAGTCATGAAAAAAAAAATTGAAGGGACTGAATTACCTGTCAAAAAAAGAGATGAAGAAGCTTAAAGATTTTTTTTTTTAAAATACAAATTTGGCAAAAAAATTGACGGTCCTACTGTGGCTCAAGAGCAGAAACAGACTCATATGTAACAGATTTGTAAAGTAACCTGTTACTTACACAAAACCACAAAATGGTAGCAAAGTATAAGTAAACAGATTGCATTAAATTAGTTAATACTCTTCTAGGGTTCTCAATATTTCTGGTTGTTCAAGCCTGGAACAAAAATAAGTGTATGTCTACAGGGAATCTAGCACTTCAGGCTTGAGAGGAGATGAGGTAGAGAGGGAGGATGTGTAACTGAATGTGCCCTTTGGAAGCCAACTTAGTCTCAACTGTTTTAAGGTTACTGACACTCCAGAAAACCAAAAAACAGAGTTATTAGGGACATGAAATACTACACCTGTGGAAAATACTCTTTGCGTTGTTTTCTTGTGCTTCTCCAAAGCTTTGATTTACTCTGGACTTGAGCGGATACATTTCTTTTGCTATGAGTCAACCAACCAGTATGAAAACTGCAGAATTTGAGGCACTGAATACGCAAACCTACAAAGTTCACACATTATATGGATCGCTGTTGTTGAATCTTGACTATTTTCTTCACTAATGTCAGTAGAAACATACATAATAGGCATCAGTGAAATGATGAAAGCACTGACCAGGAAGAATGAACAGTTAACAAGAGTTTTCTGCTCAGATTAGAAGAGGTGTGTAAGTATCCAGTTACTAAAAGAGACCTTGTTGGTTTTTTGTCAGAGAACTGTTGAAGCAGCTGATGAGCCTGCTTTGGGACAGTGGAGGCTGTATCAGCCAATGGCAAATAAAGACTGACCAGGATCACTGCCAGAATCCATATAACCCACTATATAGAAAGGGAAACCATGTACGGTCCTCAATTTCAGTACATACTCTGGGTGTCACAGAGACTACCTTCTCCTTGAAGAAGAAATTTGAGAAAATCTCTGGAAGAAAGAAGACATTGCAGTTAGGAAAATGGATTTACGGCGCCAGTCCTGAAGAACCGCACAGTATTACCCCACAGAGTATTTTATCCTGTGGACATTCCAGCAACATAGTCTCATTCAAAGAAGACAAGCACCCATTAAGCTTTAAGTTTATGAGTATTTTTAAGCTTCTACTTACCTTAGTTGAAGGGATTAAAAAAATCACTTAGTATACTAACATACAGAAATCAGTCTAAGAATTGAGCTGCATGATAGGCTGAATTAATCATTATTTTAATAAAGCTTGCTGTTAGCTCCAGATAAACACACAGCCCCCATCTATGACCTCCAGAAACAGTAAGAGGCAGCTGAAACATCAAAACTTTCTCCTGCATCTCCAACACGATGGGGTGCACAGCAGAGATAACGACACACCCAGCACTCTCACCTCAGATAGGCAACCTAAGACAACCTGTATTGTCTCCAGCTGAAACTATTTTAAAGGTTTATCTACTTTTGTAACCCCCAAAGCCTTGCCAAAAGTCATCATCTGGAGCTCAGAAAAATGTTATCATTTTCCTCAATACATTTAATATGTAACAGGCCCGCATGATTTACTCTATTGGCAGATTTTAGTTTATTTGAAATGTTAATTGGTAATTAGTGAAAACAGCCTTTGTTATAAACAGTAAAATTATAGATGTGCAATTTTTTCTTGTAATTATATTACTTCCTCTAGTTTGTTATACATTACACATTTGTTCTATCACTCACACAACAGTGGGTTTGCTGTTTCCAGAAAAACATAACCGGATCTTCTTTCAATTCACAACAGTACACCGAGAAAGTGCAGGCAAGACAAAAAAAACTACCACCAGTTTTTAGTATAAAGGTAAGGATATATTTGTTCTCAAGCTCATTCTTTTTTTTTTTTTTAATTAATGGTTAACTGACAATGAGTTTACACTTCTTTTTTTTTACTGATATTCATTGCACATGACAAGCATCGTGCTGAGAAGCACATATGTAATAAGGTTTATTATTTCTATTTTCTTGTTCCTCTTTGCCAAAAAGGCACAGTGAAGCCCATCTGTTGTATTTCCTGGCTGAAGTTAGACAAGAAAAGAAAACTCTGCACAGCGCTATCACTGCAAGTGATATTGATTAAAGTACAGTTTGGAGATAGGATCCAAAGTGCTTAGAGCAGGCATCCTGCCTCACTGGTATACCCAGATGAAAATAAGGACGAAAAGCAAATAAAATATAGCACACGGGAAATTATCACCAGGAGACATGTAGTCCTGGAATCTGGTCAGGCAGATCCCTGACGCAAGGGCTTAAGCAGAGGTTGAAGCTTCAGACAATTGTTTCTGTATCTTCAGATCTGTTTGCTTTGTGTCTTTTTTTTCTTTCTTTTTTCTCATCAGTGTTTTTTACTTTGTGTCAGTTTATAACTGAAGCATTCACCTAAAAAAAAAAAAAGTATCTTTGCTGTGCCTTTTTTGTACCTTGAGATGCAAAAGCTCTGACAGGGCATACAGACTGCAACTTTTTACTTTCTCAAGGAAGATGGATAGTCTTTTTTTTTCCCCCTATGTACATGGTATGTCTTTACAATGTTTCAACTGTACCAACTTCCTCACCTACCACGTAAGAAATGTTCTTCCTTTTATCTGTCAAGCAACATAATTAATTCCATGTTACCTTATTACGTGAAGGTCCATAAGCAATCAGATGTTGGTAAAATCAGTTGGGATGATGCTAATTGATTCTAATATTAGGAAGAAGGGTCACCAAACATCAGAATTAAAGGGAAACAAAAATCTACACCACTTATATTGAAGGGAACAGGGGTAGGCAGAACACCCAAGAATGGCTGCATGTTGACTACATGGGGAAAGTACAACTTTCTGAATTGGAAACAGTTTAGTATTTAATAAAGCACTTATGAAACTGAAAAGGTGTATAAACCCCAACCGAAACACGTAACTGTCAACCACGAAAAGAAGACAGAGTTCCAAATACAGCACAGAATAATCGTAGGCAGTACCATCGCAACACACAGGGGTTTCAATTAAAACATAAAGCAATTCAACCTCTTAATGTCGAGGTAATGCCAAATCCCAGGCAGTTATTTGCAGTGTGGATGCAAGCACCAACGTGATTGCAAAACCTAGGATTAGGCACAAACACACAAAATATTTTCTCCTCCTTGTTCCCCTCCTTCAGAAAGTAAGCATGCTCGTATTGCTTTTAGGGAGTGTCAGAAAGCAATGTTCTCAACATTAACATTAAAAACACAGCACAGTCACGAGCCTAAGATACACTTGGGCTCCTTAATGCACACTGATGCAGGAATAAGAGTTATATTTTTCATGAAGATGCAGTAGTAGTCATCAGTGTAACTTCCAAAAAAATGCTCTCCTGTAATAAGTTCAGGTTCAAAGTTGAACTGCACAAAGCCACTCTTAGGCTCAGATCCTTATTAGCACTTACAGCACCTAAATTAAGTACCCAGATCAAGGTAGAAGTTCCTTTTATACGTGATTGGAAAGGACAGAAATATCCAGACCGTATCATCTCAAGTAAAATCCCAGTCTCTTTATGAACTACCTTTCTTCCTCCACTGATTAGCAAGGTAGCTTACCTTGGCTTGCCACATCACTGTGAAATTCAAGTACAATAAGAAAAGAGTTCATACAGCAAACAGCCAACCTCCACAGAGTTTGTCAAACCTTCTCCTTGGGGATCAAAAGATGCTTCAATCGCCATGGCTGCTGAACTGGTGTCCTCATTGAAACTGCCAGCAGTGTTTATTAACTGCTATCAATGGTGGTAAAAATGGTAATGCAGGTTTGGTAATAAAGACATTAAACAGCATCTCATCTAAAAAGACAATTTTGTATTGGTATTAATTATATTTCAGTAGTGTGAGATGGATAACATGACGATAAATCAAAAAAAGTTACCCTTTCAGCTGGACACGAGGTTCTTTTATGTAGGCATGTTTGTTTTGATTTGACTCAAGTTCAACAAATACTTTCCTTTTATCGTGTAGATGTCTGGGGGAAGGCCAAGGAAAACAGCCATACCAGCTTCATTCTATGCATCTCCACATCTCTCTGTAACTCTATTACTTCTTGGACTGACATTAAAGGCTCAATCAGAAATGCCCGAGTTTACCGGATATTTCCCCATTCTTCCCTCTGCTTTATCAGTGCAATAGAAAGATGATGATCTTGCAAAAAAAAAACCAACACAATAACGTATTGTGCAGCCTATAGATGGTTCATGCAGAGTTTACATGTTGAAGATAAAGAATGCTTGGCACAGACAGAGTGGGAATCGAGACCATCCACTAAGACAAACTGACAAATTTTTGTAGATGCCTATTAGTCAATATTTTTCTCACAGTCCTTGTTTTAGGGTATGATCCTCAGTTCAGTTCAATTTATACATTTTTTTCCCCACTACATAGGTAAATGTCACCCTAATTAAACCATGCCTCCCTTATTATCCAAATCTATAGCTGTTTGGAAAGATCACTTTCATGAAGCATTGGACGCAGTCCAAACTGAGGAATTAATTCTATGTACTAACTCTCAAGCACGTTAGAAATCTTAGAGAACTCAAGTAAAGTGGTTCTTGTAACTGTATTACTAAAGCAATAAAACAAATATAGTATTTTACTACTTGTTTAGTAATAGCACTTGACAACCATACAGCTTTCTAACAGTAAACTAAAATCTGCTTATATTTTTATTACTCCTGCTTCAAAAAAAGCAGTAAAAGACAGTACTGATAAAATTCTTGTAAGAAATAGTAGTCATAAATTCCATCATTTTATTGATACAGTTTATAACAGCTGTTATATTCAGACACTTGATATATTTAAAAGGATGATCACCTGCACAAACAGAAAGAATTTGTCCGTTAAGAATTTTTTTAATTACTGTGAACTATGCCAGCAGAAGTTTAGCAGTGATTTCCATTTGAAAACTCCCAAGTAAAAAAAAAATCTGTCCTTTATGCATGATAAAATCTAGTGACACAGCAAAAAATTGCTACTGCAGTGTCCTCAAGGTATGCCCTTCGTAGAGTCCTGCACCGCTTGCTCTGATGTGCTGCAATAACCCATTAAGTAAAAATCATTTACATGCACAAAAACAGCTCAACTGCTGAATCATGAAAGAAGTATATAATAATTATGGTTTATAGCTTTTTAGCTCGATGATGGTATTATTTTCTTTCAGATTTTCTCTGTAAATATGTTTCAATTATTACTTAATAGATACAGTTACTCAGATAAATTATTAAGTACTGAACAGTATTATTCTGTAATCATTCGGAGGTGTTGGCTTTTTTTAAACTGACTTTTCACCTTGCTGTAAAACCAATGTCTCAGACCTCATAATAAAAATATTATCATTTCACAGCTAAGGAAACAAATACGGTGGTAAATTGCTTCCACCAGGACCGTAAACACAGCTGGCTAAGCCTTGTTCAGATCTCACGTATCTTTAACCACACACCACACCGCTTCAGGAGATCTGATCAGAGATTTGTTACATACATCATTCACGTGCTGCGAATAACCAGAGGGACGTGATACAGAGAGGAACTTTTTTTTTTTATTTTTCTTTGCTTTTAGGTATCCTGCCTCTCTTTCGTTAAACGCCTCAGCAATTCTGAGTTAGACAAAAACAAAAAACCAGAAGTGGGCTCTAAAGTTAGCATTTCTTTCAACACCCATAAAACATATATCTGGGGTCATGAAAAGCAGTGTTATTTATTGCACTGAAAGGTCTGATAAAACAGTACTGGAAACACACAGCAGCACGTACCTGGGGTCCTAGGTTGGTGGTGTGATACACAGCAAGTGGGCAGCGTTCCTTGCATTTTTGACTCCACTGGTGTCATAGGGGGAAGCCTCGAAAAATGGGAGAAAGACCCTACACAGTTCTACCAGAGTTTGTGGAAGGAAAAGAGAAGCCTTCTACAACCAAGGGTGCACGAACAACTTCTAAAAGGTTGAGACCAAAGACACGTTTTGCTTAGCAGCACTTTTTCCTGCTGCTGGATTTGGGATAAAAACAGTGAGACAAAGAACATGGGAAAAGGGCAAGACAAGTAATTTGTCTCCAGAACGTCCTCCTGCCTCCAGCAACGCGTGACTCAGGAAAGCCGTGAATCAGAAGTGTCTTAACGAACCCTGTGGATTGCTCTTCCACAAACGCACCTCCTCACTTCTTCAGCCCTTGCACAACCTCAGTAACCTACTACATCCTGCAGCAAGGAGTTTCATAATTTAGGTGATGTGTGAGGAAAGGCTTTCTACACCTACACATAGCAGTTGCACCGGGTGCCCGCTGGTTATTGGGCTGGCAGCGGAAACAGATTCGCAAAGGTAACAGGCTCAGGGTGTAGGACACATCTGTGGGAAGTAGGAGCACTGCTTTATAACCCAGGGCTGGGGAGAGTATTTTAACTGCTACACTTCCATTAAAGTAGGTCAAAATCTTCCTGCTTATTCCCAGAAAGGGACTCGGTGTTCTGACTATCAATAGCGGAGAGCGCAATGCTGAGTCAGGTCCTTTTCCAAGTGTAGCTCATCAGGACTTTTTCCAACGAGAAGCACTATTGCTCCCTACCCCCACTTGCCAGTTGGATCCACGTACAGTCAGTGGAGAAAAGCACAAACTCCAAGCAATTCCTGCTTTGCTGTCTGCAAACACCTACTTTCAACTATTCCAACGCTCCTCAGCAGCCTCCCTGCTCCAGACAGGATGCCAGACAGCTCAGATACCTGAAACTGACATTTTCACAAGAAATCAGCAAAACAAAAAAAATCCAGAGTGTATAGCTTAATTCTGCTACTACTTCTCATCTTCAAACCACACGGCTTTTTTAAATTCAATTCTTATTTCCCTCGTAGCAAACTGAAGAGTCCAGAATACAGATGGGTAGAGAGTCTCATTTTAGGCTATAAGATCAATAATCAATAAACAACTTGTGATTAAATTAAAACATCATGCACATTGCTATATCCCTAAAACATGACTTGAGCCTGTTTTTCTTATTTTGAAACAATAAAGAAAGAAGAAAAAGAAAAACACAAAGAAAATAAAATAGCCAGAGAAAACATCAGAAAAGAAATACAGAACTTCCTAACTACCTGATTTACCTGGCAGCTAGCCATATACTTTTGCCCCACAAAACATTTAAAGGTCTTTGTGGATAGCATGGTGTTGGCACGGGTATCTTAATATAAAATCTGTAACTCCAATACACACATTTTCCACTATTACTTCTCACTTGCCTAATGCTGAATTTGGTGAATGACACCCTGGCTTATCATGCAGTCCTGAACATTTTTCCACTTTATTTTGAAGGCAGTTAAGGTTTTTGGAGAAGAGGCACTGTCATGCTGTTTGGGAGGAAAAAAAAGAATAAAAAGAAAAAAAGGTTAAAAAACCTGTGAGGGCTAATATCCGAGCTCCAGAAAAGCTGAATTCTGAAAACATCCCCTTCAGCCTACACTTTAATCATATTTTCTGCCATTTAACATGCTAATCTTAAGCATTAATGGAACATCTTCAAATGGTTTTTGCATCTTAAAATAACTTTACTAACATCTGAAACCACAAGGCTAGATACATTTTTGTCTTGGTAGCAGCTCTGCTGATTCTCTGCTTGCTGATAACATCATGTGATCAATCTGATTCTTAAATAAACCGAGCATAATAAGGAAGCTGTAACTTACTGTTACCTTCTGAAGAGAACAGAAAAAACCTTGCAGGAAGTACAGTAAAGCTAGATGAGCGTCACTGGTTTGGGCTAAATATTAAAAACCATTCCTTAATACTTTATGATTTGGGGGGAAACATGTTAGAAAACAAAATTAGCAACACAGGTAAGGAGTGGCCATGGATGGAGCAAGTGCAGGTGAATACCAAGCCTGTGCTTGAAAGTAGCTGGTTCAAAGTCTTGGCTTTAGGTGTCAAAAAGGACAAAATATTGACGATAATGCCAGCATTTCTCTTGTTACCTGGATGGTCACCAGTGAATGGGTATCTTTCTCTTTTTTGAAAATTAATTCTCTTCTTCTCCCTTGTACTTTTATACCAAATGCTTTTTATTGTCTTGCCCCACAATCCTTTAATGCTAATGGAAGCACATAATTTAACTACAATTTAATTGATAAAAGGGAAATACGTCATTAATAGAAAACAGCAAAAATATTATGCACGTCAGTAGATATAACAATGTAGACTGGCTTGGAATGGGTAGGTAAAATAGTCAGATTTTACATCCAACCTACACTATGGGTTATATTACTAATGTGAAGGATAACTTGAACTTGATTTATAATTTTAGTTCACCCTCCACCCCGTCTGTGTTCTCCCTCTCAAAATTAAGAAATGTCTGCATGCAATTACCTCTAAGTTTCCAGTTTTAAATATTTTGGTTAAAATCTGAAATTTTAGCAGTTTTTTCAATTTAAACCTCCTTAGTCCAATTTGGGTTTTCATGTAATAAAGTAGCTCAACTAACCTGAGTATGAATGTATGGATGTTCTACAAATCATGAAAACTGTGACTACTTATTACCTACTTATCTACAGATCATGCATATTCTACACCTATTACTTCATAAAGTGTTGACTTTTAAAAGGTAATTTAGATTTATAAACGAGGTGGCACCTGTAAAGCTGGAAAACTAAGTCAGGATCCGTCCCATGCTTCAACAACATTTGAAAATTTCTGAAAGAAACAAAAAGGCCTTCTCATCCTACAAAAGGAAAGGGGAACTATCTGGCAGCCTTTCAAATTAATTGCCACAAATAAATCAGCCTCCTGTAAGATGTGATATAAGTGTAGTTCAATTTTAACTTCAAATTCTAGTCAAGACGACAGATTTTTCAACAGAAAACATAGCTCTATTCACCCATAAAGAAATGTTGATAAACCTTTAATTCCTCTACTTCATGGAAGAAGATCTGACCAATGGAAGTGTTGTGAACAGATGATGAATATCGGGAACCAGAGTGCAAACTTGTACAAAACAAGCTCTGCAGTACTCAGGATGAAGGAAGAACTGAGAGGGGGAAAGTTACAAACCTCATCCTGACCAGGAAACTGCACAAAATGACAAAAATCGGAATAGAAGCAAACTTGTGTAGCAAATCAGAGTGCATAGTAAACCAAAGACAGGTGGCAGAAATAGCATAACTATGGGTTTAAACAAGCCTTTTACATAAAATACCTTGGATTTTGATACCAAATATGTGGTTATATTTCAAGTGATCCATGTCATGCATGTTTCCTGTATACTCACATAGTTTGATGGAGTTCTGAAGGAAGTTTAATGTTATTAATAATATGTACTCCAAAATTTAATAGTGTTCTCTTGTCTGTGCTACCTGAGCTCAATCATCACAGTTAATAAAAAATGTTTTCTGTTAAATCAAATATTCATAAATTATTTGCATAGAATGAGGCTAAGTACTTCAAAAAAAATGAACTCTATCTTCCTACCTGAAAATCTTCTGTCAAATTTGATCAACACAAAAGGATAAACTTGCCTGTAAATCATTTAAGAGAGCTTTTAAACCCGCATGCGATATACAGCTTTGATCGGGAACAGTCCAACAGTCTTCATCTAGCAAATATGTTTTCCAATGAAATGCTTACATCGAGTCAAGGAGGTACAAGTCAATCACGCTGCTGGAGTGCCTCGTGAATCTGGGAAGGCCAAAGTTTCTATCTGACAAACGTTTGGCACAACCAGTAGAGCTGACATGGAAATCCCATATGTATTTCTTATGTAAAGGGAGTAATCCACAACTTGGGGGCGGGAGTGCTTCCATGTGGAAATCAGAAGTAGAGACTGAAATCTGCTGTTAGAAAGCATATGCCTGTAGCATGGATTTCCTCAAGTTAATCATTTACAGACAGAACAAGAGATGGAGCAATCTACCATATCTGACACACAAGCCTCCAGACTTGCTAGCTTTTGGAAACATAAGCCAATGTCAGTAGAGCTGTTGTGTTTTTTTCAGAATCCTGTTTAACATTCTCCCAGCTAAATCATGTCAATACCACTCTCTGCAAAAAACTTCAAGTCTTCATCTAAAAGCACTGTAATTGAGAATCCCGTAAACAGTTACATTTTTTAACTATGTGGAAAACTATCTTTTTAGGAACATATTTGCAAACGCTCCCATTTCATAACAGACTAGTATAATACGAAATCGGAGCAAATGAAACTTGAGCTGAATAGGAAATTAAAAATTAACATTTAATGTTAATTGATTTCCAGTGGTAATGCACTTGCATATCAACAACAAAATGAATACATCCCAAAGAATACTGTTAGAAAAAGTAAAAAACAAGGAATGACAAAGAAGTGATTTTATTTCCTCATTAGAGAAGAGGAAAAAAAATGATAAAAAGGAGACAGAATTGCAGAGGAAAAAAATAAAAACAAGAAGAGAGGCAGTTAAAAAAAAGACAACTGACCATAGGACCACAGTCTTATCTTTCATTATCACCAGATGCACTGTGGTTATTGTCTTGGTATACCAAGGCCTTTAAGGAGTTGCTCTAAAGCTTCTTTCACCAACTGATACTATTCTAGGATACAACCGTGCATTTGTTCATCAGTGTAATCACAAAAAAAAAAAAACTATGAAACAACCACTGATTTATAGTAACAGAGATAAAAGAAAGCAACTGACAAAAAACTCTTCATTTGATGTTTTCAGCTCTGAATGAATTCCCTTTTACTTTCATGCATTAACATCTTGGACAAGGGGCAAAGCTCATTCCATCTTACAACACTCTGAGAAGTTTCAAACTGACACTAGAAAATTAAACAGGAAAAGATTTTATGAACTGAAGGATTTTACTAAAATGCATTTCAGAATTCCAGTTAAGGATTATGACCCAAGAAAACTTCAAAACAAGCTAGTGTCTATTTCAAAAATGCTGTCATTTAATTTTATTAAGGTTCAACTAAGAGATAAGGGAAATATGAAGAAAACATGTGGGTCTGGAGGTACGATGTGCTGGTTTTACAAATATTTTACTGTCTTATAAGACTGGAAGAAAGGAGTCAGGGACAATAGCCCAGTGATGATAGCCTCATCTTATAGAAAAGATACAGACTACAGTTTCAAGTGTCTGTCCACAAAATTTTGCACATAAAAAACACGGGAAACATGGAAGAGAAGCTTGAATTTCCCTTCCTGAGTTAGAGCCCTCATAACTGAGCTCAGTTTTCCCTCCTCTTTCTGGCACAATGGATCAATTTTGCAGTAAATAGCTAGCCCAAAAAAGAAAGGGTGATTAACCTCCCTAAAACAAAAATAATCATCTTCATATTTATGATCTAGAACTCAAAGTTTCCCCATTCCTGGGCTCTTACCTGAAAAGCAAGCCACTGGTAAATGCAGTGCCACTTTCTAGAACCAATTTAAAGACTCTCAGATGCAGGAAGGGAACCCGACTTGAGTCCAGATGGAAGGTGCTTCCTTGGCCAGGTGGCACTTCTAGTCTATGTATTTAATATCTGACCTCCTTTTAGACAGATTTTCAAAGAAAACCAGGCTTATGAAATTGTGTTTGTCCATCTACCTGCCAGGCCCTCCTTAATTAAGTCCTTAACTCAATAGCCAATTTCACCTGAAAGCCGCCAGTAGTCTCAAGGAGAATTAAGCTCCTGAGAGTTTCATTAAGGTATTAAAAAAAAAAAAAGGCATCCAGATGAGAAAGAGGACTCAAATTAGAGGCCCCACTTTGTGAAAGGCTGTGGCAGGAGATCAGCAGTAATCCCTTCTGTGACACCAGCCGGTCCCCAGACACGCGCTGACTCACCGGAACGCCGGCACCTGAGGTGCAGGCAACCGTTGCTTGATTTGAGAGATGCTGGGACATGGCCCTGCACGACTTTCTGGAGTTAAGCACCATCGTGTCTGCTATGTCTCCACAAAACTGGCTGTGTGTGATCACAGAAAGCCTACCTGATTTACATCTGTCTCCTCTGACAGAGCTAACTCTGTTGGAGGATCCTGCCTCGTCTTAAGCGCTCAACGCATGTTAAACTGCTCAAACCTGCAAGAGGAGAGAGAAATCAAGGTAAAGTACAAAGTGACTTCAAGGTGCTTATGATTTTGGATGGGCTTTGAAGTCCCAAGACACCTACCTTCCCGTACCTCCCAACTTTGGGTGCCTGCCTCCTTCTGCTGGTGGGGGCTGAAGCACGTTCCTAGGCTGCAAATCACCGCCCGCAGGTTGAAGTCACGCTCCCAGCCCAACATATCGAGCATGTTTTATTGGTAAGAAATCAATAGTCTGCATTGCCATAATCAAATGTAGAATGGGATCGTATTTTTCCCAGGGGAAAAAAATAAAATAAAAATAAAGAAACCTGTAAATCATCCTTACTGGCCTTCCAGAGTGAGAGTTATACACCCATTCCTCAATCTGTTATAAAATCAAATTTCAGTATTAATGAACAAAGCCGCTCGCATTGCACAACATGCAATTAAAATTCCTACTACTTCTTTCTAAGCTCCTTCTATTCACTGCCCCACCAAATTATTAAAACAAAGCAGTTACTATGGCAACTAATTCATTCTCTGCATTATTATATTGTTTCTAAACATGGGAGTCTGGTCGTTCCGACTTACGTGCCCTAAATTTCAGTTTGAAATTCAGAACTTTTGTCTTGCCAGAAAAGCCTTTCACAAGCTATGCATTCATGCAGATAAGGATAAGCTAAGAGTGCAGCTGCTTTTGTTTATTGCCAGCAGAAATCACTGTTACTAAATTATTTGAGTTTGGTAAATTGATGATGCCTCCGTGCAAGTGCGGAGGAGCACTGGGGGAACGAGCACGGGAGTTCGTGGAGCGCTGCACAAACACAGCCATCTGCGGGTTAGGTAAACCAGCAACAACAACAGCAAATGACTGGCAGATGTTGTGGAAGCTGAATAACACCTGCCCAAGTGGTGTTTGAGACCCAGAAAACTGATTCAGTCTTCAAAAAAAAAAAAAAGGAATGGCAACAAACAAGAAGTAGGGATAAAATTACCTGGGAAAAAAGTTTTCCTAGCACTTAAAACTATTTCTTTAAATGTGCACACCTTGACAAAAAGGAACATTTATCATATACTTAATTAACACTTACTATTCTTAATTATCTATTAACAGAAGTCTTAGCATGTTTGTATTTGACTGCCATCTGGTACACAAGGAAACTTTCTGAAAAATACAGGCAAGATCAAAAGAAGAAAGAGTCTTTTCTCATCACCTCTCACTGTCCTTCCTCCATTGTCTATAATTTTTATTGGTTATTTAAGTGTGTCTCCAGTTAATTGGCAGAATGAGAGGTTAGAAAATTCACTGCATAGGATGCTACTTTGAAAAAACAAGCATTAGGGAAAAAGGAAACATGAGAAATTTTGAGCAACTTCTGGCTGGGGTAAAAAAACAAACAAAAAAATTTCTACTCAAGGTCACATGCAATTTAAGTTTAATTCTCACAGGTAGGGACAGAGGAAGGAACTCTTAATTCAACGTGTCCAAGCAGGGTAACAAACCACTGCACAGTTCAGGATCTACGGAGGTACCCATGGGTGCCCATGTAGCTGCTCCCAAGGCAGGGTATTTTCAGTTGGCAAAGCCTCGGACTTCAAATGGATTCCAAGAGCATTACAGCCTGCTGTTATTTATATCCCAGCAACTATGAAAGTGTCCCGCAGACTGTTCTCTGTAGGATAAGAAAAAAGAGAAAAGACACAGAAGCATAGAGGCATCTTTTCTTTGCTAAGTTATCTGATTTCGGCAGAGCTAAAAGATAAAACAGAGGTCTCTGGGCTCCAAACGACCTGCCCATCATATCACCACGACTTTTCTAAGGAGAAGAGAGATATCCCTAAGATCCTCCTCCCCTGGCAGAGCCTCCCTGCACAATTCCTCCTGTTTAAGGCACCTTTCAAGGTCAGTACTGACCTCGTGGCCCAAGGAAGCAGCAGCAGATGCCTCCACCACGAGGAGACCATCTCCACTTTTTATTTTCCCATTTCCAGTTGCATAATCACACTCCCACCCTGACTGCACCGAGGGCCAGAACAAAATAAAATCCTTTTTTGCATCTCAGACTGCATTTCCCTAAGGATAAGAACTGCCTCTATGCAAGCTGAACATGTCTGCTTTAATTAGATGACTATTTAAATTTTTGAACATGTTTACCTAGACACTTAATCTTTGTGCAGTTGTCTCATTCAGCTTTCCAGAGCAGAGTGTAAAGCAATGTATAAAATCTATGGCTTCTAAAGCATCTTCCCTGACCCCAGGCAGAAGCAAGTATACATTACCACCAAGCACTTACACTTCTAAAGCTTCTCAAAGTTGTGCCAGGCGCTCATCTGCACTGCATGCAAGCTAAATCTCGAGCCCAAAAAGCTTTTTAAATTATCTGAAGATTACTCAGGAATTAGGCAACTAGGTGTGGTTAAATACTCGATTCTAATTCAAATACATACAATATTAAAAATACAATGATTATAGTCCTGTAAACATAGCCATATGTTTCAAGCTGTATTCCATTTACCATATTTAAACAAAATTGGCTGTGCTACTTACATGTTTAAATAACAATATTTTGACTTCAGCATACCAGTAAACAGTAGTGCTCTGGATACATCATAACTGAATAAAACTGCTGCCATAAGCAAGCAGTGTTATTTTTTTCAATGAAAATAAAATTATACCAGTAAAATATGTAATGCTGGGCACCACAAAAGCACAGATTTGCTTTAAAACATTCAACATTAAACCAGTGACCTGAATGTTTCAGCAAAATTTTGAAAAGCTCATTGAGATTCTTTCCTCTGAAGTTTCCCCCTCCTCCCAGTTTTCTTGTTAAAATAATGCTTTTCATTAGCAGCTACTGTTCAGCATCATTTAGGGCAGAATGGGCTTTTAAGCTAATTTTCTTTTCATACAGCTCGCATTGTTACCAGTAACACCTCTGTAACCTTGCAGTAGCTTAAGTGCATGCAAATTCCAAAGCTGTTTAGGTGGCACAGAATGAAGACTCGAGTTACTATAGCAGGTTACAGCAGCAATCCAAAAGAATGCCAAGAACACCTTACAAAGCAAATACTGAGTATTGAGGACAAAAAAAAATAAAATAAAAATAAAAAAGTGAGCCTGTCCATAAGCAGTTCAACCATATAGTTGTCACGAGAGAGAGGATGTTTTTGCATCAGGGTAAACATACCCCAAATATACAGAAAACTTGCCTTAGCATGTGGGAAGTGGCAAACAAGCTCGTTATATGACTACTCATGGTAGCATCATTTTCAATTTGTTCTTACAAGGTCAAATCCTCTTAGCCTGCAGAATCCTCTCCTGTTCTTTGAAGACAACTCTTACATAATAGGTATTTTACTTCTCCGTATTTCAAGCTCATAGAACTATTTTCAAAGTTCTTACATGCAAAACACAGAAAAATAGTGTTGAATTGTTAACAAACACCCTTGAGTTCAGCACAAGAACGCATGCATTTTTCCTTTAAGACACTTACATCTGAATAACTTGGGTTATTCATAGAATATTCCGCTTGAGTTATTCATAGAAAACTCTGCTTGCTTAAACACTTTCATTAGTTACAGTCGAAAGGTTTGATGGCTGTTCCTGCAGAAAGATTATGCCAGCTTTTACTACCTGATTCCTAATTTAATTTCTACTGGATTGCTAGGGAGAAAAGGAATTTTCTCCAGTTCAAAGTCCTTATTTATTTGCTAAAGGCACTTAAGGTTCAAAAAGCACATTTTTTGGTGAAGGTTAATTGGTACTTTATGACAGAGCAACTTTCACTTTGGAAACAAACAATAAAATATTAGGAATCTTTTAGCTCCCTCTGCTGCCCTAATCCTTCTATAAACCTTCTTCTAAAGTCAGGGGGGGAAAACACACGCACAGCAACAAAACAGCATCCCATACTTCTCTTTATAAGAAACATTTGTTATATTTAGTATGCCTAGCACTAAGATCAGTATGCGTAAAGAAAAACTTATGCTGCACTATGTGATTTACAATTGTCTGCAAATTTTATTATTTCCTTTCTCTGATATCTACAGCAAAACAACTACGAACATCTTGAAATTCGGATGTCAGTTAAGATTTATCGCTAGTTTCCCAAAGAATTAACATCTGCAGTACCCACTTTTCACAAGGAGCTTAAGAGTACTCACCACCTTGGAATATTTACTCCTCTCTCCTTTTATTTACAGATCAAGATCAGCAGTACACGCCAGCTTCGGTAAGAATTCCTTCAAGTACAGGGAAAGCCCAAGCGTTGCCGAAGTAGGCCATCTCTCTCGTTAACATGCAGAAAGCTCGTCTTAACTGCCTAATTTCACAACTGCAATGGGTAAAATCACAGTTTACGCAAGCCAGCCAGGCTCCAGCCCTGGTCAGAAAATAACACTTGGTATTTGTCAATCTGGTATTTTCACGTGGTAAAAAGCCAGGCTCTCTGCTGCATGCACAAGAAAAATCTGGAGGCAGAATACTTTTTTTAAAACTTTCGGTCACTCTGTACTTCAAGATCTCTTCATAAATTTGGAAAGAAGAAAACCTCGTTTAATTCATACCTGCTGTTTTCTCTGCATTCCTCCTGGAGCCACCAATACACCACATCAACTAAGAAGTAAAGATTCATCTTACTAGATCTCATGCTATACAGCATCACAGCCAGAAAACGAAGCTTTAAAAACACAGGTATTTTCTTATTGGGAAAGAAAGGGAAGGGAAGTTCTATAAGAAAAGACTATATCCTTGAAAAGAAACTTTTCCTGTATCACACACGTTTACTGGCCTTTAAAGAGCTTAACTTGATTACCTGCCAACAATCACACTTTCCCCAAGAAGGGCTGCCCTTCACAACAGCAAAAGATGAGAGATTTTATCTGAAATTTCAGAAACACATCCCATTAATATATGCACTTTCTTTTTCAATTTATGATCCTGTTCAACTCTTCCCCTTTTCTTAGTTAATAAAGCAATGCTGTTAAAATTACTAAAACATGTTTCAAGCTTTCTTCTGGACACTTTTAAAAAAGGAAGAGGCAATGTGTGCATAAAGAATAAACTTAAGATGTATACCAATAACTCATAAAAAGGAAAAAAGCTGGTTAGCATTGCTGAGAATCTCTGAGGTGTGCAAAGATGCCTTTTTTTTTTCTTCCTCAAAAGCAGAACTATAAAAACATATCACACCTGTGTGGGGGCAGACAGGGAGACTTGTTGGACTTTCACAGCCTACAAGTCTTTTCTAGAAATATCACACACAAGGTGTTGTGCAAAGAATTCTTTTTGTTTCAAGGTGTCAAACTGGAAAAAATCACTGTTACATTTCCAGTACTGTATTGTAGTTGTCTAATCACTAACACCTGTGAAATTAAGCAAGAATAGGAGTATATATACCTTTCCACCTCTCAGTTCCACTGACATCTTTGTTTCCTAAAGCTCAGGAACCCACTGAAAGCAGTGGCTGGCTGAGCAATGCCCATAATCTATTTATACAGTGGAATGCATTTAGAGAAAACTCACTGTACTGTGTTCACCAAGCCTGTTCACAGACAATTGAGACGAAGCAAAATTTTCCTCGCGCTGCAGCCACCTTCTATTGCCTTCCTGCTTCATCTATTAGCTCCAGCAAACTCGACACCGCTTGCCAGGTCAGACATCCCCAAGGTAACTTCCAAGCAACGGTCAGTAAGACATACACACATTTAATTAAAGATTTCTAGAATATAAGCAAATACACAGCATTGTTTACAAGATTTGTTGCAATATGAAGTACAATAATACCTTAATTAGAGATAACGACTTTTCAAAATGCCAAAAACATTTAGAATTTTTCAAATTACCCAGAAAATGAACACATTTTATTTTTGCACTGTGACACTTCCAACTGTTCTGCCAAATGTATACTACTATAATTATGCTTTGCAATCACCATCTTCACCGGAGAGGGGGACAAAGAACAATATAATCAGTAACTAATAACTATATATAATCAGTAACTAATAACTAACATCTTTCACATGTCTTGGTACTATTTTTCTTCAAGGGAAGAAGCCTAAACATTATTTTATAAATCATGAACAAGTTTAATATTAGTATCTCCGACTGCCTAAAATCATGTCATTGTGCCAAAGCAGACTTCACAGCTACCAGTGGAACTAAAACCCAAAATTTATTATCTGGCTTTTTCAAGGGACAATCTTCAACTGCCATCATTAAGGAAATGCCAGTTTATAGAACTATGTAAATTAGGATGATAAAGCACATTTTAATACCGCTCTTTTGAGATGATACATGCAAGAACATAACATGGCAGACCATTGAAATGTGAACAAAAATATAATTGAAAACAGCTTCAGGATTAAAAGCAAATATTCAGTTTCATATTTAAGAAGCCACTGAAGGGAATCATAGGTACCTCCGAGACAAAATTACTTACTCAACTACATTAAAAGAGAACTAATTGCTCCCAAAGTAATAGAATCAGGTTTTTTCTCCATTGAGTATTAACTGAAATTTAGTAGTAGTACTACTGCACTGTCATTAACTCAACATAATAGTAAACCCAGTGATGCCTGTTCAATTTGTTGCTTAATTTGCATGATTAGTTACTATAAGCAAGTGTGCAAATTGCCTAAAGCCACAGGAAAGCAGTTCAACCCGCGTAACACTTTGCATGCACAGTCATCTAACTTACGAGAGCGTTTGTGGCAACCCATTAACTCCACGGAAAAAGATGTGTGCAGCCCTGTGCACATGTGTATAAGGTGAACATTTCATTTTGTGAATCGGACCCACAACATTCAATTCTTAGAAACCAAATTTCAGCTTACTATCATCCCTTTAAACAGGGAGACAAAGACTAATGAAAGGGTGCACGTCACAATCACAATGATAACTTGCATCTCTTTATAGATACAACATATGAATGTCTGCCTATCACAGGTTATGTTAAACAATATTTGAAAAACATATAAACATCAATAATTAGTAAATCGCTGATACCTGTTTTTTAGTGGAATTTGCAATAAAATCATGTCTTAAAATAATTCTTTTCTGAGGGAAAAGGTGGAGAGAAGAAAGCTGTACCGGATCTGATGAACAAAAAAACTGTCAGAGAAGATAAGGCACCTTTAATAGCTATACAGCTCATTAAGTTTCCTGAGCTTTGAAAAACGTTATGCATATTCCTAAAATATAAAATATGTAGGTTGTTCTCTCACAGATGTACCTTCTATAACACAACCCCGTGTATTTGATTTTCAAACCTCAACAGGACCACATGTAGAGAAAAGCCTTTTAAAAAACAAGCAAAGCTCCTAGCTTTTTATCCCACGTTACGCAGCAGCAAGGATAGCGATTTAAAAACCTTAGCCAGAGGTATGTTTACAAACCTCTAAGAGCATTTGGAATTTGAGCACAGACACTCAAGAGCAGAATACAGCTCTGACATTTTACAAGCCAAATTGCATTCCTGTGACCATAAAACTTTACGCATTTTTCCATATCCATTTTTTCACCCCCCTCTCCTCTTGTTCATCTTCTGCCTGCTCTTCCCACTGTTTTTCCAACACGTCAATTTGTCTAGCACATGGTAAATGGGATTAAGAAGTCAAAGTGGCTAAAAAAAACTTTTTTTCCTGCTTTATTTTTCAACTGGATCAATTCCCTACACTGCATGGCTGCACAAACGGATTTCACCGGTAGGATGCAGTGAATTGTGCAAGGCTGGGAAAAACACACCAGACAAAAGGCTCTGATTAAACAGTGGCACTAAATGTGAACACGCAGCCTGAGGGAAGCCACTGCTATTTTAAACAGTCACAGGGCCTAATGGTCTGTCACCTCTGTCCCTGATAACATTCCTTGCCACATCATCACAGACTATTTTCTCTTAAGTTGTCCAATTGATGAATACAGTAAGCCTAAAAGGAGGCTGAAATTCCCCAAAGTGGGTTGATCTGATCTAACTTCGTGCCATCTAAAGGGACAGGTTTCTCCCTCCTCCCTCATTTTTGACTCCTCACAGTTTGCCAACTCAGCCAAAACAGGCAAAAAAAATGTATTTTCTGCTGTGGGGTCAAATACAGAGGCTGGAAATAGAGAAGAACGAACAGCACCATGCACCGCACCAGTACACCCCTCGGTCATTTCCAGTTGATCCTAAATGCAGAGCTGGCTGGAAAGGGGGGCATCCTTCCCAGTTCCCCATCCTCAGCAGCCAGTTCCAAACTCTTTTGGAAGGGATTAGTCTTCAATGAGCAGATTCAACTGACCACTTGGCCAACCAGCCGAGGTGTGACACAAGAACAGTTTGAATCAAGCAGGCAGGAGTGTGCTTGCTCACTCTTTGTAGAGCTTTACAGGCAGATTAATCTAACCCAAATGTGAAATTGTACCCTCTGATACCTTCATGAATTGTCCTTCTCTGGCTATGTCAGGGGAAACGTCCCTGTGCCCCTCATTCCTCTGTTCTAACTGTCCCCTTCAATGCAGCTGTTGTGCCAGCTGAACAGTGACCTGGACCGAGGAAATTACCTAAACAGAAAATACACCAACAAAAAAGTTTATTTTTAGTATGAGTCATTCTCCCAATCCAGCTCATTATATGGTTGCAATCATATTGGCAAAAAAAAAGGGAAGAAAAATGAGGACAGAATGGAGCTGCTTACACCAACACAGCTGCTAGAGAAATGTCTCACGACTAATGCCTAGAGAAGCAAGTGCTCCAAATGCAGTTTACTGCTTCAGTATTAGACATGATGCAAAGACCATGCGTCCAAAAGTCTGCACACTTCCTTCAGTCACAGCAAAATGGGTCTAGTAAAGAAATTAACGGTTCCCTTTTAAGGAGAAACTCACATTTAATATAAAAATGTATTTGGCCCCATTTGGGTATATTCTTCAAAATAACACAACTTATCCCTCAACCTGTTTTCA
The DNA here is from genome assembly GCF_009769625.2 of Cygnus olor. NCBI lineage: Eukaryota > Metazoa > Chordata > Aves > Anseriformes > Anatidae > Cygnus > Cygnus olor. Next base: position 70,609,293 of record NC_049172.1, on the reverse strand, counting down.
CATCAAATCCAAAAGAAAACAAAGAATACCAGGAATACACAACTCAGAGAGTTGTGACTCGAGTTAACAAGTCTGACCCAAGCAATTCCACTCCTTTCACAAGAACTCAGGCTGATTTTATTAATATTCATTAAAGTCCAGGGGTCTCCTGGGATATTTTTTTTCTTTTTTCTTTTCTATTTCCTTCCTCATATCAGATACAGGCTCTTAATCTATATGAAGTACATCTGTAGAGAAAGACCCTAGAGAGGACTATGTGGTCTTCCTATCCTTTTACAGTTGTTATTTTATACAGAACCACAACCTTTCACAACATTTTGGCAGAATGCCATAAAAATGCTGAGTTGAAAGCAAACGTAACTGTACAATTTTACAGAGCTCACGCACTAGTTCCTTTTATTCGTCTAGACCTGTTTTCATCCAAAACCAGCATTTGCACACAGTCAATATAATCCCAACAGGAACTGCAACTCAATTAGAAATACACTGAACAACCTTAGTTCCATTCTCTAGCAATGTCTTTAATCTACGATAACGCAGTGAAAATTAGGAATCGAAATATCTAACCTTCAAATATGCGATCCAGACGTTGTCGCTTCACTTTGTGTTTGTCCATTAGAGACATAAGAGTGGAAGCTCAAAGAACGTCTCCGCACAGTTTGATGGTGGACTTCTCCAGCCAGCCACAAGTCAGAAACGTTTCTCGCCTTTTATAAGCGTATTTTCACCTGTGAATAGAAAGACAGATTCTTAAAGACATCAATTTTTTCACCCCTTTCTAGAAATGGTAGTAAATAAAAAAAATTAAGAAAAAAACATGCAAAATTCTTCATCACACTGGGTAACCTGGTATTTCATGACATACACATGTGCAGATGCACGTGCACAACAGTGCTCTACCAAGTGAGGGTAAGCAATGCCCAGGGACAGCTGGGGTTTCTGCCGTTGTCCCCCCATCAGAGTTACTTGTGTGTACCTTGGTACCCGAAGATCCCCCCAAAATGACCAAAAGGTGACCACCTGAACAACAAGCTGCCCACAGTTTTGCATCATATTGCAGAAGTCAAGGAAATGCCCCTCTCGGGCCTAGCTTGTCAGCTTTGGATGGAGCACATCGCAGTTTGGGGCTGGGAAGTTCAGGGAAAACAATCCGAGGTGCAAGTAAATGAAACACATCACGGTGACAACACGGACTGCCAACATCTATATCAAGCAAATGGCATTTAAAACAGCTTTATGCATGACTAGGCAAGCTCTTTGGCAGCAAATACAGCTAAGCACTTTTCAGATGCCGTGTAGCTGGGCAAGGCAGCGTAAGGGTATTGCAGCAAGCAGCCTGCTTTTTCAGCTGAGAAGCAGGAAAGGGAGATGGGGGGAGAGAAGAAACATCCCTCGACACGAATCTAGTCCAAATGGCAGGTTATAAAACACACGTGAGCAAGTGAACGGGGTAAAGCTAAGTGTATGGCTCCTTTAAAAACCATAATCGGAGCAGTGCTTTTGTCCCCCTTTCAGTACTTCAGTAGACTCTGCAAACCCAGCCCAGAGAACGCTGTGTTACAGGCACAGTGAGCATTAAAACGAGCTGAATAACCAACTTCCCCGTTTCCTTTTATTCCTGCCCAAGAGCTTTCATCATCAATGGAGAACATTAAATGGCCTTACAAGTGATTGAACCTAGAAATCTGCTCGTTTCTTTCTAGATGCTATATTTTTCTAAAAACAAACATATGCACACTTCATCAACATATTATGAAGACTCGTGCACTCCAAGTGAAGCGATAAAGAAAAACATTTTGAATATCAAGAACTGCACATTTGCATTAAAATAGGTATCTTTTCCAGCAGTACTCTGCTTGGTGCATTTGGGTTTTTAACAAAACTCCTCTGTGTTTATTTTCATTTACAAACAGAGGCGGCGTGCAATATTCATTATGTTTTTACCATGTTATTCAACCTCATCCGCCTATTCATTTTCCCTCCACCTTTTTCTTTATCCTCATATTCAAGATTCTTCTGCTGCTTTGCATAATGTCTGATTCCCACTGAACATAACACCACCATGACAGAAGAATAAATTGATGATGAATGCTGAAGCCCAATTTTTCTCTTTAAAAAACAAGCACAAAGAAGATTGCTATTTTAAACTTTTTGTATTCCATTTCCCAACATTGATTATTCTTGCAAAACACAACATTCTTAATATTGAATGTGGCTCTGGTATAAGATTACACAAGCATTACACCAACTGCATTAAAAAATGTTTAAAACTAGCCATAGCTACCTGCCTTTCTCTTAAGCCAACAACACCACAAATTCCTGTCAATCCTAAACTAGTGTTTAATTTCTTATCACCTGTTTTACAACCTACTTTCTTAAAAAAAAAAAGAGGATAAGAAACAGAAACTGAACATTTTCAATGCTAATCTTGGTTTAAATTTTTATAGCTTATTTAATTTCCTGTCTTGTAGAAACATACATGCCTGCTGTCCCCCTTGTGCTGTTTTGTTTATTCATTCAGCAAAAGATTTTTGCACTGTACTCATTCTACATACAAAGCTGGATGACAGCTGTAAAAAACAGACCATCTGTAACTATTGACCTGCCGCTGAAAGTGTCACCAGATGTTTTCAAACCATCTACAGTAGCTCCAAAGCGTAACACATAAATCAAGTAGTTTTGTTTTAAATGTTGTTTATTTTTAATCCATAGCAAGATGTCATACATTTCAAAAATCATTTTTGAGCAAAAATTAAATTAACATATTAACACAGTTCTAAACTTAACCCTCATACAATTTCATTATATTTCATGTTCTAACACAAAGAGAAGATGATGATATGGGAAGCATTTCCCAGCAAAACAAAAGCCTTATAATTACGGGAGCATTAGTTACTGCAATTAGTAAGCCACAACATGAATAATTGTATTTGAGAAATTCGCTAAAAACACAAGCACGCTGCCTAATGAATTAAAAATAAGAACACAAAAATACCAAACAGTATGTAAGAGCAGACTTCTGTAGTTCAATATTTTAAGATAAATTGAGAATCTAAATGAATTAGGGATCTATACTGCCTAACATGTCAAGCATTAGCTACAAAGCCATCTGAGATACCATCAACACACCAAACCCTTTGTGTGCAGTACAATTTGAGATTAAAAATACTCCATCAAAAAGAGTATTAGTTTTTTTTTCTTTTAGTTAAACAGCTGATTCCAGGGTTTGAAAATAGTTTTAAGAGAATACGCCTCTGGCTACTGCAGCCTGGAGCACTGAGCTCTTTCTTGAGAAAGGATGAGTTCTGGTGAGTTTTACTCTGAGACACCAAAATAAAAGGAAAAGACAATCTCCAACATTTTTATAGCAGAGTGAGCAAATCCTACTAGCTAAAGCAGGGATGTAAAGTAAAGCAACTTGGACTTCAGCTTTCAAACCAGGTAACGGTAATGGAGGAAAGGCCAAACGTCAGCTGTGAATGAGGAGATCTGAAGGCAGGCCCAGTCAAAACCACACTCTCTCTACACAAAAATGATGAAATAAGAAAACTAAGAAGTTAATTATTGTTTTAAATAAAGCAAACCAGTAGGCTAAATACATGTTTACTTGTAGCTTGAGGTGAGCTCCAAATTACCAGAGAAGAGCTCTCAAACACCAGAGGTTGCAGTGTAAGACAATTTCCTTTGCTTCAGTCTCATAGGAGAAATTTAGTAGAAATGTGATCTGTTTACCTAAATTTGAACAGGTGGTGAAAGCCTACCAAAAACTGGGCCCTGTACCACACAACCTCCAATGAACCCCTTCACAAGATTCAGGATACAAACTCTGAGCATGGACTTTCACCTGTACAGTTAGGCCAGGCAGAAGGCCTACCTTTTCCTTACTGCCAGCTTCCTTTACATGAATGGATTTGCAGACTAACCCAAATACGATGACAAAGCATACGAAAACCATGACAGAAATTAAATTCCCAGAACAGACTGATAGATCCTTAACACACTGAGAATAAAATCATGAGGCTTCGTGCTACCCTTAGGACTCTCAATCTTCATTTAACTTAACCATTCTTATCTATGTTCTTTGGTCTGAAACTACATTAAGTTACTTAAATATTTTTTTCTTTCTACTATCAACTTTCAAAAGGTGTGAAATAAGGCTATTGCAAGAAAACCGGTAAGTTTCTATTCAACTTTCGAATGCCACCACTTTCCACCACTTTTTGATGACTTCATAAATTAAGTTTCCAAGCCAACCTTAGCATACTACTGCTTTGCTTCTCTTTCCCTCCCATCCAGATAAATAAGATCTCTATTTTCCAGGACACCTAAAGGCCTTGAAGTGGCCATTTTGCACAGCCCTGGAACTAAGAAGTGAATGTAACGAAAACGTTGTTCCTCTTGATACAGTATTTCAGTTATCCTAAAGCACCAAACCTGTACAAATTTCAACCACAAGTCCATTTTTAGGGAATTCACTCTTCTCAGAGCATGAAGCAATCTTGCTGCAAACCTAACTCAATGTACCACCCACAAATAACTATTACTCCATCTACAGCATTTTTTGCTTAAATTAATTATTGATGGCCCTGAGCAATTTCAGGTTTTCCCTTCTTTGGGGAAAAAGGATGAGACATACGCTGAAGACAACTTTGAATGTGAGGAAGCTATTAATGGGAAATGGAAGTCCATCTGTATTTCCAAACGTTAGTACAAAACAACATCTCATGTTCAAATGAGATGCTGGTATGTTTATAAACAGCATAAAGTAAAAGGACATGTAAAAACCCTAAGACAGAGAAATTAGCTTAATGTTCAAATAAAAGCAAAGATGCATTTCCATAGTAAAGACATCAATTTTCTGAGACTGAGGCAATAGATATGGGCTCTAACAGAGGGAAAAATGAAGCTGATGATGCATGAGTGAAACATTCTGCTCTAGGATTTGTAGTTCAACACTTCTGCTGCCAGTAGTAGTGGTTCTGTATAGAACAAAACCTTGGGATCTGAGGAATGCTGCTTCTTAATGGCAGTCAGGTGATACTTAGGTCTTACTGAAGTTACAGAGACTATGTTACTGACCATGCAATTAATGAGATTTATAATTTTTGAGATTAATATCTCAACTCAGTATTTTTCTCTTTCTAAAGTTCAAATGTAACATTCAATTACAGTTATCACTAAAATTTTGAAAAATACCAAAATAAATGAAAAATGCAAAGGAAACTCAAACAGGAAGGGGAAAAAAAAAAGAGGGCAAAGCCTTTTTCATCTTTCTTCAAAATGTAGCAATTGTAAGACTGCTGCAACACCACCAGAAAATCCTATTCCAAACTTCTGCAGGACAGCATTTGTTGTCAGACTTACTTCATGCTGCTATCCCCTTATGGAGATACTGTGACTCCTACTAGAAACTACTGCAGTATCAAACCATCACAGTGCTTACATTGTACTGAAAATTATTCTTGCAAAAGATTTAAATTACATTTAAAAAGTAAGTGTGGTCTAGTGAACAGAACAAGAAGATTCATTGCCAGAAAAGAAAGTATTAAATCAGACTTTCTGTGCAAAAATTGAAGTTATTCCATCTTGTCATACAAAAATGAATATGTTTGCCTGTCAGACAATTTATCTTGCCATTAAGTGTGGCTAAGCCACTTTGCCTTACCATTAGATGTCAGTGTAGTCTAAGAGAAGCTGTGCAGGGTACTTCAAGATCAATAAATTAGTCACAAGAGTGAAGAGGTCACTGAAGAAGAGGCCAAAAAGTGTTAGACACTCTTCAGAAAAGGATGAAAACCTCCAACGTTATAATGCCATTACCTAAATCTAAGATACAACTATCTCAAAAAAGATGGAGAACTAGAAAAAGTGCCAGTACAGGCAGTAAGTATGGTCAAAAGCATGGGATGGCTTGTTTAAAAGGAGAAAAGGAAAAGCACTGACTGAAGAAAAGCTTGAAAAAGTCATGACCATGTGGAATATGACAAACACATATAAAATATGCACCATGTCTCAATTCTATGTCTAGGGAGCACACAATGAAATAGTAAGCCATCATATTTAAAAAAAAAAAAAAAAGAAGAAGCTTTCTCATGGAATACACAATTAAATTGTAAAATCCAGTGTCACCAGGTATCATGGATGCCAACATTTTAAGTGGTTCTTAAAAGGAATTAGACGTATTTATGGAAAAGCCATCAGTGGCTGTAAGTAATGGTGGCTAAAATGCAAGCCCAGGTGAGAAATCCATAAGCAAATAAATTACAAAAGAAAAATATCAGCGCATCCTTGCTTTGTTCTCATACTGTGCTGCCTGTTTAGCTCAGCATCCAATGGTTGCTGTGAAGGGAGATGCTTCATGAAGAGCAAAAGCAGAACATGCAAAAAAGCAACGCTTTCCTCTAGCATCCACCTGTGGCCACTGTTGGACATGGCAAACAGGACAGACAGACCTGCAGTCCCTTCCAACCCATAGGCACACCTCAGAGTCTTACGAAATGCAGAAATACACTAAGAAAATGGGTTGATCCATATGCAAGAAGTGAGGTCCACAGCTCCCACATACAAAAAATAAACATAAGACAAAATGAAGCTGAATTAAGTTGGTGCTATTATGGCTAAAAGATACTGCTGGAATCATCAAAATGCCAGTCTCTCCAATACAGAAAATTACGATGACTAAGAAGTTGCCAGTGGTGTAGACCCACCACGTGGCAAACTGTTCCAACAGTAAGTGACCATTGTGACCAGTTGCTGAATGGTGAATTCCCTCATGTTCTCCACGATGATGACTCAGAGGGACCACCATGGCATCCCTTCATCTACCTGTACACGAGAACAAGCTCCCTGATATTCTCTTAGCAGGCCACGCTTCTAATCCTTAATCACACCAAACCTTTGCCTCCTCAAATTCAACAGCAAATCACTGTAGGGCTGGTCTGCAGGCCGTGGAGCGAGACAACACCGTGCATAAGCACTTACATCAGTATCTGGCACAGAACTGCCTTAACCTCGGGTACAGCCTGGGACTCACCTAAGGAGGAAAGACTTGGGGAGATTCGGTTCAGCAGTTTATGCATCACTAATGCAGACAAAGCTGCTGTTGCTGAGGATGGAGTTCTCCACCCCGTGAGCATGGCTGACTCTCTCATTCAGTATTTACGACCTCAAATTTGAGAACACAATTTCATAGAGTACAGCTTATCAAAGCACACTTGGTTGGTCTGCAGCACTTCCACCTCTTTCTTTTATTTGTTCATCAAACCATCAGTTTTTACTATGTTCATCAGTGAAGGCTTTATTCCTGTTGATAAAAATGTTCAAAATAAGGCCAAGAACACAGCTTGTCAACATCCCTCTAAAAAACAAAGTTTGCCTTTATGTAGTTTGTTATTCACAGTTTTAAAAAATGGTGGATAACTTTTTTTTTGCACTATTCCGTGTTTTTAGTCAAATTACTTGAGTACCAAATAAAATGTGTTCCAAAAATGCTGCGTAATATTTGATAACGGTAAGCCAAAGTTATGGCACAAGATGATAAAAAGCCCTTTTTGAAAAAAGAATATGGTGAAAACAGCATTAGAGATTGATAGTAATACTGTCATTAAAAGCTTTTTATGAGATATTTATCTTCACCATAAGGTTTTTTTTTTTCTCCAAAGCTTTTTTTCCCCCTCAGTAACATCCTCTCTCAATTATAGGTCTGTCTACAAGCCAAAAATTACTCGCTACTGAAAACATATTACTGCAGATGTGTACGGCTGCAGACAGATGGGAAACATCTCTGCTAACCCAGATTTCCAGGTCACAACAGAACCTCATCCAGACGCTCAAACTGCCATTACAAATTATTAAAGGATGCCTACCTGAGACACCTACAATTCAAGTCAAATTTAAAAGATGTCATTAATGTTGGAAATCCATCACTCATTGGAACTCGAGCAGTATCACAGCTATGGTTCACATCAGCTGGGACTTGTAAAAGCTTCGTTTCAGGTACCCAGCACAAGCTTCAGAAAGAAAGGCGTTCTGAAAAGCTCCAGTCTAACTCATAAACAGATTTAAGGGAAATTATGAGACTGGCATGGATTTTTTCTCAAATTATTCATCTGATTCACTCATGTTGAATTCCTAACACAACTCCTAACACACACCTAATGTGTGCATTCTTCATTTCATCCGCTGCTGGCTCTGTTTGTAAAGCAGCATCACACACACATCCCAGCACACAGATACAAACTGTTTTACCAAGTACTTTACAACTCCCAGATGAAAACCATTAAAAAAAAAATGTCGAATTAGTGGGTTGTTAGATCCGTGTTGAAGTAACCGCTTCTCTATTTTTTCCAAGTCTAAAATGAAAGAAAATGACACTGAAAGAAGATCAATCTCTACTCAATTTTTCTGAGCAGGCTGAATTGCTGAGAGAGTCCCTCCCTTTTGTAGAGTTTGATGAAAGTGCTGGACAGGAGCAGTGTGAAAGAGCTAAATAAAATCACAGCAATTGTGCAAGATGGCAGCAGGGAAAGCAAACTGCCTCTACAGAAAATAAAATACACAATTTCTGTTATTTGAATAAGAAATTCAAAATTATTAAAGATACTTCATATTTTAATGCACCTGAGAAAGCATAACAGGACACGAAGAATTAGTCCTGGCTTATGACAATAAAAAGGCTAATGTCTCGCTTAATGAATTCTCTGGGAAAGGAAACAATTACTGGCGCATTTCATGAATCTCCATTGCTAGAAAGGATTTGAACCAGCAGGGAGAAAAGATTACTTTTAACCTTTTATTGATTTATCGCCCCTTTGTTTCTTCCTCCCAGACAGACACAAACCCACAGCACAACTTCAGGCACGTGGACTCTGTGCGTACTCCACACGTGAAACTGGATCACACATCTATCTGGAGCAGCCCATGGGGATCCAAAGACCAGTGCCTAACAAATTAAAATAACACGTTTTAATGATTAAAATACTGATTAAAATAACATGTTTGTTCAGTGAAAAAGGAATAGAGTGGAGAAAAGAAAGGAGCTGCTGTATGCAGGCGGGTAGGAAACCATGCCAAAAGACATTAAGGTTAGGAAGTTAGCTAAGGCTGTGTACATTTAGAAAAAGAACTGTGGGACCTGATTTGTTTTTCCTCTCCCCTCCAAAAAGGCTGGCATGGTGCATTTGTGCAGACAAGTATCCAGGTGTGTGCACGTCTCTGTAACAAAGCATGTTAAGTATGGGGAAAGTATTTTGAGGTAGCGTACTTCTCTTTCCACTCTAACAGTAAAGTGCTCGTGTAGTATTTAAATACTGCTATTACACCTCAGTTCTTCAAAATTGCTTTTCATACATAATCACAGTTTCAGTAAATAATTGTATTCCTATTTGCTAAATACAATTCTTACACAGCACAGGCCACATTCTTAGTTCGTGCATATTACTGGCCTGTGGCAATAACATCCCATCAGTATCACAACAGCAGGTTTTTTTACACTGCTTTCAAACCTTGTAATACAAACTTTTTTTTATACATGATGGTAGCTTTCTGTATTTTCAAAATAAGCAGTTCTATAGCACTATATTAGAAACACCTGACATCCTCCATGCAATTTTCAGACAGGTGAGCATAAATCCATCTTGTACACAATTTACATGTTTGTTTCTTTCTTTTAGTAACAGTCCAAATACTGGACCAGTGCCTTCTCGCAGTTTAACGACAGAAGACATTTTGCCAGCCCCTAAAAATAATAAAATGGTAAATAACAAGTGCATTTACTCTGTAGCTCCCAGGGCTTGATGATAACTTGCTCAATTCGGTATTATTTTATCATTATTTTATCATAAATAACATTTAGTAATACCTTTCCTACATTTCTTCGATATTTCTGGTATCAGCAGAATTACACACCTGGTACATACATCTTTTAGAAGTCTTTGGTGTCCAAAAAACTATTTCTTTAATGAGCATTTATAGGTAAATTAAGAATAAAAAAAAAAATCAAGGTTAACACTAGATATTAGAAAAATATTTTCTCTCTTTACTAAGCAATAAAAGCTTGGTGACAAGGCAAGAGGCCAAACACCTGACAACCTCCATTTTACTTTAAGAGTATTACTTTTTAGTTCAACTCAATCTTTGTCAAACCTCACACCTTTACCTACACTCCTGTAAAGTGCATCCACATTTTATAGATCCAAATCGGTTTGCAAGCGGCTTGCTGTAAATCTCAGCTATGAGAAAGAAACTATCAGTACCCCTACCTGGCAAAACAGAAACAAAACTGAGTGATGTCTACACAAATACCCACAAGCATCGTTACCAGATTACTTCCCACCGTGGCTCCCTCATCATGGAGCAACGGTTATCTAGCCTACTAGGCACCACCGCCTGGCTCCCTGCCATCACAACTTCCATACCTGACTCCAGAAATTGTTTAATTGCTAATTCTTCTGCGCACATTTTGGTGTCAATCTACATCTCCTGTTACGACATTTCATTAAGAAATTTCCAGCCAACTACGCTCCCATCTCAATCACGGTAATACAGAGCATTTTTCACACCTTGCTAAATTCCGTAAGCAATCTCCCATCGCAATTACAGGAATTGCTTATGTAGAAGATTAATGCTGGTGGCTGTGACCTGGTATCCTTTAATGCAATTAAGTGGGGGGAAACAAAAAATTAAAAGTACAATTAGATAGCCTCATGCATCTGAGACTGACAGCCAACGGTATGTGATGCTAATATATTGTAACCAACACTAGCATACACTACTCGTTTTGCAAACTGATTAATTATGTTTTGTCTATGGTCTACATTTAAGCTCACCTGTTCTTTTATTCAGCATCGGGAAGGCAGAGGAGAGGACCAGGCACTACAAGCTGTTTAACTAAGGATATCTTTAAAATTTCCTTCCCAGAGAAATAAAGGAGGCATAGTTTTTAAATTCCCTCCTCTGTTCACATACAGTTGCAAGACACAGTCTCTCTAAAGAAAAAGGGCCTTAAAAATATAGGAATTGTGTTATCTCTACATTCAGAAGTCATATTCAAGAGACCTCAAATGCCACAGAGCAGCAGCTTGCTTGGCTTCAAGACTGACCTCAATGCAAAGCTGCTTTACCTTGACTGTAAAGCAATTCTGAAGTCAGCAGAAGGGGACAAACAGATTATGTTTTCATACACTATATTTGTTAGAAATGCACTAATCTCAGAAGGCTTCTTCACGCTCACGTCAGGATTCAAGATTCCTACACAATGGAAAACAAAAACCTAGCTTAATAAATTAATCCAAATGAACAAACTACTGCATTTTATTCCATCAAGGTTTCAGTGCAACTACATCCACCATAGTATCTCAGTATATTTCTGTAGTATAACTGATGTAACTATGAACTTTCACTATATATTGTCTCTCCTATCCGGAAATGTTTAGTTGCTTTATTTGAGATTATATACTGGTTTGTATCGCGTTACAGAAGAAAGATCAAACAAGAAGCGCACTTGGCAGCTGGTCTGGAAAGTGGTAAGACCACAGTGGCATGTAACAGAAATTCATTTCAGTTCCACACTATGCTAAGAAAAAAAAATTCCCAACCCTTATTAACTTTCAGGTCAATTCTTCTCGATTAATTAGAATGCTCCTGTTATTGAAGAGAGGAGTCTTTATCCAAAAGTTTTAGGCTATCTTGAGTTCAGAACATTTTACATCTTGAAGGCAAGGCCAAAATCCAGAATCTAACATTCTCTAACACAGGAACAAGAGAGTTTAGCAAAGATGTAAGGAGACTGAAAGCTAGGCACAGACAAAACAGTTTCCATTTCTCAAGAAGCGTGTTCCTTAATCCTGCATTAAACCCTGGATGTGAAAAACAAGGCCAACTACTCCCAAAATACCTCTCACGAGTACTGTTCTAACAGTCAGATCTGCAACGATCATTATGCAAAACATTGCTCTTCCACACTTATTTCCTTGTTCCAAACCTAGTCCTTCAGTCAATTACTGCTTATTTCTACCTGCCTTCTTTTATAGTAAAGATTAGCATGACAACCAACTTGACAAATACTCTAACTGCTTTCAAAGGGGAAGAAATTAACATCTCGTTTTAATTAAGAGGTTAATGAAATTGATGCAAACTGTAGACAGTAAGAAAAAGTAAATAAAAAAACATTTGTTTATTTTGTGCTTCGAGAACTCTTCAGTTTGCAGTCGCTTGGTTGAAGTCAGCATTGTGATCCTGTATAAGAGGCCCAGTCGGAAACAAACCTATTAATTCATTTTTCTTATTGACTCCAAAATACTTCCAAAGTGTGTGTATACATCAGCCACAGAAAGAAATCTCAAAGGGATGTTTTTTAGGCATGATTGTTGACTGTGTTTTAACTCAAGAATGTTTGACATGATGCAGTAAAATCTTTCAACAAGACAGATTCCTATTACAGTACTGTACAGCATTTAATAAGATGCCTCCAGAAGTCAGATTCAGTAAGAGAAGAAATACAAGACTCGGAGAGAGCATTCGTAACTGTTAAGTGTGTCTTAGGACATGAACTTCATCCTTTCCTATTCAACATCCCGAAGGCACTTAATCCTGGCAGGACAAGACTGTACTTGGGCCCCAGAAGTGCTAACAGGTGATTAGGAGGAACATGATTAACTATACAAATGACAGCGAAAATTAAAGAAGCCCTGTTGCTGTTAACTTTTTGGGAAGCGTCCACACACCATTGACTTCATGCCATATAAAATGCCCGAGATAAGGTGACAGTGTAGTAGTACTTATCACAAGGCTCTGTGAACTATTGAGGACTGACACCGTACCCTCGGAAACTAGACACGAGAACTGCTCTGTATGTAAAACTAATTTTGATGAAAGTTATTACCAAGCAGCACACAATGGAGAAAAAAAAGTTGATGACCAAACAAGTTTGAGGTCACCTTCTCCTTCAACCATAAATTTCTCTCTATAACCTTCCCAGGTATCTATGTTTATTCAGCCAACTTGTAACTTTTTCTAGACAGTAAATTGCACGTAGAAAACTATTTACATTACAGAAAGGAGAAGATAAGAAGTTGGATAAAAAAATTAGGAGCTGCAACATTCATCTCCAGTCCGGAGCACTGAAGGCTCCACTGCTGATACGGCATGGTACCGTGCCCTGCAACGCTTCTGATACCTTCTGCCAGCAAACAGCACCTCCTGCTTCTCTTTGGTCCTTAAAATAACGATTTCCTAGATTTTGGAGCTGGGCTTCCCAATATTGCTGTCCTCTCTTCACCCAGCTCCAGCTTCCACCCCAGGATGACGCCCGAACTCACCGCAGGCTGTTGCTTACTCCTTGCTCCTCCATGACTTTTAGCTGCAGCACAGTGCAAAGTCCCTACACCCAGCAGACCACCTGTGCTACCAACTCAGTCCTCTCTAAGGAAAGCTAGTAGGTCAGCATTTCTTCATTTGTATCACAACTGGCAAGAACCCAGCAAAACTCTGGTTCTCAGACACTAGACCAGATGTGATGAACATTGGAGGAGGCAACTACGGCTGAAGGGAGGTTACAGCAACTTCACCAAACCGCACCTGTGTACAGTTAGACCTGCAGCAATGTGAGAAAGTCCCTCAAGACATCTCTGTAGTCAAAAAGAGAACTTTAAATAAAACAAAAACAACAGAATAGAGGTTGAGTCTTCAAAGCTGTTCACTGAAATGTTTTTTTTACCTGCTAAAAGCAGGAAGACATGAAGAAAGCATCATTAAGTCCTACAATATCAAGAGTAGCACTACCACCAACACCTGAATTCTCTTTTCATCTCCTGTCAGAGAGGCCTGGCACATTTCTAAGAAGTCTTCTATACAGAAACATTGGACAGATTTGCCTCACTAGCTTTCTCATCATCTTATTTGCTGCAATTAAGAGGTCAGCAGCATTGTTAACAGTAAGCAACAGGCAAGAAGTTCACAAACACATTCAGCTACAGCTCTGCCTTCCAGTTAGTTGAGCTGCTGAAAGATGATGCACATCCAGCTTTGCCTCGCCAGAAGAAATACTGTGCTGTTTGTTCTAACATTTCCTACTGGACTCAGTTTGAACAATTGTTGAATGCTATTTTAGCATTACTTCCATGCAATTTTCTAAAATAGCATATAATTTCATAAAAAAATGTAATTTCATAATTTCTCATGGACATTGCTAAGCTCATTTCAAATCCATTTTCCAGTATAACTGCTCACATGCCTTTGCCACTGTATTTCAATCACTTACCACTTCTTATTGTGTGAAATAAAATATGGAGTCAATAAAATAAGTCTTTGTTTTTAAAGCCCTCTTAAAACAAACCAAAAGCAGAGGTCTACATGACCATAGGATTCTCATACATGAAGAATCAGCAATGTAGAGTGTGTTTTATGGTCTGGTTATAAACACCATCAATTCTGTTTTAATTTATTATTCATAAAGGAATTCTAAACTAGATAAAACTTTCTCAACTCAATAGTTAAGAAATCTGTGTATCTGTATACATGGGAACTGGCACACCATTTCCCATTAACAATAGGCAGATGTTAACCTTGCTTTGCCTGCTGGTGTTATTTCTCCAGAAGTAGTTCGAAGGCTGCCCACGAAAGATAAGGACCCTGCAGATTCAGGAACCTTTTCCTGAATAGTTTCGATATAATTGAGGAACAGATCTCGCTATACATAATTAGATTTGAAAGTGAGAATGTCTTTCACTTGAATAAATAAAATCAGGAGCTCAACGCTTCAAGATAAATGTATCTGCAATAGTATTACAGTTCAAAAACAAAGAACTGTGCTCTGAAAAATTGTCTTAAAATAGACCAAAAGTACAACATGCACTTTCTGACAATGTTACATATCTGGATTAAGATTCCTAGCTTCTCTGTGTTAAGATCTAGATGAAAATTATCTATATAAAGGGAGTAGAAAATGTTCGATTTTGAATGATCTGACTATTCTACAACAGATGGCCTAAAATATAAGTGATTCAGTTGTTGCTGGCATTTGGTCAGTTCTTCACTTGTTAATAAAAGACCTTGATTTTGAACTATTATTTCCCCTAGGAAAATATATACCCATCAGGAAAAATAAAAATAGAAAATGTATGGCCAAAGATTTCTATAAAGCTTGTTGCCCATTTGTGCAGGAATTTCCATTCCAGATTATTAATAAAATTACAGGCTGAAAAAATCTCTGCTCCCACGTGTTCTAGCAAGATGTAGATCATACCTGTTGTAAATATTGGCAGCATGCAAGGAATGCAGTTGCCTTGTAGAGTTTAAGAAGCTCAGATCTAGGTTTTTCTTCCAGAGAAACTCTGGATTTACAAAGCAAGTGAAAGGTGAGGTGGCACAACACAGCTCCTCTGGCTTTGCAGAGGAGACATCCACCATCTGCCTTTCCCCCAGCACAGACTGGAGGCTCTTAGCCAAATCCAGCTTTTAAAAAAATTAGAAAACAAAAACCAATCTGCAAGTGCTCATGTTGGTTGACACCTACATGATGGGGTCCTTACAAACTCCAAATCTTAGAGCCTTCAACTGTAAGATACAATTGCCTTTATTTGTTTATTAATGTGTGAAGTTTAAATGGGTACAAAACTTTCAAGTATTGCTATGGAGCAACAGGTTCCACAGCACTGAAGAAACACCACTAAAATATTACAGAGCACTGCTTTGCTTTTAAATATCAGGGATATCTGATTTCTGTAAGGGAAACACGACAATCTCAACCTTTTACACTGAGCCTGTAGACATATTCTACTTCATTTACAAGTTAGGCTTCTCAGCACTTTAAATAAAATATTTTTATTGGTAAGCACAAACAACTTTTTAAAATGCGTCCTTTTAAAATAAAACCATATTGACACATTTCATTTAGTGGGTGACATTGGTAGTAGGGTGATGGTTGGACCAGATGATCTTGGAGGTCTTTTCCAACCCTAATGATTCTGTGATTCATCACCATCTCTATGTACGGGGAGTTATCCCAACATACACATCTATGCAATTCTAGAAGTTATATCAGTCAGACTCCGTAACGAAGAAGATTGCCATGTCTTCACCTTCAGTGCGATGTTAGGCTGCCACCCCTAATGGGCTCTTTTTGCACCGGTGCGTTAAGCTGGAGAAGTGCACAGCTGAAACAATGGGTTCAGAGAGAAGCAAAGCCATTATTCTGCAAGCTATTCGCTCATTCACTTCCAGTTCTATCTACTGCTGATTAAAAGAATCAAATTTGACAATGTAGAAGCAAACAACAGAAAATTAAGAATCAATTAAAGGTCCTATAACCCTGAAATCAAACGGATGTCCAGAGATCTGGCGTGCAGTTTTTGATCGCAGGAGTTAGGATACCTTTGACTGCGTATCCTAAGGACTGAAATAACTATGGCATAAATTAATAGCGGTGAGTCTATAAAGGTTGAATTGATACTGACATCTTGGATATTATTACAGTAAATGACAGATTAATGGACAAAGGCACGAGATCCCAAAAGTCATCCTAGAGATTTAATTACTAGGAAGTAACCAATAATCATATTAA
This sequence comes from Cygnus olor, assembly GCF_009769625.2. NCBI lineage: Eukaryota > Metazoa > Chordata > Aves > Anseriformes > Anatidae > Cygnus > Cygnus olor. The sequence goes on along the minus strand of NC_049172.1, from coordinate 70,592,735 downwards.
TTAGCACAGTTAAAAACCCCATAGAGCAGTACATGATTTCAAAGGAAATTTTGGCTATAACAATGACAAGTTAAGTAATAACTTCCACTGATGCCAACACAGAATAAATGATTTAATGATCCCCATAGAAAGTTTTATTCTACTTAGATCAATATCTGACCCCTATTATACACTAAAAGCCATGCCTAAAACCAATTATAAGAACTATTGTTGGGTATCTCAATTATAAAGAAACTTCCTTCTAGATTGTCATGCCATCAAAATGAAATAGATAATGCTCAAATAAATGCACCTTTTCAGCTTCTCAAGAGCAATAGCAACTATTGATATTTTAGCATTTCATAAAAAATTAACTGTAAGCTTTTGGTTGACTAACTTACTGGACGAGTTAAAGAAAACAGAATTTTGCACCAGTATTTCCTTCCATATGCAATATTTTATTATTAGAGCTAACTGAACATCAATAGCAGTAACTCTTACACCATATGTGAAAGTTAAGGAAAATACTGCAAACTTAAAGTTTTACATCATCAGAAGTATATTTTCAAAAAAATAACCCCTTTCAAACGATTGATATCAAAAGTAACAAATGCTGCTATGCAAAACAAAGGGGATGGTAATGAAAGAAAACTTTTAAACTACTGGTTTTTGTTTTGTTTTTTTTTTTGTTTGTTTGTTTATTTTACCTGTTCTCCACTTACACACATTTCAAGTAATAATACTATTTGTACCAGAGCTTTACAGAAACAGAAGTTATTATCTGAAGATAATGGAAGGATGGAACTAATAATTTTCTCTTACGAGTAGAAAACAATGTCCACCTGCCAAGTTCCATCATGTTGAAACAGTATATTACTTTTTGGTATCATATTTGCCAATAAAACTGTGTAATATGTACGCAGTAAAGCTAATACATACATCGAAGTGGGAAAAAAGGTTAACATTTAATGGAGTTATAAAATATTCCTATTGCAATCTTGCAAACTGACTTTGCTCAGATCATGTCCTATTTGTGCACACCTCCTGCTTGGGGCTGACACCAGACACTACGAAGGAAAACAGTCATGTCAATCAAACTTCACTAAATAATATTTAAACTGTCGAAGTATGACCTGAATGATAGAATTCTTAGATAAATATTTAGTAGTAATAGAAATAAAGAGATTCTCAACTACCTTACCTTACCCTATGTTTGCCATAGTCCAAGAGCACACTAAATATATTTAATACTCCTCAGCTGTCAACTTTTTATTCTTAAGTAACCTGCTTATGTATATGAGCATATGGGGTATAAATCCTCACATATCTTCATTATAAACTGTTTAGTGGGTTTATGCAATAAGCAATTGTAAGAGAATTTACTGGTTATTTAAATCTAGAGGCATTCCAGTTCTGACTTAACTTGTTGATTCATGTATTCATTCACACAAGTGTTTCAACCTTTATTCCTGCTACTCAAAAATGGAACAAAACCCAAAACATTTCTGAACAAAACCTAAAAACTTACACGTCTCCTTCTTACCTCAATGTTTAATTTGTACTGCTCACAGTATCACTTCCCTTCCACAAGCAATTCCCTTAAAAGCTTAATTTTTCAACCAAGTCTGTTTTCAGGAACAGAAATATAGCTTCCAGAAATGATTTAAGGAACAGCTACTAATCTCTTTAGTACTAGGCAGTGTCGTTATAAACAAAGACAAACCTGTAAATACATCTGGACAGCCACTATGGAAATATGTGAACTGAGGTACTGCACAGCTTAACTGAAAGGCTTAAATAATGAATGCAGGATTAGCAGGGAAGTTCCCCAGTCCTACTGCAAAATTGAAATTTAAAAACAAAGGCAAATTTGTAACGAATTTCAGAAAAGGCCTTCCCTTCAGTAACGTCACTAACAGCTTTCAAGTTTTTAAATGGTCACGTGAGTGAAATAAAGAATCCATATAAAACGTAACTACATGTAAAATCCTGTGATCGTAAGTGTGTAGCAATTAATCTGGACAGTCCTCACTCTAATGCTATTTTATGATTATAGAAGTTAAAAAATAAGTTAAAGATGAATTTCTACAGCTGACCTATTATCTATTTTCGCCTATGAGGATGAGAAATCTAGACCAGCTCTATCATATCGAGTGGTAGCTTCTGCTTAGCTGTCCATCAAACTTTGACCCTTAAAAAAAAACTTTTTGTTTAAAGTTTTTAAGACTGTGGATGTTCTTGTTGCTGGTTTGGGAAATTACTTCTCAAAGCCTCTTAAATAAAAATATAACATACTTAATCACTTAGTAAAAGTGATTTATTTATTAAGAAAGCTTATAGCTAAAGGCAACTTTTAATATTGGTAAGCTGAAACTAGCAGAAGCAAAGAATCAGGATAAACAGCTGTTTTTACAAAAATCTCAGAAAATAATAGGGAAAAAATTGCAAGGGATACTGAATGTCGGTCATTACTGAATATTGCAATTTAAACCACAGAGGGCTTTCTTACTCTGAAAATGTGTGCTTAAAACAAAGATCTGTATAATGGATTTGAACTTACCATACCTGCTGCTTATTCTGGAAGTTAAATTAGACAGAACAATTCACGATTCCAAAATAACTTGCAACATTAGCTACAAGGTTACAATGAGTTTGGCATTCACTGAATTCATCTGCTCCAACTTCTATACTAAAGAAATAGAAGTTCATACAGAGGTTCCTTGTTCTAAAAACAGCAATAAAGAAAAAACATGGATTAGATTCTAAGAACATAGATCAGAAAGTAAAAAAGGATTTGCTATAGTTACTAACCAGCAATTTCCCTCCCCACATACATTTTTAATTCTCATACATATAATAACATATGAAAGAAGAATCTCTCATTGATTTAAGACCTAAAATGAACTTGGCAATCCCTGTATTTGAAGCAGCCTTACTACAATCCTCACTATAAAAATCACACCTGAAAGAACAGAAGCAAGGCAGTGGCATTGCCCTAGGGCTGTGCCCGAGCCAACCAGGGATGGGCTGTGAAGGAACCGGGAGGTAAGAATGAGGCAGAACAGCCCAAACACACCGCACACGCTTCTTTCTAACAAGAAAGGGACACACTTTGATCCATTAAGCACTGGCCCATTTATTGCTACAGGTCAGCCCAAGGACTGCAGGTGGACCAGCAGGACAGCTAAAGCCCAGGCCAGACGGGCAGAACTTCTCACGACCTGCCCTTCGCTCAGCTAACCTCAGGAAAAGTGCTGAGCATCCCCTCAGCATTTGAATGAGCACCATGAAAACTCTTGAGGAGTAACCCAAGTGATTTGCTTTTACATGGTAAAGTAACCTATTAAGTTTTACGCGCCCCAAATGAACTACTTGCTCTGCTGTCTTCCAGGGAGGCACGGAGCAGTTCCACAGTTCTCTCTTGCTGCGGTTACAACATTTCCATGGCCTTCCTACCTCAGATGCAATTACACAGCTCCAACCATGACGTGGCTCAAGTCCTTTGTGCTAAACCTCTGGCAACATCTCTGTGAAAATAAAAAGCTTCCTGTCACAGAGCACTTCGTATTTCAGACCTCTGGCAGTTGGTTGCTCCCATGGATTTACAAAGCACACCCCTTTACACCTTTAAGGAGGTCAATCTTTTTTTTTCCTCTGAAAATTATTAAGTATGTCTTAGCTATCCTTAGATGCTCGAACAGTCAAGACATTAGAGGCAGGGTATGGGCAGACGAAAAAGAAAACAGCGTGGCAAGATTTTTTACGCGCATTGACCAACTTATTACCAATAAGACAACAAATATTTTTAATATTGTTTTACTCCATACATAATCAGATCCTTTGTTGTATAAATATTAAAAATAAGAAATAGGAAGTCTGTAAGCACTGGTGTCATCATTGCTGGACTAGCGGAGACCCAGACTCTATAGCTAAGACTGCTGAAAAAAGCAGGCTCAGAAAATATACAGGGATAACCAGAAGATTAAACAATATTTCCTAACAGAAAACAGCTCAATCTGACTACCCAGCCAAAAATAAGGCTACAGTTTGACTTCCTCATAGTCAATTTGAGTTTTTCCTAAGTGTTTGTGACAGATTTCCTCCCAGCAGCTGCCATGTTAAGCACGCCTTACAGACCTCCATCGCATTCTTTGCAATACATTAACAAACCGCTAAGATCTGCCAGCTTCTAGGACCACAATACACAGACATACATGACATGTTTCTCACGAACACGAAAATGTTTTTAGCAGGTAAGAGATTTTATAACAAAACTAAAGTAAAACAGTTTCTTAGGGAACATGGATAATATCTCTTGGCAATCACAGAATCACAGAATTGTAGGGGTTAGAAGGGACCTGGAAAGATCATCGTGTCCAACCCCCCTGCCAAAGCAGGTTCCCTAGAGCAGGCTGCCCAGGTAGGCGTCCAGACAGGCCTTGAATATCTCCAGAGAAGGAGACCCCACAACCTCCCTGGGCAGCCTGTCCCAGTGCTCTGTCACCCTCACTGTGAAGAAGTTCTTTTGCATGCTGGTGTGGAACTTCCTGGGCTCCATTTTGTGGCCATTGCCCTTTGTCCTGTCCCCACAAACCACTGAAAAGAGGTTGGCCAAATCGCTCTGTCTCCCACACCTCAGGTATTTATACACATTGATGAGATCCCTCTGTCTTCTTTTCTCCAGGCTGGACAGACCCAGGTCTCTCAGCCTTTCCTCATAGGGAAGATGCTCCAGGCCCCGTATCATCTTTGTGGCCCTCCGCTGGACTCTATCCAGGAGTTCCCTGTCTTTTTTGTACCGGGGAGCCCAGAACTGGACACAGAACTCCAGGTGAGGCCTGACCAGGGCAGAGTAGAGGGGGAGGATCACCTCCCTTGACCTGCTGGCCACGCTTCTTTTAATGTACGCCAGGATCCCATTGGCCCTCTTGGCCACAAGGGCACACTGCCGGCTCATGGTCAGCCTGTCATCCACCAGGACCCCCAGGTCCTTCTCCTCAGAGCTCCTCTCCAGCAGGTCATCCCCCAGCCTGTACTGATACATGCAGTTGTTCCTTCCCAGGTGCAAGACTCTACACTTGCTCTTATTAAACCTCATTTGATTTCTTCCTGCCCATCTCTCCAGCCAGCCCAGGTCTCGCTGAATGACAGCGCAGCCTGGCATGTCAGCCACTCCTCCCAGCTTCGTGTCATCGGCGTACTTGCTGAGGGCAGACACTATTCCCTCAACCAAGGTCGTCAATGAAGATGTTGAACAAGAGCGGACCCAGCACCAACCCGTGGGGAACGCCGCTAGTCAGAGGTCTCCAGCCGGACTCTGCGCCGCCGATCACCACCCTCTGAGAGGTTGTCAAGAGGTTTGTCAAGCTGATGCCAAAAAAAATAAAAGGAATTGCTTGATGGCAGTTACGCTGTAAGCCCTACCAGAAGACAGTTCAGGTTCCTTGGTACACTCCTAGCAAGCCAGACACGGATTAGAGCTGCTTTAGGAATAGGCAGAGAAGCCAGGGGTGGGCAGGAGCAGCCCCTCCTGTGCAAGGCCAATGCTTGAGGGGAGGTACTAAAATCTACATGAAACCTCAACAAGTAAGATCTCGGAGAAAAACAACTTCAGTCATTTGACTGATTTGAAAATCACCCCTCTGAGAGCAATTCCTCCCCTCCTTCTACCAGCAGTGAGGCAGACTTTCATTGTAGTCTGCTCAGTATAGTGGATTTTCAGGTGAGCCCCCATTTATTGCACAAGCTTATAAATGAGCACTATAGAAAGTTTTCTTTTCATGTATAGGCAACTTGCCATTCAAATATTAGTCTGATAAAACTCAAATTGCCAACAAGGGAAATTAAATCTGCAAGTCATGAGAAAACCTGGAGACCACAAATTTAAAACATTTACCATTTCTGCATTTAATGCAACTTTGCCCTCTTGGTCTAAAGTCTGTGTATGGAAAAAAAAGTGAGGAGAAAAAGGCTTTTTGCTCAACACTGATCTTACAATCGTTCCAAAGGATAGCATTTCTTCTTCAAGACAAAATATACGCTGTCTTCCCTTCTACTGAGAGCCACACCAACTCAGCCATCTTCTACCGGCAAACATGCCATAGACATGTGCCTGCTAGAACAGGTTTTTTCCAGGAAAAAAAAAAGCTCAGAAATGCATTTGTAACTTCTTATTTTCTCTCTTTCCGAAAAAAGAGTTAAACTTCATTTTTATCTTTTTGTTATACCTTCCTTCCCATCCATCCCACTTCTCTCAGCTACAAACAACTGAACGCATCAGTTCTAACTGTGCGGCACAGGAAAATTGTGTTCTCCTTCGTTACTTCTCATTACAAGCTAGAATGTAATCATGCTGAATATTGTTCACAACTGCATTACACTCCAAAAATGTCTGCAGTACTTCCTTTTTGGCAAGTCAACTATTTCTTCATGGACAGATGTGTTATTCCTAATATAAAAAAGGCAAACACACCACCCCACTCCAGCTATAACAGTTACTGATTCAAGCCTTTCTGGTGCATATTTTGTTGTATGTCCACCTTGTCCAAATGTAGTTTGTATTTGGTATGTGCTTCAAGAAAACAAAAGCATTGCATGGCCAGTCTAAAACCAGGCTTATGAAGGCGATATCTAACATCTGTGATCAGTTCAGTTGACTCCAATTAAATTACTTCATAAGCACGGATTACGCCTGTGAGGAAATGTTCCAGATATTAATTCATTACGCTTGTCTGGGGAGAACGACACATTAAAGCATTCAGGAATTTTGTAGAGCTGTAGAATTAGGAGAGACCCCACAAAAGCTGATGTCTGATGATAGCTGTGTATCACTGAAAACCATAACACATCCATAGTGTCATTTTCTTGCAAACAACCTGATGAACAAGCACAGAACCACCCAGCTCCAGAGATCTGTAGCTGCATACACGCACATGATAACCTGCTACCAACGTGAAGATTTGACTGATTTGCACGTTTCTGTTCCAGGTATCAACTCTGTAATGTTTGTTAGAATCACTGCAAATATGTCATCCCTCTCATAGTTACAAGAAATAGTAAATGAAATTGTTCACTTCAAAAGAAAAAAATTAAAGTCATTTCAGACACCCTTTACACTCAGAAATGCCACCCAAGATGACTTTAGACTCGTTCCTATTGTACAACCCAGAGACATGACAGACCCGTTAAGTCACCTTAATAGAGGACTTGTCCCTGGGGAGTCTTCTGGGAGTGATTTCTTTCATTGGCTCTGATAGGCAAAGGGTCATAAGCAGAAGCAACAATCATACTATATAAATCCAGAAAGCATGTACTGTACTATTAGAGAAAATGGTAAGTATTGCAGCACCAAAACATAACACAGTATTAAATACGACATAAGACAACAAATATCTCTGTACCTTACTTTTATTATATATTTTAAGAATGTTTTAAGACAGCGGATTACACCATTTCATTTTCAGCACAGGGCTCTGGAGGTGACACATGAAAGCTACATCTTACTTCATCTCCACAACGTTCTCACATAAGTATTTCATATGCAGTTTATTACAACTTAATTTAAATGACTTAAGTGACTGGTAATCCATCCACTTTTGTTCCTCAACCCACTGTATGCTTTTAAACCGCATTCAGGAACTACAATACTTACATCTAAGTTGTTTTCCTGTGTACATACCAAAAAAACACAGGGTTGGGAGACAGCAGTCAGTACACATCATCACAACACATGAACAGCAAAGTGTTAAAATACGATATTTGTAGTGAACACAAAATTGAGTTTTCAGCCCACCAAATTAGGTGTTCAATGCTGTCAAAGTGAGACTTTACCCAAAATCTGACAGATTAGAAAAATCCCAGCTCAGTATTACACACATGCTACGAGGAGTGCTCCTGTCTTCTACAAACTCTTTGTCCAGGAAGAGCTCAAAGTGGGGTGAAGCGCTCGAGCACAGGGATGGATGGATGAAACCACCTTTAAATGCAACTGAGGAAACCCGGTATGGAAGGTCACTGAGAACAGCATGTGTGAATGCTCCTAATATATGTTAGTACTAAACCTCTGCAGTTTTTGAGCAAACTCAACAAGAAGGTTAAATGAATATTCAAACACTGCTTTTTTCTACATTCAGTAGTTAACACAAGTCTCAGGACTGAGAAACCCAAGTCTGTACCAAGAAATACAAAGAATGAATGCAAGCAACATTTTATGATGCTGTAGCACCAGCTTCTTACAACACAAACTGAGAAAAAAAGGAAAAAAGCAAAACTTATCCTGCTCCTGGGCTGTTGTCTTCTCTGATATTAAATTGTGTCATCACAGAGCAGTGCAGCTTTAATTGAGTTTAAAATAGCAGGCACAGATTAATACGACAGCAGCTTTTACCAGTAAAGGCTGAAACTGGAAATTCAAGAGACGGATTTAACCACAAGGGCATCTACTCCAGCATCCAGGAGGACATCACAATTATTTAATACTGTGCTTGAGCATTATGAACAGTTCAAAGAACTGGACTTACTCACCACAGTTCACTTGCTCTCCGCTGATTGTGAAGCACGCTCCTAACCTTTAGCCAGCATTTCAGCAATGAATGCGTGCATTATAAAATCTTCAGATCCCTCCCCAACTTTAGTTTTTTATGGCACTTCTACAAGACAGGAACAACAAAGCAAGCAGCAAAATAAAAGCAATTTTTTTAATCATAAAGATCTAAGTCAGTGAATTTAACTGACTTTGTATCAGCGACACCTCACCTTTAAGATAGAAAACAGGTCACCCAAATAAGAGGGACCATGCAAGTGCTGACAAAAAGTAAATGCCTGCCTTTCAAATGAAGCTTTGAGAAATATCCAGCTTCTTCCCCCGTGCCTGTGTAGGAAATACCACCCTGATTGCTTTTGTTAGCCACTGCTATATTTCACTTTTTAAAAGCATTCGTACACTAATCAAAACCCCTTAACTGGGAAAATGCAGCCATTTATCTGAACTTTAACACTAGACTCTCATATATCTGAATCAATTGATTCCTTCCCTGGTTATAGAGCTAAAAAATAAACTATTTTATGAACATCCTGCAGTTCCTCTGAGAACAGCTGTTACTGTAAACATGTTTCGCTAGAGGCAAACCCTGTTCTTTCTCTTTTCATATAATTCCTGCTTTCCTCTAATTTTCAAGGTTGCTCTAATAGGAATAAGACAGTAGACTGCCAAGCTAGATAGTGCTGTATTTTTACAGGCTTTTTCCCCCCCCTCACACAGTAATACATATTTCATACATCCACATCTTCTTTCAAACCCTACGAATGTGGAAAGTTTGAGTCAATTCTTTGTTTTACTGGGGATGTGGTGGTGGTGGTTTGTTCTTCTCCAGGAAGAGCTTTCATATACCATCACAAGCTTCATCACTACAGTACTGAAGTTGCCCAGCACTAAATATTAACAAGAAGTTTTCTGCATAAGAGTTTGATTTTTATATCAAAGTTCTGCTTAATTCACTTACAGCTCAGCTTGTATAAGCATCTCGTTTCATTACACAAGCAAAAAAGAAATAATTTCTAAGTGATTTTTCCACAATCCCTTACAAAATCCAAGCAGAAAACCCAAAGCATCCTTGCATTGAAGGCAAACTGGTGCAGGAAGGGATCCAACATCAAGGAGATCGTGCAGACACACCAATTATTTTAACATTTTCTAACAGGTCAGTCATTTCACGTTCAAGTACAAGAAGTCCCAGCAACACACAGGGGACAAGACAGCATGGATTCACCAAGGACACATCCAGGATGGAGCACCCAGCTGTAACCAGCCACAGTTTTCAGCCCGAAGAGATGACATCCATGGGTTGGCTGGGGGAAAGCAGTGAGCTAGGCGACCCCAGGTGTTCATACCACCTCCGATATTGCTCAACACTTCTATCGGTAAGCTGGAGGACAAGAAAGAATTGCACACCCAACAAATGCAGGGACAATACCAAGCCTGGAAAGGAGGAGATTGATATGCCACGTATTAGAGCTTCAACTCAAAGTACCTTGATAACCCTGAGGACTGGGCAAAGAAAAACTCTTGAGAAGTACCCAGAAGAGACAAAGCTCCACAGCTGGGGCAGGATGAGCCACATTATCAGTAAGGCTGCAGCCCTGCTGGAAATGCCCTGAGGATTACTGCTGGGGGTGCAAGGTGAGTGTGAGCCAGCTAGGGGTGATGGTGGAGCCCAGCTCTTCTCAGCAATACCAGAGAGGACAAGAGGTTTAAAGGAAGCATCACTTTGGAGTTTCAGAACTGCCATTAGGTCAAGCGTTTTCTCTAGTAAGTTGGTAGCACGAGAGTGGAATGGGTTACCTGAAAGTTTTACCTTCAATTTACTGATTTGTGGCAAAACAAAGTATCTCGGTCTTCACAACAAACCTTGGCTGCAGGTTTTTTGATTTTTTGTTGTTATTGTTAAGCTGAACAAAGACACAAACAAATCTGTGAGGTAGGAAGGACAACATTAAGTCTTGATCACAGTAGACATCATCATGATGTTTACGACTTAGGTTTTTGACCTTGGAGCCAGTTTTAGTTTCAGGCCTCTCCAAGTGCTCAAATTCAAGCTAGGTCCAAGTACTGCTGACTCAAAGGTTTGTAATTCCTATGCAAATAAAATGCTAGTCTAGAGTGTTAGTAACAGACACCTTCATTATTTCATTGCGTGTGGATTTTTTTCCTGATCTGAGAATACAAACCTTCCCTTCATAAAGCCTTCAGCATACTACTATGAAGTTTATTTGGCTTACCTTTTGAATTTCATCCCTTCTGCTGCCTGCCATTACTTCTCCATTACGTTATTCACAACCTAGTGGACTGCATTTTGAAGACTTGTGTTGCATACCCCGATGACAACCTCTGCCTCTCATTCAATAACGAGATATTAATTTATGATTCCCCAAACCTATGAAGCCAGACTCCACCAAACACACCTGTGGCATTTTCAGACAAGCACCTCTGAGTTTTCTGCTGTGAGATGTTGGGAAGAGCTCCCACATAAACATCTATAAAGTCACTGACCTAAGGTGGTTCCATAACCTGGTACCGCCCCAAACAAAATCTCAAGTACCTCAACGCCTGAGGCTAGCGGACATCCTCAAAAACCAACTATAAAACTAGATTCCTTACCAAATGAAATACCAGCTTTTAAAAAAAAAAGATTTAAAACCCTCCACGTTTTATATACAACATCCCCAAATGCCATACTTCAGCTGAAGGATTAACACACCTCACCTACCAAAAGGTGTTCTGGGCAAAACAAATCTAGAATAGGGCATCTTCCACCCACCTGGTTACACCCAAGCCACGGTACCAGAGCTGAAAGGAGTGGGAGAGAAGGTAGAAGCAACTACTCTGTAAGAAACAGGCCACCCAACTGAGACAGAGACCTCAGCTCTGGTATCTGCATTTGAAATTGCTTCATCATTTTGCAGAAAGCAGTCAGAATATTTAAAAATAAGCAGATTTGACAGTTCAACTTCCAAAGCAGGTTATTCAAGATGATTATACGGCTAAAGGTAAGGAGGCAGCGTTCATTTTCCTATTTCACGACATACAGACAATTACTATAAAGCTAGCGTTCCTGGTGCCTTATTCTCAGGCTACACAAATATTTCTCATACAAATATCCCACTAAACCAGTCAACAAATACATGTTGACACCTGCTAGAAACGGTAAACAACTGCTCAGAGCAGACTGCAGGAAGAGCAGTGCAGATCTCTGGCTGTTCCACGCGGAGCAGCTGTAAGCTACTTGTCTCACTTGGCAAGGGGAGCACTGGAGAAACTTCACAAGTCTTTGGGCTTGTTTATGATGAGACGTTAATTTATATCATTCCTGATTACATCCATGCAAATAGTTCTGACCTATAAATAAGACTGCCGTTGAAGTGCGTGAAACTAATTCAAAACAAGACATTCTTATTCTGGAATGTGAGCAGCTGGGCACAAAATAATTGGAATTGTTAGCCAAGGACTGCTATCTCAAAGTATTCCCCATGTAAACAGGAGTTTTGTTATTCTACTCTACAAGCTTTGTTATTCTACTCTACCGCTCTATTATTCTCTATTCTACTTCTATTGACAGTATGAAATCCTAACTCCTCGATACCACTGAAGAAGAGTTAAAGTACCGTAGAGGACCCTGTTTCTCTCAGCAGGGGAGCCACATCACTGTCCCATCCTCGCCCCAAATGATTCATCTGTTATCAAAGCAGGGATCAGAGCACAAAGCAATCCAGTTTCATCCCACAAAACACTATTATAGAACAATCATATGACTATAAAGATCTTGAAAAAGCAAACTCTTGGAAGTGCCCAGCAGTGACCCTTGAAGCACTTCTTCCTATTTTCTCTCTCAGCAGATCTTGTGATGTACTTTATACCTAGCTTATAATCGCACTTTAATTTTCATTCCATTTCCATTCCATTCCTGAAACTCAGCCATCTGTTATGCCTTGATTGCTGGATCAGTCTCTGTTACGCTGTCCAAAAAAGTTTTTGACAGTGTACAAGTCTCAAACTACAATTTCTCCGGTGAATAAAGTAAAAATTACATTTAACCTCTCTGTAGATCCAAACACGCTCCTAGTGCCCAGATATCTGGGCCCTGAAAACAGATTTCCTTTGTCTTCAGCAGATTTTTGAAAATCAGCATTAAGAATCGGTATTTGTTTCCTCTGGCTGTAATCCTCTCTTTATTACTGGGTCTCTTGGTAGTCTCCAGTTACAGTAGTTACACACTACACAAAGTCAAAGAGCTCGAATGAAATTTTCTTTACACTCGCTGTTTGCAATAGATGTGTTTAATTAATCCTCAGCAAGAAGTTACCATTTTTTTTAATGGTTTGATCAACAGACTTTCAGTTGGTCAAAAAGGTTTTAGGTTTGGGGGGAATAAAAAGTGTTTTACGGTTGCTTTTCCAAACAGCAGCTGGATTGGTAGCTTTCTGAAAACTACCCCTTGTTCAGGGAACAGACAGGCAGAAGTTCGTAAAATGTCTGGTAAGCAGCAATAACTCTGAATCCCTCTGAATCCTCAAATCAGTGCAAACCCAGCACAAGAAGCTTGCACACCAGGCTGGTCATGAGATGGATGCATCCCTTGCAGTTGTTAAAGCCACAAGCTTTGCCCAAGGTAAGTAATCCCAGAAAAAAAAAAGAGGCAAAAGAGCTGGGTTTAAGAGCATGAGAAACCAAAATTACACTAAGGAGACGGGCTAGAAGAATAAAAGCACAAAAGCGTGGCTTTACTCTTTTGCCTTAGTTACACATTTCTTTATCATCAAGTACAAAATTCTTCAACAACTTCTTAAACCCATTTTTCTACGTTGTCAAGAGAGAGCTCCCTGTTAACGAAACTTCTGTTTGAAATCACTTTAAAAAAGTGATGCTACAAGCAGTGGTCATTATTTCCATTCAGATTTGATATTGATATGACTTGTAAAAACTCACGTTTCCTTAATACATAGAAGCTAAATGATTAAGATTACTTTTTAAAAACAAACACAATAAAGACTTAATGGTCGACCAAACAGCCAGTAGTGTTTTACACAGCTTACATTAAAAGGCAAGTTTAAACTTCTTGATTAATAAAAATAAGATGGTATGAGTATGTCAAATCCCCTTTCAAGGCTTCTGTTCTTAGGTTCTTAGTCTTTCAATTTTGTTTCATTGCACAGAAAACTTATTTGACACAATTACATCAGCTTAAAAGAACATGATTAACAGTGCAAAACCAGGCATGCCACAGTTAGGAAACGCTAAAATTACACAGTAACATTGTCTGCATTTTTCTAAATGCAAAGCATTAGAAGAGAAATTACATTTACAAATATTTTTCTTTCCCCTACCTTAGTCAGCAAGAACTTGTTTATCTTATACCAATTCCTGCTCTAAAGAAAGAAATTCCTAATGTGCTTTTCTCTGGCCCTTTCCACTGTAATACCTGAAATCTCACACATTCATTTATTTTCATAAAACATGTATGGAAGAAAGGGTATCTTCCAATCTGTAAAATAAGGAAATTAAGGCACAGGAAGGATAGTAACAAAGTTATTAAATTGCTTTAATGAGATTCCTAGACCTGACTTCTCAAAGGATGTAATATTTAGTTGCAATCATAGTGAAATATTTCAAATATTTCCCTGTGTTAGAGTACAGTTCCCAAGGTACAGACAGCCTGTAAGTCAACTAACAGCTCTCACTGCCGCTAAAGGAAGTCATTCCTCTCCTGTCCCTTCCTCCATGCACGAGATTCCACCCTGTACTTGTACAGTGTGGTATTTGACTATTGGGCACATCAACATAGTGCAACACAAAAAAAAGAAAAAAGAAAAGAAACACACCGCCCTGAGATAGCAAAAAAAAGTTATCAGCTTCTGTATCAGCTTCTGCTGCCTTAGTGAGCCAAAGCTGTGCGCCAATCAGCCTGGCAAGCAGAAGAGAAGAGAAGGAAAGGAAAGAAGCAGAGGAAGAAAAGCAATCCATCTCCCGGAGGGGAATGGGATTCCCCGCTCGGAGGGGAGCTCCTGTAAGGCCTGGTCATGAATCTCCCCCAGCTAAGGGACTGGCTGCCTCACAAACCCGACTGCAGCGGCTCAGGAACAGGCTGCCGAAACCGGCGGCTGCCCCAGGAGAGCCCAGGAGTCCCAAACCCTTTGAGCACTGCTTCAGGAGAACGAAGAATCCATCTCGTTTCCTCAGTAAGCAGACTTCCTGAATTTAATTCCGATACCCACCATTGCTGCATCCAATGGAAGGGATCTATCCAGGAGAAGAACTTACTACTTCGAAAGCCACACACATTCCAGTTTCTGCAATACCAAGTAAAGAAACTCGTAGGCAATTACCTCTTTTACCATAGTTTTGGACTGACCCTTCCACACGTCCGACTGCTGGACTTCAACCAACGGGCTGCACGGAAAACAAGCACGAACAAGAAGCAACACATCCCGCACACTGAGTAAGGCAGAAATCCTGCTGACAACAGAATATACAAGCAAGTAATAAAAGATGTCATCATAGTGAAGCGCAGATTTAATTTATCTGAATTCCAACATTTACTAAGTTCTGAGGGAGTTATGGACACTTAATAATGTATTTTGATATGCAATGTGTCTATTCTTTCAGGCCCCAGGCCCACTTTTAGAAGCAAACCAAAGGAATACTCCATGTGACAGAACTTGTATTAACGAGAGCCCCCAACTCCTGATTTGGGGAAGTAGCTATGCCACACGGACACTGACAGCTTCAGATCAAGCCTACCAAACAAACAGCTCTGAGCTGTCTCCGGGCAGCAAGAGGCAGCCGTCGGGCTGGGCTCCATGAACCCCACCAGCCCTGCTGATGCAAGGGCTCGCAGGAATGCGTGGTGGAACACAACACTGTAATGGTTTTTCTTTTTTAAAATAATAAAACACCACCTTTTAGGCACGGTTTACTTCACTGGTAAAGTTTATACAGCTGAAAGGCATCAGACTTGGGCGGAGGGTAAGGGAGGAAGGAACAGCAACTTGTCTTTCCGCAGCACGTGAAACTGCAGAATGGTGTTTCATCAGTCCCGCCCCAGTGGGTTTCTTTTCCCCTGGTCTGGATTCAACATGCGACCCCTGCATTGGGAATGGCAACAGTCAAGCATCTGGAAGATTTAATAGTCCAAACATTTCTTATTTTCAACTCCTTTGTTCTTATTTTGACAGCAGTGTTACTCTTAATGGACTGCAGGTCCACAGCCAGAAGCTCCTTACTGCCTTACTGACATTTGTATTTGCATGCAGTGATTTTTTGCAGGTTTGGATCAAAATTGCTGTCTGGGGTACATTCCAGTGAACTATCAACTAGAAATAATTCCAGAAGCAATCCTCCCAAATTTCTGCCAAACACTATAAAGTCTGAAAAAGGAGGAGAGTTGTTCAGTCATTCCTCGGTTATAGATATGCTTCTGAATATCCAGAAACAGATTTAAGGCTCTTTTGGGCCCTACTTGTTACCCACTGAGGTTTAAATTCTGAACACCCATGCTTCACAAACACTGGATCACTAAAATCACTAGTTTTATGTTTAAATAGCTGCAAAATTGAAAGATAGTTGATCTCTTCCTTACCCCCTCTGGGAATGGAGAAAATATTGTCTCCATAGAATTCCTGAAAATATTCAGGAGATATTCCTAATTCTACAAACACATTCATTTTAATAACCATTTTAAAGTTTTTTTTTCCCATTTTTCCTTTTATTTCTTTATTCACAGCATCCCATACTACTATAAAATTAGCATTTGGCTAAAAGGTTTAAGATGGAGTTGTTAGTCACGTAAACGGCTGATATCAACAATACTTAGGTGATTTTAACAACCAGGTTTCAAAATTACTTTTTAAATCAAATTGTCTTTTTCATTTAGTTGTTTTTAACAAATAAATTCCTGACTGAGCTGTATCACCAGAAGAAATAGTATATTTGTTTGAAACACCAGAAAATTCTTGCAGTCTGCTGTTTCCATCCTTGGTATGGAAAGTCAGGTCAATTCCTACACTGATGTCTGGTAGGAAGGAAACAGTATTCAAGTCTATACAATTTTGGGGAGTTTATTAACACTTTACTTGCTTTAGTTACAACAACAAGCAAGCAATTAGTAATCTTAATGTTGTATATATTGAAACACACGACTTGCTAGCCAGCTTTTTACATAACATCCAAAAGCTTTTCATTTACTTCAGGTACCTCCAGAAAGCACCAAGTGTTCTGCAGAGTTTCACAAGTTCATTTACTCCTCTTTTTGGTCTTAACTCCGCTACATTCGCACTAACCATCTCTTTCAGTCACCAATGAAAGATCAATTCTCATTTCTACACATCTACAATCGCACTTCATAGAAGACTAAAACAGCATGAAACTGCTTGATGGACATTTTAGAATACTTATTTCCTAAAATCCTTTTAGCAAAAACAAAAAACAATCAATCCCCATATAAAAAAATGCAACCATTCCAAATATCTGAGTGACAACAAAAGTTCAAAACAAATGAAAGCACTCATATTCCTCCATTCCCTTCCTCTTTAATAACTTATGAACTTCAGTGTCAAAAACTTACTTACTCCAAATGCCTAACCCACACAAAGATTCTGATATACTACTTAAACTACTCTTCACTTATTACAAAATGAGAATATGTTTATTAAAATATATGTTCAAACTTGAATTTAAAGCACTTGGGAAGTAGACAAATGTTAATCACCGAAAGGAAAACTTAATAAATATTTCTGAGACTCAGCATACTTCTTCCTGCAATTTCCCTGTAGCTGTGTACATGCTGAAAATGAGAAACAAGGAATGCAAATTTATGAGTAATTCTAGTAATACAATGAGATACTCATTATTTTAAATTGTACCTTGCAAGAACATTTACAAAACACTGCAAATTCTCTTTTCCAGCCTCTCCAGAGTCTAGGAGTGAAACAATATAAGCTATAATTTAAGGTTTAGTTACCACATATATATTCTTGGTTCATTTCTAATATACTAAGAGGTTTGACTGCACCGTAAAAAGTAAAAAAAAAGACAAAGTGAAGGAGGTGCACTATATACCAATTACTTTGGTGAAATTTATTTTGTACCAATTTTTCATGAGTGAGATTTCGAGAATCACTCTGACAGCTGAGCATGATTTACTAGGGCTCAAACTGCTGCAGAAGTAGCAATGACTACAGCCCAAGAAGTTCTGCACATCTTTTTTTGTGTATTATTTGTCTACCTTATTTTCTAGTTCATGTTAATGAACATCACAACTTTGAAACAGCAACACAGATTTTGTATGGATCAAGCTGAAAGGAACACAAGATATCATGTAGCAGACTTAAGGGGAAACTGATTTTCAATCAACAGTATCAATTAGATCCATCTACAGAAGAGTCTGTAAAAATGAGCAAGGTCAACAAGGCAACAGTAGTCCTCTACAAAACACAAGATGAAAAGCTCAGATCCATTTCTGATGGCAGCACATAGTAACGTATTGCTTGAACAGAGAGCTAAGAAAACCCCCATGACAGCAGTAGGGATATTCTACTGACTTATCTGTAAGATTTCTTGATAAGTGGGTCCACCTGTTTGGGTATCTAGAAACTTGCTTTCTGCTATGGAAATTTCAAAGTAAGAGGGGAAGAAAAGCTCTCAGAAACTTTAGTAGCTTCTGTTGCATAAATTCATTTTGAGTAATTTAGGAGAACCAAACAAATCCCAGCCCCGGCCATGCTAACGTAGCACATTCCGTGTAGCCTTGCTTTCGATTTCAGAACCACATGAAGCACTGCCATGTTTCCATGGGCTATTTGGGCACCAGAAAGCAGACAATTCTACAAATGATACAACAGGAAGTTTTGGAGAATTAATCTTGAGACAAGCAGACGAAAAGAACCAAGTTTAGGAGTTCAAAGATTTCTTCATTCCTATGGTAAAATTCAAGAATTTAGCTTCCCATCAAGCCATTGAAAACAGTCTTTAGGAAGTAGTTTTATTAGACCTTTGGATTAATGAACAGCTCAAATTGCAGTCTAAACAACATTGAGATATTCCCACTTCAAAAGTTTGATTTTTTTTTAAATAACTGAATGCAGACACTTTTGAAGAAAATCTGTTGTAAAAGAAAAAGAGGATTCAGAGAATGAATCTGTAGTAGAGCCTTAAATAAAAAATAGTCACTGTTGGGTGCATGCTTTAATTAAAAGTTCATTTAACCAATTTTAACAGACTGTTTCTGTAGGTGGGTGTCTCAAAATCCAACTTAATTGGATCTGAGGAAACACTCGCCCTTGGGCCATGAAGAATAAAAGTTACCGTTTCTCCAAGGTAACACTGGGTTGTCCACTGAGACACCTTGAGATAGCCCAAATCAATTCCTTCCACCCTAAAACATTCAACAGAATTGTCCTCACTGATGAACAAACAGATAATTATCAAATCTGGGGGGCACAGGTTTCAGGTGGACCGGTAAATACAGTCAGTTCTCCTCAAGCACCTCATCTGGTTTACTGCTGGGGTCTAAGACTATGCTGAGAGAACTCAGACATTTTCTCATTAAATTTCTCATTTTCGGGGGAAAAAAATAAAATTGAAATTTAAAAAAATATAAAACCAAACTAAAAAGCACAAAAAGCTTCCAGAAGTGCTTCCAGTGGAAGGGTGCGAGCCGAGCAGGGCCTAGGCCACGCACCTCAGTTCCCACCTGCCTGCCTGAGACACAGTCAAAATTAGCACACGCAGCCAAACAAGAATATATGCAACTGCTGAGCTTTTATTACGTAAGTAGGAATCGCACAATTACATAACAGTAGGTCAACAGCTTTGGACACGAACAAAAAAATCTTTAAAAACTCTACTTTCAGAGAAAACATCTTCATTCATGTGGAAGCATGAACATAATGAACGCCCAAATGCTTCAGCGATATAGTCATGAATAAACTCACAAGGGCTGAATAAGCATTTACACAAATGCACTTGAGAGTTCGTAAAATAGCAGGCCACACCAAATTAAAAAAAAAAATCACAGGAAGAAAAACGCTCCAGAGCTCACTCTCCTACCTTTAAGGACAAACTGCAGAATAGGAAAAGCTGGCGCAATCTGAAGAGATTTTTCAAAAGCAACGAAAAACAAAACTCAGATCAGACCAGCCCGTTGACTGGTGCTCCTAAACAGCTGCATACTAATGGCCTTGCATACATTAGGAAGTATTAAAGAACACTGAAATGAACAGACAACTCGAATCCTGGCTAACTGATATAATATAGTACTTACGCACTGGAAAATAGTTAAACAGCCTAATTGGTGCTGGCAGTTAGCTGCCCAAGAATACACATGACCAAAATAAAAAAAAAGAAATGTTGACTAGAAGTTATATCCCTTTCCTTACAAACCACAATGAAAAAAAGTGAGAAGTACAGAAACTTTTCATGCTTGTCCTATTCTATTCTTAGGCTCATGGAGAAATAAACTGGAAGAGCTCAAGAGGTCATCTGGCCTGCTCCTTTCCCAAGCCCGCATCATCTACACTTCTGTCATTCCTGACACAAGTAGTACAAACTGCAGCTTAAAGTCTCGGATAACAGAACCTGCGCAGGATTGCCAGGCAGCTGATCCCAGAGTTTCTGTATCAGTATGCCACTTAAAAAAAAATCCTACACCTGCTGGTTTGATTTTAGTAAAGCTCAACCTGACTCCCCTCTCTCACTGTGACTCAAGTCCATTATTTCTTGTATGCTCCTCCATGACCCTATGTAAACTTCTTGCACACCTAAAAGCTGTTATATCTGCCCTTCATAACCTTCTCTTCAGATTTAACTCTAATTAGTCTTCTTATTTCCATCTCTGAGTCAAGTTTTCCTACTCTTAGGTCTACATGACAATTTAACGTACCTTGTAGCTTGCTGCTTGCAATGAAACTGGAAGTCCAGAGAACAGAGTACCACAAAACAAACAAAAAGACTGGGAAGAACAGAGAAACAACCGCTCTCCAAACAAACATTTTCAAAAGCAGGATGTCAGAGATTAAAGGGTTTCTTTGGTCTCGATATTTTAGCCAACCTCAACAGCACTACAGATGAAAAAATGCATCACTACTTTATCTGTGACTTCCACTGATAAAATAATTAGTGGAGTGACAAGCCAGATGCTTTTTCCTCATAAAACTGGCAAGCATCCTCTTACTTTCATTGCTCACCTTCCCTTATCCTAAAGGACTGATATGATTGGAAAACAAATAAACACTGTCAGAAAGGACTAAGCCCATATACTGCTTCAATGCCACAAGTATGGTGTGGAGCTCACACTTCCTTCTCACTAGCCATATCAATGTCACTTCACAGAAAGACACTTCTTCATTTACAGGTTGATTTACTTAATTTTGTCTTGATATTAAGCATGCTATATTACAAAAATACCCGTCCCAAAAGAAAACAAAAAGAAGCTGCTATTTCTTATGACAATTCTTCCGGAAATCCATCCTACAGCAATAGAAAAAGCTACAAAGTCTGTTTAAAACAGGACTGAAAACTTTTTTTTTGTATCTGGTTTTCAAACTTCAGCTCATCAAAACTGAAAAACAGTCTAAGTAACAGGTCTAATTATTGCTGAAGAAGGACTATCTGTCAGCCAGACTTATTTTAAAAGCTATGTTTGTTTAAACCTCTGTTGACTTCTTGCAGATATTCAGCCCTATACTTCTGGACAAAGACACATGTGAGAAGTCAACATGCACACATTAGTTCAGATCGTTAAAAAAACAACACAGCCCTCTTCTTGTAAAATGAAACTGAGAAGGAACACAACGGAACCCTAAAGGCATTGTTGTAACTTCATCGCAGTGATCTTGGCCATACCATGAGTTAAGATCCCTGAAATTATCCCCTGCTGATTTCAGTGGAAGTACGAGGAAGACAGAGTGCTCGGCTCTAGTAAGAATGAGCCATTACAGTACCAGCGATGTTTTAATCCCAAACAGATGTTAACTATGCTTTATATTGCTCGACAGTGTTTTACTGTGCTGCAAAAATTGCTAAAATGTAGGGCTGACATGGCAGTTATTCTTTACTTTTCAGGTCTACACCGTCTTTGCAGTCCACCAACTAGAATCCAAATCAAAACACCATATAAACAGGACTGTCAAGTTAATCTGTGACTTGATCAACATCAGGTAGGGCAAGAGTTTTATGCGACTATTTGAATCCAGAACACAAACTTCAATGTCATCTATAATCATAAATGTTCTTACTGCTAACGTGAAGTAGGGAGATCTGTACCTCATAAAGGTGCAACCATTTCAACCAGGAGCCCCAAGCCATTTCCAGAATATCAAGTTCTTGTTTTAACATAAACTTCTGGGGCATCTCAGGGTTTGTCTACTCTTTTTTCAGTGACCAAAGAAGAAACTAAAACCCTCCAGCATCAATACCTCACTGAAAAAAGCATTTTCTATATACCTGTACAAAATGCAAAAGCATACCTATGTCTAAAGTGTCACAATCTTCACAAGCGACCATCTTCCTAAATTTGACGTGGAATTGGAACTAAAATTAATCCTTGTTTCAATGGTATAAAATTAAGCACGAACCTCATCCTTCAAAAATTGGCCAGCCACACACAGACCAAATTCCCTTTCTCCTCCTCCTGTTTCAGAGCTTACTCAAGCACTTAAAGCAGAAAGTTACCTTGGTTAATAATAATTTCATAGCTTAACACTTAATACAAGCCACATGGATGTGATGACCCACCAACCAAGGAGATAGTCTACACTTGAAATGTAGAAAATTGGAAGCTGTCAGCATCCTGTTTTAGATTGCTCTACTTTTACATCTGAAGTATATTACAGGATGTGCAGTTAAAATAAAGCTAAGTTCAGTCTTTTTTATTCCTCCCCCAAATTAAGATTTTTTTTTTTTTTAATTTGAGGTCAACTTATTTGTTCTTTAACAATACATTGTGAGCTACTTATAACATTTCGTATTAAACACAACTACTATTAATGCTTTAATACATTATTGATCTTGTAACACATACACCTTCAAGCAAGCTATATAATGAAGTCTTTATAAAACCATGCTTAGAAAGCACAAATAAGCAAATGCAAATGATTAATAGATTATTTTTAATTCAGCTCTTTGCAACAGTAAATCCCCAGAAAGAAACAGTCAATGTCATATCTAGTTTGAAAAACAGCAGCCAGAAAATGAGGTGGCACCTTCACACTCCCTCCAGCTCTCTAAGTAGCTCTATCCTATCCTCCCCTGATAAGGGACCTCCAAATGTCAAAGAACCATCACTAATTAGAGAGAAATAACGCAAAGAATGAATGGGGAAGACGTGTTGCATCAACTCACTCTTCAAATGCATTTCCAGGGCCACACCATAAATTTGCTGCTCTTTGTAAACAGGTCTTAGACCATAGCAAGCAATCCATCCAAACAGAGAAGACAGACTGAAAAATTGAGGTGGATACCTCTAGCACTAAAAGTAGGTGGTGAAAAGTTTGTTTTTTTTACTCTATAAAGAGGAAGGAACACACAGCTCATCAGGGGACTACTCTACACAACTTGCAGTAGCACACTTCTTGCTCTGAAGGTGCGGAAAGCCATTGAAACATTCTTCTCAAGCTTCTATCAGGGAAACATCCACAAAACTGAACCTTCTTTCCTACTAGTATTGACAAAAAAGGTCGATATTTTTAAGAACGCAGTCTTTCATCATCTTATCTGCACACTCTTGTTTAGTCCAGGAGAGACTAACTACTGATCAGCTCAGCACATCCACTGCACGTTTGTTGTGCTTCCAAGCAAGCCCCACTGCGGCTCCCCTGCATCGCACGTAAGGCTGGCAGACACCCTTCTGTTAAGGCCCAGTTACTTAACTACTCCTGGTGGAATCCATCTTCTGCTTCCTGATCATGTATCTTTTTATTTTTAAGATTGATATAATACCCAGTAGAAAACTGGTCTATTAGACACCACAGCCATGTTAAATATAAATACTGTATTGATTAATCCCTGATTAGTCACACATGGGATTTAGCACACATCTGAAAACAGAAAACTCTCAGGACCCTTTTTGGCTTGTACCAGGATGTCTGAAAACTCAAACAATGAAGGCTTTTGGCCTGTCAATTCAAATTCCAGGCTCTTGTTGGATCTGGGTTTTGCAGTTGGCAGCATGACAAATTCTTTTCCCACACAAGAACTCTAGCAGAAACTCCCCGATACGCACTTGGCATAACCTCCCTAATTACACCACAGTCGAGGCTGACGAGGGAAGCCTTCATCAGAAAGTCTGCTCTGGAATATGCAACTGCCAACTGCCATGACATGTCTTTCTTTGATTTAAAAGTAAAATATATTTTAGTTGAATGTAATGTTATTTTGGTAGCAAGACTAAAGAGGGACAGGATGTTTGCTTATTCTGCTGACAGGCTGCACCCGTAAAGGGTAACGAATACACCAGGGTTTGAGAAAGAAAATATTCCTTAAACCACCTTCTGGTACATCGCTTATTTGTTAACCCCCCTTATATTACTTATTTTGTATATATACACACCACCTTCATTACTCCTAATACTTAAAAAATAATCATATTCTTCCCTAGAACATTAGCATACACATAACAGAAAAATCTCTTTGCCACTGTATAGCAACAGTTAATACCACCATATTTTTCCTTCATTTAAAATTAAAACTGAATTTTATTTAATTTTGAGTTTGTCTTATGCAGAGATACATCTCCAGATGTTGAAAAGCTGGCAGTGAGTGCTGTATTATTATCTGGTGTGGTATGCTACTGTTTTTACGAGACCTATTTTTATTGTCAGCCTTGACGTCAGTGTGAACACCGATTTCAAAGAATGTTCAATCAGGCTGCAAACTGTAAAACTTTCACAGCAGTGAAACTAAACAATGCAGCCATTAGTACAAGGAAAAATGTCAGACATTATATTTGGACACAGATTATTTTGACAAGTAACTGGGCATAACAGTATTTCAAGATCAGGATTTTACCACGATCCCAGACTGATGAAATATAACATCTTTGCCATCGAAGTACAACAAGTCCAAGACAAAACTCTACAAATTTTAATAAAATATCTTTGAGAGATTGTGACCCTTTTAATACTTACTGTTTATATCGTGCCTCTCATTTTAAAGCTCTAAAGCACACGCTATGATTGCTCATAACAAGAAAGCTAATTTGAGAGAAAAACATTTGCTACATCAGACGCATTCCTTACTCTATGCTAACTTCTCAAGATGGTAGGACATTAATATTTGCACTGCATGTTTTTAACTACTTTGCAGTGAATAGTCTGCTTTGGATGCTTTCAATCAAATATTCAGTGGTTACTATTTGCAATGATAACAACCGTCATTTCTATGTTCGCATTGGGAAACAAAAAAAGACTTCTCTATATTCACAATAAATAACTGTAGGCTCAAAAAAGCCTTCATAGCTTTAAGTACATTTTGGTTTTGTGGACTTCAAGACATACACACAATAAATAACTTCTTCCAGAACTACATAAATTACATTATTACCATCTATGACTGATTTCATACCAGTTACCACTTTATGAAAGCATGCTGAAGTTATGGTGGGCACATTCTTAGAAGTTAATGTTTGTACCTCTAAAAAAGTCCCCTGTGATCCATTAACAGGGATCATAGAATAGAATGGCTTGTGGTGGAAGGGACCTTAAAGCCCTTCCAGTCCCAAACCCCTGCCACGGGCATGGAAGATGGTAAATGCTAACACATCTTGGTAATTGAAGTTCAAAGCCAAATGATGAAATTAAGACAACACTTTTCGGGATACAAAATTATTCCAGTCTGAACACTGCAATTAAGAATCCACATACCAAAACTCTTCCTTTTTATAAAACAAAACTATCAAAAGTATCGTGAAGGAGCAGTATTCTAACCTCAAGGAATGGTTGAAGAAGTTGGCACTAGGTATCAAACAAGCTACTGTTCCATGTCCAGATCATTTCTTCTCATACACTAACATCCTTTTACAAAGGTCCTGAGATACTGCCAGAATTCACTGCGAATAACATTATGGAACTGGTTGGCACAAACAAATGTGCCTTCCTGAAGACAACACCAGTCCAGCTCTTCCCACCACTCCTAAAGCAAGCAGCAGAAATACATGGTGTGGTGCCCCACACACTTCGACCTTAACTTTCCACGTGCCAGAATATGCCGTGGCCACTTTTTAAAACACTAGAAGAGATTCTGGACCCCCCCGCCCCGATCCATGCAATTGGAGTATCTCCAGCTGAAAATACTCAAATAATCTGATTCATCATTGTGAAGATGGAAAAAACACCTGCAAAATCAAAGAACTGGGAGAGAAAACGCCTGACAAGAAGTCATCTCATAAGACAGCAGTGAACACAAACGCACCGAGGAACTTGCAAGACTACTTATAGTATTCATTAGAAGGTGCTGGTAGGGTCAGCTTAGCATTTTATTTTATATTCCCCTCCAGTCAGACAACTCCAGCTTGCTAACAGACTGCCTAGATCCAACTTGAGAGAAACACACAATCACACCCTGTTATTAAGCACTTCAAGATTAAACTGCTGGACCTTTCTGTACCTCCTTCTGACATCACCTCATCTAGAAACACATCCAAAGGAACAGAAAATCCTATTGGCATTTCTGGGAAATGTGTGACTAGCAGGCAAAGCTATCACCGGTGGGCTCTAAATCAGAAAAAAAACATAGAACACAGTACTGAAAGACAAAACACTATCAAAGAACCATAAAAGCTGAAAAAATAATGAGGGACAAAGGGAAATCTGTAGTCAAAACCAGAATAAAACAGCTGAAAATCAAATGCAAACATTCAAAACCTAGAATGACATTAAAGATTGATTTAAATATCTTCCTTACCCATCTTTGCATCTATTAATTTTGTTGTACAGTGCTAATTAGATACTTGAAACTATCTGTTCTTACAGCCCATGCATACTTCCTGTCTCTATGCAATTATCCTGCCACCCCGAAGACTCAATGGGAGAATGCAATCTTTTCCTTTAGCAAGGCAAACAGAGATGCTAGAGTTGAAAGCAGCAAGGCCTAGATTTAGCTAAGTCCCTCCAAAGTATCAATAAGGTCCAGAAACCTTGATCTACGATCAGAATATACATGTGTTTGTCTTGATACAGCGACATCAGGATCAGTAAAGTTAGATTTTGAACTGTTCCTGCAGGAATGAATGTCACCTTGGTTTTGACATCTTCACCAGTATAAAAATTGTACTTTCAGCCCTAAATTGATCTTAAATAAAGAATTTCATCTGCTTAACTTTTATAGTGCAATGACTCTCCCCAAGCCTTACTTTTTTCGAGCTGCCTTCCTGGGAGGTAGGAATCTGCAGAACCAATTTCCTGTCCCACAGTTATTGAGGAAAATGGGAAATGTTTTTTTGTTTGTTTGTTTTAAAGAGAATCTTTCCCAGATACTTTGACCCTAAAAGTAAACAAGATCTTTCCTTTAATTTCTGTGCCATGATTTTGGGCGAACACACCAACCCCTTGGACGCAACAACATGAGCATAACAGATTGATCTGACTCTTCCTCACGGCTGAAATTCCACTGGTCACCTTCTCTCAGCTCACATTGAAGGATATCATGGCTTTTGTTTTTCATATCTATTTCTACCAGAGGGCCTGGAGAATGATATACTAACAGCATTAGACCATATTCGCATCACTTATGCTGAAAAGACGGAATGACTGTGACACAGATATCACTCCCTCACAGCAGCAACGGAGGGTGAAAGAGTGGATATTCAAAAAAGATAATATGCTTAAAAGTACTTAGAGTAATATATTAATTTATTATCAACTTCTACCTCTACTTTTCTGTCATATTGCAGCATAAACAAAGTACAAAAGAAGAAGAGGATATACCCACACATTTGACAGTTGAAGAGACATAAGAAAATGTCATGCCATGTTCTTCTTGGAGGAGTAACGGGAAGCAAAGCAGGGAAAAGAAGAAAGATCGGGACAGCTCTACAAAAAAGTGCACGCAAAAGCTTTCAGACTGTCATTCTTTCTTTGAAAAATACAGGGCAGATGCTCCAACCTGTACAGGCACTACCAGTTCACACCAACCTCACCGGTTAACTTCCCTCACAAAACCCATCGTGGTTACCTGAGAAATGCAGAGAAATACGTTAACAAAGAAAACGTTAGAATGATTTCCACACAAAAAAACACCTAATCTTTATTGTTTTAAAAGGAAACTGTCACATAGTTGAGGCTTGAAGATTTACCAAGCTAACAGATGTCCTAATCCACCAAATAGAGCATGCACTCAGTTTCCCAAAGCTGAAAGAATCCCTTCTTCCTACACGCTTCTTCCTCAGAAAGATAACCAGAAGTTGTTTGGATACAAAAACTTTTATTTATCCTATTATGTATGTGTTAAGACATATTCCAGGCACCGTGTAGACAGAAAATACCATTGTATAAACAAATTTCACAAACTAAGCCATATTGGCTTGTTCGCCAAATGAAGAAGAAAATATTCCTGTCAAATGGAAAACTGTTTGAGAAATTTGTTTTTAAGATTCTGAAGTTCTTTTAGAACAAAATCTTGCTCTTTAAAATATACTTCTATTTTGTTGTTTGAAGTGTTTGGGGCTATTTCAACTGCAGCAAAAGCAGAGAGCAGCCAACGACCATTTTCAGCAATGAAATACCAACTCTGAGAGCTACAAAGGTGAAGATACCAATAGATCATTTAAGGGTATAAACACTTGAAGGAAAATCTTGAATTTTAAGATGCAATTTGTATTTCCAACTATGCTTTCTTAAATTTTATCATCAAAATTTAGTATTTACCTGCTGTTCTCAGGCAAGGTACTCTTCTCAGGCTGATAAAATTTATCAGTCCTTGGCAAATCACCAATGCAAACTGTGAGGAATAACCTGTGCAAACTGACAGTTCACTCTAATCCCTTCTAAACTTCCCTTCACACTCTTTCAGCACTAAGCTGTTCCATACACCCTACACAGCACCTGAAACCAATTTATGTAGCTGTAGATGAAGTGCAAACGGAGTGAGAACCATCTCTCAAAGACCTTTGAACAGTTAAGGGTTTGCACTGCACTGGAGAATTTCCACGGCCACACGCGAGGAGAACAAGATAAATACTGTAAAATTTAATCCTGAAAACCCTTGTTCACTTCTGTAGACCCAAAGACTTAAGTGAAAGTATTCAGCTGTTGGAGGCTGAGCACAAACATAGCTGTTTGCACTGGAATTTTCAATCTTGCTCTGCTCATTTTTGCAACCTACAAATATAACTGAGAAGGCCACAAGTTCTCCGATGCCCATGTAAATAGTTTCACTGGGAAGTGAAGAGTTCCTTCCCCCCCCCCCCCAAACATCCTAAAATGCTGGCTGAATCCCAACAGAACAGCTGAGCAAGTCAACTAGCCTGTCTCTTGTCCTAAACTTTGACAAAGATTGATATTGAGTACTGACAGACCATCAAAATACTAACCTAATATTCAGCTACCAAGAAAACTTCAAAACTAGCAACAGTATTCTGGAAATACCTAAACAGCTCTGTCCCCATCTAGATTTTTTTCTTCTGGAAACACTATTATTAATATCACTAGTGATTTATTTTAAGCGCTTCATGACTTTTGTTGCAGATATAAAAGAATTACAGGAGCATCCACCATCCACTGGTCATGTGGCCCTCTATAACAAAATATGGCTTGTCTCAAGACTTCACCAATGGATGTTCAAGTACTTTAAGAAGGAATTGCCATCATAAGCCTTCCAAAGATAAAGGTAAATTGACTTGACCTGATGGAAAGCAAGGAAGTTGCTACTTTCACTGATTTCACTGTCCTACCCGACCTGTTAGGGTTTACAGTGTCCTACACTTGAAAAATCAGGTCTCTCTCTTAAATTTGGTACATCCTAATTGAGAAAAATGGTAACACAATTTGAAAATACATTCAACAGTGAAATTGTCTTGCGTCAATGGCTATATCTGATTTTTGTTCTAGCGTATGGAAGCTTTCTGTTTCAATATAAAATAACACTTTATATAAATGAAAAATCTCATCTGAAATAATAGTTATTAATGTAATAAAGTACAAGTCCATTCAAGTGTCAACTCCAACGGAAGAAAAAAGCAAAATATCGTCTACAGTAATAGAAATCCTTTTCTTTCCCTATCTCCCTATTAAGGCATAATATAAATAGTGGGGTTTTAATACTTCTCAAAAGATAACAGTTTAAAAACAAAAATCAATACGTTCTGAGTTGTCATTTCTATTGTGAAAGAGATTTGCAATAAATGTGAGTTACCCTGAGGTTGGGCCTATTACTTAGTTTACCTGAAGTCCGCAAACACCCACTGCATCCCCAGGTTTAATACACGCTGTTGCACTGTCGGAGTGAATGCACTCCCCCAAACCCCCAAAACTCCCCCAAACAGGTATTTGGTAGCACACGCTGACAACAGTTGAGAAAGGAAAAGTGCAGGACTATGACCCACAAAAGGCTAAAAGAGTTTCCTAGAAAATCCACAAAAGCCCTAAAAGCTTTAACATGCAGTGTATAGACTGTGCTGAACTCCTAGTTCCCCTGTGACTTTCTCCTAAGGGTTATTTATGGCTTCTTTTTAACCCCTGTATTAGTTGGGAGGAAAAATTCAAAATTTTAAAGTATTTTAATAAAGACATTTCTACTACATTGCCTAAAACCTGGTAAGTTTTAACCTCTATTACTAGAAAGCTGAACATATCTCCTATCTCCAAGATATCTCTACACTGTAATAGTGCATGTACGTACACAGTGTGAGAAATGGTCCCTCTGTACTCAAAATTAACCCTGACCTCTCCCAGTTCTGTTTCCAAAACATACCAAATAGCTATTTACTAATTAGTAACCCTGGTGGCTCCCTCAGACCATACGACTCATGTGCCAGCATGACAATCCTTCCCATATCCCTCTGAGCTGATCAGCACAAGCTGAAGTTCCTTCCTGAAAAGCCCAGGGTAACACTGCACCCTCTCAACTCAAGGAAAACCAGGAACAAGGTCAAAGTCTCTCTGGCTACAGTTCAAACACCCCCCATATTTACTAGCTAAAATATTAAGCTCTGTTTTACTTTCCACTCCATATTACCACCTATTTTGAAGTGCTTTTTTAAAAAAACTAAATACATGTGACATGCATGTTGAAAAATAGGAGTGCCATGCAATCCAAATAATCAGTATTGCTTTATTCTGCAAGAGCCATGCATGGCATGCATGCAATGCCATGCAATTCATGCAAAATGAGTTAATTCGGAATATCAGACTTCACCTGATTTTATGCTGTCACTTGGTATAATGCAAAGATCCACGCCTGGGTTTTATTTGTTTTTGTTGGAGTGGGAGGATTATTTTCACATGCAGAGGATTGATTTCATTCCTGTACGTGTGAGCTGCTGTAGATATTTCCAAGCAGAAAGACTCCTTTCTAGAATTATCATCAATATATATTACAAGAGAGTGTTTACTTCCATCCTGCTTCTGTTCTAAAAGCCTCCTCTGTGCTAATTCCCAGAGCAAGGCTACAGGTCTCCTGCTCAAAATTTCCCTTTAGATTCTCTAATCCTTTTCTCCTTAATCTCCATTATACGCAAAGAAATCCACATATGCATGGTCTGTGAGAAGCTAAGTAACTTTACCTCTCACCATAGTTACCACATCTGATTTAACCACTGGGTCCGGACATTGAATCATTGTCCTTTAAGATTAAAGATTTTATTTGTGTATGCCTTGATATGTTCAACAAGCATAAAATCCTAAAAACAGACTGATTTTAATATCATTACTAGACAATTACGTTTCAATTTATGCAACAGTAAGAGAAGAAACCATCCACCCCTGCTATTTCTGTGCCCTGTGTTGTTTTCCACGATCTCAGAAGCTAAAATGTTTAAACGTGTTACTATGACTGTTATTAAAAAGATTTGCTGTCTAATTCAATTCTTGCAATGATTCTGAAACAATTTTACATTCAGATTTTCATTAGTGTGTTGAACTATTCTATTAGACTTTTTTGTTTCTCATGGTAACCAATTTTATTTGACTTAACAGAAGCTGTTCAAATATTTAAAGGCACTCCGCGATGGCAGGAGTTTATCTAGGAGCATACATGTTGTGTCACAGATATTCCTTTCCTTGTTCTTACTCGCCTTCCCCTCAGCCCCCCCCCCAAAAAAAAAAAAACAGTAGCAAACAAATGAGACCTGGACCAGCCACACTGCACCGGGAACATGCTCACTTCATCTGTTTATACGAAAATTCAAGTTACAATGGGCACATTTCAAAATTACCAGCTCGCTAGTTTAAGCGGATGCTTTCTTACGTTCCTTCATATGCACGGTATCCCTCTGCCAATATCAGCGAGCGCAAGAACTAAAGTATAAACATCTGCACCACCTCGCTGTTTTGTTAACATTCTTTCACACATTTTCTCGCTAACTCCAAAAAGGCTCAACGGTGTAAAAACGGGGAAATGGGAAACATCTGTGCGCTAGCTACAGCAAAGGGAATGAAACATGAATAAACAAAAACATGGCGAAAGTGGCCTGGGGTTGTTACACTGTCAGATCATTTTTCCAAGCCCAACATCAAGGCTTTTGTTACAACCAAAGCGGTCATTTGCATGGAGAACCAACAGGGTTTCTTCTTCTTCAGCGTTTCCCCGCTCGCAACACACACTCGCTCTCGCCGGCACACACACACACACACAGAGGCAAAATCTTCTCTCTGGCAAACCACCCCCGCCGCTAAACACACACGTATCGAAGCCACAGATCGCCAGCAACGCTCCGCACGCCGAATACTTCGCGACTAAGGCGTAATTTCGGTATAAAAATAACAGACAAACCTTTGGAGCGCTGCCCCAGCCGGAGTTCCTCTCCCTCTCTGCTCTGCTGCTACTGACAAGATCAGGCTGAGATGAACAAGTCCATGCTCCTCCAGCCCCACTCCTCGGCGCTGCCCACCCGCTCCGGGCTTTAAATAATAGCAAACTTTCACAAAGTTAAAAATGCACCCAGCTGAAGGAAGGCGAAGCACAAGGCCAGGGGAGCAGGCAGCGCTGTCCGGGCAGTTGCTGCAGCAGCACCGAGGGCACCGCTCTGGAGTTGGGGCTGGGTCAGCGCTTTCTTTCTAAGCCCCCCCATTTTTCAGCAGGCTGCAACTCAAAGTGAAAAGAAATCCCTCCTGGCTTAAAAAAAAACAACACTCACAGGTGCCCCCCCTCCCCTCTGGATTTCATTTTAAACCACCCATTTAGACCACTCCAAAAGCTGCTGCACTCTGGCAGCACAGCATGTCCCACATGGTTCGGGGGGGGGGTAGGGGGGTGTAATGTAAACAGAGCCCTATTTAAAATAAAATTTCTTGAGAAATTGATTTGTACTGTGTATTTTGACTCCCCCCCTTTTTTTTTTTTATTAATTTGTGGAAGCAAACTAACAATGAGGCTTGTTTGAGTGATACCACAGAGCAGCAGGCACCGCGCGGCCCGGGGCGGCCCAGGGCCTGCTCACACCGCTGACTCGGCCCAGGCCAGAGCCTGTGCTGAGCACCCGGCCCCGGCTCATGAGGGCAATGAGGTCCCGTCCTGGGACCCCACACTGCTGAGCCCATAGCCAGGTAGCTCTCAGAAGTGTCCTTATAATCGTCCTGACTCAAGAAAACTACACGCAGTTGCCCTCAGTTAGGGCTTGATGTTGGTGTTCAAGCAGTGCCACAGCAGCACCACCTCTCCCAGTGATCACCCACTGGTGCAACTGGAGTGGGGTCTGCTGGCCATGAGATTTTGGGGGTCTGCTGGTCATGGTTTTTTTGGGGTCTGCTGAGGTTTTACACCAAAGGGGCGTAAAATCTCCTGTCAGGTACAGAAATAAAACCACTCTCTCCTGCCTGTTTACACAACCAATACACATTTCTCAGTTATAAGCTCAACAGGTACAATACCAAAACAAGAACTCTACAGCCATATTATTAATTTCTTTTAAAGTAAAGATGTGCGTTCAATGTAAAAAGTGTTCAACAGGCAAAGTGTGCTAGGCAAGGAAGCAAAGCCCAAGTTTTGCCCCTTGTGACTGAAAAATATCTAAGGCAACAGACAGCTCATTTGATCCTGACGAAACCCAGCGCATCAACACTTGTTCATCGAAAGGAGTTTCTCTGCTCTCTATGAATTTCTGACTCTGCAGTTCTGTTTCACATCTATTATATGAAATCAAACAATATCCATTTACATGGAGCAATCCCTTTAAAACGTTTTGTTGCTGTGAATAACTCAGTAAAGCAACAATTTTCCCAGTAGGGTTTGTCTCAAAACACTCGAGGCAAACATTTCCCAAATCCTCATACATCTTCTAAAAATTGTAACACTTCCCAAATATCTAAGGTATCTGAGATTAGTATAGGCACATATGCATATACATATGCATATGCGCAAAAAAAAATTCTTCCACCTTCAAAAGAAAAAAAATAACAGACATGAAAAGCAAGGTCTTCAATATGTATCATAACTCACCAAAAGAATACAGCAAAGGCATCTATTTCTACATTATAACATGGATAGTCCCATCACCACCCATCCACCCAGGGGAAGATAGCTCTTCCTTGCTCATGGGGCAAACAAACACAGGCTCCTGCCCAGCCCAGCACAACACAGCTTCCTACTCATGTGCTACAATGAGAAGTGATGGAGGCACGCATTCCTTTCTGCCACCCTGCTATAGAGGCTATGACATCCACAAGGAAAGACAGACAAGTGTAATAAACCTCGATCCACAGGAGTATTCACAGCACTCAGGTTTCCACTTTGCTCTATCAAATAACATACAGAGTAATTAAAGTTTTGAAAAACACATAATTTGCAAAAAATGCTTAACAGTAGACATCTATCTCTCACCATTAACCTGGAACAAAGTGGAAAAAAACAACCGGAAACACTGAAAATACCTTCACACAAGTAAGGCTCTCCTGAAGGTTTGGAGGAATATGTACATGCTGCTTAATTGTAACAAATCACTAATTAATTAATTAAATACTAAACGAGGACAAACATTAATAAGTCATGATTCACCTGGACAATGCCGATAAATACAAAATGGAAGCTGATTTTGATTCTGTTTACACCACTAGGGGACAATGGAAAAATAACGTTATCTTACACAAGCCTGCAGTAAATCCAAATTTCTTTCCTATTTAATAGTGGACCAGTAGAATTTACAAGAACTGTAAAAGCGAAGTTGCATTGGTAATTAAACTAAATTTAATTAAATTAAACCTGGGCTTTATAACTTTTTAAGGTAGGTTAAGCAGAAGACATTTATTAACCTAATACGAAAGAACAAAGTACAACCTCCATATATGAATAATCATACCCTTAAATAACAATAACCATAAATATTTTGTGAAAATCAGCAGGAATCTACAGATTTTAACAAGTTCAAAAGATCATCAGTGTAGTTTTCATCTCCACATTTACCAGGCCAGCATGTCTATTACAAATCGACAGCTACAACCTGAAGTTGAAAACATGCCAGAAATATGAATAGGTTGTATCAATATTTGCACATGGAGCCTAGAACATAAATTAGCTGACACTCAACAATTAAAGCTTCCTCTCTGAAGTTGCAATATTTAAAGGTTAAAGATTAGACATGCTCCCTCTTGTGTTAAACTAAGAATACATTGCATACATGCTGTTTTCTCTGACATGATGGTTGCTTGGCCATCTGTTCCATTAAGCAAGCCCTTTACCTTTGGCTACTAACATCTGACAAACCATCACCAATAATTTTCTGGTGGAGACAGGTACAGTCCGAGCACATAACCTACATCCATAGAATATCTGTGTTATGCCACAGTAGCTACTGTATTATCAAAAAGGACCACTGACATTTTAACTCTCAAAAACCTGTATACATAAGATTTTTGGACAAATATATATAGAAATCAGTGAACTACACTGAAGTCACACTCAAGTCACACTCCTTCAGTCCCTGCACGCGCCATACACAGCCCTAAAAGAGTTCGATGCTAGTTCAAGCTGTTCAGTAACATCAATGGCAAGGAATACTAGACAGCAGATTCCCCTGTAAATATTAGCCTACGGAATATGTAAAGCAGACAGGAACAACAGGAAGAATGCGCAGTGCTCCATAATTAAGTCTGTAAATACAGTAACAACGGAGCTTTCCCGTCCTCCCCTTGACGAGCCCAGGTGAACTATTCCCTGCACAGAGCCTTCGTGGAGGCAAAATCCTCCTTACACAAATCCTCCTGCAGAATCCGGCCCCCAGATCGTGCCTAGACATGAATGTTAATCCCAGGTGTAACTAAGGCAAACGTTTTTACTAGTACACCTTTTAAACCAAGACTTCGCACCTGGTGCGGGCTTGGCAAATTATGTTTAGGCACAAGCTTGCTGATTATGGGCAGTGTGAGCCTCAAGGCCAGCTGAGAGTAAACACAAATAGTTTGCAGGCAAAAACTGAAGAGATCTAACACCCAGCTCTACGACCGCATACATTTTCTTTTATTTACCACCAACCCTTTGTGGGGGATAGATGTGCTCAGTGCTATCAGGCCTATGGTAACAGGTAACATTACCAAATACCCTGAAAAAGCCGCACCTTTGCTAAAAACAACTTACTTTTTCAAACCATAAAAGTTAAATGTGCTTCATCTTCCTAGATACACTTGTGTTCATTCTTCTAGCTTCCTGCAGCCTGGAAATTGCATCACCAGAAGCTCAGGAAAGACGGCAGAACCACGGTGACTGCACCTGCATACAGCTTTGGGGCTCTTTAGGGCCCCAAACCCCAAAAGCACACAACTTGAAACATCGCCGCCGGGCGCAGCAAAGAGCCTACTTCAAGAACCCCAAATTTCACCGCCGCATTCAAGAACCAAGTGAGTGCCTGGTGCTTCCCATGCAGTTTGCCACCAACAACTTCACACTTTTTTTTTCATTACTATTTTTCCTCGTACGAGCAGCTCCCCGTGGGACGCCGAGGAGGGCTCACCGCCACGCGTTTCCCCTACAACACCACGCGAGCAGCCTTTACACCAAGCCCCGGCACTCCAGGGGTGCTTTACTCCCCCTTTACACCAAGCCCCGGCACTCCAGGGGTGCTTTACTCCCCCTTTACACCAAGCCCCGGCACTCCAGAGGTGCTTTACTCCCCCTTTACACCAAGCCCCGGCACTCCAGGGGTGCTTTACTCCCCCTTTACACCAAGCCCCGGCACTCCAGGGGTGCTTTACTCCCCCTTTACACCAAGCCCCGGCACTCCAGGGGTGCTTTACTCCCCCTTTACACCAAGCCCCGGCACTCCAGGGGTGCTTTACTCCCCCTTTACACCAAGCCCCGGCACTCCAGGGGTGCTTTACTCCCCCTTTACACCAAGCCCCGGCACTCCAGAGGTGCTTTACTCCCCCTTTACACCAAGCCCCGGCACTCCAGGGGTGCTTTACTCCCCCCTTTACACCAAGCCCCGGCACTCCAGGGGTGCTTTACTCCCCCTTTACACTAACCACCGGCACTCATGGGGTCCTTAACTCCCCCTTTACACCAAACAACGGCACTCATCGGATGCTTTACTCCCCCTTTACACCAATCCCCAGCACTCCAAGGGTGCTTTACTCCCCGGACGCCCCGCAGGATCGGGCCCCTTTCTGCCTGCGGGCACGCTTGGGGGGGGGTCTGTGGGGTCTCGGGCAGCTCGGGGAAGGGGAGAAGCCCTCCGGGGAGAGGGAGCCGAGGGGAAGGGGACTCACGCTATTTAAACCTCCTCCTCCCGCCGCCTCACCGCCTCTCACCCGCTCCCTCCTCCCCGCGGGACCAGGGGCGGCCCCCTCTCTCCATCCCCTCCCATATACACGCCGCCGCCCGCCGCCCCGCCCTCTCCCCTCAGCCGCGCCGCCCCATTCGCTCAGACGCCTGCCCGTCGGAGGGACGGCGCCACTTCATTGGTCGGATGGCCCGTCCGTCAAGGGCTCCGCCCCGCTTCGCCCCGCCCCTCCCCTTCCCGGACACCTCATGGGGGTGTTCAAACGGCCGTTTCAAGTCACCAGGAAAATTTACTTTTAGGCCCCGCCCTCTCCGCTCCACGGCTTATTCTGATTGGGTGGGGAGTGCGCATCGCTTATTGCGATTGGGCAGCTCGCTGTCCGTCACCCCCCAAAACCCCGCCCATCCTAGTGCCGTAACCCTCATCTCAGACGTTTGATTTGTCCGCGTTTCCGCGCAGCCCCGCCCTCTTCCACGGCACCACCCAACCAGCCGCGCTTTCTCATCCCGGAAGGCGGCGCCAACGCGCGTCCGAAAGACCCTCCCTCATTGGCTCTCCCCACCCCGCCTCCTCTCTCCCTCCCCTCCCAGCAGAGCGTACCACCTCACCGCGGCGGTGGGGGGGGGGGGGACAGGAGGAGGAGGAGGGGGGGGAGCGGCGTTGGTTCGTCCCTCCCGCGCGGGAGGGGGGGCGGGCGGCCGCTGTTACCCGGCATGCCCCGCGCGCTGGGGGGAGGCGGGAGGGAGGAGGAGGAGGAGGAGGAGGCGGAGGGGGGCGGCTGGTGCCTGCTCCAAGATGGCGGTGCAGGAATCAGCTGCTCAGCTCTCAATGACTTTGAAGGTGCAGGAGTACCCCACTCTCAAGGTGGGTGGCCGGCCTTCCCCCCCCCTTTCTTCCTCCTCCTTCCCTTAGTTAACACGGGAGGGTGAAGCTGCCCCGCTGAGCGGCGATGAGGAGGCAGAGGAAGGCTTCAGGCGAACGGCAGTGCCCCCCAACCCCCCCCACATCTCCTCACAGAGCCCCAGGGGGGGAGGCAGGGAGGCTCCAGCCTCCTCCTTCGGCCTTCAGCTCGCTGCCACCGTCGCTTTTCCCCGTCCCCTCCCCCTGCGGCGGGGCTGAGGGACGTGCCCGGAATATTCAGCCCTCCCCGAGAGCTCCCAGGGGACGGGGGAGGTCTCCCCGTGTCCCCCACCTTGTCCCCATCCTCCCGCGGTATCCCCCCCCCTTGTCCCCATCCTCCCCCGTGCCCCCCTCCCCGTGTCCCGTCCCCGTCCCCCCGAGTGACGGCGGAGACAAGATGGGCGCCGGGAGCCCCCCGGGAGCCGGTTGGGGTCTGTGGGGGGAAATTTGGGCGCTGTGGGTTTTTTTTTGGGGGGGGTCTAAGAGGGTGCGGTTGGGCTGGGGAGGCTGCTGGGGATGGGGGGGGGTGGGAGGGCGGCGGGAGGGGGCGTGCTGCTGTGGGGTTGGGGGGGGGGGGGGGGGGGGGGGGGAGATGGATCCTTGGC
The DNA here is from genome assembly GCF_009769625.2 of Cygnus olor. Taxonomy (NCBI): domain Eukaryota; kingdom Metazoa; phylum Chordata; class Aves; order Anseriformes; family Anatidae; genus Cygnus; species Cygnus olor. The sequence goes on along the minus strand of NC_049172.1, from coordinate 70,553,845 downwards.
TCCTCGGCTCCCCGAAGGTGGGGATGAGCTGAAAGACAAAAAGGGACGGACGTGCTGCAGGCCTGGAGAGGCGGCTGAGCCCTGGGAGCGAGGATCTGAGAGCTCAGAGGCTTCCTCGAGGTGCTGAGCAACATCCGAGGGCCGGTAGGTTCCCCTGCCTGCTCCCCGGCTCTCCCTAGGTATTGTGAGGCGAGTGAAGGACTCGGTGCTGAGCGCTAAGGTCATCGTCTCCGAGAACTGTTGAACTGGAAGGAAGATGCTCGTAGGAATCAATGGAAACCTTTGTTTGAAGTCTGCTGTCTGGAGGTCCACCAAATTAATAGCTATGACTGTGGGAGGGAGCTAGGAGAAGGCTCTGTACTGCAAAATGCTTATTTAAGCATCTCCCAGGTTGGCGTATCAACGTGTTGTATTTTTTTTCCCCCCATGCATAGAAGGTGCTTTGCAGACTAAACTTTGTTATGCTGAGCTCATGCTGCACTTTCACACAGTAAGTGCTGTGTGCTTTCTGCAGTGTTTGTTTTGCAGGCTTTTTAGCCATGTTCTTCCTGTGCATGTCCTCATTCTCCACCCTCCTGGCTTTCTACTTAGTTCCAAGAAGCAGGACAACGACAAAATCTCGATTCCCATTTTCACATATGAAGGCTTCTTTCTGTCATCACGACGTTCTTTAAAGCTGACGCTGCCAGACTTAAAATTTAAATTAGGTTTAGAGACCACTCTAGCACCTTCCATGGCCAGAACAATGTGAAGGCCTTTAAAGTTAAGATGATTGTTTTATGGCCGCGTTTGAGATGTATTCCAGTTGTTATCACAGCTTTTCTTGTTGCATTCCTGAAAAATTACTGCCAGTGAGGATCAGCAAGTTCTTGTTTTCTTGGTTATGACTTAAGATGAGTTGTCAAGGTGCCAGCCATTTAAAAGCTGGCTAATATTTTGGACTAATTCTTACGTTTCCCCAAGCATGCTTTCCCCCCGAAAAAAATCTTAACAAAAATATACATCAGAGAATGGAATGTTGTTTGTAATGTTGGGAGGCTAAATAGTAGAAGGGTGAGACACCCTTGCACTGAAACTCCTTTATTTCCTAGGAAAGCTGATGTTTGCTGATTCTTCCCAGCACCCATTCAACTTCTGGGTTGTTTCTGTAATCTTTAGTAGCATTTTTCATTGTTTTTAAAAAAACCTGTGAGAACAGTGTCTGCTGAAATCCTTTGAATATGTCCTCTTAAGTGTTGTTAGCTCTGAGTCATGTATCAGAGCATTTTAGTGGTGGAGGTGAAAAAGCAGCAGGGAGAAATGAGCGTTAAAGGCTAAAGTCTACTGAAGTACGTTGATCCCAAATTCCATTTTGTTTAGTAGGAGGTAGGTGCCTAAAAGTTTCTGTAGGACCGAGCCTCTGTGAATTTTTATTTCCAGTTACGTGAAATGAATACGTATCTTATTTTTTTTAATTACGGTCACCAACACAGTAGCTCAGATATTTTTCTTGGAGCTTTGGACGCTGGTGATTTTCCCTGATGTAAGTGAAATATGAAAGATTGTAGACTTGTATTTATGTCTTTCCTGTTTCCTCCCTCTAGCTTCCTCATGCCAGCATCACTAGATGATGGTTGTGTAATAGCTCTGCATTTACAGTACGTTCTCCAGAGTGCCTTTCATGTGAAAGAGTGCTTAAAACTGCAAAGGGAAATCCCTTTGCCATAGCTAGATTGTGGTTGCTGCAGAAGTGGAAATGCTTCAGCTGTTCTTCAGCGGTTCGGCTCAGGAGAAGTAAATGGACTTCTTCAGATGAATCTAGGCAAGCTATTTAAGTGTACAAAATAATGTTTGAATATTTCCCCCACATCTCTCTTCCCTTGTCAAGGACAAGCAGGTTGCCAGCTATTCTTCCTTCAGCGTGCTGTGGCATTGGGAGGGGGGTGGGAGGGGGAGCCTGCTCCTAGAGACCTGTGCTGGCCTCCTCTGAGAGGATATAACGTGAAAGCTGGCGATTTAAAAAAGGAATGAATGCGAACACTGTTACCGTAGTTCTTTGCTGAAACGCTAATAAACAAGTGATGACAGGAAACGAGATAATGCGTCCGTATCCTTAGAAGTGTGAATAATTGTTAAACCGAACCAGCAAATGGAGTGCAATAAGACCCCAAAACTGCACGATGGAAGACCTGAAAGGAAGGGATGATCGCGTGTCAGTTTTGTTTTTTTTTTTTGTCTGGGCTGTTCGTTGGCAGCAGGTTAGGGTTAGCTGTGCTGTAACTGCTTCAGGAAAAAGACAGATCAAAATGAGAGCTGTAGAAGCGCAGAATACTTGAGCATCATCTCAGTGCAGCTGATTGGGTTCTTTTGTTGGCAGCTGTGGCAGGGGAATTCTGGCAGCAGACTTAATAAGATGTGAATTTCTCATGGAAATGCCGTGTTTACCTGATCGCTAAATAGGGGGACAGATAGCAGAACAGGATTACGAAGCACATGCTGTTTCTGTCCTGAGTTCACAGACTTACAGGTAACTGTGGTTGGAAAGGGTCTTTGGCGAGGTGACTCCAGCATCCTCTGCATGTGGCAGCCTCGGCTGGAACGGGTCACTTGGGAGCGTGTCTGGTGTGGCCTTGAATATCTCCAAGGTGGAGACTGCAGCTTCTCTGGGCAAACCTGTTTTTAATCCGTAACAGGGTCAAACGTTGGAACGAAAACCTTTGTTCACATGGAATTTTTCTGTATTTCAGTTTGTGCCCTTTACCTGTTGTCCCTTCACTGGCCACTACTGAGAGTAGTCAGGCTCTGCCTTCTTTCCCCATCAGGTATTTATACATACAGATAAGATTCCCCTCTGAGCCTTTTCTTCTCAAGGCTAAACAATCCCAGCTCTCTCATCCTCTCTTTGTATGCCAGAATCTCCGACTTCAGAGCGATCTCGGTGGCCTGTTGCTGCACTCCCTGCAGCGTGTCCATGTCCGTACTGGAGGCCCAGAACCGGGCACGGCACTCGGGAGGAGTTGCACTTGTGCTGAGCGGAGGGGAAGGCTTACCTTCCTCAACGGCCCGCTGGCCACGGTCTTCCTAACACAACCTGGCTGCTCTTGCAGCAAGGGCTTACTGCTGTCTCGTGGTCGGCTTGTCCACCAGGATCCCCAGGTTCTGTTCTGCCAAGCTGCTTTCCAACATGTTTAACCAACGTGTGGTTGCTCCTTCCCAAAGTGCAGGATTTGGCATTTCCCTCAAACTCATGATGTTCTTGTTTGCTCACTTCTCCAGCCTGTTGAGGTCCCTCTGAATGGCAGCATGACCATCTAACCTATTAACTTCTTCAAGTTTGGTATTTTGAAGGTGTGCTATGAACCATCGTCTAGGTCGGTAGTGAAGACTGGCAAGCTGTCAGGTCAACCTCTTTTCCTGCTGGAGCAGAGAAGGTGCAAGATTCATTTTTGCATAATCAGTTGCGCTACGTTTTTTCCTGCCTTCATAAGCTTCACTGGAATTTGTTGTTTTTAAACGTGGCTTTGTACTTTGACAGAAGTATTCAACGGCTCGTAATATCGAGGCTTTGAACGTACAACAGCAGAAGCTGTTCAATGAGAGTGGTATGGGTGGAACAAGAGGACAGAAGTAATACAACTCCAACACCGAGTGCCCTTTCAATGTAGTGGTGCATAAAAAAGTGAACACTTCTCAGGTGGGAGGCTGAAGCTGACTGTAGCAGTAAGTCACCTCTGTACTAACTCAGCATGAACGCTCGTATCTTGCACTGAATCAGTCTTCAGGCTGGGTGCTCTGACTCACGTAGCGTGCATTAAACGTCCATACCAAGCATTGGCATGTTGCTGAATAATGCACTTCCTGTTTCAACACACCAGGAGCATGCCAGCAAACAAGCGTGACATCTTCTGTGCGCTGTTCTCCTGCACTTGGCTCCACGTGCCTCTGGTCGATGGGAAATCCGAAACTCTGGGACTTCGGGGGAAGTTTAACATTGGAAGGCAGCTGAAGTAGGAGTTGGCTCCTGTGGGAATTGGTCTCTTTTCCACCCCTGCCCTCAGCTTTTAAACTACATTTGCGAGTGACTAATGAAGGAAGAAAACAGTAAAAGGCAGTAAGTAGCAGTCTAGGCCATGAGCTAGGCATGTTGCTTGATTTTTTTTTTTTCCTGGAGGCACAATAGTGTACTGATAATACTTCAAGGAAAATCCTCGCAAACATTTTGCAGAAGACCTCCTGTTAGTATCGTCAATGTGAATTCTAATCTGATGCTGCAGTTCACAGTTGCCGCATACTTGATTTGTAGTGTTTTCACAGGACAGTGCCCTGTGATCTTACAAGTTTTGTTTGTGTAAGTTTTAGATGCAGAAATAATGTTTGTATGGTAGCTAACATGTTGGGGTCTTCAAATGTTGATGTAAAGCAAGAATATCTGTGAAATCCGTGGGTCTTTGAGCAGTGAATGCTTTCAGAAGCTGGAAAACAGTAGTAAAGATGAGCTAGCAAATGTTTGAAGCTATTGTAGCAAGAGGAAAATGTACAGTGGTAGGAGTGGAGCTCTTACAAGATGTTACAGACCACCCAGTGCCATCAGTCTTTGTGAACTTAAGAAGCTACCATCATGATGTGCTTGGCCTCCCATAGTTTACTTCCACGTAGCACATCTTCAGGCTGTATTCGCTGACACAGGATGTGAAATATGCTGTAGTGATGCTTACCTAATCCAATCTGATTTACGTTATTGCTCATTTAAATAAAGCAGGGTTAGATTGTCAGGTTATCTTTATTATGGTGCCCAATAATTTAACCGATTCATAGTCTGCTCTTGATTTACTTCGGTTTTGGTTTCGAGCCTTCTGTGGATTGCTTTGAGTTGTAAGCTGCAACGAGAACTAAGGTAATACAGATAATCTAGGGAGAAGAACTTTGGTCATTCATATTTCCTGATACAGATCTACTGAACCAATAATCCTTAATTATGGGTTAGGTGCAATGCTGTCACTTGAGCTGGAACCAGGTGTTTTGGGAGCAATCGGAGCAGAAATAGGATCCCTAGCCTCAAGGCTCCAGCCAGTAGCATGGTGGTGCATACACATACGAGGACAGTGACAAGTGCTTTCATTTAAAGAGGTGATATTGTGATTGAAACGAAGAAATGTTTGGAGAATAAAGGATCTAAAGAAGGTGTGAGGCCAAGGTGGCAGCTGTCAGCACATGTCATGAGAGTGACCAGTCTGTGATGCCCTTAGCGTGGCTCTAGGCAGGACTCTGAAATGGCCGTCAACCTGCTCACGCGAAGATGTGAGCCACTTCTGTATACCGACATGGTGGCTTTGTAAAACACTTGGCTAAGTTGTTGGAAACTTAAACTGCTTTAAAAAATTAATACTTTTTAAAAAAATCCAAGTGATCTACAACTGCATTTAGGCTTATGCAATTATTTTCTGTTTTGATCTGTCTCTTCAAGGATTCGTATTCATGCTTGTATCTAATTAAACCCAAATCTAACTATTATTCTAAGCCTCTCCTTTCGGATATACACTACTTCTCCTTTCTTTTAATTTTCTCTTCCTTTTCCAATTTTACCTAGAACAAGGAAAAATATTACTACACGGGACTGATAAGAGCTAGGAATCAGAAGAATTCATTCTGTGAATAAGTGATGATGTAATTTACATTTTGGATGAGTTCAGTGAGAAATAGTGATGCCATCTCAGCTCTAAAATAATCCCAGAGTTAGAGGAAGAAATATAAACGTTCAGGATTTCAGTAATTCTGCATAGAAATACTGATTTGTTATTGGCTTGAGGGGTAAATTGCAACAGTACTGTCATTTTTCACCTGGCATCATTTGTGATAGTTGTCCTGGACTTTTTCTGTTTTGTTGAAGGTAAGCATGGTGACCTAATTGGGTCTCAAAGATGCAGCCTACTGTTCAAAGGTGTTTTCTTGCTCAGTTTACCTTTTCTTACAATGCCGCCTATTTTCAAACTGTTTAGGAGATGTTTGGTTTTTTCTACATTCTCATACTTCCTCTTCCCCTTGCATAAAGTAGAACTAAGTTTTCTTTGCTTCTGTGGTTTGTTTGTTTGTTTTTGTGGTTTGAGAGCTTCATTACTCTTCCTTTCTTTTCCCTACGTATCTATGGCTAGGCTTAATGTCATATAAGGGTAGAGTACATAGTACTGGAAAAAGCTTTTTTATATCTCAGAAAGGCTTCTATTGAATTAACTTGGAAATGTGTAGATTCGTACAACTCTCTGGTGCTTTGCGGGTCTCATAAGCTAAGACAAGTGAGAGGAAGCACATCATTTTTCCTCTCCCTTGGAAGGAGAGCATAGTTCTGTAATGGTTTCCCCCACCTAATCTGGTAGGACTCTTTCTTACTTTATTTTTCTCAAATCTTTTTTCTCCCCCTCCCACTAATTAACTGACTTCATGTACCTGATAAGAATTAATAATCCATTTTGAATTCCCTTGTGCCCAAGACTGGGTTCACTTGAAAGGATAGACAATATAGATATTTATGTCTTTAAACAGTTGGACACTTCACGGCAAGAAGTATATCTACATTCAGCTCTGAGACTGTAATGGCAAGGAAGGATGATTCATACAGACATCCACGAAGTCAAGATTTATCGTTATCAGTCCCCTGCCTGTGAGTGGGTACTGTGGTCGAGTTGCACCTGATTAACTTTTTTCAACCAAATCCAGGGGAAAATTGGATGTTCTTTTACAGAACTTTAGACCTATGTAAATTATGTTTGTCTATGATCTTTTTTTTTTGGTGAAAAATGGCTTTTAGAAAATAAATCTTTGAGAACTCCAGTTGGCCAGAGGCTGGGAAATGATTAATGGGTCCTGCTGTCATTTGGAAGTACCATCACATAATTCTTCTTCCATTGTGATGATGACTTTTTTTGAAGTATCGCTCTTGCTCTGTAATCTCCAGTAGCTGAATGGTACCTATACAAAGTGGTTTTTCTGCTGCGATTGAAGTAGTTTCCTATATGCAATCACTGTGGAATAGAGGTGTTTTTTAATGTTCTGGTCAGATAGAGATTGGTTGGGCTTTCTGCTTTTATTTGGAACTCTTCAGGCTTGAATGTGCATAAGTGAAGGGATCTGGTCTGTATTCTGGGGTGGGACCAGATCAGTTTGAGAAGTAGTGTGCCAAAGGGCTGGTGTGAGGCTCAAGACTTGTAGATGGATAAAAGCTTGGTTTTGCTCTAACTTAGGTTTTTCACAAAACATCAGCTGTGAAAGAAATGTGTGCAATTTAATCTTTCAGTATTAATGTAGGCCAGCTGGGAAAACTTGTGGGCAACATCAGGCTGGTATTTGACATTTCATGCAGTAACATTATGCTCTGGTTCAACATCCTACATCCTAAAGGAACAGGAATGCAGGATGTAACAGTTTCTGTAAATAAGCTTATTTCCCCTGGGGAGAATCCATTCTTCATGTGTCCATAGTTTTCTGGAAATTCTGGTATATTTTCTTCTGGATTTTTTTCTGGAAATTGTGATAAAGGCTGGTCAATACACTTTCTCCTGAAGTAGTCTGAGGATTTTTTTTTTAGGATAGTTATGCAGGAAGAAGTAGAAGCATTTGTTTCAGTGCTTCTGCTTCCTTAAGTAAAATTCTGGTGAGGTGCTCAGTACATGTAATTGATTTCCCTTTACAACCAATGGTTTATTGATGCACATACACTATCCTGCCTAATCAAATATGTAATGAAGTACATTATTTAATAGGGCTTCAAAAGGAGAGTCAGGTCATCCGGAGACACTGGACTTCAGTGATTTATTTATTTTTTTTAAAAGGGGGGAGGCAGTGACACTTTGTTAATCTGTGAGTATTACTGATTGCTTTTTGGAATTATCCCTTACCAGGAACTCTTGAAGGAAAGAAGAGGGAAGTTCTTATGTGGGGAGGTAACTGAGGGAAAGACGGGAGCTAAAATTCAAGGTTTCCTAGCCAGCTGCTATATGGCAGAAGGTTAACGTGAGCGGTCTGCTAGGGTCTCTGCCAGTACTGCTGACACTCAGCTTTTTGACCAGCTTGGAGGAGAGAATGAGCACTGAGGCGATCCTGTTTCCTTGATGATACTAAAGTAATTAATGTATTACAGACATAACTCAAGTGTGAAGCACTGTACAAGAACAACGAGAGATCTAAGGGGTATTAAAATCTTAGATGAAATTCAGTGTAGGTAAGTGTAGCGCAATACAGTTGTTCGTGTTTGTGGAAGGAAAGAGTCCTGATCTTATGTGTGAAATACCTGACTGTGAAGTGATTGTTTTCCCTTAGGGAGATCTTGGGGTTATAGTGAATGCTTTCTGGGAATACTCAGGGTAATACTGATAAAGTTAAGACACGTGTTGGGGAAGGGAAGAATGGAGACCCTCATTACACAGCAGTAAAAATCCAGAGTTTCATCTTCTCCAGAGTAGTATGAGTTAGCCTGGTTTTCACCCTTGTCTCATCTTGAAAAAGGACTGGAAAACATCCACAGAAGGGCAAGAGTGATTAGAGATACGGAATGGCTGTATTCAAAGAATGAAGGGCCTCTTCAATCTCAAACGACAATATGTGAGGTGAAGAGACAGTGAATGCTCCTTTTTTCTTCCAAAACAAGAATAAAAGGGTTTCAAATGAGGCTAGCAGATGATAAGTCAAAACCCAGAAGTGTTTCTTCACACAATGCAAGAGGCTGTGAAACGCCTCACCACAGGACGTTGGATTGCTCAAGTTCTGCAGGTCAACAACAACCAGCAGGGCTTGTGGATGAGAAATGTTCTCACTATAAAACCTCTACCTTCTGCTCAGGTAGTCCTAAGAAACTATTTGGGATTAGTAACTTCATGTTCTTGCCTCTTCAAGTGCCATGCCCTTTCCGGATGCTGTCAGGGGAAAGGATAGTGGCAGAGGGACTTCTGGTCTTACCTGTTACAGCCGCTCATATCTTTATGTGCCAGTTGTCAGCTATGGCTCCTTCCTCCTTGCTCTGTAACTCTGAGAAAAGTCTGGCCAGCCCTTATCTGTGCCCTTCACCTTTAGGTAGCAGAGGGCTGCTATCAGGTTGGGCCTCTCCCAGCTCCCTGTGGCCTTGTCTTCTGCAGGTGAAACACGGCTGCCCCTCTCAGCCTCTTTGGATGTTGTGTCCACCATTTTGGTGGCCTTCTTCCAGACTTGTCTCCTCTGTGTGGAGTGAAGGGTCTGAAAACCAGACATAATGTTCCCAGCGAGTCTGCCTGAGTGCTGAGCATAGGAAATAATCACTTCTCTCAAGCTACTGCCTCCAGCCTTGCTAATGCAGCCCAGTATGTGGTTAGTGTTCCTTGCCACAAGCCTGTTGCTCACTCCTGTCCAACCTGGGGTCCATCAGGACCTCTCCATCTATTTCTGCAGAGGTAGTGTCTGGAGTTGCGTTGTGTCAGGTGCAGGGCTCTGGTTTCTGCCTTGATTGAATTTCATGAAGTCCTTAGTGCACTTCTCCAGCTTGTAAGGCTTATTCTCGATGGCGGCTGTACCATCCAGCGTTATCAAGCACTTTGAGTTTGCTGTCCTCTGAGCTTGCTGACCAAGCCCCATTCTGCAGAGCACTGATGAAGGCATTTATATGAGAGCTGATCACACTGCCTGGGAGTCAGGCAGTCTTGGCTACTCGTCGGGTGGATTTTGAATCTCTGACCATTGTTCTTTGGAGCCTGGCTGCCCAGTCGGTCCCTAAACCATGCGGTATTCCACCCAGTTGGTTTGCATCTCCCCAGTCTGGCTATGAGGGTACTGTGGGAAGACCACGTCAAAAACCTTACTAAACTTGGCATGAAGACTGTCAGGGCTGTCTTTCATTCAAAAGTAGCGGTTTCATCACTGAAAGCAGACAGTGCCAAGCATGATTTCCTCATGGCAAATCCAGGCTGGCTGTTCCTAGTCACATTTGTGAGCTTGGAAATGGCTTCCATTGGATTTTTTGCATAAATTTCCCAGGAACTGAGTTGAGGAACACCAGCTTGTAGTTTCCTATATCTTTCAGCTTTCACTTCTGGCGATAAGTGAGGCAATAAGCCTGCCCCTTCTGGTCATTGATGACTCTACGTGTTCATCATGACCTTTCAGAGATGACAGCAGCTTTGCAGTGTCATCTTCTGCTGTCTTTAAGACTGCTGGGAATAGTACCCTCGTCCCCAGACTCAGCTGCTTGGTGCAGGAACTGGAAAGCTTGGGAAAAGCCCTTACAAGTCAAGACAAAGAAGGCATTTAGTGCTGAGGCTTTCTGTTGTCCTTTGTTGCTAGGTCACACATCCAGTTCTGTAGACTTCATCTTCCTTATGCTGCTGATGTGTCTATAAAGCTTTTGTCCTTATAACTGCTTATTAGTTAGAGCTCTGGTTGAATAAAATGGGTGTATGTGTTGGCCGTGCCGGCGATGAGTGCTGGATTTCCAGCTGTGACTCAGCACGCTTTGTCTGTTGTGGCAGGATGAGTTAACACCTTGGCAAAGGTCTGGCCACGATTCATCTTGCTCTTTCTCACACCTGCTTGAAGGGTTCTGTGCTTGGAGAAAGCACGTTGGGAAACCCCAGTGCTTAAGGAACGAAGAATGACTGTGTAGGTCATGGAAGGTGACGGTTTGTATTAGGGCTAAAACATTACAGTGGTCTCAAGACGTCCTTAATCTACTTTGTGGAAGTCAAGGTGCTAAAAGCAGCAGAAGTCCAGTCTGGTGCTCTGACTCCCACCGGTGTTCAGTGTTTTTGAGGCACTGGAATTTTCTCGATCGATATAATTAAGGAACTTGGGGAGGGGGATTTGCATTTTACTCTCCCTTTCTGTAGCGTTAATGGCTAAAGATGGTACCTCCTCATGGCATGGTTTTTGAAGCCAATTTTCCCTGACCCTATAGAGAAGTTTGGGGTGAGGTAAGAATATTTATGGGCAGCCCATTTCTATATTTTCGATTTATGAGTGGGGTACTGAAGGTGTGTGTGTAGATGTACATAGAAAATCTTGAGAAAAGTGGAAAATCTCATTAAAATGTTGCACAGTTAATGCAAAATCTAAGGTGGATATGCATTGTGTGATGCTATGTAGAGAATTGCCTGTTTCAACTTTATATTTCTGTACTGATTCTTTTTATAGTGTGATAATAACTACTTGGGAAACTTATACTGTTTGCTAACCATCAAGATAGAATATATGCAAGGATTTAATACTTACTGTTTCTTTCCAACTTTAGTATGTATTTAGAAAAAGTCAAGGAAATAGTCTCATTTAGTAAATGAATGGCTTACTGCAGGATGTATTTTGATGGAAATGTATTCTGAAGATAACTCAAAATACCTTTAAATATCATAAAGTTAAATTTGAAGTGACTTATAAAAATATTATCTACAGTTGCACAACTTGAACAGTTTTATCCACGGGTCCTTCATGATTTTGGAACTAGTCAGTCTTACTGGCATTCGCAGGCTGGAAGGGGACCACGTTTGGGCTGAAGGCCAGGCAGTTAACGTCACAGCTGAGTTCCTAAGTCTGAGCTTAAAAACTGCTACTGTCATTCTTAGCTCTGCTGTTTTCCCTTCCTTCCACTCAACTCAACAACCCAGGTATAAGTCTCAAGGCTGCTTGTAGAGCCAGAAGGATCATCTCCTAATTCTTATCTCAATTTAGAGGCGGTTGTGTTGTCCCAGAACATGCTCCACCAAAGTCTTCTGGCTTACTAAAACTGCAGTGAAGAAATGAAATGAAGACAACACTTGGATCAGATTATTCAGTTGTGGCTATCTCTCTGTTAGTGGTTAGCACCTAGAAACAGTCATGCACGCCACTTGTGGAAGTCTCCAGCCAAGCAGACTGTCCTTAAAACTTGAGTAGAAAAATTCTGATCTTGGAAAAAACTTTCCCTGCTGTATTTTTACCCTTGTGTAGGCTGTTCTGACTTAAATCTTCAGAGCAATCTGCCTGAAGTTGTACCCAGTTCAGTGCATGCTTCAGTTGGTGTGTTTGCAGCTGTGGAAGTTGAAGAAAAGATGCAGAATTGATTTAGTGACACTGAGTTCAGATGTGCTGCCTGCTAATACTTTGCATCTGTCCCTCGTATCCTCCTGTGCACTCGTGGTGCAAGGCAGCTGTGGTGTGGTTTTTTCAAGCTTTAATGACTAGGACAAACTGGCATTGAGCTTCTCCAAAATACTTTCTGGTCAGTTCTTGCAGCTTTATTTCAATGCGTTTAAAGTTCAGTAGAGTTTTTCTTTTTTTAATTTTTTCTTTAAAGTAAGTTGAGTTCTGTAAACTGGTCTTCTTGGTGAGAGGATAGCTGTTTAATCCAGGCTTGGTAAGAGCGTGGTACTTGCAGTAAAAATGTGAAGTCTCTACCGGGCTTGTGGCAGCTGATAAGCAAAATTTGCAGTTGTCATGTTCCAGAAAGGTTGGTGTCCACTTTTTTTTTTTATAACTGAGTGTGAAAATAAACATGAACCATAATAAAGAATAATCTTCTCAGAATTACATTTTTTCCGAGAACGTCTCATTACTTTTTCCTTCTGCTTACTTCGATTATTTGAATAAAAAGTGCAGTTATGGTTACAGAGCCTGTAACGTTTTGAAGAATCCCGTGGTAGAGCACACTGGTGCTGGGTGGAGGGATCCCTACCAGGCTGCAGGAGCTGATCAGGAAACAGAACCGATGGGTCAAGATGCAGAGCCTAGACAAGTCCTCTGTAAGGAGCTGAGCGCCTGCAACTTCTACATTTTGGCATTTTTAGAATCTAGGTCCGTAAAGTCTGCAGTTTACAAATACTGTCTAAAAACTGCAAGCTCTATAGTAAGAAACAACTGCCCAAGCAAGCTATGAAAGACTTTGGTAAAGAGCATTTACTACCAGTTTATCAGTTGTGCAAATTCCCTTTTACTCTTAAAGTCATTCCCCTTGATATGTTACATTAAATTATTTGGCAATATATTTGATTTTACTTGTAGAGGATATAATAAAACACTTCAACTCCTAGTCTCTTCCACGTAAGATATTAAAAAATCTTGGTTAGAGGGGAAGTGGCTAAAACAAGATGCAAAAACCTTTTGTACCAAGACACAATATGAACGGTGTATGAGGATGCCAGCTGAAATTGAAAGTTCAGTTGTCCTAAATGTCATAGGACCAGGGACTGTGCCAGAAACTTACATGCAACAGAGACAGGGCATGGGAAACAGGAAGTGTTACTGCTCTTGCGCGCCAATAAGAAACCAAGGAAAAGGGAGATTAAGGGTAAGACTTTCAAACTGGCTAGGTCTGTGTCCAGTTCGATTGCTCGTTGAGAATTTAACAAAACCACTTTGGTAGTCAAGGAAAGGTGCCTCAAATCAGTAGTAACTTCTGTGGTTGCTGACTGAAGCACCTTTTTGGTGTGATGCAGAAAGCTGATTAGCAAAGTACTTGCAGAAATTAAGCCCAGTAAATGCAGGTAACTGAAGAAAATGTATTTTTCATTGAATAGTAAGAACGAGCCAAAAAAAAAAAAAAAAGGCCAAGTTGTCTGTCTGGCATCAAGTTGTGGAGTTTAAAACAAGATTTCATTCTCCAAAACATGAAATATATTCAAAATAATGTGCCCCTATGCCCCACCTGCTGTCTGTAGAGGAGCTCTGAAACTTCTAACATCTGTGTGTGTGTGGAAAGGGAGAAGGAAAGCAAGGGCTAAAGGTGGAATAAAAGGTGGTTATATAGGCGAGCAGGCATTAACAAGCCCATCATGATGTTTTATTTTGTGGCTTCGGTTTGGGGAGGGGAGGGATTGTGGTGCTGGGGTTTCAGAGGAGCTTACACAAGGCAAATTACTGTTTTATCTTGATGCTTCCTGTGGTAAGGGTTTGTTCTATCTTTTGTTCAGGTCTTAGTGTGAGATGGCAAAAACCAGTAAATAGATCACTTCTGTCTTTTTAGAGAAAGAGGAGCCCTTTCGTATCTCACCAGGATGTTGTTAGTACTTCTGCAAATCCGAACAACCCGTTGTAGGACAGGTGGAGTGTTAGCAAGCAAGTATCATGGCTCATCTTCATCATGCTGAACCTAAAGCCTTTATCGGCACGTTTCTAATGGTGAATTGCGACGGTTATGTAGGATCCTCTCTAATAGAGCCTGGAAAGAGGGTGGACCCTGGGGACACTTCTTGCATGCAGCTAGTTAGAAGGAAGAAAATGGAGGCAAACTTGATACAAGTGATTAGCAAGGATGAACTTGAAAGATTTATAATCAAACATATACATGGTATGTACCAACCACAACGCTGATTTGCATTTCCTGCTTTCCCCTCACTATCTAATCTGGTTCTTCGCTAAATTATGCCTTTGATCAATGGAAAAGCAATCAAGGCTATAGTAACTACCTGAAAGAACTTCTCCTGGACTTTTTTTTTTTTTCAAGAAAAGATAGAGATGAATTATGCATGGGGTGCTAGAATGTTTAGTTTTGAAACTCCTGTTGCCGTTGGAGCTCTGAAGTAACAGCTTCATGTCTCCAGTCCTGGTGCTGTCGTGGAAGCAATGTGCTGGGAGCAGCTTAACTTTGTAAGCTTTGTCCAAATCTTTAATAGCCTAAAATTTGACCAGGCTGTAGGCTACTCTCGTATGTGTCTGTAATGGCCATCAGTAGCAGCTTCAGCGTGGCTGCTTCGTAAAGGCGTAGGACAAATAAAGGACGGGGGACCTCCAAGAGCAGTTTGTCTCTAAGCCAAGGATGGAATTTTAAGGGGATTTATCAAACTTCATCATACAGCGTGGGCTTTTTCACCGAGAGGAAACTTGCCTGAAATTCCTCTTACGGTTATGGTAATACAAGAGCTAATAATAAAAGTAGTACTTTGTGGAAAGAAGCAAGTAGGATACCTATTAAATTTCCCAAGTTACTATTGGTATACTATGTCAGAAGTTTGTCAGAAGTCAACATGCATAACGCATGCTTTCCTTTATACATAATTTTTATTTGTTTTCTCAACTCCTGCAGTAAAGAAAGTTGCACTTCAAAATCATGTTTTGAAGGGTGATCTCTTGTAGTTTAGTTGTAGCTTTCCTTTAAATACAGGTTTGCCTTTGCTTTTTGTTCTCCCTGATCTGTTTTTATCAGTGCTTGCTAAAGTCAAGGCAGGATAGGTGAAATTGGTATCAGAAAAGAATCTACAAGCTTTTATTTCCTGTCACTGTTCTTCATAATCTTTGAAGTGCCTTTGAATCTTTGAAGTCTCCTTGCTGAGAGAGCTTAAATAAGGGCTTTGATATGGGAACTCAAGTTCAGCTCGTGACCTCCAGTGTCCTGGAACCTAGGTGTTTTTCTAAATGCATCAAATAAAATCATCCGCTTCTCTAAACTCTAGAAGACCTTTCCTTTAATACAGAAATTCTAATGACGTGGTTTTGCTCCTTCAGGTGCCATATGAAACGCTGAACAAACGGTTTCGAGCCGCACAGAAAAACATCGATCGAGAGACAAGTCACGTTACGATGGTTGTGGCAGAGCTGGAGAAGACGCTGAGCAGTTGTCCTGCCGTGGACTCAGTTGTTAGTCTCCTGGATGGAGTAGTTGAAAAACTCAGTGTTCTGAAACGAAAGGTAAGTGGTGTTGTACCTCGTTCTTGTTTTGTCTTTACAGAGTTAACAGAAGTGTTTTTCTGCAATGCTGTTTGCTTAAATTTGGTTTTCAAGGTATAGGTATTAATGGCACTGTAAACAAAGGCCTTAAAATGCATGGCAGAACATCAGAACGTGCTGAATCTTGCTTCACTGTGCTTATGAAATGTCTTAGTGTTCATGACTGAATAGGAGGAAGAAGAAAAACAACCCTGAGAGGTAAAATTGATGTGTTTGCAGTCCTGAAAATGAATTTCTCTACCCTCAGAAAAGAAATGGCAGCAAAATAAATAGATATATATCAATTCCTGCTCATTTAATGGGAATGTTTGTGTGGTTGCTTTGGTTCCTTGCTTGAGGAGAACAAGGTAGGAGATAACTCTAGAAAACATGTAAACCCCAGTGGAGATAATTGCTTGTGATGCTGAGGGTTCTTTGCAGAAAAAAGTGCAAGTTGTTCTGGATTTGTTACTTGAACACTTTTCGTAGACAGTTAACTTGCAGGTTGGAAGGTTCCTAGGTAATATTAAAAGCATTTTAATTTTTAGCAAGGTAACTGTGAGCGGTTAAACTTGGAACACTTGTCTGAAATGCATCTGAACTTCCATGCCTTTAAAGCGTCTTTCTAAGAATGAGTTAAAAACAAAATATAGTATAGGGCATATCTATTTTTGATGGGAATATTATTCATGCTGAAATTCATCAGAAAACTTACTTGAAATAAATCTTGCAGAAGAATGAAAATAGCTCTCTTGCCAGGCATTCGAGTAGTGCTTCTCCAAAAATAAATAGACAAAGCAAGTGGTAGCAGAGGCATTTCATTAAAACTTAAATGAAATAACCAACAGATATAAATCTTGAGACTATTAAGTGAAGCGTCAAAATACCTTGGAGGTTTGTGACATAAAAACACTGTCGTGTATGTTGATTTTGGGGTTTTCTGCTTGAACAGGTTACTTAGACACTGAAAACCTGGTCTGCAAAAGACTTCATAAATCTAATCGCTGTTTTCGTCTTTGGGTTGTGAGACTCAGAGGTTTTTTTTTCCACTTGTCTGTTACTTACAAAAAGAAATTACTGCTGTTTCTGAGGTGTTAGATTTTACTTGTAGGTGTACAGTAATGATGTGGAGGAGTAAGTTATTTACTTGTTAAATCTTTGCTGACTGCAAGGGTGTGTCTGAAGACATTGTTGGATGTTTTGGGTGTAAGGCTTCATTTTAGTGTAATTGCTCACTTGTTTTCAGCTGTCTGAAAGACTGTGGGGAATCTTGTATCTTCTCAGAAAGGAGAATGGGCAAAAAATAAGTAAATCTGTTTAACAGTAAAAATTTCTGAAATACAAAGGTCTTGCCGCTGCTCCAGATTCTTTACTCTGTCTTCTCTGTAATCTGTCCAGAGCAAAATGATTGTTTTCTTTAGTGTCTGGACCCAAGTGGGATCTCTGTTTCCTCCTGTGTTTAGGCAAGGATCTGAGGAACTGCTGAGATGACTGCAGTAGACGTAGATGAGCCCTTTATTTAACACCTTACTCTCCCTTAGAGCTTTTCAGCACAGCAGGTTTCCTGGGTTCTGAAAATGATCCTGAGGAAACCTAGGCCTTTGTGTTTTCCCTTCTGTATCCTTTTTAATAGGCTTGTTCCCTCAAGTTCTATTAACGTCCAGCAGCGCAATTCCACATAGACTTGCTGCAGAGAATTTTGAAGAGGATCTTTGTCCTTTCTGAATGCATTAAAGGGACAAAGGGGGGAGGAATATAAATACAGGTACAAAACCATATAAAGAAAACCCTTTGGAATGAGAAGGATGCCTTGAATTCTCCTATTTGTGTTGAGAATAATTCTTGTGGTTGTCTTCACATCTGATAACACCGCAGAGATAAAAGTGAGAGTGTGTTTTGGCCCGAGTTAGTGTTTGCTTGCTGAGTAGGAAAAGACTCAGTTTATAACTTAAACAAAATACTGATCTCCAAACCATATGTTACAAAATAAAGCTAAATTTAGTAATAAAAATAACTCAGTCTACAGAAATGTATATGAATTACAGTACAACATCTTGTACAGTGATTAGGGGGTTAGATGTTGAATTTTATATGAAGGGCCAGATCAGAGGCAGGCTTAATGGGGGCAAATGCTTGGCAGGATTTTCTTGCACAGGTTTTTATTTCAGCTTGCTTTTCATATATTAACTCTTCCATAGGAAGTCTGTAAATGAACATATGTGGTAAAAGCAATTAGAATCAGCCTGTACTTCTGGGGCTGCAGGTGTTATCCAAGGATGATGCTGCAGCCTGAATAGCTGCAGTACTGAGAAGGGAGCCATGTCAGTATGGAGTGCAGTGTGGGCTGCCAAAAGCTATCTACTTTTTTTAGTCTGTGCCTGATTGACAAACCTACTTTTTTTTCCATTGTCAGAGCCATGCAGGTATTCAAACACAAGTTTAGAGTCGCCACGAGTCAGGTAACCCAACGTGAAGCTGCACTGCTGGTGATATATCACAGATGGGAAAGGCAGTAAGGCTCCGTCTTCTGGTTTGCTTTTACCTTAGAGGCACAGAAGTACTGCAAGCATTCTTGCGTTGTGTTGTCAGATGTGGCTCACAGCTCTCACGTGCTATGTATGGAGTCAGCTAGCTTTAAACTACAAATACAGCTGTAATAAAATTGCCTGGTAAAATTTGCAGCATAACTAATCAACCATGTAACTTTTAGGTTAAAGGAGAACAAGTATGACCACAGTATTTGTTTTCTTAACCAAAAAAAAGTTATGGGAATATTGTTGTACGTGTTTTGCACTAGGCATGCCAATATGTAGATTTTTAAATAAAAAAAAGTTAGAAGAAGAGGTGCCTTCCAACTGAAACTATTCTCAATAGATTGAGTCCAACTGTTTTTCCGCTGGATAAATTTATTTTTCCGAAGTAAGTAACAGTAGATCCATGTTCCAGAGTGGCAGAGGTAAGTAAAACAGTACAGGTTTAACAAAGCTGATTAGAAAAATTACTCTAAGACCTTTGAATTAAAGGTGCTAAAAGGCCAAATGTTTATATAATTTTCATTATTACAGGGACTGATTAAAATGGCTCCAGTGTATTAGAAGTAATGTGGTTTACTCTGCGTCACTCCCCAGCAGAACTAATTCAGTAGGACAGCTGCTTGAGGAAGAAGCCATGCATAGGTTAGAGGTGGAAATTCATGAGTTCTAGTTGTTTAGACAAGACAACTGTGAACCTCCATGGATGTCTTTGCAAGGCATTCCAGCAGTTTCTGCTGTAGTTGGTATCTTGCCTTTTTCAGACCAACTGAATGTAAATCAGAAAAAAACGTTGGTTAGAAGTGCATATGCTCATAAGTAATTGTGTTATGCAAAAACTGCTGGTTATTAATATGCAAGAGTGTCTCAAAACTGGGCCAGTCATGCTGAAACCTCCCTGTTAGCATGGGAAATGTCTTTCTAAATGACAAACACTGTTGGTAGTAACTGTGCAGTACGTAAAGAATGCTTACAAATAATCCCTATTTATTTTTTTATTTAAAAGCAAATGAAAAAAATGTATCTCTGATTTGTTCCTGTTTAATTATTTCTTTTTAGGCAGTTGAGTCAATCCAGGCTGAAGATGAGAGTGCAAAACTTTGCAAACGTAGGATTGAGCATCTGAAAGAACATAGTAGTGACCAGCCAGCGGCTGCAAACATGTGGAAGAAGAAACGTATGGATCGTATGATGGTGGAACATCTTTTACGCTGTGGCTACTACAACACGGCTGTAAAGCTAGCAAGACAAAGTGGTATTGAGGTTGGTAGCAATGTGCACTAACTTAGGAAAAACAAAATGGTAGTAAAGGTGAAACTAGCTAATAGAAACTAGCTACTTTAGCTCTATAGCAGCTTTTTTATATATAAGAATGCCTTTATCATTAATGTTGGTCTGTTTAGGCCTGCGTGTGTTCTCTTTCACATAAATTGTACTTTTGTGTTTAATAAGCCAAAATTGAAGGCATAACTTTTAGTCACAAATGAAATGCTTCTGGACAAACTCCTTGCCCTTTAAAAATTTAAAATTCTTCTCAAATGTCACGGTGAATTTCTTGTTAAAGTCCTTTAGGCTGCTGACTAAGCAGTTGGTGGAGCTTCCCATCTGTCTAGCTACATTCAGATGACTTGTGTAGGTGAGCAGATTAAGTAGGATGACATATGCTGGTTGCAGGAACAACTGTTTTATTGTATCATCCTACTATTTAATACATTGAGAGGAAAGCTGACTTACACTTTGGAAAATAAATCTTGATATAACTTGGATTTATTAGTACCAGTATGTCTTACATTTATGCTGTTTAGTTTATTTCAACATCCAGAATTCCATGGTTATCATTTTCCTTTTCATTTGGTATCTAGTTGGTGCTGCTTTTATCCCATAAATGCCTATGCAGTATTTGAACTATGTTGTTCAATAATAGTTTGGAGTTCACATGCCTTGACGTAGCTTCTTTATGCAGTGATGAATCCATGCTGTTGTGTTCTGACAGTCACAATGACATTAAAACTTATGCTTTTAACAACTTGCTGTTTATTTAGAGACGTTTTGTTAATTTTTAGGTAGCATTTGCTATTAGATCCTTAGTGATTCTTGAATCTTAAGTTCTTTTGATGTTCCTGATTTCAGAAGACGTCCACCTCATCTGGTTAAAATCCAGCTTTTGTGGTGATAGAGTTGCAGTAGTGGTATTCTGAGTTACGTACTTTGCCTTTCTCAGGTGACATAGCTGAACACCTCAACTAGCTCAGAGAAACTTGAAGGAATTGTAGTTCCTGGTGTCAAATCACAGTGTAAGGATCTGTTCTTTGTCTTACACAAAGACCATTATCTGTTGCATGTCCCTCTTGTTCCCTGGCTGCCTTACCACTCTGATTCTGTTCAAGCTGCAGTGATGTTGGTAAATTCCAATGAGGAAGCATCAGATAGACATGGAATGCAAGGGAGAAGGGAAAAAAATGAATTACAGACTGTTGGTAGGAAATAATCTTGCTTATACTCACTGAAGAGTTTGCTATGCCTCACTGAAGATAAACCATGCATGTGAATCAATACAACAGGGCGAGACAGTTATTCAGGGATCCTGTAATTGCAGATGAACGGTCAGCAGCTCTTCCACTTTTGGTAGATGTCTCCCTCTGTTTTGGCAGGAGCTCCTCTCCTGCTGAATCACCATGCTGTCATACTTACTAGTTGTGCTGAAAAAGCACTATGGAAATATTTTTTCACTTTTATTGTAAGTTCTATTATGCTTGACTAAGTAATGCTTAGCTCTGGTTTAGATACGCACGTGGAAGTCTATTGTGATACACTGCAAGGCTGTGGTACAAAGCAGTGCACTTGTGGAGCCTTGTAACTTCTCACTCTTGAATAGGAGCTTTTGTTTTTGTTTTGAATGTATTAAATAAGCTTATTTAACTTCTGCCTCCAAGCTGAAGTATTTGTATTTGCATAACATCAAAGCATAAAACAGTTTAGTTGCGCATGTTGAATGCAGCGAGACCGTATTTCTTCCAGCTTGCTAAAACCAGGCGTTTTAGGCAACATTTGAGTTTACTTTTTGGCTAACTGAGGATAGGCTTCCCTCAGTCTCAACACTGCTCTGTCTCTCTTACTGTACGGTGATGTACAGCAGTGATGTACAGCAGTAGGATAATGAGACCTGATAGTCGCACAGAATTTGTGGTGTTATGGGTTTAGTAACAGACAACTTCCCTGTTCTTTGTTCCTCCGTTGCTGAAGGATATGAGCATTGAATCGCTCTCTAATGCTTAATAATGCAGCTCTGCTGTGGAGATTACAAAATACCATGGTATTTTTCCTTCATCCGAAGTAATATCTTTCTGTTTACTGTAGTCTTAACTGTAATTTTGATAAATGTCTCTACCACTGCAGGCTTCAGGATTGCATTTCTGTGTAGTGAATCTGGTTACATCTATTACCTGATTTTTTTGATATATCAAGACAATCTTGTTTCCACTGAGTAGGTTCTGTACCCTAAGCAGGAACTTGGAAAAGGGACCACAAAATCTGCATAATTAAGAGCAACGTTTCTTCTTTTCTGAAAGTTCAGCTTTGTGCTTGACTTTTTTTTTTTGCACTTTCTGAGAGGCAGCACTTGAGTTTCCTCAAATCCTGAACTGTTAGAAGTCGATGAAGGGTAGGTCCTTTTAGCACAATACTTAGGATCAAAGGATTGTGGAGGAGTTGGGGGAGAAACAAACCTTTTGTTTTTGTGGAAGGGGGAAAAAAGTCCAGCTGGAGGCCAGTCATGAGTGTTGTAGCCCAGTCACTACTTGATCCAGACCTGTTCAACATCATTGTTAATGACCTAGCTGGTGGAACAGGGCGTCTTCAGGAAGTCTGCAGGTGATAAAAACCAGGGTGTGTGACTGATACAGCAGAGGGTTGTGGTGCCCTCAGAGGCACCTCAAATGGCTGGAGAAACGAGCAAATGGGAACCTCATGAAGTTCAGCAAAGGGAAGCAAGAGCCCTGCACCTAGGGAAGAATAACTCCAGACACCAGAACATGCTGAGGGCTGACTGACTGGAAGACAGCTTTGAAGAAAAGGAAGGGAACGAGAGGTGAGGCTGGTGGACAAATGAACGTAACCAAGCAATGCACCCTTGTGGCAAAGAAGAGTCAAGAGCACTCGGGGCTGCATTGGGATGAGCATGTCAGCAGGTGTGCAAGAGTGGTGCTCCGTCCTCTCTAACACTGGTTAGACCCATCTGGTGTCCTGCATCTAGTTCTGGGCTCCCCAGCAGACATGCTGGGGTGTGGAGTCTCTCTGTCCTTGGAGATGTTCAAGACCAGACTGGCCTGGGCACAGTCCTGAGTAATCGCTTCTGTCAACCCTACTTTGAGCAAGGGAATTGGACAAAACTTCCAGAAATTCCAACCTTGACCATTCTGGGATTGTTTCTATGATTGCAGGCCAAATGGCTGAAAACACTGCCACAGTTTTGAAAGGCTGAAGGAAAGAACTTTCCCCCTTTCAGTTGCAGCTGGTGGATCCTACATTAAGCAGCATCTCTCAGTAGCTGTTAGACCAGTCTTGGGAACAAGTTTCAGCCTGCGTGTTTTAAGTTCCTTGCGTGGCTTCTGAATGCTAAGAGACCTGCAGAGCTGCCAAGGTACTTCATGGGTGGAAACAGTTCAGAAGTTATTCTGCCTCAGTGGCCAGTAGCAAACTATACAATCAGTCATATATTTACTAATAAATAGCAACAGACAGTTTGTGTGGAGATTCACTATGCACCATGGTGTCCAATATTAATAATTATTGATGAGCTAAGGCAAATTCTAGTCCGCTTTCCAAATTAAGTATCCTAATAAGAATGATATTCTTGAGTTCTTGTCATGGAAGATAAGCACTTAAGAGTTATGGTTATAAGCTAGGAAGCAAACAGCTATGGAAAGGAGTGCTCTGTGAAAATCATAAGGAGGTGTAAATACCACCATTAACTAGTTCCAGGTAGAAATAAGTTTTGGCGTGCAGCATATATAAAGTATAATGTTATATGTTACTACAGAAATAAACTACTGACATGCGCAGTGTGAGTTACGTCTTTAAGGAACAGTAACGCTGCTTGGGAAAGTAAACCAAAATCTGAGAATCAAAATAAGAGAGCTGACAGTCAAGGACAGAAATGTCACGCTTGTGCCAAAATAAATACGGGGGGGAAGGGATTCTAGTGCAGGTTTTTTCTTGATGTCTTCTGGCTCACTAATGATGTGAAAAATGGTTTGGTTTGAAGATACAAACTAGATGTTAAGGGTGGTTTTTTATTGCATATAAATGAAGCTCATCAGTATCAGCTTGTTACACTTTATAATGATCTTATTTTGACTCTATTGTGACCTTGCAGTGCAACACCAATATAAAAATGCATATTTTCATTTGCAGATTCATATGTTCAGCTAGCTGGTTGTCTATTAACTTACTTTGCTATTCCATGTTCTGCTACATTAAATGCTATTGTATTTCTGTGCCATTATTTGGTAGGCAAATCTAGTTTTAGAAACGTGGTGTCCCAGTAGGAAGTTGGTTGCTGTTTGTAGGGTAAGCTTTATGGTTAAGTTAGGTATGTAACCTTTTGGTTTGTGTTCTTTGGGGTGGTTGTCTTTTAAATTGGATGCTTTTTCAATAGGGTAGGGGAAAAAATGATCGTGATGTTCGCTGATAATGTAATAACAGTAGTGATTGTGCCAATACCACTGAAAACAAATCTAGATTCTGAAGCTACCAGTCTCTTATCATGTGCTGTAAATCCTCTTTCTGTCTTTGCTTAGTTTATTATACTAGAATAAATGTCCTTGCCTTAATGCACATATTGTGCAAGTTGTACAATCACATTTTTTTGGTGAAATTATATAAATTTAAACCAAGTATCTGTGTTAGGTCAGGGAGCAAACAATTCAAAAATTTTTAAACTGATGGACAGAAGAGCTACTGCACCTCAGAGTGTATGTCTTGGTGGAGCAGTGGCACTGTAAAGTTGGAGGTATAAGAGAGCACTTAATTTGAAATAACTTTTTAATGGCTTAAAACTATTTAACATGACCTTGCTTTATAGATTATACATGCCAATCAGTTTTGTAAATTGGTGGTCTTAAATCAGTGATTAAGTAGGTGCGTGATCCTTCAAAGACACTTGACTACCCATTTGCATTAATACCAGTGTGCTTTTTGCTTTTGAGAATTATTGGAAAAAAAGCTGAGTATGTCACTGACTTCAAAAGTTTTGTGACTGTTGTAAATGTTGGCCTGTATTAGAAACGCTTCTTGATGTTTAAAGTAGTGTTAAACTAATTAACAACAGGAGATGCCAATTTTCTTGAAGTGGAGATTCAGCTCTTCACTGTCTCTCTTTTTCAATGTGTTCCTTCTCCTGCAGAACTTACTAATTTTTGGTCACTGTTATCTCCTGTAGAATATCAAAGCAGAGTAGACATTGTGAAAGCCGTTCTTAAAACACTTTATCTTTCAAATTGGTTTAGCAAATATTTTTTTTAAATTAGATTTTGATAAGCATAAATGACAGCACTTGCTGTATCAAAAAGCTGATTATCCTCTGTTCTTTCTTCTCTCCATTTTAGTCCAGTTTTTCCTCCTTTCTGTGCATAGATACAGCTTTGGTTTTAATTATTTAGAAACAACTTTGAATGGATTAACCAATTCCGAATATTTGGAAAGATGCCTGCAGCAAACTCAGGTGTTCCATCATCTAATTTGGTTAAGGCAAGTCATGAAAGCTTATTTTGAT
Source organism: Cygnus olor (assembly GCF_009769625.2). NCBI lineage: Eukaryota > Metazoa > Chordata > Aves > Anseriformes > Anatidae > Cygnus > Cygnus olor. The sequence continues at coordinate 70,528,939 of NC_049172.1, read as the reverse complement.
GTCCTTTGGAATAAGAGAAACTTGTATTTTTCCAGTCAAGTTGCATGGCTCTTGACCAAGTACCTGATCTCTTCATGAAGTATCCCACTGTTCCTTTCCCCCACCCTAAAGCTAAAGACTCTCTCCTCACTTTATTTTTAAAAAAGGTCCTCAAAACTGTGAAATTGTCTTCTGAAGTCTCAGTTGAAGATCTGTTAAATGATTTGTGTGTGTTACGCAGCTTCAGCGTCAGGTTTTGCTCCAACTTGTGAAATCAACCTTTCACTGAGTAACTTGATCTTCCTACTGGTGACTTTTTTTTTTTAAAAAAAAAAAAAAAAAAAAAAAACACCACTTAAAATGGCGTGCACTTCTTTTAATAAGAAAGTATAATATTCACTCAAAAGTGAATGCTCTCCAACAATACTTTTCTGGTCAGAATGTGATAGGTGCTTCGGTTTGTTTAGGGCTTTGAAGCTCACCTCCTGGTTGTTGACAAAGAGCAGATGGTGTTGAATTTAGAGCTATCTGAATTTTTAAAGGGCGTTTCGTATTTAAGAAACCAATTGTCTGCACCTCTGGTCTGACAGTTGCATATTTGACCATGAATAGCTGGTGTTCTTGCTCACGAGCAGGATAAAGGCATCATGCTGTGGGCAGCGAACTGCAGGCAGATGTACACACCAGGAGCAATGTGCAGGTAACCTGTCTGTTCTTCTGGAGGCTGATCTCTGCTCCCTTGGGCCTCCTTGCACTGCTAAAGCTGCCTTCCACTTTCTGAATGAGGAGAACGGAGTATTGCCATAGACTGATAGTATATATGCAGGTAAGAAGTAAATGCTGTTTGGTACAGTTGCTTTTCTACCAGTCTTCTCCCCAAAAGCCTGAAATGCCTGTTCCCATTTAATTTATATGGTTAGGTAAAGTAAGAGTGAAATTCAAGTCAGAAATAGTCACAACAAATAAGAGACATAATACAGTTCAAAAACATTGGATCAGTAAACTTTCTGCTGGAGTAGGATGGATATCAGTATATGTATTTCTCACTGTAGCAGTGTTTAGGAATACCAAAGTTTGAATGGAGGAGGCTGTATGATGTTAAAGTTAAAAGTTAATACAGCTGCACCCTTAGAAATCCTTAAGGTACGTAGTTCAGGAATGGCTTGTAGGCAAACTCATGAGTATGTATTAATTCATCAAAACAAGTTTATATTCATAACGCTTTCATTTTAAATAGGTAAATAAAAGTCAGCATAATACTTGCACATATTATTTGTTTCACTGTCATGCAGGACATAGACAACCTGAATTTCTAAATGCAGAATGGCAAAAGCCATTAAATGGCTTTGTCTGAAGCCAGTTATTGTGTCCCTGTCCTACAACTCCACACTAGGGAGATTTGGGACTGCTACCTGTAAAAGGGTCGCTGAACTGGCCAGGATGTTACCTTAAAGTACTAGGCTATGAGCAACTCAGAAGCTCCTTTAAATGTTTTTAGTGTAGGCATAGCAACTTTCAGTAGATTGATATAATGAGTGTTTGGGTGTGTTCATCTGAATTTCAAAGTGCTGTAATTCCTGCACAGCCTTACATCTGCTGTTTGTCTCAAGCATCTGTAGGAATTAGAATTATGTAAATGTGAAATAGGCGAGATCGATTCAAAATAACAAACTTTCTCATTACAAATCATTTGACACTTCAAAGCCAGCAATGTGCAGTATGCGGTGATGCTGAGTGTCTGTTTTTTTAGTCATCTTTTAGACAAAAGATGGGTTAGTTAATTGTAAGTATATCTAGCAGCTATTTTAGTACAAAATACTTAGTCTGAAAGGCTAGCACAATGTACTGTCATTCAAGATCTTGAATTGAAATTTTGTCAAGTTATCAAATGGAGATTGTCTAGGTGTGTTAGACTTCTCTCATTGTACATTCTTCCTGTCAGACATTTCCTTAAAAATGTAGATGTTACTCTACGTGTCACGCTTTCTCCTATTACTGTTCCAGTGACAGGAGTTCATTATTTGTCAGAAAATTCATAGCTGCTGGTACAGACTGATCCTGCTTGGACAAGAGCTGCAGGGCTCATGCTCACCTGGCAAAGGATTAGTCTTCTTTCCTCTACCACAAGAGCCTACTACAGAAAACAGACAAAGTAAAGCTGTGACCGGAGGCTTTTTTCTGCCCACTGATGCATCTTAAAAGCTCTGGAGGCTTTGTTGCAGTACCCTGGTGTAGACACTTGTTATTGTGTACTGCTGGGTAAAGTGCAGCTATTTGCTGAGCTGCAGAAGTTGCTGAGACAGGAGTACAGGATGCAAAAAGTAGGCAGATAAAACACTTCTCTTTATTTGGCCCTGCAGCAGTCAGTACCAGAATGTGTGCATTTTGGTGACTACATCGTAGTAAAGCTGTTGGAAAAAATTGGAGGGAGATGATGATTGAAAAATGCGACATGTGGGTGTGGGACTGGCTTGTTGAGAGAATTGCTGGGTACAGGAGCAAAAGTCATAATGCACAGGGCTTAATCTAGTGAATCTAGGGAAAAAACAGTACTTGGAATCAGAAGTCGTAAAAAAAAAAAAAAAACTGAAATAAGACAAAAGGTTAGAACAGGATTTAATTCTTAGAACCACTTGCCAGAAGAAGTAGCACCATCTCTTCGTGCCAAAAACCGATAATCAGTCGGGGTAAGTTACTGGGGCCTGTCAAAAATAACCAGGTAAGATTCAAAGCTCTGTGCTATACAGAGGTCACAGAAGATGCTCTCATGTGAAGGTTTGACTATGTACAGCAAGGAGTACTGTGTTTACTTTGCAGACAAACTTTTCTGGCTTGTCTGTTGAATCTGTGGTTTGGCCGTCGCCTTGCTTCTTTCAAACAACTAGTTCTGCAGCTGGCTTTTGAGTGGGACATTCCATCAATTACTGTGTTTATTTTTTCTGTAGTGATGTTAATGTGTAGCATTATAACACTTAATAGTAGCTTAATGAACTTCAGACAGCATTATTTTATGAGCAGAGAGTAAGGAGGCCTCTTAATGTTAATTTGCCTCGTTTTTAAATGAACCTCATTAACTGTGATGTTGCTGTTTTGTTACCACCTATAGCATTGTTTATTATTTTTCTCCCTTCTATCTCAATTCAGACTATGTAAAAATGACATTTACTTTGAAGGATTGGTTCTTGTAACTAGCAGACATACTGGGGACGAGAGACCAGGGACAAAGGAATGGAGACCATAATCAATTCATCTTACTGCCATCAAAGCCTCTTGTGCTGTCCCATTTTATCCCTGAAATTCACTTTTTCTTTCCACACGCGTTTCCAAGTAGGCAGCACCACTGTGGGCTGTTCTAGTCTCCCTACTTCTGATGGCTGACGTGGTTTTCACTGATACCCTGTTGCAGAAATACACTAACCTCCTTCTTCCCCAGGTGGTCCTTGTTATCTGCCTTTGTAGCTGTTTGCCTTCTTCCCAAGTTGTGCAACAGTAATCATGGCACCTAGGTAATCCCTGGATTTGCTCTGTACTCATCACAGAGGAAAATTTAACAAATTAGTGTACAAATATGGAAGACTAATGCAACCATTTTGTTTGTAACTGTTCATTATTTGACTTGTATCTGTTTCATAGCTAACTGCATCCTCAATTCTAAGGGAGGTTAGGTTGCAAGTTGGGGCTTTGTAGTTCAGTGTGTGAGCAGTCGCTGAAAGATTAACGCAGCTTTTTTAAAGCCGTTGTTTTAGAGTGATCCAAGTGTTTAATGTACTTCATACACAAATAGTTTAAATGAATGTTTACTGTACTACTGGATGCTTAAGTGCAACAGCAAAAAATTAATATGAGAATGGTGCTCTTATGCATGTAGTATCTGTAGTCAATCTTATTAACGCTTGGCATCAAGCCCCTGATAGCTTGAGGCATCCTGGCCTGTTTTCAACTTTGCATTGATGCTAGCAAGCAATTAAAAAAACAATTTGCATGTTCAAAAAATGTAAAAACATTATCATATGATATTATGATTCGCCTGTCTTATACAAATAGCCTATTTAATAACTGTTGTTGGCTTTTTTACACTAAGTTAAACTTCCTTTCTACAAAATGCTACCTTTTTCTACCTGAATCAAGTCTTTTTTTTTTTTTTTCAATCTTGTCATAAGCCTAACTCTTTAGGTGAATTATCTTATTTTGAGGGACAGTTTGTAGGGCGATTTGAGAACATAAAGTATTGTTTATTATAAATTAGTACTTTGTTTGGTTTTGAGCCTTGTGAAATGACCATAGTTCATATGTTTTTTTCTCTTTTTTTTTCCAAAACCTATAAATGTTCATGTGAATTATAAGAGACTTTATCACACATTTTTCCTGACAGTTTTCTGGACTTGTGGCTGGAGATTAAATAAAATAAATGACTTCATCTCATGCATGGAGCGGAGACCAGTGGAGATAAATAACTGTTGACCTGAGTGCTCCAAATCTTAAAATGTGTTAAATAAACTAAAACCCTTATATAAACACTACAGAACCTTTGAGCAAAAGCTGTCTTGCTACCAGAAAAATGTTGTTCTTTTTTAAATCTGTTTTTGGCATAAGAACAGCTGCAAAGTTGATGTTTTGAGATATTTGGTGCTGAAATGTATGAGTAGTTTTCTTGGCAAACTTGAAGCCGTGCATCTAGATCTGAAACTATTGAAGAGTTTGGTTTTTATACTTGGGAATGAGTTTATCAAAACAGTCTTACTTATTGGAGAGAAAATCATTGCTGGCTTCTCAAAAAATTGTAGGGAAGTTCAGAATTTTACTTGCTATGAAACAAACGTTGCTATCTTTTAGTTAGGACTGTGGAGCTAATGTATAACTTGTAATTTAATTATAAAGCTTTAATGTGCTCAGTGTGCGGTTACAATGTAAAGATGGCTCACTTTTATGAGGATAAACAAGTTCCCATTCTAAAAAACAGATGAAGGTTTCTGCATCTGGGCTGATCTTTGAATAGAAAGTCAGAGCTTTCTAAAGACATCCCAGGGGAGCTCCTGCATTGCCATGTTTGAAGAGGTCACTTTTGTGTCAGTAAAAGAAGACTCCTGGATGGAGTGATTGCTGTTGAACTTTGTCTTACTTTGACTACTGAGATGCAGTTAGTTCACCGTAAGGTGAATAAAGTTTGCTTAAGGTCTTCTGGAGTAAAGGAATTTTGCTCAAATACTAGAGCATGTTGTTAGCAGTTGCACAAGTCCTGCAGAAGAGGAACAGGTTTGATAGGCTTTCATTATTCTTAGCACGACTGCTTTTTTGTATGTACTTAATTCCTCTAAGTATGTGTAACTACTGTTTTATTTCCAATTTATTACTGAATTCTAATTCACTATAGGACTTTTAACGTTAGAAACCTTATTTAGGTTTAAATTAAAAGTAGTCCACGCTTCAATATGTGGTTACTAGTTTCTTACTTGGTTCACAACTTTGTTATAGGCATATAGCTGGTTTTAATTTCAAATTTATGTGAAGTGAAAATAGCCACCGGTTAAAAACAAATTATCGTACTACCTTTTGTATGCACCGTTTCACTTCACAGCTGTTATTCTTCATATACTGTTCACTGTATTTTTGTGAATCACTTTTTTCTAGTACAGCCATGTGAATTCATGAAACTGAGCCCGCTTTCATGTTCCACTCAGTTTTGATGCCTGAAACTGGTGTTGAAATTGGTGATTATTTTCCATCCCAAGGCAGTTACTCAATGACTTCTTGAACTTGTGGAGCCTGGCTTCCTGCAGGTTTGTCCTCCAGCTGATGTGAGCTTAATTCTAAACAGCCCCTCCGTGGAGAAAAAGCTTCAGTAGATGCTTCCGGTGGTGGCCGTTTGATATCCAGTAACTAACAAGTGTTTGCTGCAGCCTGTCCCTCCGGACAGGGCAGGTGTTGGAGTCTCCTGAAAATAGGGCACTGCTCAGCAGAGAAACGAGGAGTGAGAAGCTCCGAGCTGAACCCCGATCATCTCCTGCTTGCAGTGATCGGAGCCCAAGATGTGCTCCAAGGAGGGGACGTGCACATACATGCTTGGGATGTTCTTACAAAGGAAAAGAAAATAGAAATGCAATGTAGGGCTGTAGCTTTTATGTTGGCCAGGGGTATAGGTAGTAATAATCAGAGTAAAGGACTCCTCATTCTTCAGAGTGTTTTATACCTTAATTATTGGAGTTCTGTGCAGCATCATAGGGCTGGTAGCCTCCCTCCCTGTAGGCACTTGCAACTTAAAAAAGCAGTGATGTTTCAAAAGCTATATGTATGTAAATGGAGCAGAGCACAGGATGATGGGTAGATGTACTCATCTGTACATGATGTGGGACGCAAGGAGTTCTCCAAAGAGTGTGGTACTGACCGGCGTGGAAGAGCTGTGCTGTTTCTAATGAAGTCAAATGCTCTTGATACTCATTTCTTCCATTTCCTTAGTCCTAGCTAATGAAATACACTGTGGGGAAGCATGAAGAGTAGACACAACCAAAACAGGGAATTGTGATCAGATTAAAAATAACGAAAGAAAGCAAAACCCAAAAACACAAGTCACAAGAGCATGTGCGGGTTTTTTCGAAGGTTTATTACACGATTGTATCTTAGTATTTCCTTCTATCAATCTGCATGATTAAGGGTTAACTACTTGTTATCAACTGCATGAGCTGTTTCTTTCCCTACAGATGGACTTCTTAATGCCTTTTTGAGATTGTTCCCTAACTTTCTATTTAGTCAGCAGAGAAGAAAAATCTGTTTATTGGTGCAATTCAAATGTGATTGTAGTTCTGAAAGGAAATCTTTTAATTAAAAATGTTCTCCTCTGTTTTCTGGATACATACTGTCTATTTAATGGAGACGACTGCCAAGCTTTGACTTCTTTTGGCAAACACAAGTCTAATTAGCATTTCTGTACCAAATAGAACCTATTTATTTTGAATTTGCAAAAGGAACGTAGGAATTCTTCTTGCTTACAAGGGATTTTTTTTTCTGCCTCAGCAGCAACTACAGTCTTTTCGTCTCATAGCTGAGGATTGCCATACTAACACCTCATTCATAAATGCATTCAGTTGGGATTCTCTCACTAGCTCATTGGCCTAAAATGCTGCCCATATGCTTCTTAAAAAAATAAATAAAACTGTTTTTTTGATGAAGCTTAAGCTATGAAAGGCTAACAGATCAGTGATTTATTAACAAACCAGTGATTTATCGTCTGCATAGCATATCCAGATTTTTTTTTTTTTTTTAAAAAATAGATGAAAATGTTTTTGTTTTAATTTAGTGTAAAATCCAATGCTGCTCCTTAAGGGGATGCATATAGCACAAATAAGTGTGGGGAGGTGTATGAAGATGTTATTTTTAACTTGAATCGTCTTTCCATTCAGAGCTGTATGGAAAAATATGTAGACAAGATAATGAATGTGGTGGCATCATATATCAAATTACGTACACAGATGAGTTACATGGGCAAGAGGTTTTTAGGTGGTCATATTATCAGGCACAGGGGAACAATGCACTTTTTTAACCTGAGAATGTAATTGGAAGTGCTTCAAACTATCAAAAAGCAAAATTATATTAATTCTGTAAACTCGCAGCTAGTTGGGGTCTGACTTTGGTCTGACGTATCTGGATCTGATAGCGCTAGAGCTGCGTGATACCCTTTATTCTTCTGATGATATAGTGCTGTCATCATACATTTTGTAAAATGTAGTTGCATGTAAACTACCCTTAATATTTTGTTTTTTAAAGTCATATGAGAGAAAAACCTTCGGAAAAGTCTATTTTTAACCACTTACGCTGTGATTTACAAACACATGAAGCATGCCTACACTTCTGTAAATAAGCATTCTGACAAACCTAGTGCAATGTGGTGTGTTTTCCTAATAATAGGGTTATTTAAAGGGAAAAATTGGCTAATTAAAAGCAAAATGTGAATGTGGTAAGTTTGCTGCTTCTGTTTCTTTATCTTTGTCATGGGAAGGTCTTAGACTAAGTATTTTCAGCTGTCCTAACAGCTGAAAATGCCACCTATTTCTGAGTGGTTTAGTTCACTGCAGCTCCTACAATGTTTGTCACTTAGCATTTCAGTTGTATAATTTTCAGCACTTTGCTGTGAAGTCTACATAAAAATGAACTTATTCAAAACTGAAGTGTGTGCTAATCAAATATTTTAGTACTGGATTACTGTTTGTGTATTGAATTATGGTATCCCACAGTGTATTTTCTGCAGCAAAGTATGAACTGTCACAGCATGATGTGTTTGTGCAGCTCGGAAATAACTTCTGGCGGTGCCAATTCAGAATGAGCCTCGTTCACATCATTTGGAAACATCTAAGTTTTTTTTAAGAAAAAATACATGGGAAAAAAATATTTGATAACCTGGGAGATCTGTACTTTTTTAGGAAAGTATTGTCCTAAAAAAGAGGTCTCTAGAACAATGTCTTTTGTATCTCTGTCTTTGGGTTCTGTTGCATGGACTGCTGTGTAAAGTATCAGTACAATTTAACAAGCCCTACTTTCCTTTTGCTTTGCTTTTGAAGGACTTAGTAAATATTGAGATGTTTTTGACTGCTAAAGAAGTGGAAGAGTCATTGGAAAGACAAGAGACTATGACTTGCTTGGCTTGGTGTCACGATAACAAATCCAGGCTCAGGAAAATGAAGGTATGAAAATGTAGTGTTGTTAATGTTTTGCTTAAGTAGTGGTTTTCTAAACTACTTGGGTATTTGATGCGGTCAATTCGGTTTAAATTATAGGTCTTGAATGAGGCCTTGTATAAAAGTAAGGACAGTAAGTACAAAATCCACCTTTTAAGGTGTAGGTTTACTGGCGCTAAACTAGCTCACTTGAATGCCAAACCTGAAAGCAAATGTGCTTAGTGTCTTGATGCATGTGAGCCTGTGTGTGTATAGCTCTTTTTGCATCCTGCTGAGAATACAGTTCCTAGTTTACATATGAAGGTATTTTAAGAGTGAGATGAATCAGTAAACATATGTCCTGAAGCTTATCACTGAAAGAAATCTAATACAGATTTGTCTTAATATTTTTGAAGTGTATACATTAAAAAAAAAAAAAAAACACACACGCAACACCTTGAGTAAAGAAATAACCTGTAAGAAATTGAAGTTTCTTGAAAAATAGAAGTCTAATCAAGGAATAAGTGCACTATGTTGTCTGCCGTTGAATACTGTAACCTGAACATGCTGTATATTCATCCCTGCAGTAGGTTTAAATTTCCTTATCCCTTAAATTCTGCATTTTACAATATCCTGTAATCGTTTATGGGGCTTGCAGAAATCTGTTTTATAACTATACTAACCAAAACCCCTGCCTCCTTCAGAGATGTCTTTTTTTAAAACTAAGCACTTTCTTTAACCAAAAATGTTTAAGTGCAGTTAAAGGTAAGCAAAGAGTGACGTTCTGTGTCACTCAGGGTTGCCAAAATGAGAATGAACTGAAGATGGGACACGAAATGAAAACGGCCAGTGATTACTCTAAAGAAAGTGATGATCTCCTTATGGAAACCATTAAAGGAAAACCAGAATAATTGCATAATTATGCTGCTGGGGAAAAAAAAATAAATTATAATCTTAATATGCTAAGCAATATAAGAAATAAAAATCTGAATGTCCTATTTTTTCATCACCAATCTTCAACAAACAAGGAAGGAAAAATCTTCCCCATCCCTCTTCTTGGAAAAAAAAATAATATATATTTCTGCAAGCCCTATTCTTAGTTATTTAAAAATGTAAGGCTGTGAGAGATCAGAGTTGGAAGAAAAGAAGTCCCTATGCTTCTTTCTGAAACACAGACATTTCTTCTGTTTCTGGTTGCTTAGCTACTCATCAGTGTTAATGTTCTAAAACCCAAGCCACCATCTAAAAGTGAGCAAAATCAAAAAATCAAACGATGTTGGCCTGGGAAAGCATGTAGTTCTGTAGTCTTTACAGATGTGAGCCATCTAAACTCTTGTGAATAGCTTCTGTGGAATTGTTTGAAGGTATGAAAAGCTGAAATACGTGCATTATCTGACTGTTCAGGACTTTTTTCTTTCAGTTACACTTGTCTACAGAACTTATAGAGCCATTGACTTGTGGCTTACTTGAAGATTTATTAAAAACAAAAAAAGACTGAAGATTGTTTCTTGGGCTGTGGGTTTTTTGCTGCTGAGATAATCAAAGGAAATACCAAGCCTTAGGATTTGGTATTAAAACCATTTGAAAGTTTGATTAATTTTATTAATAGAAACAAACTTAACTAAAATTCTAAATGAGGCTTTTGTGTGGATCTCAACAAAAGGGAATTTTAACGTAATTCTGTTTGAAAATTCCGAGTAAAGTAGAGAAGAAATTTTTATTCTTTGCTAAATGTACATACAAGTAGAGAAAAATGTGTAAATGGAAAATAATTCTTCTGTTCCTTCAACTATATTTTAACGAGTAACAGAATGCATCACTTACATTCAAATGGCTACATTTCTGATCTTAAAACAAATCACTGAAATATGTGCATTAGTCACCCCAGGCAGTTAGCTGATACAAATTTGGAGTTGCTCAAATTCCTCGTGAAGTCACTGAGGAATTTTGATATTATTGTGCTGACGGACAATAAACAGAAGGCAACTATTCATTACAAGCATGGGGGAAGAGAAAATACACTTGGCAAATGGGGCAGGGTAACTCAAGGAATAAAGTTACTTTTCAAGATTCAAAGGACTTTAGGTTTTGGTTGTGTTCTTAAGGTAATAAAACAGTTGGCTGTGTCCCTATAAAGAAGCATAGTGACTTGTTCTTTTAAGGGGGGCGGGTGGGGAGAATCTGTTTAATTCCATATATTCAAAGTTTTTTATAGATTTTGTGAACTGGTGATGGAATTTGATTTAAAGGGACACGGTCAACTTCATTAGGCTTCAAATTTTACCCTTGTCCCAAAACAGGTAAATGGCACTTGGTTTTCTTGTTTGAAATTTGTCTTCAGCATGGCTTTTAGATGTTTGACAGCAGCAGCAGGATAGAAGTTTGAAGAAAGGGAGGGGGAGAGATGATCACAGTAAGCTAAACTCCGTGCTGCTTTTTATTAGTAGAAGGGGTTCAAAGACTTGTTTCTTCATTGCAGTCTTCTGGGCAGACCTCTCTTGTTTAAATTATCACATAGCCCCAGACTTCTGCTCAATCTGCTACTTTAAACTGTAAGATAGTACTAAGAAGCTAGCCGCCTATTATTCTCACTTGCATCCCACATAATGATGGTTTCAATCATTAGGAAGAAGTTTATCCCTGCTAAGTACTGAAATTTTGAAGGAGGCAGGAGGAGTTTTGTTTGCTTTTAGGGAATTCTGTGCTGATGTCTTGTCCACAAATCAGCATTTCAACGATTTCATGAATGCCTAAAAGCAAGGAAACAAGGTTGCATGTTATTAACACTTTTTGTTGTGCACACATAGTATTTAACATACTGTGCAGTGCAGTTGTGGCACCGTCTAAGACCCTGTCTTGTCTTTAATCTCAGAGTTGTCTGGAGTTCAGCCTAAGGATTCAGGAGTTCATTGAACTCATTCGACAGAACAAGAGACTGGATGCTGTGAGGTATGAAATTAGGATGCTTACCAAACAAATTTCTTAATAAGATGGTATAAGATGGTATAATATTTCATTAGTAACATGTGATTATTACTGCAATACCCAGAAGCGCCACTGCTGCAAAGGATCTTGCTAGCACTGTTGTGATCAGGTTTTGCATTTAAGCTGGGGTTGAATTCTTTGAAGGTGGAACGACACCGTACCTTTTTAACAACTTAGTGTTGTCACTTAAACTCTGCATCTTTTTTACTCCTCAATCAAGGGCTAGGAAGCTATCTGTTTATAAAACAACTGTGTATTCTGGTGATGTGTAATGAACATATTTACCTCAAACTCATTTTCAAGAGGTACAGCTAGCTCCTTATAGGAATTCATTGCAATTTTATCATAAAAATACTAAAATTTTATCATAAAATTTTATCATAAAAATACTAAAAGGTTAATGAAATGCCTATCTCATACTTAATGTTTCATACAACTCTATTGTTATGTGAGGATAACAAGCTATGTTATCCTCTCCCACTCCCTTCCCTTCGTCCTGAATAAAGGAACAAACTCAATATCCTTTTTTACCTCTTTTGAACTTATTCAGTGTTAGGACTTTGAGAACAAGACAACAACACTGCCCAAGGTGATGCGAATGAGTCAGAGAACTAGTTAGACGTAATCACAATCTGACTTCAACCATTAAGATGATCTTCCTGGCAATTTCAGCACATAAGGCAATTTATGCTTTTAAGTTATTGCTAAACACTAAAAATCAGGACCACTAACACCCCAGGATAACGCAGGAAACCAGTTCTGCTGAAATGAGTGAAAGTTTGGTAGTGGGGCTATAAAATGTGTTGATAATTCTTAAAAGCAGTGATCTTGGCAGCACCATAAAATATGATGCAGGTGGCAGAGCTACTGGAGCTTAGACACGGACAAAGGGGAGAAAGGAAGTCACAGCAGGTTCTGGTTTGTAAGAACTTTTAAACCTAGGGTGAGATGACAAGTTTTAATGGCCAGACTTGATGCTTCTTTAATGCATCAGGATGATAACACTGTTGTACCTGAACATTTCCATGAAGTTTGATGTTAAGGGATTTGCAAGTCATACTGCCTTTAAAGCTGTGCTAGAAATGGAAACCGGCTGGAGGCTTGTATTTTGTGGAAAAGCTCCTTTTTGATCAGAGGAGTGCAGAGCTATAGGAAACATATCGAATATCATAACATAACCATAGACTGAAAAGCGTTCTAGCTCAGTTGTCTGCTGTAGATGGAGAAATTCCTCTGCACGGTGAACCAGATGACTTCGTTTTAATAAAATGGGTGAGAGAGTCTTAGTTTAAAAATGAAAACAGGAAAATGCAGTACAACTTTGAGAGGTCAGTCTAATGCTAACACCTACACCAAAATGGCTTGCCTTTTGTTTTTAAGGGGTTATTACGGATTGTTACTTCTAATTTTGTTCATACCTCGTGTTTGCTTTGAGCTACCTCACATCATTACTACTTTGCCCTACTTGCACCTAAACGATCATTGTTTTGGCCGCACCCAAATGTGCAATCTGATAAAACTGCAGCTAATTTTAGCATGTTAATAATTTGGAGGGGAGGACCTACGTGCTGTCACTTAGAGGTGTGCGCATACCCTTTGGTAGAGCTCTCAATCCTAAGGAATTAAGTCAGGTACAGATGAAAAGGGTGAGAGACTCAACTGCTTGGTCTGTTTTCTGAAGCCCATTGTGCTCTTTATCCAATGAATACTGTGCCTCTGTGCCTTTAGCTTTACTCTCTTTTTGCCTCTTTGCCAAATGTGCAGTCATGCATCTTAACAATAAATAGTCCATGCTCTAAAAACTGTTTTCTTTGAGCTGCAACTTCCTTATGTAGCTTGGAAACCAGAGCTGAAATAAGGAGATGGGCTGAGAATTAGGACAAAGAATTAAGGTCATTCTGTATTATATTTTTACTCAAAATTTGTTTCCTTCTGTTTCTTTTTCCTTATAGAAATAGTAAAAATTTGCTAGCTGTCACCCTCAGCATTTTAGGACCCAGTGCTCTTGACATGGGATAATTTGTACTAACATAGGCTTTTATTGTTTTATGGCTCCTCCTTTTTACCTTTGGGGCTTTCTTTCCGAATGTCTATTAAAACATATCTAGGTCCTCTGAGATTTAAAACCTACAGGTCCTACCTACATTGCAAATAAATTTCCAAATATTGTGTCAGTAGGGATAAGGCACATATATTCCACACGTCTATTGAAATTCAGGGTCACCGTATATTTTATACTTGGCAGTTATAACTTACCAGTGGTAATAATGCTGCTTTAACTTTTTAACTTCTCATAAATGTAAAAGGAGCTGCTGAAGGCCTTCTCAGTTCACTCTTTAACAGGATAAGTTTTGATAATTTTGTACTTTGAGTTCAGCTTCTCAATGCTGTCCTTTTAAAGAATATGGCTAAAAAATGTTAGCTTTTGCCATTACATTCTACTTTGTTTCAAAATAAATGTCTAACGAGTAAGGCAATATATATTTTAGAAAGGGGTAGCATAAATCTTGTTGCTTATAGCAAACTGTTGCAACTGGTGTTTTTATTAGCCTGCTTCTGTTAAGTGCCTGCAGCGGGATTCTTTCAGTATTGTGTCCGAGGTGCAATAAATAGGTCAGGCATCCATTAGAAAGCAGAGAAAGAGGCTGTTTACCAAGTAGTTTCCTGTATGAGTGGAACTCGGGAGAGCTGACATTTTGTTGAAACGCAGCTGGTGTTTAAATAAGTTTGAAAGCTTTGCTTACTGCCTGCTGAGAACCTCTAAAGTGGCATCCTGCTTTTAGGATAAAATGGATGTGAGCCTTAAAAATATATGTTTTATATAATAAGTGTTTGAATTGCTGTAGCTTTTTAGAATATATGTACAAACCGACCTTGCTCTAAGGTAGCTTAGCAGAGTGGTCTTGAGAGAGTTTGTTTTGAGAATGTACAAAAACTACTACTTTAATACAAAGAGTAAATCACTTCTGCTTAAGTACATCACAAAGTTTTTTGTAGCCTCGTATGATCAGCCTTTAACTCCTACAGTCTCTCCAGGTTTTTGGAAAGCTCATATCTATTGCGGTAGCAGCGGATGGCCGATGGTGCTAATTGCACGCTTTCAGGGCTGTCACTAACCTCAGTCGGGAAAATCTGAGAGCATTCTGCTACTTTGCTTTCATGGGAGGCTAGAGATGCACATTCTTAGCCAAGGCTTAACAAAACATTCTGCACACTTTTTCTTAGGACATAAAGGAGAAAAGTAGTAAAAGAAGAAGAAAAAAAAAGCTGGTGTTGTACAGAGAAGGAGAAAATGGCCACAGTCTATTAAATTTCAGTGTACTTACCTCATGCAAGAGTGTATATATACAGTTTGTTCCTTCATCTCCATCTCCTTGAAGGGAGAGGGGATGGGGTTTGAACAGTTGCATAAAAATAATTACCAATTAAAAAATACTTTTGAGTGCTTTGATTATAAATTTTGCTAGTAGTCACGGTGGTCTCTGAGATACGGGCATTCAGGCATGGGTCAAAAAGACTGAGCAGAAAGAACAAGTCCTTCCTTGAAAACACCCTATGTTTGTGTTCAGTTATTGATTCTTCCTGATAAATACTTCAAGTATTCAGGCATCTAGAGATGCTCACATATTCCATAGCTTAAAAGCTTTTTAAAAATCACTGTACACTTACAAGACAGACTATAAGTCTTAGTCTTCATAAATACCCTTTCCTTTTTGGGTTTGTCAAGTACACTGCTAGCTGTTCCTCCAGCCCAAGGAGGCGTCGCAATTTCAAACAAACAGAAGATGACTTAGTCTCTGTAGAGTTTACAGAAATCGCTCTGGGATTTGAGGAAAGGAAAAAACTTCCTGCCTATTACTTTGATCTGTCACAAGAATTCAGTTAGTGGTTTCAACGATGGTCCACTGATAATCATTAAAAAAAATGTAGCCCACTGCTGTAGCTATACTGACTAATATGTGCTAGTGGTGCTAAAATCATTGTAAATAAGTATTCTGAGGTTCATATACACCTCCAAGAGCATAACGTTTGGATAAGGATAGAGAAAAGAAGAACAGCAGAATGAAAAGGGAAGGGGTAAAGAATGACACGAGAGCAAATAAGGCGTTATTTAAACATTCTGCAGTCACAAGTACTCATAGTACTGCTTCTTGCTTCCCAATGTTTAAAAAAAAAAAAAAAGTGTTGTGAATTAACAAACTTGCTTCTCTTCCTAAAGGCTATCTTACTTCACTTTTACTTCTGTTTGCTGGCAGTCAGGGGATAAAGTCAGTCCAGACATCAGCATCTCAAGCCTTATGGGAAGACTTCCTTGTTTTATTAAGGGGCGGAGACAGCAGGGAAAGTCAGGAGGTGAAAACTAACAGAAGGTCACTTTAGAAAACCTAATTCCTTCTGGCTGAACCCCAGAAGGCCTCCACACCGCAATTTGTTCAGGATTTTTCAAACGATTGAAGTATTGGGTTGCTGAGCGCTTCTCACTTGAAAGGCTAGCACCCATGTAGTGGGGTTTTTTATACACACAGCAAAATATTTATTCTAGCCCTTCTTGAACACGTGCGTTGTGTGGCCAGTATTTGCGTGTTGCAGCTCAGAGCCCTCCTGGAAGGGGGATGTGAGAGCAAATTGTCAAGGCCTGACAGGGAGAAGGACCGCAGTGCTAGCAAGGATGGTGCAAAGCCAAAGTACCGCTTCTGTTTAACATCACGGAACACAAGTGCACAGTGATCATTTTAAGATGACTTTTCTTCTCCCTCATGAGTGTGCACACAGACATTTAGTTCAGCTGGTAGGTCTGAATTTTTGCTTTCCCTGAGCTTTCTTTAAATGGCTCTTGCTTTCATCTGCAGGGCTGCACAAACGCTTTAGCTCTCTTCCAGCGTGTTCACCCTGCCTCGGCTCTGCTCTCAAGCCACGGATTTTGTACTTCTGCTCTCATACCAGTAATCACCTGGGGAGCAATATTTACATTCCTGAATTGCTCACCCAGAATAGGAAACTGAGTGGAAACAGTCTGTCCTGCATAACTTCCCCTGCTTCCTGCCTTGGGTGGGAGAGGAAGTAGGAGCTCTGAAACACTGCTAAAGAGCCTGTTCTCGTGGTATTGGTGACCCAGTCACCGCGAGTGGAAGACAGCTCTTTAAGTTCTATCTAGATCTTTCTTTTTTTGAATTCAGCCCATGAATTGGACAATTAAGGAACACCATATGCTTCTAAAACAATTTGTACTTTTCTAAAAGATCTTAAAAGATTTTTTAACAAGTTTAAAAAGAACAAACACTCACCAGAGTGCTTCAGAGATGACTTTGTGGCTTCCCTGTAATACAAACTAGGGAGAAATACAGCACAGGGAAGACTTTTCTGCACTTAGGCAATGCCAGAAATTCAATACAGAGCTGATTCTGTACTCAGGCTACTATGCAACGTCTGCGCAGCACTGAAAACAGGCTTTTGGCAGAAAAGCTGAACTAATCATCCAGTTTAAAGGCTGGAGGGTTCTCCCGCAGACTTAATCTCCAACTTGAAAGTTGACGATGTTAAAAAGACTGCATAGGGAAGTTACCATACAGCATTTTAAAGTAGTCAGCCTTATCTGATAATTCTCTAGTTTCTTGGTATTAGTGTTGTGGAATATGTGAATTTCTTTTTGCTTGAAAGATATTGATAGTAATTCTGTCACTTCCCGCAAATATCCAAGTTTTCAGTCTCGTGCATCTCTTAAGAACAAGTTCACACTGATTATAGGTTACGCTTGTATTTCCCAGGCAAAAAGTAAGAAGCTGCTACTAAGAAGCTTATTTTGTTGCATTACCCTACAATTTCTAGTGGTCTGTACAGAAAGTGACACTGCCTTCTAGCCTGTACCAAAAAATCACTTACTCAAAAGCAAGCATTCTCCCAAATGTCAGTATAAACAAGATAAAATCAGAAGTGTTTAAAATTTTTACTGGTTTGTAATACCTGGTTATCAGACCACATTCCTTTTTGCAAGTGTTTGCAAAAGGAGTGTGATGCATTGAGCTTGCATAAATGGAGACATTTCTTCTAATGGTCACGGACATGTCATTCTGGGTGTAGGTGAGGTTAGACTTCGTGCTACAGTAGAAAGTTCTGGTTTCTAAAAAAATTACAGTATAAAATTGCAAATGTTTAAAGTCATTCTTGCATTCCCATTTGTAGGACACTTTTAAAGCCCTTAAGTGCACCACGTTTTTGATTTTGTGTATTGGGAGTAGAATCTAGAGTTTTTCTCTGAACTCTAACATAACTATATTCATTTACTTGATTTAGAAGCAAACGTATCTAAAAGGTCTAAATTCTGTATTTCAGACATGCAAGGAAGCATTTCAGTCAGGCTGAGGGAAGCCAGCTGGATGAGGTTCGACAAGTGATGGGAATGTTGGCCTTTCCTTCAGACACTCATATCTCCCCCTATAAGGTAATATTATGCTTGAAATTCACTGATAGAGTGGAATAATAAAACATACTTGTAATTCTTTCCTCACAGGAGAATGTAGTGATAATCTGTAGATAAAATAGGTTTTTTAGTTCTTCTTTTTAAAATCTGTCTTTATAGTCCTTAATTTTAATACCAATGCTTGCCTTTATATTAATGCAGATAGTACTTGTATAGTTGCAGTTGGATCTTAATAATAACACAATCTCAGCACTGAAGATTGGGGACCGGAAACATGACATGCAAATATACAGCAAGAGACAGAAGATGGGGAAGTAAAAGGAAAAAAGAAAAAAGATATTAGGCTGTAGCCTTAATACACTAGCAGTAGTTCTTTATTGAACTCAAATTAATGTTCTTGTGGTTGTGATGAAGAAGGATCATTTGGATGATCTGAAAAGAGTATTTCTAATGCTTAAAGGGGTTCATTTATTTGAGTTATACAAATTAATATAGGTATTAGTGGTAATAACTACATCTGAATTTGAATTAAATAAAATTCATAGGCAGTTACTGTTCTTACAGATAGCAAGTTTATTCTGTGATCATGTGCTAATTCTCTTCAATTTCTTTTAATGTTGTATTGGAGGCAGAAGGTAGGCAAGAGTAGAGCTGGCAAAGCAAGACAAGAATCCTGTGAAATGCCATGCCAATATGTGGCGATGTCAATATAAACATGTTTTTTAAACAATTGATGCTGAAATCAATGGTTTAAAACCAAACAGAATTAATATCAATTTCTTTGCTAATCCTGGAGTCCCAGAAGGATCCTGGTATTTTGTATTCTACGTATGATCACAGAATCATCTAGGTTGAAAGAGACCTCCACGATCACTTAGTCCAACCTCTGACCTAACACTAACAAGTCCTCCACTAAACCATATCACCAAGCTCTACATCTAAACATCTTTTAAAGACCTCCAGGGATGGTGACTCAACCACTTCCCTGGGCAGCCCATTCCAATGCCTAACAACCCTTTCGGTAAAGAAGTTTTTCCTAATATCCAACCTAAACCTCCTGTGGCGCAACTTTAGCCCATTCCCCTTCGTCCTGATAAAAGAACATAGATGATGTAAAAGACTGGATGTAAGGCAGCTTTTATTGCTTTGCTAGTTAAAGAAATAGGCAGGAAATAACCAGCACTTGAAGCAGAATAGAGGATTTTAGATGGAATGTTTCAGTGAGAGAGAGCAAGGAAAAAAGCTAGTATTGTTTCACATACAGCCATCCTTTTGGAACAAATTTCCTACTATTCTTTATGAATCTGATGTAAAAATTCTAGTTTATGCAAGTTATGGTTTTGGTCCTCTAATAATTACTTAGATAAAACAGAATCAGTCTAAGCTTGTTTGGAGATACTTTTAGCATGTTGACTGCGAGTTGTGTGCGTAAATGGCTCCTTAAAATAGCTTTAAGTAGAATTACTTTTAAATCAATGAAAAGACATCTCTAACGAATTGATTTTTGTTAACCCGGGGGAAGAAGGTTCTTTACAACCAATTAAATGAACTTTCTCCAGCTTGTTGTCCTGTCTTTTAGTACTTGAGGAAAACTTGTAGAAAGATGGACATTTTAGTGTTGTGGAAAAACAAGCTAGTTTCTTTTGATATTTTGTGAACACGCTTGTGTAGCTCTGGCTAGAATTATTCCATCTGGGCATTTAGTGACTGCTTTTGTGTCCGATCACCTAGGCTCTCAGTCATAGGATTTTCTTGATCATTTGTGGTACTTTTGCTCGTAATTAGGGATCTAATTTAGACTCTTCTCAGAAATTGCCTTAAGGTCAGAACAAAAGCTAGAACTCTGGGAACATTCCGGTCCTAGATGGGGCATTTGATAGAGCAAACAGTTATGCAGTCTGGTGGCAGAAATAATGCTTTTTGCTTTAGTAAGTGCATACACATTTCTTGCCTTAACTCTTGCCTACATCCGTATGAGTTCTCAGCCTCAGTTTTCCTTGTAGATTTGCAGCATTTAGAGCCAAGCAAGTGTTTCCTTACAGATTCTACAGGATTCTTTCCTTCCCCATGCATTTACATCTAAATGTTCTTCTGCTGCTTCCTCGTGTCATGTCACCTCTTCCTTTGTGCTGTTTTTCTTTTTTTCACTGTAGACCCACAGTTGGTCCAACTGTTTCTGAGACATTTTCCTTTTATCTCTTATCTAGTATTCCTGGTGGTTTTGCATCTTCGGTGTAGTTCCACTCTCCAAATGCTCGTCAGAAAAACAAACCAGGACTGGTTTGAGCTGCATCTGTTCTCTACCTTTTTTTAAACTGGGAACATCTTTAGATAAAAATAAAACCCCGAAAATGTCAACTTTGCAGATCCTGTCTCCAGTCCAATAGTCATTTTGCCTCTGTTCATGGAGACACAATTTCATTCTGTATTAACACTTAAAAGTTATATGTAAACCAGTTCTCCACACTATTCAGGTAGCTCTGTTGTTAGTTACAGAAGGGATGGAGAAATTTCTGCACTTAGGTCATTCCAAATCCACTCTAGCACTTCCCTAAAAGCTGGCCTTTTTCAGTTCTGCAACATATTTCCTAAGTTTCTTTCAAATGTAGTTCTTTTAACATGTAACTTTAAAATAACGATGAAAGACTTATTCATAAAATACCCTTATATATATATATATATATATATATATATATATATATATACACACACACCTTTATATATATGTATTATATATATATATATGTATAATCTCATGCCAGTCTGATCTTTCTAGGGTGGGGGAATTCAAGAGTACAGGTTACAAGAGAAGGTGGTGCTGGAGTCCATCCTTCTTCAGTCTATTTTCTTGCATGAGCAGCAAAGTAAGGAGAGGTAGAGAGGGCGGAGGTGGTACAGAGTGAAGCATGAAGACTGATGTCTGCATCACAGTGATGTCACTGCCTAGTTACTTTTGGTATAATGTGTTTTGAATTCGCTGCTGCTCTCTCTGTGTGTTGTCTGACATTAAGTCTTTAAATAACTTTCTTTAAAAACATGCTTAATACACTAAAAATACTGTTTCTTCTAGCTGTCTCCGAGTGTAGAATGTGCAGTTGATAATATTAAGCTTATTTCTAAGAGTGGTCAGCACTGCCATTTCTCATAACAAAAACTGCAGGTTATGGATACGAAGGAGGAAAGGAAAAGGTCTTTACCTGTATATAGGAAATATCACAAGTATATCTTCAGTCTTCACTTCCTACATGACTCTGTGGGCTTAGTTTTTTTTTTTTTTTTTTTTTTTTTTTTTATAAGCTACATTAACTACTGTTCCCCGTTCTTTAGGGTAATTCTCAGCATTACAATATGTATTAATTCTGTCCTTAAATGCATAGCATCCTTTAACCTGGAGTTGTGCCAGCTCTTCGATTTAAAACCCTTCTTCCCCTCAGAAGTGATATGAAGTTCTGTAAATACATACATACATATATATATATATAGTACATCACAAAGAGGTATCAGTAGAATTAGCCCAAGTTGAGGTAAAAAATAAAAAGCTTCTAATTATTCAACAGACGTTTGCCCACTATGATGTTGGTGCAGAGGCTGTAGAACAAACATCCACATGCTAATGTTGCTTCATAAGTAGACTGGCATTCTAGAAAGGAAAAAAGAAAAGCCTTACTGGGATTTACGTACCTTAATTAGAGCACTGGATAGATGGGGAAGTGGGGGAGGGTGGATACAACACTTAAATCTGCAATTAGATCGCTTTTCATAGAGCAAAGAGCATAGGTACAGAACGCTTATCGCAGAATCATTTAATTTAAACATAGTTGTGTTTGCTGTAAAAGCTAAAGCATTTTCTTTGAGCTAAGATCTGATGGCATTAGAAGCTCATGTGCACAAATATGAAAAGTAAGTTTGGAGGTAGAATATCAGTCATCTATTTTATGTAATAATCGATTTAAATTTCTAAAAGTTAGTGTTAAAAGGTCCTTTCTAAACAAGTACCCTCATGCTGTGCATTAACGTGTATACTTTTAGTTCGTAATGGATTCAGTCTGGTGAGTTCTGTACAATTTACCCCTTCCAGGACAACTAGATTAAAAACAACTTACAGCTGTGGTGTTTTTTTTAACAGGATCTCTTGGACCCTGCTCGATGGAGAATGCTGATCCAGCAGTTTAGATATGATAACTACAGACTACATCAGCTGGGAAACAATTCTGTTTTTACTATAACACTCCAGGCAGGCCTTTCAGCTATAAAAACACCGTATCCTTTAATGCACATACTGCCGGCGAGCACAGAAATGGTTTTTCTTCTACGAATGCTTTTCAGAGAACTCAAAGGGGAAATCTGGCATTTAAATATTTTTATTCATGAGTTTAAGTGAAGTATGAATTGGCCTCTATTAAATTAAGGGCAGATGGTAATAAATGGTATTACAGGTTAAAGAAAGGGGGTAGTGGAGGTGGAAAAAAAATTAAGTGCAATCTATGCTGTTTTCATACTAGGCCATCTTTCCATCTGTCCTAAGATAATATACTTGCAAAAGTTGGTGAGCTGGATCAGAACTGTGATTTTTTAAAAATACTTACAAATTTATCCTGTTTGGTTTCAATATGAATATTCAAATATATTCTGCATCCTTGGAAACTGAGGTTTCCTACACACTCTGGTGTATTAGAGAAATACTGATGCTACTGACATGCTTTAGAGTGGAAGGTCGACCTGTGGAGTGTGGCTGTACTTTTTTGCTCTCTTGTTTTTTTGAAACCAAGCACTTGATTTTTATATGTATATATGAAACTTGAATAGTTAAGTACATTCTATAACCTGTGTTATATTGCACAATTTACTGCCTTTCTAATGTATTTAATTAAACTAATTCATGTTGCATTCTTTGGTTGTGCCTTAACTTGCCGTTAAATAGACAGTGTTATAAAGAGGACGGGAGTTCAAAAAACCCAGACTGCCCTGTGTGTAGCAAATCCCTGAACAAGCTGGCTCAGCCTCTGCCTATGGCACATTGTGCCAACTCCCGACTAGTCTGCAAGATTTCGGGGGATGTAATGAATGAAAATAATCCTCCTATGATGTTACCAAATGGATATGTCTATGGATACAATGTAAGTGTTGAAATCCATGACTTTCTGAAGTGGTCACAGGAACTTCCTAATAAAAATAAGCTTTTAAACTTTGTTTGGCAGACAGAAGCATCATCTCTATTAGCAGAAGATACGTAACTTTTAACAGTAATTTTTAAGGGACTATATGTGATAAAATTGTTTTTTAAAGAAACTAATGTATGATTGAATGCAGGAGTTGATAGCATGATATCAAATGGCAATGGAAATTTTCTCTTCTGGAGTGTGTTAATACAGAGTAAGTAACTTTTGTGGACAAATATTTTGACCTCAGGGTATAACTTTTTTTTTAAAAAATGTTACTTACTAAACAGTTAAGTAATGTTTTGAATTACTGATGTTTTGGCTTTCTGTTGTGAATGTTATCTTTTGATTTCACTCTTTTCTAGTCTCTGCTTTCTATTCGTCAAGATGACAAAGTAATTTGCCCAAGAACCAAAGAAGTCTTCAACTTCTCACAAGCTGAGAAAGTCTACATCATGTAGGTCCGTAAAACACACGTTGAAGTGCCGCTGGAATTTTGACACAGTGTATATTGGCATACCCTGTAAAGGGGGGGGCCTTAATGTGTGGCAAAGAAGCAAAACCTGCCACCTTGGCGATCAGACCTGTCGGTGGCATTAATTGTTTCTTGCGACCAAAGATCAATGAGCAACAATAAACACTCGTTTAAAAAAAAAAAGAGAGAGGAATTATGACTTAAGTTTGTACTTGAATAAAAACAAAAACAAATTTTGATTGTTAAGGTTTTGTAACATAAGGTCAAAAATTGGACTCTTCTCAAAAGTACTTTCATCTTCTAAAGGATAACTTTCTTTAAAGATGGACACTTGCACTGGGGGAAAAGTTGCAACAGATTTGAAACTAAATCCATTTTTCTTCCCTCTTCTTCACAATTGTCCAAGACCCTTTTGTTATGAAAGATTTCAGTACCACAAATATGTTCTCCTTTAAGCTCCTCTTTGCCTTCTTTATGATCCTCTCGTGAAGTAATCATGAACATGAATAATCATGAACATGAATCATGTAACTTATTTCCATGGGAAGATATTGATGTCATTGACACAAGACTGGCTTCTCTGGAGGATCAACTAGGGACTGGTTTGAAGGAGTATGAAGTCTTTTTCCAAACCCAAATATTTTAAGGAGGTTGCATAAGTATCAAGAGGAACCGAGAACATTTCAGGCAAAATCCAATGCTTGTTTAAATGTTCTTTTTCCAGTCTACCATAGTGTTAAAGTCCTTCTAAAGTTATTAGTTATGTGCATAGGGTTCAATATGAAATCATTAGTGCTACTGCCTTATTTCTTGCTTTGAGAATGTACTCACATGAAAATGAGCTGGTATTCTTACGTGTTGGGCGAAGTTTTCTGAAGATGCCTTGCAGGATGATTACATAATTTTAGGGTCTAAATAGTATTCATTACTGAAACTAATAGTTCAATTTTACTGACTACGGAACACATCCTTATGACTTTTGAAAAGAATTAAACCATTGTAGTTTAAACAAAACCATATTGTAGAGGTTTGTATTTAGCGCTTATTTTTGCATGTTGATGTTGATTAGCTAATAAAAGATTGTAAATGTAAAACATGTTAATAAAAATTGTTTTCCATTCCTTGATTATATAAAATAAGAAAGTTGCTTTGTATTTAAACATAAAAAAAAAAATCTTTATAAGGGTCTCAAAAAGAATACAACTGCCATGTGTCTTTTACTGTTCTGCAAGATAAATTATAAATAAGAACACCTCAGTCAAATATCTATTTTTGATTTAAACCCTTCATGAACCATACACCGAAGTCTACGTTCCTGTCAATTCTGTCACTTCCTACAAGGTTCCCTAATGTCCTGGAGATCTTCTGTTAAAATGATTTTGTGGGAGATGCTAGATATGAGGTTTTGATGTATCACTGAGTGCTTTAAAGGAAGCTACAACAAATACTGGAGAGACCACAATTTTACTTAAAGATTACAAAAATATAAACAGATTGTATGTATCTGCTACTCTGAATCTGTAAATACCTCCAATAAGGTATGTCTTCAAAGGTCCCCTTTTCAATAAGCATACATTATTGATGCTTCTGAACTGGTAGATCTGGAACACTGCAGAGCTGTCAGTTTGGCGGAGAGCAGATTTTCTTGTGCTTGCTGCTGGAAGTGTCTTGTTTCCCTCTTCATTTTCTGAAGTGGCAGATACAGGTGACTCCTGCTTTGTTTTTCTTCTTAGATGGAGACAGATGATGGGAGCTTGCATCAGTAACTGGAGTAATTGGCTATCAGTTAAGCACTAACTGATTTCTTCCTTCCTGTTGATGCAAGAGCAGAAGCATCATCAACTCAAATGTGCCCCGGGGAGCAGCATCGCTGAAATCCAAATGGAGCAGCATCCATTTTTCCTTTGGTTGACTCTGCACAGCATCATAGCAGGAGAAGGGCAAGGAGAACTTTTAAGAATGGCAACCTCACTTCTCCCTGCTTTGCAGAAATGCATAGAAGTCCAAAGCAGGGAGGAAGGGGTTGATTTTTTTTTTTTAATTTTTTAGTAAGTCCTAGGGAAATGCATATGGTAACTGCCTAACAATTGTAGGCATGGAAATTGTTGCTTTTGCTTCGTTAAGTGCTAGTTAGAACTGCGGTTTCCTCAGAAATCCACACTCCCATAAAACTAGTTTGGGAAGCAAGGGGAGGAGAGCTTCTGTCCTGCAACAGGAGGGCCTCCATTTACAGAAAATATTTCAGCAGGCCAGGTGCCAGCCTGAGGGCTATGTCCCTAGTGGTGCTTTAGAAAGAAGGCACTCCAGAAGGAGCTGTTTCTTAGCTGTGATTGCTCGCATCAGAAATCTGCAGTCAAACCACCTGCTTTGACTACAGCAAGCCCAGTTTGTTCCAAGCAACTGTAGCCTCCTCGCTGACCCCTGTGGACGGGGTCCAGTAAATGCACTATAGGCTGGCTTTCATTCTTTGGCTTCCTCCAGCACGGCTCCAGAAGCCTTCCAGCTTTATGGGGGTCAGAAAGGGCTGCAGGGGAGGATTGCTGGGCTGCAGCCTGGATTTCTGGTTTGTATTCCCTGACTGCTCTCCGCAGCCTGGAGCTTAGAGTGCAGCAGAGGTGTTAGTTCAGAGCTCTTATCTCTGGTGCCTTCAAGCATTAAACCAAGGGTGGCGTGTGATTCACAGCAAGTATAAGCTTGTTGCCTGTAAACAGTATTGTAATAACTTTATACTCTGCTTTGCTATTCTGCATCTTGATTTTTGTGTGTCAACAGAGGGGATATCCTGTGTATGCTTGCATTTCATAATCTTTTTGGCTGTAAGTATAGTTTGGGTATGTTCTGTCAACATCCTGGATCAACACAGCATTGATTCCTGCTTCTGTGTACAGTGGGCAGAGGGTTTTGGAAGTACCATTTGTATAACGCTGAAAGTAGGGCAGAGTTATAGAGATGTTTTCTTCAACAGATGAAAGTCTGGGTAAAGGTTTGCAAAACCTGTCTCATTCTAGCAGTATCTTATATAGCACTAAGATCAAATTTTATGGTGAGGAGTCAGTCATACGACTTGACTGTCAGCATACGTGGAAACTCCACAAATATTGTCATATCCTGCTGTCTGAAAACTGGATCTGTTCTGCCAATTGTATGTCTTGTGTCACCAGCGATGCCTGCATTTCACGTCAGTCAAAAAATGGCCATCAGCTACTTTAGATGGCATTCGCAGTCTCTTTTATGGGTGACCTGCATCATCTAAATGCCTGGCAGTATGCTGAGGCAGAAGACCTAAGACAATTCATTTGTTTCCTTAAGGGAACAAGTTACTGCCTGTGTGATGAAGGGCATCCTTTTGAAATGGAAGAGGTTAATTAGTAAAGTGAATGCTATCTTCTCTCAGGATCTGGCTGAGCTGGAAATGAGCTCTATCCTTTATGACACTGGGAAGCGCTGTGACCTTTTCTCAGCCTTGCCAGCCTTTGTGAGACTTGGGGCTCTGGATTTTAGTTATGGTGCTCATGTTTGAGTGGCAACAGTTTGTCCCAGATGTGGTAGGAACAGATTTATCTCTGTAGTTACACAGAGGTTGAGAATTGCCTTAACTTTTTCTGTTTCTTGTGGACCAAATCACTTGTCAGAGCTGAAGGTTCTTGAATATTGCAAACGGGAAGAGAGGTAATGGTACTATTTGTCACACCAGGTGACTTGACCCATGGGTTTCTTCAATATGTTTGAGCTTGAAGTGTTCCATTACCCATCAGGGTACAGAAGGTTCAAGATACTGAGATGGCAACGCTTTCTATGGTGAGAAATAATGAAGCTGATACTATGTTCAGGCAAAACACTTTGCAGGAAGTATTATAGACTCATGGGCTGGTATGGTTTTGTTGTTGTTGGTTTTTGTTTTGTTTTTAATACTCTAAGTGTATCCGTTCCTGTTCTATTAGTAAGATTACTTTGGGGAAGGGGGAGAGGATTGATTTGGGAGAGGAAGAATGAAAATGTTATGGAACAGTTGGTAATCTGTCAAAAGAAAGCCTTTTTAACATTCTTAACAGACAATTGTTGAGAGGAGGGGAAAAAGAAATATATATATATATATATATATATATATATATATATGGCTTTTTTTCTCCTTTCCTGTATCAGGTAGCCTGGGCAGAGTATGTTGGGAGAGCTAGACCAAGTACTTCATCAAGGCAGGTTTTGGGACTCATGACTGCGTTGTGATATACATTTGTCTTCTGTAGCATTGTACAGAGGTCCCTTGCTGTAAGAACATCAGTACCTTTAAGGCCTAGCTGTAGTCAGATCTCTGCTGTTCTTCCTTGCTCTGTAACCAGGTGTCAGATTCTGCTCAGCATGTTGCTTCTTCCTGCTCTATCCTAAGTCTGCAAAGTAACGCATGCTCTGTCCCGGAGGCAGGCCGATGGGTCTTCCTGCCATCCCTGCTTTAATCTTGTACTCCGTAGGCCGGAGTTCTCGGTTGCATTCTTCAACATACTCCACTTGAGGGCCATTTTTCCTGGTTTACCTGGCTCTGAACAGTTGCTCCTCTGTGGCATGACTTTCCAGCATTTGGTACAAGTTATCTGCACCTTTAAAGGCAAAACCAGGTATTAGTGACAATATGCTGCTCCAGCTGTCCTGCTCCACGCTTTCTGAACTAGCGCACCAAATAAGTACAGATCCACAGGACAGCTGATAAAATCTGATCTTTATCTGATCCTTGGATCAAGTAAGCTGCGAGTCATTTCTTCTGGTTATTGAATGCTGCAGGAACAGTTTGTTTTTATTTGATGACAAGAGGCATCTGGAGGTTCAGTGCTGAAAAGGATCTCCCTGCCCTTTTGTTTTTTAAAGACTCGTCTTCAGGTTGGTTGTGCAATATGTATAACTCCCAGCCAGGCTGGAAGGCAGCATTTTTAGTGAAGACTTGGCCCCGTTAACTAAGCTTGCCTGGGAAAGGAATGCAGCTCAACTTTGTTTGCTTTAGGAAAAGAGCAAGGATGGGCAGAGGTGGTCAGCAGGATCTGTTCTTAGCTCTTCACTAACACATCTTCTCATGGCCAGGTGGGCTCTGTAAGTAGAAGAAAATCCCTCTGGCAAATAGTCAGGGAAAGACAACTTGCACTCATGCCCAGTGAGAGGGAGCAGGCAGCTGTAGGGCCCTGATGTTTTTGGATGTGAGGACAGGAGTGTTTTTTGGCACGATAGCTATGGAGCCAACAGAAAGTAGTTCTCAATTACAGCTGACTTTTGTAAGAGGTTCAACATGTATCTGAGCTACTCATTGAAAAAAAACTCAAGGTCTAATCCTGATTTTAGTCTGAACTCAAGTTTTAAGACTCCATAAAAGGAAGTTCTTCATTTCAATGAAATTTTCTTACTTTGTTGCTAACTAGCAATGATAATTTCACTGGGGAGCTCGTGGTTTTGAGTAAGATATTTCAAACTCCACCACAGAGTTCTACTATTTGACCATGTTAAAATTGCCAGAGATCTGTATCCTAAGCCAGAGAAAGCCAGCTGCAGGAGTGTTAGTACCACAAAAAGAACATTAGGAAATAGAACAAGAAATTGAAAGGGCTGATAAAGAAGAGCAGCTTTTTGTTTTGACTTACTGAAAATGAGAACAGGGTGTCATGGTGGAGTTGAGGATGGCTAAAAGCCAGTTATCTTTCACAGCGATTGAAATAACTGCAAAATTTTTTTGGAAAGTGGAAGTAAGAGGAAAAAAGTAACATGAAATTACTGCATAACTGCATCATAGAGAGCCAGACTTCATCGCAAAACTGCACCCAGCACCTCGCTTCTCGCTTCTGATAAAGGTGATGATCAGCGTTGGTGGATGGGGTGGAGAGGGAGATACACTATGAAAAACTGAAATAATTTGGCAATGTGGAAGTGGGGAAAAACAAAATGTGTGCAAATTGTAGAAAACAAGTAATCGCTCTCCTGGAGTTCTTAATTGCTTGGTTTTAATGGGAAGAAGCTGTTAGAGTATCCAGCCTGGGTATGGTATCACCTGCATGGAGAGCAGCTACTGGGGTAGATCCATCTTAAGGGGAAGGGAGGAAAAGGAAGTAACCTGGAGCTGCCCAGATATTCTCAAAATATGCTGCACTTAAGAGTGCAGTAGAATGGTAACTGGGAGTGAAGGGGAGATGTTTACTGAGGATTCATTATGCCATACAGCTGTGATGATCGCTGCTGTTAGGATCAGTCTTCTCAAACAAAGTACAGATGTAATGCAGCATTACATGCGTTGGCTAGTAGCTGGAGAAGATGGGAATTAGAAATTGCATGAGGATCTGGCTCAGAGATGATAAAATTGGCAGTGTGAAGGGCAAGGTAACTGACGGGGTTCCTGGGGCATCTGTCATGGAGTTGATACTCTGTCATTACCGATGCTGCACAAAAAACAGGGATGTGCTCATAACAAAAATAACCTCAGTCCGGAGGATGCTAGAATGTTACCCGGGAAGTAGAACAGATAAGCTGGAGGAGTGGGATAACAAATAGATGAGATGGTTTTAGCACTGGAGTTCATTCAGCTGTTGATTAGGACTTCACATGAAAGAGTCTTCATTAAGTATCGTGATCGTGGAGGGCTTTGAGCCTCCGTCTTGTATCTTTGAAACAGAAATGCAAACCCAAAATGACTGCATAAATGGCTCTCTTACACTGAAGCTGGAGCAGAGGGAGACTGCTACGGTGGTCACTGGGGTGAACCAAAATCCCTTCCTGGCCCAGCTGGCTCTGCATAAGACGCTTCCTTTATTCCCAAATTCCTGTGGAAAACCAAGGCTGGTTAAGTGGGTGATAACACCCAAGGGTGTACTATAACTGGATTTGTACCTTGGACCCTGTTTCCTATCTCATGAGATTAACGTTTATGTTGTACATTCCTTAAGGCGATAGTTTTATCTACCCTGCAGAGGAGCAGTTTTTCCCAGCGAGCTCCTCCTGAGTTCCCAGCCAGGATCTTTTCCTGATGGAGCCAGAAGGAAGAATGAGAGAAAGATGATAAAAAAGCCCATTCAATTCAGGACAAAAAGATCGTTAACTAACTTAAATATTTTGTTCCCCACCCATGGACATTAAGCAGGATCGTATAGACAAATCCCCAAAGGAAATAAACAGATAATAAAATCAGCACACAATTTCCTTTTCCTCCTTTGCAAACCACAGCAAGACAAATTGCTCAGAAGAGGCAAGACCAGAGATGTGGGCAGTTCTTCAGGGTGCCTGTGCATGCCCCATGTGGAGGTGTCTCCTCTGTTTAAAGCAGCAGTTTTAGGGACTAGAACAATAGAAATACTTTGCTATAAACTGAAGGGGTGGGGAATTAGGTTTAGGAAGGCTCAAGTCACCCTGGATGTAATCATTAATGATACTATTATATAAAGCGTTTTTTGTAGCTCTGATCCCGTTAATCTAATGGGTGGCTTCTAATCTCCTATAGCACTTTGGAAGAAGCTGGGAGTCTGTAAGTGGGTCTTGCCCTCGGAGCATTTGCAATTTAACCATCCTCTGGGTATGGAAGTGCTTTGAGCAGCTACACAGCTCACCTGGGTGCATGTGAACTGAGCCACGTCCAGCTCCAGGAGCCACGGCCCTGGTACAGGCTGACTGCCGTCAGGGCATGACCTCGTCTAGTTGGGTGGTCTCACAGTGAAGAATAGAAGGGAACTGATGTTGCTGATTCAGTGTTTTTTTATTATTATATTTATTTATTTATTTATTTATTTTTAGGAGCAATTTGTCAATATTGGTCTCAGGTACGCATGCGCTGACGATCCAGACTTTGTGATACCTGTTTACTTTGAATTTCACTGTCATACCCATTGCAAAGCTCTAGCTTCAGTGCTGCACTTCCCACTTCTAAAAACAATGAATAAATAGGGTGATATTTTTGTAGAACAGCAAATTATTCAGTTTACTAAGCATAGAAAAAAAAAACAACACTGTAGGCACAGCTGAAACATTTCTCTTAAATAAAATATTGCCTGTTCAGTGAATACCAGACCTTCTTTGACGTAACACCTATCATGTCTTTTCTTTTATAATAATTGGGAAGAATGTCATCTGCCCTGTTAGACAGATTATCCTGCCCTTGGCTACAGTGTATTACCTACCTCTATGTTTAGAGCTCTCCACTTGTGGGTAAAATGAAAAATTCCTCACTGAAGTAAGATTAGCAGTTGCTGGTTCCAGAAATACCTGTCTTAATCTAAACCAATTAACAAAGGATAACAACTGGTTTCCTTGCATCAGGGAACCATAAATAACATAGCCTGGGATCTCCATGTTTGAAGATGCGAGATACTGGATGAAATGCTGAATCTGAATGCAGGGTTTGTCTTCATTGCTTCCTCCCAGCAGTCTCTTTCTAGGAACAGCATAAAAAGAAATTAGTACTGGTACCGTTTTTGTGTTCTTGGTTGAAAAAGTTATGACCTTTGGGTCAACAACCCTCATCTTGTATCTTCAGGTGCCTATTTAAAAAATATTGCAAAATAATTCCTTCACCTAGGATCTGAGGAGCTTAAAATGAATCATTATTTTCCTGATTTCACACCATAAGAAAAAACAAAGCAGATTATGAACACAGATTATGCCTGGTTACACATTGAAAGTAATTGAACAGAGCTCTGGGCTCCTCTCGAAAGTCTCGCACTTGGTTTCTTGAATATTATAAAAAAAGGCTTTGTGCAAATCCCACTAAGTGTACCAGTATGGATCAACTTTGTTAAAATCCAAAAGATTAAAAATGCAACCTCACAACTTCATCGGCTCCAACCAGTCCTCCCTGCAAACACTTAGAGGAGCTGCTCTTATGGCTTCCAACCATTAGAGGAACCTTCTTGCCACCCTTGTATGTCCTCACGTAATCGTGTCTTGAAATAGAGAACATTCTCTGAAACATTGCATTTAACTCAGGGACTCTTCAAAGTGTCGCAATACCCTTTTAAAAATATGTATGTATATATGCTTGCAAAATACTCTCCCTCTATCCTGTCCTCTCTTTAGAAGGAGACCTGAACGACGGGAGTAGCCAAGGCTCCTGCTTTAAGATTTACTGTGTAACTAAATGACCAGCTTTTCCTAGTCCTGCCTCCTCTGTTTTGTGGACAAATAATCTTCTCCATAACTCATTGCCTTACAAAAGAGCCAGGAGCTGTGTATCTACAGTCTCCTGATTTCAGATGACCACTCTCAAACTTTTTATAATCCAGAGCTGTGTTCAGTTAGAGCACATCTGTCAGAAAAACATCAAGAAAGCAAGAATGTGTTTTCTCACTAGTAAAATATGTGCCTTGTTTCCAGTTTGAATTCATCGTTTGTTTGTTGTGTTTGTCAGTGCTTTATTAAAGCTTCTTTCATACATCTTTCCCTGAAGATCCTTTTATTTTTTGAAAAATTACCTCTGTTTCTTAGAGAATCATAACTGATTTAAATCTTTAAAGACATTTTATCAGCTATTTCTTTTCTGGATTTTTCGGCATTTCCATTATTTGTTCCAGCAAGGCCATGGACTCTGGCAACTTGTAACACTACAGATAGGGCTAGACTATCCTGTAAGAACTGGAGTTGCTTTAACCCACCTGTGCCCAGGCAGCATGTTTACAACTCAGTGGTGATTTCAGTTCAAAACTGGTGCCCTTTCAAGAAAGAGCCACTATTCTACCAGGTCCTATTCTATTCACTATTCTTTAATGCAAAATAAAGAAAAGTTAAGTTTCTTCATCAGCTTTTTGGTACAAATGAGCTTTCTTCATTTTTTTTTTTTTTTTGAAGTCTAAATATCTTCTGTGCTGTTGTTATTGGCTTAAGGGTTTTTGTATTGTTGTTGTTGTTTTTTCCTTTTCATATAAAAGGCGACATGCGCCACTAGAAATTTTTAATATTTCTATGTTTTTCCAAAAATTTTAATACATCCATTGTTGTCTATAAGCACAGGGACAGTGGTGAATAGTTCTGTTTGGGAAATGCCTCCACATTTGGCTACTTCCAAGAGAGAAGTGCTCTCTTTTTAATTGTCATTAAAAGTAGTTTCCTTGATGTGATACCCAGGAATGTGTTTTTCAAATACAATTCTACAGATTTGACTGCAAGTCTCTAATTGGATCAGTCCTTAATGTGATCAAAGGCTAATTTTTGGTCTGGAAACAGCGTAGCCTTATGGAGGGATGGAAGGTACAGCAAGAGAATGTGTTGTGGGTAGAATCCATAGGCAACATTTACATATGTAATATGTGTTTGTGTATATATGGATATTTACATGTAATGTGCTAAATATATATCTGTGTCATGTGCATATATGTATTTATGTGTGCGTATACGTGTATTTTATAATGGTAATTTCCACCTTTGGTTGCTGAAAGCTCCTGAGCACCCGGCGATGCCCGCAGGTCACCCTAAGGCTTTGTCTCTGGGACGCCAAGCCTGTTGCCACAAGCCGATGCTCCGAGCCCGTAGGTTCAAATCCTGGAAAACAAAATTAAAACATCCAAGAGTGAAAACGATTTTCAGGAACGACAATGACAGCGTCCCGTGCGGGACGCGGTAACACCCCGGGCGGGATTTCTCTGAGGCGGCGCTCGCCTCACGACCAGGCCCGAGGCCGGGCTCCGGCCCTGCCGCGGCTTTCCCTGCACCGCCACCTGCCGGCCCCGGCCCCGAAACGCCGCCGAACTTTAATTTGTGCTTATAATTAACCCTATACAATCGTACAGTAAAAACATATAGTTTCAAACCCCCTGCCATGGGCAGGGACACCTCCCACCAGACCAGGCTGCCCAAAGCCCCATCCAGCCTAGCCTTAAACGCCTCAAGGAATGGGGCACCCACAGGTCCTCTGGGCAGCCTGTTCAGTGCCTCACCACCCTCAGAGTGAAGAATTTCTTCCTAATACCTTATCTAAACCTCCCCTCTTTTAGTTTAAAGCTTTTACACCTCGTCCTATCAAGCATTATGCATGCCTTTGCCAAAGGGCAAAGAAGTCAAGGGCTTTATAAAGTTCATTTTGACTCTTATCTGTAAATGTAAAGCCCTTTATACTTCCTGTAGCTTTGTGTGCTTAAACAATCACAACTTTTTTTTTTTTCCATAGCTGAGGAAGTTGTGGTTCTCAGTGGTTGTGCCTCCTTCGTGGCCACATAGGAAAGTGGTGACAGAATATTTTCTGTGATTTAAGAGGAGAGAATGCTGTCACAGTCATCCAGCTCACTGCTATCGGCAGTGCTATTTCCTGCCTGCACTGATCCTATAACTTGTCCATCTGAAATTACTGAGTGCCAGGTTTGCATTTAACTTTAAAAAAAAATAGAAAAAGAAAAAGAAAAAATGTTTCCCGGAATTCAAGTTCCATGACCTGGGGCAGTGCTGAGCCCTGCCAGCAGCTGATGTATGACTGTTCCAGAGCAGCCCTGTGCATATCCATAGATCATAGATCCACACAGACTCTGTTGGCAAAAAAGCCTCTCACCTTAGCTACATGTTACTGATGTGTCAATAACTGATACATTTTTATGCAGGAAATTATTAGAGGAGCAAAACTTTTGGTCCTTGTTCTACTGTCTCTCTTGGAAATGTTGACCTTCTTAATAGGAAGTCAAGAAAACTTTGTGTATGTTTTACCCAGGTGTATTCACCACAACTACTTTTCATTATTTTATATCAATTCTACTGTTAAGACTTGTACAATGACGAAAAGTAGCAATGAATCATTTAAGAGGCCTTTTAACACTTGCATGAAACAAGCTGAAACACAGGGCTGTGATAGTGATGTTGCTGAGGGACGTGTGACTGGAGGTGCTGCAAGTCAGGGAACGGGGCCAGCGCTCCAAACTCTGTGCTCAGCTTTTCTGGAAGGCTTTTTGTCAGCTTAGTCTTTGTATATGTAGACTGCATCTACAATTCTTGCTCTGCATTGTGTTGAGGTTCAATTGCCTGAAAGTTTGTGAAACAGTTTGGGAGTCTCAGAAGTGCACAGTGTAAAAGAACAGCTCTATGTTGGTCAGTGGCACTGTCACGATGCACTTGCTGCAAAAAATGAGGGTGCAAATACAAGAAAACATGAATAAATATCATTTTGCATTTTGTTCCCACTTAAATATCTAGCCACGGAAGTGTAAAACATCTCTTTAAAAGCAAAAATATAAATCACAGAATAGTTTGGGCTGGAAGGGACCTTAAAGATCATCTAAATCCATCTAAATGATTGGCTCCAGACAGTTCACAAGACTTGCTGCCTTCTTCTTTTCATGATACTTCCATCTTTCTTTTAATTATACTTCAGTATTTCCTTCTCTCCCTAACTGTGGTCTTTGCACTCTATTTTTGTCCCAACCACCTCGTAATCTCAAACCAGGGACTTTCCTTCTGTCTGCAAAAGCTGACTTGTATAAATAACTTCTTCATAAAGACAGTGTTCTTTTATTGTAGCAGTAAAAGAAATTCCCTAGAAAAGCTTGTTTTGATCCATGTGGCTTTCTTGCTCGCTACTCACGAAAGATTATGAAAATGCAAAAAAAAGGCCTGAAGGCTGACAGCGTGCCTGCTTGGGACAGTTGCCTGGTGACTGAGGACTGGCTCCTGTGAGTGAATGATCATGGCATCACTGGGTTGTAGCTACCTGGTGTAAGAAAAGGCTGGAAAAATCTGAAACGGAACAGCACCGATCAGCCAGGTGCTTGTGCAATGCTGTTCATGTTGGCTGGTGGAGGTGACAACAGCTTCACATCAGGAACGGACTTCGTCCTGGTAAAACAGAGCCAATTAAGAGTTAGACTCCACTCAGTTGTCCCCCCAATGTTCCATGGCTTTCTCTGTGGAAGTGCTGCTCTCTTGCTGGTTGTCGAGTTGAGATACAGAGAGTTGAGATGACTAAACAAGACATTTCATTTCTAAATGGGTGGTTTTCTTAGGTGACTGGTGTAGACACATTCATAAGGCTAAAAGGAGTCGATTTCCCCCCTAGGCCTAATCTAGAGGTGTTGTGTATGAAACCTTGCTAAACTGTGATAAGCGTATCACATTGGGGCATAACTCCTCACAGCTGCATTATTTATAAACCCTCCCCTTTTAACCAGAGGCCTTTAGCAGTTTCAGAGCAGTTCTCCCCTTTTCTGCATCTTTAGGAAAGGAAGAAAAAAGCAATACCTTTTGGTATCTGAAACCACAACTATGCACAGCCACTCATTTGGAGAGACCAGCTACAGCAACTGTGGTTCTTCTGCAGGTGATGGCTTTCTGGGGGTGGGATGGCTCAGATGTCAGGCAAAAAGAGCTTCCAAAATACACTATCATGGACTCGATGTGACACCCAAACCAGTATCTCTAGGTTGTTTAAGAAATGTCTGCTAATATCATATATTTGAAAGCAGTCCCATCTGTATACATGTGGCATTTCTGTCACTGTGCAATTTAGCAGCAGGGGATCTTCAAGCAGAATTTGGGCTGTATTTCCTCTTTTGTTCTCTCTTCTACATGGTAACGAGCTTCAAAATCCTCCTTTTCTGAGCCACCCAATCTGAGTCCTGCCTTAAAGGCTGCTATCCACACCCCAAAAACAAACAAAGACCTTGCTTGCAGGTTGGGTTGCTCTTCTTTGGGCGCATTCTCATAGAAATATTAACTTGTGCTGTAGACCTATCTAACCTGGAAGAATGCCAGCTGGTTTGGGAGTCATTATTTGCCTTTCTCTTTACGTTCCAGTTAGATATTTCCATGGAAGAAATAGCAATTTGTTGTTACTGGCCTGGAGTTTTCAGGAAATGCCGTAGGATCGTTTTAAAACCTATTCTAGACACAAGTATAAGCTAAATGTAGGTGGGTTCTCCTTGATTTGTGATGGTTCTCCTGCAGCTATTCCTGCTCCATCCAACTTACAAATGGTTATTTAATTAGTGATCTAGACCATACGGAGCAGGTTCATTCATCCCCTCCTATGACAGAATTATAAAATGTTACAATAGGCCGAAGTGTTGTCATAGTCAATATTTCACATAGTTACAGGAGGTCGCCAAGTATCTTTGGCCTTGCGTTATTGATGGTTTAATGAACAGAGCATTTTTTTCCTTGAGAACATCTGTTTAAATATAGTCCTTACCCCTTATGAGCTTGTTCAGGGCTCTCAAATAACTGTCATCCTTTTACTTGAGTCAAACTAGCGGTTAAGCATCTATTCTTCTCACACAGAAGGTCAGTATTTTCTTTGCAAACCAACTGGCACAAGCTCCGTGACAACTTAATATCAGTGTTTATCATGTTTCTGCATCTTCAGGCCTGAAACCAAAGTTATTTTAACTCCAGATCGTTTGTAGGAAAGCTTTTTTTTGCCTAAGTTCCATTTTGGCAGGAGAATAAACCCTCCTTTTTAATTTCATATCATTAAGCTGAAGACAGCTATTTTAAAAGTTCAGTGGGGTTTCTTTCTGCCTGACATGCTCTTTCATTGCACAGCTGAAAACAATCCCAGGCAAAGAATCATCTAATAACATGGTGGAACTGTCTCCTACCTGGATCTTTCTTTTATAAAAAGACTACACCTGAAAATTGAATATTACATGAAAGTTTGAAACAATCCTTCCTAGAGCCATCATCTTGACATTTTAAATATGGGACAGAACAGCTGGCTCTCCTTTAATGCAAGACCCCTCAGACACAAATAAGTGGTTTCAATGGACAAAATTCTGTGTGGCCCTATATTTCTTTGTCTATGTATTTGGCCAAAGCTCCTGGACTTACAGAACCAACAACCTGTCCCAATCCATGAGACATGAAGCAGCAGACTCAGGCTTTGGTGAAACCAGGTGTAAACTGGTAGTAAGACTCAGCGCTGAAGCTCTGAGGGGCAGCAGGTGCTGTTGGCTCCTGCCTCTGCACCCCACAGTGTCCTGCGTTCCTCTGCACCGCCCTGAGCAGGGGAAAATCAAAGCAAGTGCAGAGTGGTTGGGACTTCTGCAGCAAAATGAATTCTGAAATGGTTCGGCTCTCTTCAGCCTTTTATCAGACGGGTCCAGATGAAGGAAGCATGGAAGTATTTGAATGGTGGATATTTACCATGTTTGTTGAAAAGTAGATGGGGAAAGAAACTCAGCAACTCGAGCAAACACAATTTTATGTAATTGCCTGCAATTAAATAAATAAATAAATAAATGAACAGCTTAGCTGTCGCTGGGATTTGCCTAAGGGACCACCAAGAATGAGTTACACAACTCAGCATTCATTCATCAACTGGTCCTTCGCAAAAACCATATGGCTCCTTGCAGGGATTTCTTAAACATTATGCATGGATATGAAATAGTGACTTTGTAGATGTTAAGTAGGTTGCTTGAGGCTCCTTTTGAAATACTGTTTCTAAACATTAAAGCAATGTTATTGTTGCAAGCAATAATCTAATAGAAAGCAGTTGTTTAGGCACTTTCAATCAAATTAAGAAAAGAAATAGAAAAATAAGAAATATTGAAAGAGTAAACGGATCTAAACTTTAAAGATTAACTGTGCCATTGTATGTGGTTTTCACACAGAAATGTAGGACATCCGTTTTACTAGATGGTAAGCAGCAAGGAAGGAAAAACATTATTTAAGAGTAAAATGCTATTAGTTTCATATATCAAGTCAAAAATAACAGAACCACTGCAAAACGTATGTATGATTTCACTGTAGTAAATGTGTTTGAAAATATGAGTTCAGTGCTTGTAAAAAGTATTTAATGATGTCTTTCGTATCCCAGAAGCCAGCACAGAGAGCTGCAATATGAATTCACAAATGCTGCTTTCAACACATGCCTTAACTGTGGATTAAGGGAAACACCCTTCAAATACCTGACAACATTTTCAAATGGGAATACCCATTTTAAATGTCTCCCTTCTTCAAGATGTTCAAAGTGAGCACCTGCAAGGGCTTAGTCTTTCCCAGTGTTTAATCAGCACTTTCAGAAATGGGGGCCTGCAGAACATTTCCAGTGAGGCACCCAAAGCCGAAAGGAGGACAAGTGCTGCCACGAGTGAACTCAGGAGAGCCCCACGACCTCCAGTAACTGAGCCACACTCGTGTGGCTGCTGGAGGAGGAGGACACCAGAACAGGGCATCACCCTCCCCCCACCCCACCTCCCGCATCTAAATTGACTCATTTCAGACTATTTTCTAACCTCTCGCTATTTGGCTCCTCGTGGCTTGTACTGAGCATGTTCAGTGCGTCATCAAAGCGTGTTGTACCTCGGTTCAACCAGCCACCTACTGCTGCAACTATGATTAAAAGGCATCAAACACAAGCAGGGAAAAGATCAGAAAGTTGTATGTGCACATAGAATGGAAAGAAAGGGGAGAAGTGAAGCTGTGATGCTGCAGATGCCTTCCAAAATAGCGACCCGTGTAGACATCTTGTCTTATGTGGAATTACTGATGGTCTTATTAATAAGCCTTGCCCAGTAGAGAAGATCTTGCAGGCCAGGGTTTGGGCAGGGAGAAGTTTTTACATTTGCACTTTGTTTGCAGGTTGGGAAACCCATGTGGATAGAAATTAAAGAGATCACAGGAGCTATTTTGCTATCTCAAGTACTAGGTAGGCCTGATAGATCGCCTTAAGAAGTCACTAAGGAGATGTTAATTTTCCGTGATAGCAAGCACTCCTGTGCTCTGCTGAGTTCATCCGGCTGCGTGCTCAGCCCACCTGAAAACAGCCATTTATCTAGACTAAAGTCTCATCATTTTGTACAACAGGCGCATTAACTTCTCTCTCCATATGCCGATGGGTTACCTACAATGTTCACCAAGTGCTCTGAGGCTCTCAGGTGGAAAGTGTCGCATTAAGTACAGTTATGCTGTAAAAGCTCCCTCGAGAGTCCCGACAGCTGGGTTTTACCCACCCTTCTGCTTCCTTCGGGACATAACTCACTGGTATGCAGAAGTACCATTTTGCTAGAGCTACACCGCAAGAATCCTCACCTGTGAAATGCTCCAAAGGCAACCTGGTTTTCAAGTACTGCAAAGTGGAGGAGCTTTCCCAAGGAGAAAATCCACCCTTTCCAAGTGTGTCTGTTTCCAAGTGGAAGCCAAACATGCCAAAGCACTGGAAAAAAAAACGTAGTTTTGCCTGGCAAGGACTGGACTGTGCTTGCTTACTCGCTCACCCCACTGTGCCCATGCATCCCCAACCTACAAATCCTTGTTATTAAGACATTTCACGTGGTGCAATGCTTAGAAAGGCTCCGTAGACCCTCCAGGCTTTGGACAGCAGCAGCAACTCAA
Source organism: Cygnus olor (assembly GCF_009769625.2). Lineage (NCBI taxonomy): Eukaryota > Metazoa > Chordata > Aves > Anseriformes > Anatidae > Cygnus > Cygnus olor. The sequence goes on along the minus strand of NC_049172.1, from coordinate 70,488,022 downwards.
CAAAATTTGCTTTCCGGTGCAGAAGTGAAGTGGGACTGGGTTGTGTGGTGTCTTGAGGAGCTGGCTTCCTGCCCCCCTTGCTTTACTTATCAACTCTTATCTAGTGTCTTATGGAAAGAGAGAGGGGGGGGTGACAGGTTGGAAGGCCACTGAGGCAGAAGACCACTGGAAAAAAACAGGATTTAACTCTCCAATCACCCATCGTGGGACAGGAGGTGAGTTTTAGCAGCCGTGGCACCTCAGGATGGAAACGTTAAATGTTAGTGGGCACGCAGGGAGGGAGGAGATGTTGTCATTTCTCTCCCGTGACACCAGCGTCCTGCAGGGCCAGCCAGGGCAACATCCCTGGGCAACCTGTCCCAACGCCTGACTGCTCTTTCTGAGAAGAAATGTCTCCTCATTTCCAACCTGAACCTCCCCTGGCACACTTGAGGCCATTCCCTCTAGTCCTGTCACTGGTTACCTGTGAGCAGAGGCCGACCCCCAGCTCCCCACATTTCCTCTCAGGCAGTTGCAGAGAGCAATGAAGTCTGCCCTGAGCCTCCTCTTCTCCAGACCGAACACCCCCAGCTCCCTCAGCCGCTCCTCACAGGACTTGTGTCCCAGGCCCTTCACCAGCTTCGTAGCCCTGCTCTGGATTTTTGATCAATTCTGTGGAAACTTTGTAATTTATCCCCCCCCCCCCCCCCAGTTAAATCCAGTCGCGGTCCCTTTAAGGACCACCACCCCCCCAAATCCCGTCGCGGTCCCTTTAAGGACCACCCCCCCCCAAATCCCGTCGCGGTCCCTTTAAGAACCCCCCCTCCCTCCTCCGCCCAGCATGACGTCACGCGCGCTGTTACACCGTCAGCAGCAGGGGCGGCGGTAGGCGCCGAGAAGGGAGGGGGGGAGCGCGGACTGTACCACCCGCCGCGTTCCGGGGGGGGGGGGGTGCGTGCGGAAAGCACCACCCGCCTTGTTCCCGGGGGGGGGGGAAGAAGCGGTGTGAGGGGCTCCGGCGGCCTGAGAGGACCGGGGGGACGCGGCGGCCCCCGAGCGATGGCGGAGCGGCTGGCCGAGCTGGTGGAGGAGCTCACCACGGCCGGGGAGCCGCAGCTGGAGCCGGGCAGGCTGAAGGAGCTGAAGAAGATCTGCAAGTACGAGGCGGCCTCGAAAATTAACGGGAAAAAAAAAAAAAAAAAAAAGCCTTCTTTTGACCGAAAAAAAAGCAATTTGTGTGGTAACTTTTGTCTGTTTTCCCCTCCTTTCAGGTCTTCGGACGATCACATCGGCCATGCCTACCACCTGCTGCTGACGAGGCTGAGGGAGCCGCACGCCCAGGTGCGCCTGTCGGCCTTCCAGGCCGTCCAGGAGCTCTTCGCCAGGTCCCACCGGTTCCGCACGCTGCTCGTCGCCGACTTCCAGGAGTTCTTGGAGCTGGCGGTGGGCACCGAGCACAGGCAGCCCCTCCCGCCGCCCGCTGAGGTGGCACAGAAGCTGAGGAAGGCTGCTGTCCGCTGCGTGCAGGACTGGCACGACAAGTACGGGCAGGCCTACAAGAAGCTGGCGCTGGGGTACCACTATCTGAGGCAGAATAAGAAGGTACGCTGCGGCTTTGTGCCTCCGGGTGTCGTTAGGTGGTGAGGTCTAGGTGTCTGAAGGGAGAGAATCTATAAATTGGGAAGGAAACCCGCTGGGAGTCAAGTGCTCTCTGTAAGAGGCATCCCTAAGAGACAGATCCCAAAATTACCTAGTCTTCGTTAGACTTGTGGTGATTTACCCTCACGTGAAGCAAAAACCCTCTTCTTACATCTCCAGAAATTAAAGCTAGCAAACGTCTATCTCTTTGCATAAAGTATTTTCTAAAGGTTTTTCAGAATGTGAGATGCTATTTACAAAAACGTTATATCTTTGAGTTGAATTGTTACAGGCTGCCCAGAGAGGTTATGGATGCCCCATCCCTGGAGGTGTTCAAGGCCAGGCTGGATGAGGCTCTGAGTAACCTGATGCAGTGGGTGGCATCCCTGCCTATGGCAGGGGGGTTGGAACTGGGTGATATTTAAGGCCCCTTCCAACGCAAGCCATTCTTCAGTTCTTTCCTGTAACCTGCTAGCAAGATGAATGCTAGGTAGAGGAAATGTTAAACAGTTCACAGTCTGCACTGACATCATATTCAGTGCTGACCAGAAACTGAACTAAGCGTTCTGGCACTACTTTCAAGGCAGATGCCTTTTTATCGAGACCCATACAGCATCCTGACTGAAGGCATTGGTTTTCCAGCATTCTTTTCCCATTTATTTTTTTCTAAAAAGCTTCTCAGTTGTATACCATATGTATGTAACTTACAGCTCAGTGATTAAATTTGCCCAGATGTATTATTAAGTGTCCTAAGTAATGGCCAGCTACTGGAGTTGAAGAGAAGGTCTGTCTGTCTCCAACCTCAGTTACAGCACGACAGATATATAGCGGTAAGGTGTGTTTGTGGAAAGGGCTGAACTACATAAACAGGGGGAAAAACTTTCTTTAAAGTAATTAAAAACAAACAATCTAGGACAAAACATAAAGGACACATCTACATTGGAATAGATTACCCATTGGGAGATGTTTTTGTACATCTTTTGTTACGGCAAAAAGGCTTTAAAAATCCTAGGCTTGAAATAAGAGCTGGATTCAACCAACTCTTTCCCAGTGTGCATAAGCATTGCTCACCAGTAGGCCTCCAGCCGCTGATTTCCACCTGAATCCATAAAGTCCAACCTGTTCAGAATGGAAATGATACTTACAGCTTCAGCTGACAATAATCAGCTATTAAGTCATCATGTGAAAGCTTAAAATATCCTTATTTCTGTCCTGAGCTGTCCTGTTCTGGCTTTTTTCACAGCACAATGAAGTGTAGGTGCCAGCCCTCCTCAAACACAGTGCTAGCGTGTGTCATACCATAAGTTTTATTAAAGAGGAATTTCTCACGTAAATGCTTCTAGCTCTCCCTTCTAGGTTTCAAATTATTATATTTTGGTCATCCTTCTGCTTTAGTATCTCTTCTGAGATGCGGACGGTGGAAATTGGAAACACTTTTTTAGCATTCATGTTATATACAATGATAACACCAGACTTCCAGGAAGTGTATTAATTCTGTTTCTTCAGAAAGATGGGTGCTGTGTGTTCTTAACAGACAAAAAAATAAATAAAAAAAAAAAAACAGAAAACAACAACAACAACAAAAAACTGTGATAAGCGATGTGTGTCTGCCTTTCTGTTTCCATATTGAGCTAATAGTGTCCCCTACTCGTATTATTTATTGTATTGTGTTTTTTTCTCTGTATAATTTTTGGCATCTGATCACAAAGGGCATTTGAATCTTCCCTTTGTCTTTGCATCCTCCCTTACGGTTTTATTGAATAACGGAAAAAAAAAAAAAAGTGATAAAGGGAAATGCAGGACTGAGGCAGGGATCTCTGACACACAACACAGATTTCCCAGGCTGGATACTCAAGCGTACAGTAAGTCAGCTGAGGTTTGGCATGTTTGTCTGTACTCGTCTGGTCAGTGCCTGCTCCCCAGTTCTGACAGGGTGATCACTGTGTGTGTATGGGGGACTGAGCTACCCAGCAAGGCTGGCTGTACTATTTTTTAGGGCAGCCAAATTCGAGTACTTCTAGGAACACAGGTTTCAATGGAAACAACCTAATCTAGTTTCTCAACTCTTGCACCGGTTGGTACCAGCCAACTGACCTAGTTAGCCTTTTGCCAGCTTAATACTTGAACTGCAAGAGGCAACCAGGAGACTTGAGGAAGCATTTGTTCTTTCTAGAAATCAGAAACCTGATTCTTTCCAGAAATCAGGTACATCTGCTCTTTTGTATTACAGGTTTAGCACAATAGTATGGGGTGATTGGAGGACTGTTAGCTGTGTCTTTTTTTTTTTTTTTTTCAGTTTATCATCACCAAAACCACCTTATAAACAGTTGGTCAGAAAATGGCAAGTGCTGCCCTTTTAGGGTATAAACCCAGAGCGCTACTCACTGGTTTAAACGTAGCAGGTTGAAGCTATACCTATACACATATTTAAATATGAGAACAAAACAGAGAACAGGTGTGAAGAGGTGAAAACAGTTCTCTTTCCAAAATTATGGACCAGTAGTAAAAGGGTTCACTGCAAAGGCAGAATAACAACTCTAGTGTGTGTCCGTGTTGTGTAAATGAGGTCAGGTGTGTCCTGACCAAGTCCCTAAGTTTGTACTGACACCGGGTTGTGAGTCCATGCGTCCATCCATAAATCAGGCCCCGAGTTATTCTGACCTCTTGGGACTTCTGCAAAAGGCCGGTGTGCCTCGCTGTGGGCAGCTCCAAGCCGTGTGTGTGCTGTGGACTGGGCTGGTGATAGAGATCTAGTACTTGAGATGTGCTTTCGTTATCGATGGCAAACCCTGATGATTTAACAGCTGTATGAGGAGCCTCTGGCCAAGTACCACAGCATGAAACAACGCAGCAGAGCAGCCCGTAGCTGCCTTTTGGGACAGAGAAAGGGAAAGAATGGGCAGGTGGCTCTGTTACAGTTATTCTGATATGGGGAAGAAGCAGAGGTTTAGGAAGCCCTCGGTATCTCTGGTTTTCTATGCAAGTCAAATCTGCATGCTTGGAAATGGTAGCTTTAGTTTTTGGGTTCTGTATCTTTATTTTTTTGTGGATGATGTCGATTTATATAAAGCCAGTGGTGCATCCTTGGGCAGTTCTCTTTCTCTTGCTGCTGTGTGGAGAACTACGCAAGGTTGGCAGAAAAATAAGATCCTGAAAAGCAAAAAGCTCGCCACAGGGAGCCATGTGCTGCTATAGGTTGTGGAGCTAACTTATTTGTACCTTCCCTATGCCTCCCCACTCTCCCAATAAAAAAGAGATTGGTAAGTGTGCCTGTCTGTCTAGAGAGGTGGAGACTGTCCCTGTCAGTTGCTGTGAAAGCTGAAGTATCTAGGACTAAACAGAAAGCGAGATACTGTCCAGTGTAGAGCGACCCCAACGTCATATGGGCCTCTACCCCATAATTTTACTGTTTTACTCTTGCGTGGCTCCAAAATGTTGATGCAGAATGTCAGTATCTGGGAACCATTACTGTATATTGACAAGCTTTCTCATCCAGCAATTACAGTGGAAATGAATGTTCAGTGGGTGTTTGTAGTACAGGAATCGTGCTGGAGAGGCTGTGGGCTTCATTAGCAGTAAAATGTGGGCTTGCCCAGCACTCAGTGTAACCTCTGGTGAAATTAATGAAAGTTATGTGGTAGCAATCAAAAGGAAATGCTGTGGCTTTCCTTTTCGAGAGGCTTTTCTTATCTAATATCACAATTCAGGATTCATTTCCTTGAAATAGAAGTGAAAAATATTTAATCTCTTCAGGCCCTTCTAAGAACAAACTAAAAAAAATCCACCGCAAATATTTTAAGAAAGTGTTTTGAATCATTCAGATTTACGTTTATGTTTTAGTCAGAAGAAGGTAAAGTGGGACTGATATCCTTTCCCTCGGTCCACAGATCTAATGAATGTAATTGTAAAAGCCAAAATGTGATCTCATTTAACAATTTTTAATATCACCTCTACCACTTCGCTTGCTTATAAGTTGTTTAGTAACTGGTCATGTGTGCTAGTAGTGCTTACAAATTCTCCTCAGTTTTCTTTCCTGCAAGTAGAGATGGTGTGATGTTTTCATATAACTTGAATACTTACCCTGTGTAGTCCCTTCCTGCCCAACTCCCTAACCCCTGTCTCCAGTGCTGTGACAGAGGTCTCCCACAGCCTAGTTTATTTTTGCAGTTTAGATGGAGGACTAAACGCTTTGTTTTTCTACCTTATGATTCCTTTTTGAAAGCCATTGATTCTCCGCAGTCCCTTATTAGTAGAAGCAAAACCTCCATTCAGAATTACTGTAGTTACTGATTCCAGGATGAGAAGAGATAAAAGGAAGTGCTGCTGAGCTGCTGGCTGATTGCTGATGTTAGAGGATTTTTCAACACAGATAAGGATCTTAGGAAATGGATTTTCTATATATTTCTTCCGAGGAATGTTATACTTTTTTCCTTATTTCCTTAGGTGGACTTTCAAGATGTGCGTGCCAGAACCGTGGCTGAAAGGCAGAGGGAAGAGGAGAAGCAAAAACGATTAGATAACATTTACAAAGAAAAAGCCAAAAGAGCTGAAAAAGAAATGGCAGGTAAAGTGCTTTGGTTCTTTTGCTGGCTTTTTTTTAGTTTTTAAAGCAACTGTTTGTGAGGTTACGTAAAACAGATTCCAACAGAATAGCTATCCAAGCAATAGCTGACCACAGAGTGCAGGAATAATACATTTGTTAGTGTTTGACCCTCTGTCTCTCTCGCCTAAAGAATATCAGGAAATAAATAAAATTGAAAGAATGAAGTGACAGTCGTTTAAGCCCGGGTTGAATGAAAAGCTTTAAAAAAAAAAAAAGGTATTGTGTAAAGGTGTGGTCTGTAATTCAGTAAAGTGTGAATGCGTAATCTCAAGCAGGCACGTCGTCTATGGAGTTGGGCACAATGATCCTCGTGCATCTCTTCTAACTCCAGCTTCTGTGATTCCATGATATCACAAAGTGGTTTGGAGCTGGCAGCTCAATTCCTTTGTCTATGACTAGGTACAGGCTGCTCAACACCTTCTTGACTGATAACCTTAATTATGTTGTGTACACAGTCATTATGTGTGTTCCAGAAGGAGCTCTGGTCTGCCCAGTAATCCTGGGTGTGGTGTAGGAAGTCTATGAAAAGTAGCATATTGCTGCTAAACAATGTGGCTAACTGGGAGCTGAATCTCTAAGCAATATGTGTACATCAACATATGTCTGCAGCATGGAAAAAGAACAGAGATAATGTATTAAATTGCAGTTACAAAGGATTATTTAATTAAATTGCTTCAGTTTCTGCAATATATGCTTTTATGCCTGCATTTATCCTGCATGCTACAAACATTTCCGTGCATGAGAGTGCAATTTTCAAGAGATTTAACCTTCCTAAAATCAATTTTATTGGTAGCATCTCTTTCAGCTGTAGCATATGTTCATGGGTGCACCCACAAACAACTGTAACATTCATGGCTGCACAAGGAGAACCCTCAGACATCACTGAGAATATTTGTCTCTTACAAATACTGTAGTTCTGCCTCAAATTTATGGAGGTATTTGAGTCATCTTTGATACACAATGGAATTTTAGGGAGGATAGGAAAGGAGGAACACTGGTCCCAAATATCTTGCTCAGAAAATTCTAGATTTCCTGCTTAAGAATAGTATTGTTACTTTTATAAGGACAATTTTTGCATGGGAAAGAGATACATATGGATAAATTATGACTGATTACTAGATAAAGGATTACCTCTTTGGCAGTGGTATTTGTTTTGTAGATCTGTCTCTGCTCTGGAGACATCAGCATTTCGCATTGTTTGACAGTGTTCTAAAACCATTGTCTCTTGATAGAAATGTCCCAAGAGATTGCTGAAACACTGACAGAGATGGAGAACTGTTTCCGGCTTCTGATGCCAGATCCTTTTGAGTTCACTGTGAATGACACAACTCTGGAACCTCACAAAGAAATGACTGCTAATGAGGATAGTCCTGCTCCCCCCTTGTCCTCCCAGACAGAAGTTACCCAGTCATATGTCGGATGCCTGGATGATGAACAGCCGTGCTGCAGCAAGGACATCCTTTCTGCTTCTCAGGGTGTTAGAACTGAGAAAAATGAAGAGTTAGATGACAAACAGGAGACGCCTGAGCAAAAAGAATTAAATGGAGGCACATCCTCGGGAGTTGAATCTGGTGTCCTTGCTCTCCACGATGATGATTACGAAACTTTTGTTAGGAACCATGGCCTTATTTCTCATAAGTATACTCTAGACCTTGAAATCTCCACAGGTACCTGGAACAATTTTTCACAAACAGCTGGAAACAGTCTTTGTCTGAAGTGCTCTGTAGTTGTTTTGTTTTTACTATGACTGAAGTGTTTGAGGTTCCTGAACACCATTTTGGTACATTGTTCTTTCCTGTTTCTGGTTCATCTAGCAACCATTCTTACTTTTGGATGCCCTTGCATGGGATTTACAGATTTTATTAATTAGTTTCTAAGATTGAACTTTCATACTAGTTGTTGTAAACATATTATAGTGCTTTGTAGTACCATAATGAGTTCCAAGTACTTAAAAAATAACGATCTGTTTAACGTATATAATTTTCTTTTCCACATGCTTCACCATTCACTTCTTTCCTTCTCCCTATAACCTGTGTATAAGCTACTAATTTAGAAGTCCTCAAATTGACTGCTTCTTAAGCTTTTCTTTGTTACTGACAACTTGCAAGAAGCAGTAAGTAGTATTTTGCCAGGAAGAGTTAAGGGTTATGATTACATCTTTTCTCTATAACTTTGCTAATATGAGTTACATCTAGAAAAATCAACGTAGAGTGTGTTTTGTTAGTCCAAGAGAAGTTTCTTACAAATAGATTCCTAGTGGAATTTCAAGTGCAAACCGCCAGTGAGACGGGTATCTACTTCTGTGCCTGCAGGCAACAGAATTGGAAAGGTATCTGTGGGGGCTTACAGGTGACTAACAGGTGAAAAGTACCATCCGTACTTGGGTGGTGGCACACTTGGCTTCTTTGACATTCAAGTGCCTTTGCTATGGGGGGACAAGGATCATTTCATATGGAATATGCAGAAACTGGTGCAATAAGGCCCAGTTCATTGATGGGAACATAGGACAAGGTGTGATGTAAACAGGAAGACTGCACTTGTCTTTGGTTTGTTTAGTGATTCCTTAGTTCTGATGGCTTAACAGCTCTCAACAGTGGACTGAAAGCCTTTCATCTTTTCCTCTTTTTTTTTTTCAACATGTAGAATAATAACAGTAGAATAATTAATACTGAATATCAAATATTTTAGAAAGGTTCATGTCTCCTACTTAGTTTTAACTTCTCTAGTGAAGATACTATAAATACCATGCTCTAACTCTTATTTTCCTATTTTGATTAGATTTAAAGGTACACGAGAATGAAGACAATACTGCTGTAATAAACAATGTTGTGGATGCTCACAAAGTCCTCAGAAATAAGTTCTTGCCTTCCGTGCAGTCCTGGATTCAGGTGGGATAGAGAGCTATTTCTTCACTTCCTATAAAAAGATGAAGTGGGCACTGTAAAGCTTGAGGGAGAGTGAGCAAGAAGGAAAGTAAGGTTGAAGAAACGTTGGTGCAAATAGAAAAGAAGGCTGCTGTTTCAGTAGGGGTGGACAGAAGGAGACTATAGGAGCTATATAACTTGTTTCATGGCTCAGCTCTCATCATTAGGTATGCTACATTTAAATTACAAAAAAAAATCTCAGAAAATACAGCTTCTTTGAAAAATGTTCTTGTGAAACATGTCAGTATCAGAAAAATACAATGTCCTTTCTGTCTATTGATATTATTGCTCAGGAGGTTCATGCATGGAATTTGGCCCACTGAAGGTCATTCTCAGGAGGTGTTTATAGCAGTTTTTCATTTTTTATTTGTCTTTAGTAGTTGCTGTTAGCTTTCATATTCTAGATGGGAAAAGCAGTGCATTCAGTAATTGCTACGTGTAAAATAAAGCAATTTGTGACAATGTTGTTTCATTAAAGATGCAGGAAAACCAAATAATATTTGTCTCAGGTGTCTAGAAAAAAAGAATAACAATGTAGATTTTTTTTGCTTTGCAGTTATTTACCAGAGCAGGAATAAATGATGATCGGCTGAGATGTGCCATTGATCTGAAGAATAAACTGGAGACTGCTTTGAAGAAATACAAGGAAATGAACATTTGCTTTAAAGAGAGAAATGTGGTGAGTTTTCAAAAATTCTGTATTACTAGAGAGGACCATTAGTAATGTTTAGGTTGTATACAAAAAATGCACTTAAACCTCAGTGTGGCAAACTTTAAACAATAAACACAAGTTTAATGGATTTACTTATTCAGGTGGTTATAGCTTCACTCAGCAGGTGTTCAGTGCAACTTCCTTGTATTAAGTCAGCGGCCAGGTTATTAGACAAAACCATGTGAGACAGCGCTGTTGGTTTTTTGGACAGGGAGATGGTTAAGTTCAGATTTCATATACTTAATTTCTTCATTTCTTCAACATTATGTCCTCAGCTTCATTTGTGCAGCTATGTATTTCTCAGTAACACTATAGCTCTTACTCTTTCACGACATGCAAAACCATGCTAGTGCCTCCGAACTTAGGAAAATAGTGTCTCTGCTTTGTAGCATTTACTTACTACAGTGGCAGGTAATATGACTGAGGACATCTCAAAAGAAGTAATCGGTATATAACGCTTTGAAGTGTCAGAATATTGCACAAAGATTAGCTCCCTATGACAGCTTTTTGTGAAACAGGTAAACCTCATGAATAAAGGGAGGCTGAAAGATGAAACGCTTTATTCAAATCCAAAAAGAAGTCTGTGGCTTGTTGGAGTATCTAAAGCAGCAGAGCTGCATAATGCTCGTTTCTGCTGGTTGCAATCAGACAGAATTACTGTATAGTTTTGACATGAAAATAAGTATTTTGGGTCAGGTCCAGAGTAAGGTCTGGACTGTGAGAACCTTGACCCGGATGTTACACCTTGGATTAAGCTGTGGTAGCCTGGTTTAGCCATGACTGAGTGTTGCAGGCTTTGCTTTCCTTGTGCAAATGAAGCTTTATCAAGATTAATTTGGCACATCATCTTAGTACCTGCTGATGTACCACACCAGTCAAAAATGCCAACTATGAATAAAAAGTACTGTTAGACTGTCTTGTCAGAGGCTTTTTTTCCCTCAGTGAAATATGTGTGCTACCTTTATGCAACCAGCTATGAAGGAATCCAGACATCTGCTGTCATTCCTGCCATTTGCTTGACAGGCCTTCATTTGCTGTACCTCTGCATGGAATATTGGTTGCTATATTTCTTGCAAGATATAAAGGACGTTCAAGCCTTGATTTTTGTGTGTGTGTGTGCGTGCATGTGTATGTGTTTAAAGTGGTATTGTTACCACTTCTGGAGACTGATCAATGCTATGTATGGAAGGGTGAAAGCTAATGAATTCCACAGTTGCAAAGGAGGAAGAAAAAAGGAAAATATCTAGCAGTGCTCTCAAAGAATACATTCAAAATGAAGCAATGCATTTTGAGGTTTTAACTCGTGTAATGAAAACTATATGTAGTTGTTGTTCTTTTTTTTCCAGTAGAAAATACCCAAATTTGGTTTTAGTGCTGAGTTATTTTAATTTATAACCTGACCATCTGCAGCTCTGTGCTGCAGAAAGAGGCTGTTTAAATTATCTTTTAATCATGTGTCAGACGACTTGGTTGAAACTTAAAAACATGGTAAAATGAGAATCTGATAGAGCAAAATAAACAACAGCATCTCTTAGACTGTGATTATTAGATCCCAATCCATCAAATATTTACGTCAGCATATGAAACGTTACACCCTGCTCGTTTTCAATTCAGCATTGCTGCTTGCATCATGTGTTGCTTCTTCAGTCTTCATATCCTTGTACTACCAGAACTGTAGTTCTTGCCATGCCAAAGTTTTGCTATATTCTGTATTTTTCGATCCAAAAGAAGTACTGATAGTCTGTCCTTTGGAGCGCTGGCTCAGAGCCATCCCAGCCCGACAGAGCTCAGTGCATTACAAATGTCATCTGTTAGCACGTGGAGTCAGTGGGTGCTGTCGACCTGCGTGTGTGTAGAGATGAGCACATCTAGAAACGAAGGGAACGTTTTGTGAGCAGAGAGAGTGAGCAAATGAAGTGTCTGAGCACAGAGGGACCCCTGTAAATCGTCTGGTTTGTAGATGGTCTGTGATAACTCTACATTTTGATGTGATAGCAGTTTTCCTGGCAACTAATGATCACAGTCTGAAGTACGTGTGTTGTCAGGTGGAGAGCATAAAGGTGAATTGTTTGTGTACTTGCTCATTTCTTGGAGTGTAATTATTGCACTGTACCACATTACCTTCAGGGAGAATGCGGTTTTATTTTATCAGCAAATATAAAATACAGCAATAGGGATTTGGAAATTTGGTGGGGGACCTGGGCTTGTCCACTCTCCTCACTTTCTGGTTTTATTTTGTGCTCAGTCTCTATGTTTCTCTGGTCTCTAATGCCTTTTTCATCTCATTTGTTCTCTGCTTTCTTTCTGTTCTGTCCCCACTTGAGCTAGAATGTCTTCTCAGGGTTCTGTTTGGATGCGTGGGGAGGAAGGCTTTTCCCACCCTCAAACTGAGATCAAGAAAAGTGATGAAGGGAGGGTTTTAGCGAGAGATTGCCTTTATCTCTACTGAAAAATGTGAAGCCCCGCTGCTTTGCAATCCCTGGGAAAACTTTCTGTAAGTTTATGGAACTTCTCTTACACAAACTCACTTGAAGGAGAGCACAGAACTTTATGCAGTGAAACACTTGGACTTGCAATGGATTATAGTGACATGCGATATAACCGCCTCTTCTTGCCTCCACAATAATGAAGAACTCAAACCATCAGAAAGCCTTAATGATAGGGAGAGCTGTCATTTCTATGGAACGTTTAGACCCTGACAGCCAAGTAAGCTATGAGACCCCTCTGCTTGTACCTCTCAGGAGCTGTGGGAGGGAAAAGACTGACAAAGGTTAGCCTTTGACTATCTAGAAACAAATCTTTTGCAACAGCTTTTATAAATGTTAATACATCCCAGCTGCCCAAACTATGCATTTCTGCTGTTCCCCCAGCGGATCAGAAGTCATCAGCACTTTTCTGCCAGAGTTATTTTTCATAGGGATGGGAGATGGACAGACAGTGGCAGTCCTCATGTACTGGTCAGAGGCACATGAGTTTTTGTGTGCTTACACAAGTTCACCGTAGTTAAGTGTTTGTTTGGGGTGTGAATCAGGTGTTAGCTTCTGCTAGGGAATGTATTTTGAAATATAAACAAGAGTTTTGAAATCTTTTTTTTTTTTCTGTGAATCTGAGTTGTAGCTGAATCTGAGGGAAGAGTATGGATGCTATGACAGGCTTTTATTTCACGATACCTGGATGCCTGGACATGTCCTTTCCTTTCTCTCAGTGCCTGTTCAGGATAATCTCAGTGTCCAGTAGAGGGAGTGCATACTGCATGCTCGACATTTTTCTCTACACCACCTTTATCCAAAGCCAGCCATCGTCTCAGTCTGTGTTTCCAGGTAAACTAGTACAACAGCAGTACGCTAGAGATACTTTGCGTTAGTTCTTGACTCTACTGAAATGAGTTATTGTAGGAGAACAATTGTAATTATTGGCTGAGATTGGTGTTTTAATAGAAATTCCTATTTCCCAAGGTTTTCATTTTGTAGGAAAAACTTGCTTACGGCTGGAATGCTCATTTAAAAATATTTTTCGTGGTTAGGAATTATTTTATTTGGTAATGTCTTCCCCCTTTTTTTTAAATACTATATTTAAAATTCTTCTTCTTTTTTAGTGTCTGATTTGCAGCTGATTAGATGCAAATGGTCTTGCAATTTTAAAAGATATTTACAGCACAGATGTGTATCGTATTTTAAATCATGCACACTATCTTTAATTTACATCACTTACATAAAGGGTTACCCATTTGGATTAATACTTGAAGTTCTCACATTAATAGAAATGTAGCTCATTGGCTATATTTTGTACACTGAGGGTACATTTATCTCTTATGTAGTTACCTTTGGGGAGCAGTAAAAAATGTAATGCTTAGGCTGACTAAAACATGACCAGACAGAAGCTAGTAAGCAATATGATGTGAAAAACACCCTGCTTATTTGTCATTAGCAGAGTGATAATTTAACAGGTCTATTCAATTTTGCATTTTTAATTTCAAGTTATACTAACAACCAGAAAAATATAATTTTTCATTAACTGTATTCATTACTTTTTGTTTCACCTTTCCTTATCATCTGTCAAATCTAAGTGTGCACTTGGATCTTGATTTATACATGTACTTAGTTTTATCCATGTGAAACATCTGGCTGGATTCAATAATGTCATTAATAATTAGATTCGGAGGAGGCTCTCCGTGTATAGTCCAGAACCTGATCTGAGCCCCAAACCCTGCTGCAATACAACTCAGATTTTTTCTGGAAGAACAGTATCAGAAAAATGTTGTAAATGATGTTTACAAGCTAAATACTTGATGGTCATAATTTAGTCTTAAAATATTTCAATACATAAGGAGATTGAAATTTTACTATGTAATAAATTAAGCCAAAAGCTCTACCAATTTTTTGGCTGTTAGACTGTTGATTTCTTTTTTTCCCATATCTTTAACTACAGCTTGACATTTTATCAATGCTAATGAGTTATTTCTACCTAATCATTTTGTAGCTTTATAACCAGCTCTGTTATTTATAACCAACTCTCATTTAGTTAGGTGAGTGCCTTCTTTTTTTTATTTAAAAAAAAAAAAAAAGCACCCTTGAGTTTTGGATCAAAAGCAAGGGCTGTATTGTTTTCTCTTTCTGCATCATCCGTTAGCCATAGAGAATAAGGTCCAGCTGCCAGCTTTCTGCACTGTGTAACAGCTTCTTGTGCTCACGTTCTCACTTTTTTTTCCTCTTCATTTTAGAGAAGTTGATTCTGAGGGGTAAGTCATTTTCCATAGTGATCCCTCACCATGCCTTAATCCACATCTGCTAGAACATAGCCCAAGGAGCAAGAGAGACACCTTTGTAAAAGAAATTTTTCCCCCAGTTGATGCCTTTAAATTGCACACAAACAAAAACCCTGGCAAAGTTGTGCTTTGAAAACCAGAAGTGTTTCATGTTGAGATTAAATAGTAATTTGATTGTTTGTAAGTTTTCTAAAGCTTCAGAGAAATCTTGGAATGTTTGATAATTAGATCAGCATCACCCCTGAAGAATATATACAGTATACACCTAAAGATTATATATCAGTATCACACCTGAATCAGTCTATATACATTTTATCATGTAATGTATTCAGAATAAATAAAGTTTAATAATATTTGTGTGGTCAAAATAGTACCCCAGGCAACATTTTAATTTTTTTGGTCTAGATAATATTTATCTAAAAAGTCAGGTCAACCATGACTGTAAAAGTAAACACAAAATATCGGGCAGGTCATGCAGATGGAGTGTTTGCTTAGAATTCCTCTTCCCTTATCCCCCATTTTCACACTCATATGATAACTATTTACATATATGAAACATCTTTTTTAATCCCTTTTTAGCTAAAAGAGCTTTCTATTTTTCTAAGCCTTACTGGGAAAAAAGACTGACATAAAACCAAACACTATAAAATTAATTCTCAAAATATTACTTCCTTCTTTAAGTGTTTTATCAGCTAGTGTGATATTTTGCATTGTTTTGATCTACTTTTCCAGAACTGGATGCTGCCGTGGTGTATTTTATGCTTCGCACTAGCTATGCAGCCTGCCGCTGTTACGAAGTTATTAAAAATATCTTGTTATGCAGATCTAGTCATGAATTCTTAAAGTTGTCACCGTGACGACCTCTGATCCCTATCTGATTCGCAGGTCGCACAATGCAATTTGGAGCTCTTCTAATAGAGTGTAAAATAAAGTAGGATGTCTGTATCATCAAGTTAACCCTTATGTTAAGTGTTTCAAGTTTTCCAGGCCGAAGGGTCATCTCCCTTGATTCATCTTTGAATGCCGAGCAATGTCTGTTCTGCAGGTAGTGGATATAAATTTGATTCTTGCCTTTCATCCATTGTACCTTACAAGGAGAAACTGTGCATTGAGGTGAATAGAATATACATGTGAAGTTCAAAAAAGGTACATAGCTAATTGTGTTTATTTAAAAAAAAAAAAAAAGGGAAAGAAAAAAAATCAGGTTTGGAACATTACCAAGTGTGTTTATTACAGTAATTCATTTAAATTTAGTACGTGCAGTAATATTAAAGTAAATACGTTCACATCAATGACATCTTTGTGCCTAAAATATACCATCAGGGATATAAGTAAGGTTATCTGTGTCTTGCATAGGATAGTTTGCTGACTTGCTGCCTGCAATAAATTAGGTTTATTTAACTGAGGCATATATTTGTCTATTAAAAATACAACATCTGAAACAACTTTTAACAAATATGTAGTTCAGATTCATTCGTAAATAAGATCATTGAAGTAAACTTCAGTTTAGTTACTGATTTTATGGTGTATGTGAGTTCAAACTATACAACATCAGGATATAGACATTGGGGGTGGATACAGAGGTTTAGTAGCATGAGTTTGATCCCGTCGGAGTGATGGGTGGTAATCCGTCAAATGCAGTGGTGAACGAGTGCATGAATGAGTGCTAATGGGAATCTTGTTATATCACATTTGTGATGAAAATCACATTTCTTAAAATTTCATAAAGATGATGACTAGTGATGAGTTTTTTTTCTTCATCTCTAAAACTTGGCTGTAATCATATATAAGCCTCTGAGCCACAAAGGAATTCAGTAATTCAAAACACTACCTAAAATATTTCAAGGGGGTCATGGAAATACTGTTCATCACCTCAAAAATAACTTGGACTAGCTGAAAAGCACTGGAAAACCTAAAGGCTCCTCTGTAGAGGGGAAAAGAAACAGGTATTTGGTTTCCCTTTGAGTTATCAGACTATACAACAGCTTTTTGGTTCAGGAATGGATATGGCCACTGCAGCCTTAACCAATGGCTTGGAACAATTTCAGCTAGGCCTGCGTGCAGGGAACAGCCCAGAGAGAAAAATACCTGGTCAGGAAAGGAGAAGAAGGGAGAGGGAGCTGAAGCATACGGGCTGTTGAAGGTAACACTGGAACCGTGACAGTGGCTCGATGACAGCTGCTTTCTTACTTGGTGACAAAAATGAGGGTTTTCCTACTGCTTTTAGGAATGGAAAACGTCTCAGGATTGCTGCTCTGGTATGTTCCTGTCTGAGCGTGGACTCTAAACAGGATTTCCTGTCAGTTGGCTTCTTCATTCTCTAGCTTTGCTGGCTTCATCACACCTCAGTCTTCAAACCTGCAAACCTTTCCCCTTATGTTAAGACAAATAAAAGATTGTAGGCATTTTACAGAGATTCTTTACTGATTATAACCCATGAGTTAAGAATAAACCAAGTTTGTTTTCTTCCAGGCACAGGAAACATGAGCAATACTATTTTATGCTTGCCCCTTTTAAAATTATTTCATCCGTTCCATAATTCTCAAAACATTAAAAATGAAATTCTACCAGGTATTTCTTAGCGTGTTATGCAGTTACCAAATCCACTTCTTGGCGGGTAGTTTTCTTTTGTACAGGTTGCTGTTGTACTACTTGTGGGAGCTGAACAGGGAAGCAGCTTATATATTTTGGTTGTGATTTTGGGGTTGGCTTTAAGTTGGTGAGCAGCAATCAGAAGAGGCAGTCCTGTCTCTTGTTTCCTCCCGTGGTGGTTCCCAGTGCCTCCCTTGCACCAGCACCAGAGCTCCTATTGCTGCAGGGACCTGAACTTGCTGGAACCTAATCCAGAAAAAAGATTTCTGTACAAGCAGTAAGTCCAGCAGTGGGGCTGTCTCTTTGAATAATTGAATACACTCAGGTAATGCACATCTGATTATGAAATTCAATCTTTATTTAGTCAGAGGACTTGGAAATTGATGCAGTGAGATATGATTAGCTCATCTCCCAGTGTGAATAATAAACCGGATGAAAAAAGCAGCAGAAAATACTGTACTGTTTATATATATATATGTATATAATTGTGCAAGAAGATGTTGTGCCTGTGGTGTGTACAGTAACCATGTCTGAGAGGTACATTCCTTTACATCAAAAAGAGGTGTAAATTTTTTAAATAAGTATTACACAAAAACATTCAAGGGATTAATGCACTCCACAGTCACTTTTGATGCTACATGTTAAATATAGGTATCAAGTGTAGGTGGTCAGCAGAAAATTTTAGGAGACTTTTTTACGTTGGAGAACTTTATTAGCTTTAATAATGAAAGGTAGCAGAGTTCTGTTTTAGCTCTTGTGGAAAGGAAATGTGTTGTTAGACTTGGGGATCTTTGGTACCCCTGAACATGGTATTTCTTCTATGAAAAGATGGGATTATGCAAGAGTTCTTTGCTGTTCTGATATACTTTCTTAAGGCTTAAGGATATTTGTGCAACTGACTACTGCTGGTTTTGGTGGTTGGTCTATTCTCCCATGTGCCTGGTGACAGGACGAGGGGGAATGGGCTAAAGTTGTGCCACGGGAGGTTTAGGTTGGATATTAGGAAGAACTTTACCGAAAGGGTTGTTAGGCATTGGAATTGGGGTGCCCAGGGAAGTGGTTGAGTCGCCATCCCTGGAGGTCTTTAAGAGACGTTTAGATGTAGAGCTTAGTGATACGGTTTAGTGGAGGACTTGTTAGTGTTAGGTCAGAGGTTGGACTAAGTGATCGTGGAGGTCTCTTCCAACCTAGATGATTCTGTGATTCTGTGGTGGTTGATAGGAGCCCAAGCAGTGGGGCACAATGTACGTCTGAGGATGCGTCTAAAGTGGTTACTGCTAAAGAGTGCTAACCTTGCTTTGTAATATCTTCTTGAGATAACGCTTTTAAATGCACCCATTTTCCAGAGTAACTTTATTTGTTGTTCTTTATGAAACGATAAATGCACATGTCTACTGGACATACTCATTTCTTTCGAGCAATGATTCATTTTAAATGATTGATTTCAAAACAGGTTTTTAAAACCCTTGTGCCTTGAGACCTTCTGGTCTTTTTTGAGTCAATTTTTGCTGCCCTGTGTTAAAATCCTTCCAAAGCTTACTTACCTGTTCAGGTTCAGAGACACAGTAGCTAGTAATACAATGATACAGGCTTTGAGCAACGTGCCTCACTGCTGTTGTCCTTCCAAGGGCTGTGTCCAAGCTCTGTTTACCACTGGCCAGAAAGGAGAAGGGTTTGACACAAGTCTCGAGTGACCTCAAGCTCGTATCTGTAGGACTGTGACAATAGTTGGATATTTTTTTTATTGCTAAAGCAATTTGCAGCAAGGTATGCTGGTTTACCAGCGTTGTACTTACTCTGACTTGTCCAGCAGAAGCCCTATAAGCCTTTCTGCTAACTTCTGGAAATTAAGAAGTAGTGTGAAAAGTGCACTCCCCAATAAAAGTCAGATTGTCCCAGCAGCCTATGTGCTGCTGAGCAAATATAAATAGAACGAACTGTGATACTTTTACTGGTAAACATAAAATGGGGTTTGCCTGGACCACATATCTAATTTGTGGTCATCTGAGTTTGGATTTATGCTCAAATCATGAAGAAGAGGGGAGGGAATGTGTGTGGGAGGTCCCTATACATGTAGCTTTTCTAGTAGTTTGTTTTGTTTGTATTGCGTTCAGGAAAACTGTGGCACAGTTCTGAAATCTGTCAAGGTGCCAGCATTTATTTACTTCTCACCCTGTGTTGGATAATATAAAAGGAAAGAAAAGGAGGACCTTTGAAATCCTTCCCTGTAAGATACATTGTTTGACTATTCAGTTTCTATTACCGGTACTGAAGAAATTCTTTTTCCCCAGTCAGTGTTTGACTGCATAGAGCATTCCCAAATTTCATTGAGGATGACTGAACTGTGTTCAGTGTTGTGGCTGAATAAAAAATGTATTCACTTAAGGTTGCCCCTTTAGCTGAGTTCTATGGTGATAAATATTCTGGTTCCCTAACCAGAAATCTTCTGCCTCTAGAAAAATATTTAGTTGGCTTTGAGTAGGTGCACATGAGATATTGGCATGGTGGAATAATTTGCAAGATCTTCCAGTGAGGGTATTAGCATATAAATAGCAGATGCAATGACGACCATCACAGCTGAGTACATTTAATTTTTAGTTTATAAGATAGAATGGGTTTTTAAATGCATAGCCATCAAGCCTGGTGAAAGACAAATGAAGTTTAGAGTTCACTTGTCTGAGGATGCCTTACATCATTTTTTTTAAGAAAGGGAAACAGACGCGTAAAACTGAACAAAAGTGATTTCTTGGGTGAAAAGTAATTGAGATTGCAAACCAAGTTAATTAGACCATGCAAAATTTATTTAATGGTCCCAGCTGTAGTTTGCAAGTGGTGTTTTAGTAAGTAGATATGACTTCTTCGTACACTATCTTTTCCTTCTTTTTCTGAAATAATTAGTGAACGCTGTACATCTAGTGCTATAAACTGATTGCATTGTATGTTTCAGCCATTTTATTGCTTGCTTTAATTATGATTGCAGAAGCTCAGGTTTTTAAATCCTCTTAACAGAATGTAGCAGTCAATTTGTATAAGACTGGGAAGAGGACCAAAGGCTTTCCTTTACATCTTCCAAAGTGTTGTATAGTGGGTGGA
This sequence comes from Cygnus olor, assembly GCF_009769625.2. Taxonomy (NCBI): domain Eukaryota; kingdom Metazoa; phylum Chordata; class Aves; order Anseriformes; family Anatidae; genus Cygnus; species Cygnus olor. The sequence continues at coordinate 70,467,716 of NC_049172.1, read as the reverse complement.
GGTTTGTTTATTTATTTATTTATTTTTATTTGTATTTATTACAAAATGGGATGGATGAGCAAAGCATTTAACTGGATCTGTGGTCGCACTGAGCTACGCTGACAGCTGGCGGCTCTTGGAGTGATGACTCCAAAGCAGAAGATACGATTGTATTTCTACTGGCATCCCATGTCTGTTTTCAGTATTACTCCTTTTTAAGGTGGAGATTGGGAAGGAAACATCTGTTGATTTTTCAAGTTTTTTTTAATGAGTTAGGGAGCAAATGGTTTGATTGCACTTGTCTAGCCAGAGAAGTCAGCACTATTTTAAGGTTTTAATGAAAGTTAGGAGAATTGAGGAGACATTCTAACTGATTACAATGAAAACAATGCATGTGTGTTTTCTGTAATTTTATTTTTTTTTTCAGTATTCTTATCTGCAAATAAGTACAGCCCAAAAATCTGGAACTTGTCTAGCTAAATCCTGCTTCCTTCGACAGTGAGATACCTAGTCAGGAATGCTACCAGTTGAAGGAAAAACAAGCAAACAAACAAAAAAAAAAACACATTTTTGTGGAAGTATGATTCATTTAGTTACAAGTGAACGTCACTGTTGCTGTAGAGCAGATTAATAATGAACCAGGAAACTTCCCCTTTTCATCGGACTTGATGAGCAGTGGTGGTGCAGGTAGCCTTGGGTGTCTGGGGCTCTGTTTGGTCTTCCTTTGGATGACCATCCTCTGGTGGGAGAGAGAAAGTAGTTAATGTTTCTCTAAGACTGCCAAGCTGTGTTGGTGACTTTCCTCGTATCGATTGCAATTTACTAATTCTGCCACTAAAAATATCGTCTTAAATGTTTATTTCTTCTTCTGAGTAACTGTTGATGGTTTTGGTTTTTTTTTTTTTTTTTTTTTTTTTTTTTTTTTTTTTTTTTTAAATTACGAAAAAAGTTTACCTGTAGTGGAAAAGTAAATAACAGGTGGCTAAACTTTTATATGACATCTGTAGAGTTTGCTTTGGAACTTTCTTCATGTTTGAAAAGTGGAATTGGAGAAAAAAAAAAAACACACACTTTTCTGTCTAATAATGTTGCCCATAAGCTCTCCTCCTTTCTGAGGAAAGGGAATGGAACAAAACATAAATTGGATGGCTCTTATAAAGTGTTTTATTTCACTGGAGTGAAATAAATTGAGATATAGCTAGCCACTGCTACTGTGCAACTTCTTGAATTTCTACCAGTGGTGATCTTCATATTTGAGAGCAAGAAGATAACTTATTTGTCTTGTTAAAGGTGTTATCAAAATAAAGATTTATGTCTATTTGAAGAAAAAAAGGGGGGCTTAATTCCCGATAGTTAGCTAAGCAGTTAATTTATTTTTTTTTTTTTTACAGGAAATCTAAATTTAATAGAAGGCCCCAGTGAAATTCAAGGGTGTGAACAATAAGCATAATATTTTATGAAAATGACCCCCATATTTAAAATCTGGCATTATATGTTATGCATTGTAGCACCAAGTCCACATCTACCTTTTAGAAAATTAAAACACATAAATTCTGTTTAGTGTTTGATATGCAGTGCACTAGCTGAAAGCCATAATGCCCCTAAAACCTTGGGTTGCTTTTCACCTTTCATAAATTCCTGGGTAGATTCTATACAAAAAATAATTTTCAGCTCCGTGGCTCATTGTTATTCAAACTTGATTGATCGTCGTCATTTACTCAGTGAGGAAGTTAAGTGCTCCTGTCATTTCCGAAGAGTATAATTGGGACGTTTCACAGGTCAGCGGTAGTGACAGGTTTCCCTTTTGATTAGTGTTAGACTGATAACAAAAATTACAGTTTCCTATGATTAATGTTTTCTATACTACTTGAATGCACAGTTCATGGATTGTACCTAAACAAAGTGAATTTGCATCTGATTATGCCTTTTCTCTGTCAGGCTGGGCACGTGCTTTAAAGTTTCAGACCATGCAGGTAATACAGTAAAGTTGCTTCTGCTTCAGTTTTCACGTTGAGGCCTGCTTAATTTTAGTATATTAATATACAGAGGGCCATGTGCCTCCAGTGGCATGCGAAAAAAATGAGTGGAAATTTCAGCTGAAGAAGTAATCTGGATTCTTTGTAGACTTCTCAGATTGTCATGCACATGAGTGCTTGTAGTATACCCACTGATACCTTAGGTATAATTTGGAGATTTAAGTTAAATGATCGGTCTGAACTGAGTTTTCTTACTAGTGTGACGTTATTCCTCCATTCCTTAAACTTGTTGCTGTCTATTTGTGAACAGACTACTGAGTAAATACTATAGAAATATGCTGAACTTACTTACCCTGTTTTATAATGTGAAAGTTAGTCTGCTTTTACGTTATGGAACAAAGCTGTAGACTAAGATCATCGATGGCAGGTTTTAGCTTGGTGTAGTCTTTTTGGGCAGCTAAATGAGAAATGGAACCAGAGTATGGAAAACGTGGTGTTGCCCTTCTCCTCGCTGGAGAAATAGGAACGTCTGTTATTTCCAAACTTAATTCGGTTGCTCCTGACAGATAAAAAGGGGATGACAACACCAGCAGAATTTTGAAATCAAAATGCAAATAAACTTCTCTTCAGTCTCCAGCCCTCTCCTATTGTGCAGAATACAAAACTTTATGGTGTTTTTCTTTCTAAAGGCCATTGGGAAGGTCTTCTAAAGGTTGCAGTTTAACACAAATACTCTTCTTTCACATCTAGTGCCTTCGCAAGTTTTAGTGGTAGAGTATTTGACTTTTCATTAGAACTCTATTTTGATCTCTGCTGTGGAGGTCAGGTTCAGCTTGCATCTGTCTTGGCCATGCCGGTTGGGGCCTGAAGGCAGAATACTTCCAAACATGGTTATGCTAGGACTTAATTTTAAAATAAAGACTAATTAGGTATTCTCTTGCAAGGACACACTAGTAAATCTACTCAGTTCTTCAAGAAAGAAAATATATATATAATTTAACTTGCAGCTACTGTTTTCCTAAAGTCATATTTTAAGCGAAGGGAAGAATCATACTTTCAACTTGAGCCATCCGTTCATTATAAGTTAAAGTGTATATTAATATCAATTAACGTTGCTTATTAGAAATGAGTTTCAATTCAGCTTGCAAGTAATACTGACCAAAAAGAAATGGTGTTTTGTTATTTATTTATTTTTTTTAACTATGTTCAATATACCAAGATTGGTTTCTAGTTTTTTTTGGCTTCAGAGTATATGTATGATTTAAAGGAACTCAGCTGTGCAGCTGTGACACACGATTAGAGTTGTGAAATAAATTGGGAAAATTCTGCTGCAGGCAAAACCTGCAGTATCCTCCCATGCTTGTACAATGAGCAGTTGATATGAATATCAACATAAGTCAGGTGCAGCAGGAGAAGTAAAGAACATAGCTGAAAATACAAAAAATGATGCCATTCCTTATCTATTGCAGTGAAGTTGGGGAAAAAAAAAAAAAGTAATAGCTCCGTGGTGAGGTTGCTTTTAGTTGATACCCCCTTATTGTTTCGTAGACTTATAGAAGTGCATGGAAAACATACAGTAATATGCTAATCGTGTTGTTGTTAAGAATTAAATGATTCCTGAGATGGACAAACAAAACAGAGCATAAACCTTCAGCACTGCTGCCTTTTAGAGTAGTAGGCATTTGCTGTTTTGTAGTTGTGATAGTACAGGCCATGTTTGGGTGGCACAGATTCTTTAAGTTTACACGTACTGTAGCAAAAACAATTCACTTTCAGGTATGAAACAAGCTTAGAAAAGAATGTAGAGGCTTGCTGGCATGTGTACAGTAGTGGCTGGCTGAAATGAAATATGGGAGGTCACTTAGGTTATTAATTGACCCAGTTAATTGGTAAGAACTGCGTTTTTATATTTCAGGTACTCATAGGGGTTCCATTTTGGAGTGTAATATAGATGAAGTTCACAGTTGAAAAATCCTGTTTTGCTGGTCTTTTGGGTAGTAATTTGTGCAGTCTGTTGGCATGAATGGTTAGGTTTTGATGAATTAGGTAAGAAATGAATACATCGAAGTATTTTTAATGCTGCTGTGAAGAAACACAGTGAAACACTGTTGTATGCAGACACATCTGAATAGTCTTACTTTGATCTGAATATTTTTCCTGAATAGTCTTACTTTGATCTGAATATTCCTACTTTAGCCTACTGGTCTATCGTTCCTGTCCTGTTTGCCTGCTCTGTTTATGAGCCCTTTAGCCTTTCGATACTACATAACATGCCACAGACTATTTGGCTGAGGCTGAATGAGTAAAATCAACCAAAGGAGAAAGAGATAAGGCTGTAATTTGCTAATTAAGTCAAAATCTTGATGTTATTTTAAGATTTTTTTGGTTTTATTTATAGCTTCACGCTTTCTCAGACTTAACCAATGGCATCTGTTGAAATCTTCAAAGAAGCCCTTAGGATAGAGTATGGCTTTAGAGATAAAATGTTAAGCAAAGTTCTAATCTTAGATGAAGATTAAATACATGATTAAATAAATACTTTTGTCACAGAGTCTGAGTAGAGCTATCACGATGTCTGAAATATTTGCAATGCGAAGGGAAATGAAAAGCTGTCTTCACATTTAAAAAAAAAAATCTCTGTAGATGAAAGCCTCAGATGATGATGACGATGATGACGAAGATGAATTTGTGGAGGTCCCTGAGAAGGAAGGTTATGAGCCCCACATTCCAGACCACCTGCGTAAGGAATATGGTGAGTTTGCCCAGCTGTGAAAAGCTTTATCCCTGCATGTTACTGCTGCACTAAAGTAAATAAACAGCCATTATGAAGTAATAAAGTGATCAGTGGTGTGGGTAATCTCTCTGGCTGCTATGAGGAAGTCATTACATAGATAGGGGAGTAGTGATTGGCTCTAGATAAACAAATACTTTCTAGGAGCAAGAGCAACTGAGACTAGAAGCTTATTTCATTCCATCATGTTCCACTGGAGTTTAGAGCCAGAAGCACAGAAGCAGCACTGTGTGTGCTTACATGTGTGCTAAACGCAGGGAGCAAAGGGATTGCAAAGTGAAGCCATAAACAAGCCTGAATAATAGAAATATTTGTAACAGTCTGGTGAGATGAGGTGAAGTTTTGTCTCAATTAGTAGCATTAAAAGCAGTTGGAGATGTGCAGCTGCTTCCTCCCATGGGGTAGCCAATTTAGAGCTCACAAAGTAAGCTTTTTTTGTTGTTGGGTGTTGCTATCACAAGATAAGAAAAGGATCTCAGCCTTCAAGTACAGAATTACAGCCACTGAGCACATGCCAGATGACAAAATATAATCTTGGTCTTGTCTGCTTCCTTTAAATGAAGCAAGCCTTCTTTTAATGCATTCTAAAGATTTATTTTTTTTAAAGAACAACTATATACTTGTAATGTATTTCTGTGAAATTGAGAGGGGAGTTTCTGAAGAAAGTTCATCTCAAATAATTAAAACTCAGTGTGTAACTCCTTGTCCTTTGTCCATCTAGCTTATTAAGTGTCTGCAGCTTTGCAGTTCTGTATAGCATTGCATATTTTAAAAGTCAGAAGACTTTGGCTCAGAGGAGAGGAGAGGGTAGCTGCTGTTACGTAGAAGTTAAAAACGTTAGACATTGTACTAAGTTTCTTGTGCCTACATTTCTCCACAGGTGTTTGTGTAAGGCTGCTGCTTTGTTACCTTTTTTGATCCCATTCATATTTATGTGTAATTTACCTGCGGTTTGCATCATAAAATTCAGGCTGTAGCTATTATCTCTATGAGCCAAATGTATCTTTTTTGTAAAACAAAGAGGTGTGCCTGCGTAAACCCAAGGAGATGTGGCTCAGGTGACCTTTTAACTGTCTTCTGCTATCAGTTTTGGCTACAGACAGCAAAAGATGTTTGGTAGTGATAACCTGTATTGGCTGGGGTCAGCTCAAGGACATCCCCTGGTCTGCTGAGCCCTGCTAGGGCCTCAGTCCGTCTTAACCCATCTGGACTTAACCTGCGAGGACACCCTGGTACCCTTGGACGTAAGGCCTGCATTGATCAGACTGCACACCTGTCTGTTTTCCCCACCTGCAATGTTGTTTGACTTGACTTTTAGCACATGCATTGCTTGAAACAGTCGACAGGCAGGTACTTTGTCCAGCCACTGGCTGGGGAAGGTGAAGTGCAACAGGGAGTATTGAGACAGTGGTGAGGCTGGAAAGTGAGATGGGAATGGGGTGTACTTATTAGAAACAAACACAGGACAGTGGGGAAGAAACAAACACAGGACAGTGGGGAAGAAACAAACACAGGACAGTGGGGAAGGGCTGAGGACGCAAGGACACATAGGAACTGAGCAGCTGTTCTTCTTTTGTTCTTGGAAGATGATGTTAGATTTTGATAAAATGATGACAGTATATGTTGGCTATCCCACCTGCCTCAGTCCTGCAATAAACACTAAGTTCTAATTATTGCTAATAATGGGACTTGCAAAAAAAAGAATATAATGGTAGAAAGGGATAGCTGCCTTCTGGGTAGCTGTGAAAAGTTTCTTATGCATGCATGGCTAACAAGAGTAAAACAAAATGTTGGTGGTGATAGTAAATAAATGAACAAATGAGGTTGGTTATTAAGATAGCTGTGGTCCTTAATAGTTCCAGGCACTGGAACCTGAGTTTCGTATCTTTAACAGGAGCCTGATGAGTCCTGACGTGAAATTTCTCTTTATTACTTGTTAACTTCTACTGGAAGTGAAATGTGTTCTTTTCCTTCTCTCCCTTCCTTCTCCTGTCTTTCTCATGGACACACATTTAAAAAATAAAGTAGCTTACCACCCTTTGTATCACACTAATACAACACTTAGCTGCCATTTGAATTCCTGCTCGTGGAAAAGGGTAAAAGAACAAGTCTATGATAACTTAGTCTGGTCACCTACCAGTCATACTCGTCTACTCAAGGATATTTTAAAAATCTATACAATTAATGAAGAAATTCTCAATTTGTATTTAAACTATTGCTGATAGGAACATACCTTACAGTGAAAAAGCCAATCAGGAAATGACACCTCTCATGTTGTTTGCATGCATTTATGTAGGAGCTAATGGTCACACTTGGTTGTTCTTTATGTTTAGCATTTTGAAAGAAATGAACCGCTCTTGATATTCCTGAAGTCATTTAGGTTTTCTTGCTTTCATTTAAAGTTATTACCTAAACTCCCAGTTCAGGAAAGAGTATCTGTTCAAGTAGTCTTTTTATGCATGTCCTTTCTTCCATCTTTTCATGCTTAAGTGCTTTCTTGGACCAACTTATCAGTTACTAGTTCAAAATCAATTTCAGAAGCCAGTATATAAGTGTTGCATAAATCAACTGACTTCTTTGTAATTACTTCAGGTCTGCATGAGTAAAATCAGGAACAGTATTTGCTCTACTGGACTCACTTGTGTATATATTTTTAATGAGCAAAAGCAAAGTAAGCATCCCTTTGGCACATTTTTGTTTAGAAAGGTGAGTTACCTCACAGAATTACACAAGATTTTAGTTACACAAGAATTTATTGATTTCAAAGTAGCATGTTAACCATGGAGAGTTGGCTGTGTTAGGTGGCCACCTCTCTAATTAAATATGGCTCTTTATTCCGTGTGCAAGCGCAGTTATCATAGCGGTGACTTTAGATTTATCTTAATATAATCCTGGTGGGTTTCTGCTGCATTTCATTAGTTCACATTCAGTTCATGAAGAGGCTGAGCTAAGAAAACGAAAGTCTGTGCAAGCAGAATGCCTTAACTGCAACATTAAACCCTCCATGTAAAATATATTCTCAGTGCTGTGGAGAAGGTGTGAACAATTTAAAGCATTTTTCCTTGTGTTACTTCACCTGAACAAACCAGGAAAAGTGAACAACTTCTCAAATTAACTTTTTATCCTAAGCAGGAAAAAAAAAGATGTAAAACTTGACTGTGGAACTGGATTGGAATGTGACATCTAGATTCTTGATATAAAAGTCACTTACTGCCTTCCACTTCTCTTAGGAAAATGGAAGTATCCTGCCGACAAGGTACAACCTTTCAAGCTCAGATGCTGTTTCCAATAACACACACATCCTTTTTTGGTTCTTGTGAGATCTGAAAAGTTAGTGAAAAAGGAAAAGATAAAGATGGCAGGTTTTGTATGCATAAGCATGAAGCCATGTACAAGTGTAATAATGACTCTGTGTGTGTGCATGCATGTGTATGTAGTTGATAATGATTATCCCAAAATTGATGGTGATATTTAATATGTAAGATAAACTGAGCATGGGCACAGTTTGGGTGGAGGGAGAATTAAACAAGTCAACTTGAAGCTCCATGTGTAAGATGAAATGTAAATTTGTTAAAAGAATTTAGGTGATTAGATAACTGAAGTGTGAAGATATAACCCATTAGGGGTGTCATGCCAAATTAGCATTACCAGACTTTTAATGACCTCCCATTTGTATAATCCTTATTTACACTTGCACCTGATGTCTGCAACAGACGAGCCCAGCTGTCCTGTGGTACCACAGAGCCATCGTAAATGCAGTTTGTTGTTAAAGAGAAATGCTGGGCTGAAAAAGAAACTGCACTGTGAAGATAATTTTCATAGGAGCACTCCAGTTCTCTCAGCGCTCTCCACCAATGTTGCTCATTTCTATTGAAGAGCAACTGCCCGTTGTATGGTCAGTATGCTAACTGCTTAAAAATTGAGTCGTTATTTATTATTAAATTAATTATTAATTATTTATTATTAAATTAATTATTATTAAAAGCAAGCTTTGGGGAGAGAAGAAGTACAATTAAAGAATATAAAGCATTATTTCCACGTGAGATTTCCCACATTCCAGCCTTTGTTAGTCAGCTGTCAGGGCTTAAAGCCTGAGGGTGGGTAAGGGCAAGAACGAAATGGTGGCTTATGACATGGTTCTTGTGCCAAAGATAGAATTTGGAGCTGACACCAGGAGAAGAGATTCCTTCCTGCCCTGACGTTGGTGTAGCTGAGCTCTGAACCACACGAGGAAGCAATCAGGTTTGAGAGAGGTGCTTTTCCAGGTGAAGGCAGAACAATTCTCTGATCTAGTCCAAAATACCTCCTCAAACAACTGCTCTCTTCTGCTGCTGGTGCCTTAGGGAGGGCCACAGAGTCTGGGGATCTGTTCCACTCAGGGAATGTAGGGGCCTTTGTTATCTCTCCTGACACCAGTGATTATATTGCATAGATCTCTGTTTGCTGTAGAGAGAGCTCATGCACCTATGTCTAATGGTTAAATGTGGGTGTTTGTCTAAAAGCCGAATCCCACTCTGATTAAGTAACATCAAGGTACTAATAGGGTTTCTCGTGACTCGTAATTCTTGCCTGGGTCTCAGTGCAGGCATTCACAAATGTATTTTTGTGATACTACTTTGAGGCACAGGGAAGTGGTATTGCCATTTTACAAGTGGTGACATGGGGAAGCCATCTGATTTGGGAATATTATCATGGGAGCAGTCAACTGGTTGTCAAGTTTCAACCTTTATTCAGAATTATGTGGGAAAGGACTGTTCAATCAAGAACATAAATTGTTATTTCAAATCTTGTTCATCAGATTATTTCTCTTGTATTTAAGCCTCATACTAAAATGTTTTTAGGTCCCTGATAACTACTTTAGTGGTTCACATTGTGTCTTAAAATCTGTTTGGGCTTTTTTCATATCAAGATCAATGCTGCAGTTCTAAAATCCCAGGGGTTAGTTCTATCCATTTCAGAAATTCTTCTCTGTTCACATCACAGAGTGATGTGCTTTTGTGGGTTAGATGTCCCCAAACTGCCTTTCCTAATCTGATGGTGTCTGGGTCACGTCTTTTCTGTGTGTTAAGTACCTTTTTTTTCTTCTATGAAATGTCATAGCAACACAGGAAAGAAGGCTTGTACCCCAACTTGACAAACTTGACAAGTTGGGCTTGTACCCCAACTTGACAAATATATAAACAAAACTAGACTATTTCCTTAGTAGAGAATTCACCACCTGTTTACAACGAGAGAACTTGGACTATTTCAGACTATTTCAGAAGATATTCTAGCGAAGCTCCCTGAGCATTTTAGAAACATGGATAAACTCACAGCTGTAACCAGTCATTGAAGATGTGGGATTTTTACAGCTTTGGCATTTTCTATAACCATTAACAGCCTGTACTGGGAATAACAACAACAAAATATGTGTGTGTGTGTGTATATATATATATACACACACACACACACACACACTGTATAGACTAACAGATTACATTTCTACTGTCTGATTTTCCAGTTAGGTATTTCTCTATTCCATGTTTTTTAATGGCATGCATGAAAATCTGGAAATCACAGGGAAAAAGCACAAACTCTATGTGCCTAGTGTTGAGCACATCTCTAATTAGAGCATCTAAACATGTCTGAATACTTAGTGAAAGACTTGTTTTCAGTACTTATTAGTCTTTCAGGAAAATAATTTGTTTAGTTTTCTGTTATTAGGATCGAGTATGGTTCCCTGATGGTAGGCATATTTGCAGAACTTACTGAAAGTCGTTTTGAAATGGCTTTTGAAATGGTTCGGTTTACATCAAGTCTAGGCATCCACAGGAGAGAGCTTGTTTCTCATGGCTAGACTTCAGGATGAGTCAATGCAAGTAAGTGAACACTGATGTGGATTTGGTACGGCAGCTTTTGTTGCCAACAGGTTGCTGTGTTTCATACAAGAAGAAAGGTGAGTTTATTTGGGGAGAGATGTACATCAGACGAGCAGCTTAGCAAATTGTTTTCATCAGCTACATGAAAAAAAGTGCATCACTGAAACTAACCAAAAGATTGTGTCCTACCTCAGCTGTAATGAAATGTTTTTGATGGCATTAGCATCTGGGAATGAAGTTGCCGAGGTTCTGCTGACTGTTGAATCACTAAGTAGACACACACATGATGGATAAACAGAAATTAAAAGTTACGCTTAAGCTTTTCTTTAAATGAGAAGAAATGAAACGATGGGTTCTGCTTTAAAAGCCTGATGGCTTCTTAGTCTGGTTTGATTTGTCTGTTCTCCATACCTTGGGAGCTTCCTGAGGGAATTCTTCCTACAGGTGAAGAACATGGAGAACAGTTCTGCACAGAGAAACAGCTCAGTGGGGACCGTGGGGAAGACAAACCGACAGGCTTCAGTGTGTATGGAACACAGTTGTCGGGAACTGAATTTGAAACTTGGAACCATGCTATCACTACTAATGCTTTGTGCTCTTTCCTGTGAGGCTAAACAAGGACTTGTGGGTATTACTTGACTTTTTTATGGGAAAAATTCAAATCAGCTTTTGCAGGAGGAAGGACAAGCAGAATTAGTTACTTTCAGCTTTTGGTAATCTGTGAAATTTGGATCCCCTTTCCCAAATTTCAAAAAAAAGCAGTTCACATAAGAGTTGTGTTTCTTTCCCTAGATGGGAGCCTGCTATTTAGAATAAGATTTATATTAATATTGCTAGAAGTGCTTTAATATAAATCAGACAAAGTTGTTACATGATTGAAATAGCATGCATTGTTTTACCATAGATGTGTAGATAACAGATAACAGCACTGGCGTTAGGACCCTGGTCCTGATCTGCTATAATTGAATATATGACATATAGTCTGAATTTTTCTTAGCATTTACAACATTAGAAGTATTTAATTACAATTTTACTGGTGAGATTACCTCATTATAGTAATATTTTGAATATATCTATATATAGGCAAACACATTCTGTATAGCTACATTTAGGACGATAATTGAGTAAAGCTTTTATAATGCAGTATTTGAAATGAAGATAACTGCATATTTATGGAAAAAAACATTCCAATAAAATACTTCTATATCCATGTAGAAGTATTGATTGTAGATGTTTCTTCTGATGCATCCTAATCAGTAGATTCTGCAAGCCCTTCCTCACTTTCAAGCAAGGTCCTTCTATGTAAATAAGTTCCACGGGAGATCTGACAGGACACAGCATATATGGGATGCCTTCTGAAGTTCTTAGAAATTAATGACTGTACAGGATGCTGATAATACTTCTGAGTTGTTTGTGATATTAGTGTACCTCACAGGAAGTAAGCAATGGCCAGGGATTGCAAAAGGATAAGCAAGAAGTCTGAAAGATCAGGGTGTAAGGAATAGAAAGATTTTAATCTAAATGCTGCTACTTTGGTTTATTCTGATTCTTAACTATGATTTCAAAACATAAAAATTAGGGTTAATTAATGACAATCATCATTATAACAAATTAGCATAATCTATAATTTAAAAAATGCTAAACAAATACTTTAAATACTTTACTTAAACACTTTATGTAATGTTAATGAACTTTTGTAGTTAACTAACTTACCTTTTTTCTTTGAATGATTTGAATTTCCAAATTTGAATTTCCAAAGTAGAATTCAAAAAAAATTTGATAAATGTAAATGATTGTGCATGCATTAAAAGGCAGCTGTGGGCATTTCTTTTGGTTGTTTAAAATCGTAGATTATGAAGTCTTGACAACTTTTTGAAAGCAGTGTAATTTATGTAGAAACAGTAATGTGCAGCTGACCATGCGATAAGTCGCCTTGGGTTGTGTGCACGGCTTCCCTGTGTTGTGAGACTTCTGCTGAAACCACTTCTGGCATTTCAGCATCCTCCCACAGCAGCAGTAGGCAGCAGTTTGATTAGTGGCATTCAAGGGTAAGATAAGAAACTGTATCTGTTACTCAATTTTAAAACTAAGGAGGAAGTTTCCTACCCCAAAAAAATGATAAATGTTGTAACCTGTTTATCCCTGTATGAAGACTTCTTAGAGTTCGCTTATAGCATCTAGAAGTAAGAAATTTCTCATTCTCCCAATTAAAAAAACAACTGAATATTCCTTTAATTTGTAATGGTTTCATAATGATCAGCTATCCGTCAGGGATGACTTATGTAATTCAAAGTTTCTTCCCTTATGAGTAGCAGAACCAGAGATAATGCAATCTTCCTACCACCTGATCACCTACGATAATTGTGTTCACACACACAGTTGTGCTTGGCAAGAGATAGCAAAACTGGCCTGAAACACTGAAGCTGTTCAGAAGCTCTGCCCCAGATGTTGCCATAAATTCTCTGGTCTGTAAGTCCATGTAAAGTAAGCTTTGCAAAGTTCTGCTTACTTAACAGGAAAGCTTATTGTGGCTCCTGAATAAAATACATTCTGATTTTTTCATTGTGAGCACAGTAGAGAGTAAGTGCATAAATATTTTACCTCAACTGCTAGATTTTCTTGACAATTTTGGAGTTGTCTGTACTAATACAAATCACATACATTCAGCTTGACTAAGATTCAACGAATGGGAAGCAGAAATTACTGTATTTTTAAGGAAAGTTGAAGTCAGTAGTACTTGTTTATATTCTATCTCCATTTTTTCAATTAAACTTAAGTGAATCTGAAGTAGCTAGATTTCGTCTAAATCCACACAGCTGAGGAAACCTGTGCTCGCTCTTTCTCTGAATTTTCACTGAGGGGCTTTTATCTCCCCCTAATCCCACCGTTTCTGTCAGGACATAATCTCTTTCTCAAATTTACATTTTAATTACAAGGCCAGCTGAACTAGCTAAAATCAATAATGTCAGCATTCAGCAGCCTAACTTCAGCTGAAACCCCAGCCTCTCTCTTTCCTTCTATTGATTTGTCTTGTGAACACGGTCTACTTTATTGCTTCAGGCAAATAGGTGCCATTTGGTCAATTTAAACAAAAAAGGGGATTTGAACATTTTTATGATTCTTTCTAACAGCTGCTATTGGAACAATTTGAACCTAGGTACTGTACTTGCATTAAAGAAAATACACAGAGCAGCAGAAATCTTAAGAGGAATTCTACTTTGAAAACTACACTTAATCCCACCTGTGTCTTCAAAACAAAACCCACCCTGACATTGGATACCATTTAGATACCGGTGTCTGCACGGTGACTTCTTATCTGGTTAGCAAGAACTAATTTTATAAACAGAGACTTAAAAAAAAACACACACACAGTAGAGGTGATGTAGCAAGGTATTTACTTTTAGCCATTTTTCTGTTAATGGTTTAAAATAAGAAATCAATGCAAAAAATAGTTTTTCTTGTAACTCTTAAGAATTCCTGTATTGATCTTCTGAATGTGATTTTATCTATCTAAATGTCACATTGTCCATTTATCTCGTTTCTGTGTGTTGCTGAGTGCTTGTCTCTGCTGTGCTCCTTCTCTCTTCCCCCAAACAAAATCAGTGTAGTGTACGAGCAATCATGCTTTCCATAAGCATCATAGAAAATTTTTTGAATAAAACGAGGATTTTCTGAGAACTTTTGACGCATATGCACATATTCTCTCTGAAGGAGCAGTAAAGGTGTGGTGAGAGATGCATACCTGTTTTTTTCTTTTTGATTTAAAGGCAATTTGCAAAAGGTACACACGCAAGTGCTCTCAAAACATTTGCTTTGAACAGCTCTTTTCAGAAAGGTATTATTGTCCTTAAAGAAAAAGATGAACAAAAAGAACATTTAAATGCTAAATGTTTAATATGCAAATACAGTCTAAGCATTACAGGTACTGTCCGTCACATTTTTCTCAGCTAACCTTGTTGATGCCAAAGGCTCTGTTTGCTTGTAACTGTTTCTAACATAAAAGAAAGTTTGCTCATCTAAATCCTGATGCTTTAAGAGTTTATAACAAAATATTTCAGGGTAATTCTGTTCCGCTTTGATACAAAGCACCTTAGAAGGGCTTCTTCCCTTTCTAGGCAATGAAGCTGAGGTGCAGTCCTGTCCTTCCTGCTTACCAGATAGATAAATTCAGAATTATTCCCTTCAGTGAAATATTAACTACTGTTAAAAACACTTTTGTGGAGGCACCATTATACCTCTTGAATGGCAAGTCCACAGCTGAATAAATGACATGAGATCATTTCTTTTGCTGTTTATTCTAGATATTCCTCTGCTTAGTTCCATCCTGTTATGCTTAATTATAATTTCTGTTATTACTGGTCCTTCTGCTAATTTTGAGACTGTTTTCTAATGTATCGGTTACTCTTATAAATGATTCTTTTAAAAAAAAAAAACAATGTTCTTTAAAGCCTTATTGACTTTAGGAATCAAAGTTAGACAACAAGGTGAATGTGACATATTCTCACTTTCATTAGAGAAGATGATGTGGGCATGGCTAAGTAAGAGAGTCTCCTTGAGTGCTTATTGACTGCTGATGGCTAGTGCTCTTTTATCCTCTTCTGAGTCCTGCTTGCTTCTTTCTCTTGTGAAAGGAAAGGTAAGCCGTCTGCCACAGTTGCTGTTACTGACCTCTGCCCTGCATCACCTGTTCTTAAAACATTTTCCTTTGCTGTGACTAGCATAAACCATACTAGAGAGACGTTTGTTCTCCAATGATCTTAGAAGAGTCCTCAGCCTTGAGAGTGTTCTGTGTCTGTCTTCTTTGTGGGATCAGTTGTATTCAGAAGATCTGGGAATGACTGAAGTGACTGTATATAGCAAAATTGAAAGGCCACACATACACACAAGCCAGATCCAGTTGGATGTCGTCTTCTCTTTACCCTCTCTTTATTAGGGGCTTCAGCTTTGTGGAGTTTGGATTGGAATTGTAGCTCCCTGCAGAGAGAGGATGTGCAGGAGCTGGGTTAATCAGGGAGCTGACAAGGCTTCCTCCTTTGCCCTGAGCTTGGAGCCTTGGGAGCGGAGGAGATGTCATTCCCTGCACAAGGACTCGCCTCCTGATTTAGGTACTTGGGAATTGTAGGCCCATATGTACCTAGGGGACAGATCTATAAGGTCACCAGCTCACCAGTGTAACCTGTTGCCAGAGTCAGGCAATGCCTTCTGCCTGGTTGCACCCCATAGGTTACAGGGAACGTGTGGTGCAGATGAATCCAGGTCAGGATGGTGCACGTGAATCAGGATTGGAAGACCTTGTAAGGTGGAAAGAGGGGGGTCAGGGCTGGCAAGGTAGATGTCCTGTTCAGTGGGTCCTGCGTGGGGGTAGTGTGGATGCACTGCTTGCATTGTAAGAGCTCCCAGTGTGGGTGCAGATGGTGTGTGTCAGCCTGGGAGGCTTGCCCAGGACATAAAGGACAATTTGACCCTGTGCTCTGTCGTCACACTTGAGGCACATTGAAGACTTTTGTCTCATGGTTTCCACTTGCAGAACAGAATTTGCCGCAGGTGCCTGCGTTATGCAGATGTTCAAATTTCTACTTGTCCTCAAAAGCTTTCTATGTTTTAAATGTATATGATTTAGTCTTTAATTATGAAATGCTTAGTTACTGACTATTACATAAAGTACGGAGTACACTCAATGGGAACTTTGTTATTGTAGATAACAAAGAAGGGAAAGACAGCATGCAATAGACCTTAGATATCTTCTCTGACAAATTTTGATGTAAGCCTATATGGTCTCTATAAAATCATGTTGATCTAATTTTATCTTTGCAAATATTTTTGCACCAAAGCTACCTGCCACTGCTGGTCCTGCAGTTTGTCACTTAGTGGTCAGGTCACAGATACCACATCAACTTTTCTAGTTGATAGCTTGTGATATAATTAATGATTAAAAAAAAAACAAAAAAACAACTATCCAAGCAAGAATACTTCAGGATACGGCTTCAGGGTTGGGGGACTCACTTGCTTCAGGATTGTCTAGAATTGGGCAAGAGATGGAAGGAAAATCCCAATTTAATAACAGCTAAAACATGTCGGGTAAACGCAGGTTGCTTTTTGTAAGAAAGCTGAGAATATTTGCTGAAAACTTTAGTCATGTGAAATTGTGACTCTTTTTTTTGTTGATATTTTTTGGGTGGGTGGCATTTCAACCAATTCTTTCTTTTCAAAGCTTTCTGAAGGATAAAATGCTATTATGTTAGTGTGAGGGATCACGTCTCTCCCGTTTTAGCTGTCGTTGGCTGAAAAGTTCTTGTAACTACTGCCAGCTAATGGAGTTGCTTCTCTAGCTCAGCCAGTAGAGGCATGTGCTGTCTGACTGCTTGGTCTATCTAATTGCATCACTACAGTCCATGCTGATGGTCTAATCGAGCTGTATAAATTAATTAAGTTGCCCCCCCACTGAGCTGCTGCTGCTGAACTTCTGTGCCTGGTACTGCCTTGCAGCGTGGGCTTGTTCCTCAGGTGTCATTCATGCATTTATTTTCTCTTCAGAGCACCCTGTGGCTATACCATTGTGCTGCTCCGATATTTTATCTTGGCAAATTGTATCTTTTACTGTCTGTGAAAGAAGAACGTTCCCTAGATAATTCTGTTTGAGGTTGTATTTAAGAATTGAAACTGAACTATTGTCAATGGTGCCTCTTAACAATAAGAAAAAAGAAATATTTGCTTTTATAGTCTCAGCTCTAAAGGCTGAGTATGGTAGCAGAGAATCTCCAAAGCATCATCACAGTTTAGGCAAATGTGTATTGTTAAAACAATTCTTCCCAAGATGAAGCAATATCACTCCTTATTGTCACACCATGTCATAACAATTTACAAGTTGATTTGCTGCAGTTAGTTACTCAGTATGTTTCTGTTCCAAAATAAGAAAAATTTCAGAGATAGAAGTACCACTCTGTCTGTGAGTGGGATTGATGTCTAATGCAAATTGAAAAGACAGCTTTCTACATGTAGTCGGCATTCTGAGCTGCTTTGGCCCTGCTGTGAAGCGTTGAGGGCAGGGGAAGCAAACCTCAAGCAAAACTCAACATCGAGCTCTTTTTCAGGGCTGGAGCCTCACTCACCCCCAAAAGTACCAGTGAGGAAGACACCAGCAGGACCAGCTCCAGCGAGCTCCCGAGCCCAGCTGAAAGGGAATGAAGATGAACTTGACCCAACTTGTGCAGCTGCAACACTGAAACTCATCAGAGCCAAACTACCAAAGTTAACACCTCCAGATGCCAGGTTATTTTCATTTTAATTCTTATGATTTGTAGAAACCTCTTGCTCTTGTGTTTATTAGTCACAGAAAAGTACTCCTGAACTGGGCAAGCTAAGGTTTAGGCTGTCTCATTTACATCTTAAAATTACATTTATTTTCCTCAGATATATACATTCACTGCCTAAAATGTAGGGGTTTGTTAGTGATTGCAGTAGGCCCTTAAGGACTCTTTTACTAATCACTTGATTTAGGTTTGATTTGTGTAAGTGGCCTCTATGAAAAGATAAAACATTATCCCATCTCCTAACCAACAAAGCCAGCCCCATTTATTGGGGGGATTTTTTGGTTTGTGGCTAAACTGAACGTATCCTATGTTAAGTTAGAAAGTAGTTTCAGCAGTCTCTTGTTCCTAGTGACTTATGCTATCGATGCTGTTTGGAGGCATGTTGTGCTGATTCCAAAGAAGTATTTGTTGTCAATCCTATTCAAAGCTTGGTGAAATTCTAATCTTGTTTAACATTTGTCTGTGAGTCTCTGGGGGATAAGTCTGGAGTAATCTACTTAGTGGTGTGTTCCTAAAAAGACACTTCTGTGTTGTCCGAAAGAAGACACTTTGGGAAAGCCCTCAAAAGCTAGCAAACCGGAATGTGATCTCAGAAAGAGAAAGGGGTTTACTTCATTAGGACTCCAGAGTTTGGAATAACCAGGTATACATTTTGAGTTTTAATTTTTAAAAAGTTAATGTTTCAGTAAGGTGACTAAGACCATTCGAAGCTGTATTAGCGAATGTCCAAATTCTCTGTAAGTAGTACTGTTTCTTGAGAATTAATGAATTCTGCAGTGTTGTTGCACAGTGAGTATTACAGGTCTGCAAGAGGGCTTTTTGTCAACAAAAACAGACTTTGTAATCTGTGCATCTGCCATGCAAACATGGGCATGAGTTTTACAGAAGCAAGATCATTCTGAAAATGGTTTGCAATACCAGATCTGTAGCTCTTGTTACAGTACAGCATGTATGACATGTGTACAGCACTTTTGCCCTCATTAGATCTGCAGTCTTCTACATTCATGGTATAGTATGCTTTAGCTTGCTTTATCTGAATATGCACTTAAGCTTCCTGATGCACTGTGCTATACTTACAGTGTGTGGTTTTACAGTCTGTGTCCTTTGGGGTGGGGGGAAAAAAAAAAAGACAACCCTGGAAAGGTAGTTGTAGTCCTAGATCTAAGCTAATATTAATGTTGGTATGAAAAACTAATGTAAACAGAGAAGAAGTTGTGATTGTGGTTGTTCTCTATTGTTCATCATTTTTCTCCAGCGAGTCTGCATCTACTGAGCCAGCAGCTTCGGAAGAGCCTGACAGTAAGAGAAGAAAACTAGAAGAGGAAAGAGCTAAAGCTCCCCTCATGCCTTTTGGGTTAGATCTTCACTACTGGGGACAGGATCAGCCAAGCGCTGGGAAGATTCTCAAGTAAATGCTCTTTTTCTTTTAAGACAAATTAAACAAATACATAGATTTACTTTTACTCAGAGGTCATGCAGTGGGGTGGCTGCTATTTCTTTTGATAATTACTTTTTCTCTTTTCTTTGTGTTGTAGGACCCATAAACAAAGTCAGAAATTCTACCTTAAAATGGTATTTGTTTTGAGAAGATGTGGTACTAATTAAATATCCTTTGATGCTTCAAAGCACATTTTTTCTGCTCTTCTCATGTTTGTGTATTACTTGCAGTATGGCAGCACTCACTCCACTTTAAGTCGGTACCTGATTATGTAAAGTACTGTGCAAGTCCATGATAGACAGTCCCTCTGCTGGAGGCTTCACAGTCTAAATAAATAACAGACAAGGCAGGAGAAAGACCAGGGAGGTGTCAGGGGGTATTTTTCCTGACTTTACAGAGTGGTAACTGAGGAAATTGATATGCTTGTTTAGTCACACAAGAGGAGGTGGCAGTTACAGGATTTGCATTTCAATCTCTTAACTTTCCATCCTTGTCTGGGAAGTTTCTGTGTTTCTTGGAGATGAAGTGTTGCTGGTTTGGGGAAAGCTCTAGCAATGCTGGGGAGAATAGATTAGGAGGTATACATCACAACATGTTTCTGGCAGTTTGTCTTTAAAGCCTGTTTTTTAGTACTAGCATTTTTATATGAAAGTTGGGTTGCAAAGTCTTTCCTATGTGTATAGATTCCATACAAGTCCACCAGAATCTTAGTACCATACTTGGCTTGAATAAAGCAAAAATCACTGACTGGCTGAATTGCAAATCAAACTCGTATATTCTCAGCAGTATTACTTTAACTTAGTTTGTTCTCTTACTAAAACAAATCAAATAAAAACCCCATAAGCATTATATGGGCTGGAGTAATAATGCTATGCAAAACAAACAAACAAAAAAACCCCACAGAAATGGTGCTTGAGTGTGAACCCAAGGGGTTCACTTCATCATCGTCTCCACATTTGGACACAGAGGAACTTAGGTTTTCATGACAAGGTCTTCTGCCCTGCCTTATATCATG
Source organism: Cygnus olor (assembly GCF_009769625.2). Lineage (NCBI taxonomy): Eukaryota > Metazoa > Chordata > Aves > Anseriformes > Anatidae > Cygnus > Cygnus olor. The sequence continues at coordinate 70,447,349 of NC_049172.1, read as the reverse complement.
TAACATTTTTATTCCTCACTTCACTTCTTCACAATAGCTAGGTATATTTCCACACTTTGGAAATGAGCCTAATTTTCTGATTTCCAGTGCATTTTTAAGATAATACCCCCTCAATTCCATCAGTTAGATTGGTTTGGGTACATTTCACTCCAACTTGATTTAGCTATAAAGAGGAATTTGACGACGTCCATCTTGCCATTTTATTCCTAAAAACTGGATCTCTCGTGCAGGTCCTTTAACTTTATTTTGTTTTATGGCAAAACCGGCCTTCAGAAGGATTTGGACTATTTTCTTCCCTTTCTCGAAAACTTCCTCTGCAGTGTCACCCCACACAATGATGTCATCGATGTACTGCAGGTGTTCAGGAGCCTCCCCCTGCTCCAGCGCAGACTGGATCAGACCATGGCAAATGGTAGGGCTATGTTTCCACCCCTGGGGCAGCCGATTCCAAGTATATTGGACTCCCCTCCAAGTGAAAGCAAACTGTGGCCTGCACTCTGCTGCTAGAGGGATGGAGAAAAATGCATTAGCAATATCAATTGTGGCATACCACTTGGCTGCCTTTGATTCCAGTTCGTACTGGAGTTCTAGCATGTCCGGCACTGCAGCACTCAGTGGTGGCGTGACTTCGTTCAGGCCACGATAGTCCACTGTTAGTCTCCACTCACCATTAGACTTTCGCACTGGCCATATGGGACTATTAAAAGGTGAATGGGTCTTGCTGATCACTCCTTGGCTCTCCAGTTGACGAATTAGCTCGTGGATGGGAATCAGGGAGTCTCGGTTGGTGCGATATTGCCGCCGGTGCACAGTTGTGGTAGCGATTGGCACTTGCTGTTCTTCAACCCTCAGCAACCCCACAACAGAAGGGTCCTCTGAGAGACCGGGCAAGGTAGACAACTGTTTAATGTCCTCTGTCTCTAAGGCAGCTATGCCAAAAGCCCAGCGGAACCCTTTTGGGTCCTTGAAATATCCTCTTCTAAGATAGTCTATGCCAAGGATGCACGGAGCATCTGGGCCAGTCACAATACGGTGCTTTTGCCACTCATTTCACAGTGTTTGCAGAAAGGATCAAGGGGAAAACTTTTTACCAGTACTCACTTGTATAAATTGCTGAGTATGTTTTGAATTATTGAAAACAAGTGAAATTTGATACATAATAGTGCTTTAACACAAATACTCCAAGCTTTGGGTTCTGTCTGGTGAGGTGTAAGCTCTTCAAAGACTGGTTATGATTTTCAGCGAGGCTTTAAGAAGCATTTGTCTGTGCTAATGCCAAAAAGGTAGTAAGGCTTTATTTTACATTGCAGATGAGTTATTCAAGCCATAAGTAAAATCAGAAGCATATTTCACTGCCTGTCTGCCTTGTGTTGTACTGTTTTATTTTTATGCTTCCCATTAAAATAGAGGGCACACTTCTGAACCTTATGGTCTATAACTGCAGATATGCCAATCTAACCAGAGATAATTTAAGTAACTGTGCACACACAATAGCATTGACCCCTGGATGTAAAATCTATTTATTGAAAAATTAAGATAGTCATTGACCAACTCTTTTAACTTTTCTCTATGCACACATACTATCTCACAGAGATGCCTAGAAAAAAAAAAAGAAACCACCAACAATAGACAACAATGGAGTGTCTATGGAATTTGAATTTTTAAAATCTGAAATGGAAAAGTCTTTCCCCTTCACCTATTTAACACTATGCTTCCCAACAGCATGTATGAGAAAGATTTTAAAATGTTGATAGTGAGACCAGCTATTGGGAAGATTGTTTTTCAAAGATTTTTTCTTTAGCTGGTAGATTGCGTGAGTAGGAGTGAGGTGTTGGGCTTCTGGCTGCTCATCTGTTCCCCTACTCATGCCTCTTATGAAAAGATTTTACTTGTCACATACATCTTTTTTTCAAACAAAAATCTGCCTTTTTAAAGCATTGCTTAAATTGCACCATGAAATCCTTGCTTCCCTTCTCTGCCATTCCCTACATCTATTGACATGATACTAATCTTTACAGTAAATAACGAAGAGTTTATTTGCCTATATATGTCTGTAAATGTAGGTAAGATTCTCTACTTTTAAAATAGATTTTCAATGGATTAGCTTAATTTCCTGGACGAACACCTCATAAGTTTCTCAGAGTTATTAACACCATACAGAAGAACAACCCACAGAACCTGGAAGAAAAAAAATCTGTAAGACTCAGCGGAGGGTTTGCTCTTTTTCTGGGTATCAAAATATTGCCATATGCCCTGATTTCAGCTTCTGTTTCTCTGCTGCTACAGGAGTACAGCTGCCAGGAATAAGATCAGGCAAGTTAAGATCAAGCCGTTTCCTCCCTGATCTATCTTCTCTGATTCACTGTAAAAGTATTTTGTTATGAAGAATATTAATACAGAATTACAAAATTATTCACTGAAACGGGATATTGAATAACTGACTTTCAATGCCAAGTCACCAGCTAGAGCTAAGACTGGTAGAAGGTGAGCAGATTAAACAAGAAATTGACACTAGACAGGCTTTGGTAATATTTTTTAAATTGCCTTCACAATAAGGGAATCTTAAGAAAGAAAGGGAGTCTTAAAAAAAGAGTGGTAGATTTTTTTTCTAATTTACTATAAAGCTTCCCCTCCTTTTACATGCAGGTTTACCACAGGATTATGCTGGCTCCTTTATGTGCTTTATATGCGCTGAACTTGTGTCTGATGTGGATGGCTCAGCAAGCCTGGACAGGAAAGGCACAACATTTCTATTGACAAATACATTTTTTATTGTTTTCTCAGATTTTCTTCTGAACATCGATTTTGGGCACCCAGTGAAGTAGAGGAAGAGGTGGAAAATAATGAAATAGCTGAAATGTTAAAAACTAGATATATAACATTTGCTGGCAAGTTTGAACCAGTGAAGCATAAATGTCGAGCGCCCATGCCTGATGGAAGTCTGTGCGAAAGACAAGATCGGATTAAGGTGGGCACTGAGTAACGTAACTTCCAGGATATGTGCTGTATGGAGAGGATGTCATTAAAATATACCTATAAACATAAATTTTGCATTGTAAATATGGCTCAAGGGATTGAATGAAAGTTATTTCTGGAGAAGTTCGCTGTTGGTGTGTGTTTCATATAGGAAGCGCCCTTTCTGTAACAAATTTGTAGACATTTAAAGAACTCTAAAATATTTTAAGCATTCTTCATAGGTATTTATATTTATTACTGTTACATTTAAGTACCTCACAGGGAAGCAGTGACGGTTGCTTAAAAAATTTCCTTGTTTGGAGCATATTTGACAATAACTGTTTTTAGAAACTTGAGTGTTTGGGGGGCAAAGAGATTTTATTTACAAATTAGATTTTATGAAGGCTAAATCCTATACAACCTCAAAGCATGAGCTCTACTGAGCAGAGATCCTTTGCTTAAATACTTTGTTCTAATGTCTCTGTTCTTCCTGCATTATCTGAGATTGAAGGATCTGAATGCACTAAAGTACTTCAGATGGGATTGTTACGTGATAAGGATGTAGTGTACACAACAAATATGATGTAGGATGAGCACCCTTGTTCCAGACATGACAGGTTGTGCTACCTGTTCTCTTGAAACCAAATATTCATATCACAAAGAGATTGTTTCTTGGAGATTCAGAATGTATTCAACATATGATGCTTATGGGATCCTGATGCCTTCTAAGGAGGACTGGGGTTCAGGTGTACAGTTTATGACTTGATTCCAGGCACAAGCTATGCTGGATAATATGTAAACACCTTTTCATTCAGAAGCTTAGAGATTTTTTTTTCCCTTTCTTTGTGCAGTGCCCTTTCCATGGAAAGATAATTCCTCGGGATGACCTTGGGATTCCTGTTAATGCAGAGGACAGAGCCAGAGAAGAAAAGATACGGTTTGAGAAGCAAGCAGCTCAGCCAGGTTTGTGTCTCCATAGCACCTAAAAACAATGTCAAAATATTAGATAGATGTGGGAGCTAAACATATTGTGCTTTTTTCAAAGATTATTTTACATATACTTACATACACTGTATAAAATATTTACACTATCTACAATGTATTTACATATTTATATTACATCATTTACAGTATCTATGATATCTACAAGCTCAGTACACAGTTGGACATCAGTTGAGAGATTATATGGAGGAAAACCTGATTCTTTTGTTAAGAAGGCACAGGTTAAGAGCCACAGAACTGGATCATATTTCTGTTTTGCTCCTAGCCCCGTTCTCTCATTTAAATTCCTGTTGATTTTAATTTGCAGATCATTTGCAATGATTCTTGCTTATCTCGTAAGTATGGATGAATGTATACACAGAGTAAGGTTACCTTCTGCGTTTGTTCTTTATTTTCAGTAGTTCTCATAATGTTCCTAACACTTCTCAGGCAGACCAATTATTTTCTTTATCACAAGGAACATGTATATTGAAGACAATTAAGCCTATTTCCTGGGAGATGCTTGACTGTAACTATTCCCACACCTTGGCAAAATATGTTGTCTAACCTCGCTGGTCCCTAACAGTTGTAGTTTATGTGATGAAATTTTAATACTATTAGGACTACTCCAAATATTGGCAGAATGTTTTTGTTGTCACAATGCAGGCACTTGTTTTTCTTGTATCTTCTCATTTGTACTTACGTATATTTTAGAAGGAGAATTCTTGTCATTATGCTTTCTTTCTGTGCTGTGCTACAAAATACTCAGACTTAGGGAAGTGCTCACCTAGAACTCTATTGGCATTTTGTCTAGTCTGGTAGCAGACCCGGTATTTGGAATGGGCTTGAGGAAGGCAGCAAAAGAACCTGTGCTATTTAATTGTTTACTGTTTAATGCACAATATTCTGTTTTGTTCTTAAACAATGGGGATGGCCTACAAAGCTAATGATTTAGTCTGATCCTTGTGTTCTGGCTACTGCGTTCAGGAAGAATGCTGTGGAGTGAAGCCCTGTCATTCCCTAAGATTATTGTATCATTTTTAGGTGAGATAAAGCTCTGGACTGTTAGGTAAGCAATGCAGGCAGTGAGAAGGGCAGCAACCAATGAATACACGGGCAGGAAGACTTCCAAGGAGACTAAGGGACTTTTTTTTTTCAGTGGTACAACTAAACCTCATTAGCAATAGACAGAAGGTAGATTTTCATAGATCCCCAAGAGGATATCAGGAAGGAAGCAAAAGGAAGTTGATGTACTACATAGGAAGATGGGAGAGAGGGATCTATCCAGCAAGACATAGTGTATAACTGGAGGGAACAGATTTGTTTTCAGAGGTTTTATTTACTCTGCCTTCCCCCAGCAGGTGTTAGTTTTGTCTAGGTGAGTATTCTGCATTCCAATTAAACTTACCCTTAGGCTTTATCATTTTAATACCTTGCAGTATGGTCCCTTAAGAAGAGAGTTGGTTATTTCTTTCTTAAGCTCAGGCTGACTTCTCACCAGTTTCATAGTTCTGTATATTCTGAGTGAGGCTTCTGAGTTTTTCACAAATCCTCTTCCGAGCCTAAAGAACAGTAATTGATCCGTTATCCAAAAAGGTCAGTGATGAATAAAGGTGCATTTAAACATACAGTTGATCCAACCAGTTTCCTGTGATACAGATTCAAGTGACTGTGCTTGGGCATTACCAGCGCCCCATGAAAGCAGCAGTCACTGAACACCTTTTGGTGTCCGCATGGGTCAAGAAGTGCTGCGTTCACAAGCAGTTTCCATCCTTTTCCAAGTAGAGAGAAGTGCTCTAAGCTGGCTTCCAGCCAACAGTGGAAATGGAAATATAGGAAATGTTGAACAGTGGAGGCAGGCCAGGGGTGGGGATGTTGTGCTAAAAAGGGAAGTTCCCAACTCAGTTATGACAAACTAAAACCACCAAATTAAGCTACGAGGTGTTCTTGAGGGACTAGTTTCAAACTGGAAACTAATACTTTGGTATAAAAATCACTTGCACTGAAAAATATTGATTTTTTTATTTATTCTGTGAAATTGCCATTGCTTGAGGCTAGACATAATACTTATTTTTATTACAGTGTCAGCACGGTGTTGTTAGAGGCTTCTCACCTCTGGCCCACAAGGATGTGTGTGTTAGTCCCAAACCAGTGTTGACATTGCTGTGTTGCATTATTGAGTGCTGTTGTTAAGCTGAGATGTCACACAAAGGTCCATCCTGGCTGTCTGGGGAGATACTGAGCAGGCTACAGCACTTAATTTATTGGACGAAACCTTCAAGGTTTCTAAAGCCATATATACACCAGATGTCACTGAATACTTTTATCCACTGCTTTTTGTTTCTTTCTTTTCTTCCTTTGCCTCGTATTTTTATATATATATTATAATATTTTCATTAACCTTTTCAAAGGGTTTTTTGTTTGGTTGGTTTGGGCTTGTGGTTTTTGGGGAGCGGAGGGAGGGTTTTTTTTTGTTGTTTCTTTTTTTTTAGCTTAGACTTGAAGAAAGTGCTGCTGTGGAAAATGTACAAGTAGAGGACCACAGTAAGTGCTTTGATCATATGATTGAAAACGTCATTTGCTAATGATGACAGCTTGAAAAATGCCAAACATTAAAACTGGGAGATCAGTTGCATAATTAAATTCTACAAACATTCTTGCTATGTCTTTTTCCTATTGGACAGTAGGTTAATTTCGTCCTTACATGGTTGAAGAGGAAAACAATTACGTAAAAGTAACACAGTTCGTGTGATAAGGCCTTGTGTTTTGATAACACTGTCATTGATAGCATGAAGCATTTTTCAACTTAGTATATAAAATTTTGAATTCTAGCTAATGTCCACAAAATGGTGCTTTGGGCTCTTTGGTCCTGAAACAATGAATCATAAGGGATTAAGCTGACCTGCTAATCTGCACTGTTCATCCTTTTCCAATAGTTCGCACACAGGAGCAAATTAAGTGCCTATTTTTTGTGTCAACCCTGAAGAGTATCTGGTTTTTCAGCCCTTAGTGACTTGTTAACAAACAGGTATCAGGACAGGCTGGTGAAGGCAGGCCGCTGGCCAGTCAGATGTGAAATAGCATCTCTTTACTAACTACAGTATTGATTCCCGCCTACCCTTGCAAACTGTGTAATTTTCTTTTCCCTGCTGCTAAACTCAGTAACAATGTATGAAGAGCTTTAGGGGCCCATCAATGCTCAAAAAGGTTGCTCTTCCCTGGCATTCTATTGATTTTTCTCAAAGGCTTTTAAATTGCTCCTTCATTTTACTCAAATGCTCATTTCATCTCTACTGGATGCCGGCATTTTTTCGTTGTGTTTAAACAATTGCTCCATTCACTGGGTTCCTAAACTGTGACGCCTTCTTATTACTGGGAGATAAACTGTTTAGACAGTTTTCCTTAATCTTGGATTAATCGTTCCTGTATCTGAATTGTGCTGTTCTGTATTCCTTTACCTCAAAAAAAAAAAAAAAAAAAAGACACCAAAAGAACCCACCTCTTGAAGTCTTATGATCTATCAAGTATATGTGCTCTATTTTCTCCCTCCATGCTTCTCCTGCTCAGCTCCTACATAGCTCCATTTTCCTCAGTGTTTTGTCTATGTAGGATTTTAATCTGTCCTTGCTTTCGCATATCATACTAGTAGGTTAGATCCAACCGTTCCTTGGGAAAATTGCTCTGGGATTCCTAAACACTGTGTTCTTAAGTGCCTCTGACCTTCCTGAAATGGTGTTACCGATATTTGTCGTGCTCACTGACCATCGTGGTGCAGAAGTGAAGTTGTATTGTCATTTAGCACTGCATATTCTCCTGTATCTGCATAGATGTTAAATAAGAGAAGAAGTTTGGCGTTGCAGTTTCTGCAGGCAGCAAAGTCAGGCTGACATACATGAACCTCTGTGACAAATGATTGGCAATTAGTGGTTATTAAAATGAGGAATTCTGACATTGACGCTGAATTTGGACAACGTTACTCTCAAACCATATGCTCAAAATGTTTAAAATGTGGCACCATTTTCGTAAGTTTGCATAGGTCAATTTTTGTACTTGAAGATATCTGTCCTTTAGCTACATTTTTTACTTACTACTATTATTTTTCATTCTTGTTCTGGTGTGCAAGACACAATGCTAATGATGAAAGATGACTGCTTCCTTGAAATTACAGTCTAAATCATTTATGCTTATTCCCATGGTGGCAACTGCGATCAGACTTCACTCGCAGTGGGTGGTTGGATTCTGAAGCATTGAGAATTTGATAAAACCATAAAACAGGTTTGTGAAGAGAGAAATTCGCTTGTGCTATTGTCAAGAGAAAAAAAACTTGATTTAGACAATTAAGCTGATGAAGTGTGGAATATTTTGGAAGAAAGATTTTTTTCAGATATAAATTGGGCTCATGGCAACAGGGTTATTTTGTCATATTCAAGAATGCTTTTAAAATATCAGATGAAGAAATGTTACAATATCATCACCCCACTCTACTCTAAAATTGACAAATTCCGTATTTTTTATTTTTAAGCTTAGTCAGAATTTATTTCTGGACGTAAGTACCTCAGGTACTTTGTTGGCACTTTGCTCAGTTTCTAACTGATGATGATCACTGTGGTTATGTCATGCATGGATTAGCTTCCTGGAAATTTTGCTACTGTGCTGCTGTAAAAACTTAAACCTTTATACAGACCAGTTTTGTCTACAGCAGCTAATAGATACCAATCCCAGCCTGGCAGGGCTTTTTCTTGTGTATGCAACTTACAGCACACTGACTCTGCCCTTGCCTAGTGGTGGCAAGAACTCTTGTTACCTTAGGAGACTGCAAGTTCTACTTAGTTTTGAAGTTTCAAAGTGTGTGTTTTTTTTTCTTTTAAACAGAGTGGCGAGACCCAGAATTCATGAGAGAAGTTGAAGCAGCTACGGGAGTGGATCTCGGTTCCTCTAAAAATGACGGGAAAGGAGGGAAAAAGAAAGGGAAGAGGAAGAAATACCCAAATCTGACAGACCTGAAGCAGCAGGCCAACACTTCTCGTTCACGGCTTGAGAAGAAAGTCTTCAATAAGTAAGATACTTAAGTTTTCTAAAGTCTACTAAATTGTTGTTTCTCTTTGTTTCAGCAGTGTTTTCTCTTTCTACATTAACACGCACTTAACACAAATAGCTTCCTTGGCCAATGGCAGAGCACAAATGCCTTTCATGTCTCTGGAGGGCAGAGACTAGCAGGTACCGATGACCGTGGTTATTTCTTAAAAGTTGATTTGCAGCTAGTTCAGAAAAAATTCCTATTTTTTTTTAAATCTGTAGTTGCTGTAATGGCTTCTTTTGGATGATCATTTGTTAACCAGATGGATGCTACTGTGTGTATGCAAAAAAATACTGGATCTGAAGAGAAGATGAAGCGTTCAGAGTGACACAACTTGTGGCACCAAACATACACTGTAGTAGTGTCGATAAAGTAAAATTGAAGTGTTTTTTTTACCTTTTGAAAGCCCACAGTAGGCTGTCCTGAGCAGTACTTTAACAAAAGCATCTGTCAAAAACCCTCAGCGTTTTGACATGTACCAGTAGCTTGGCAGTTGCCCTCAAGCCTCTGGTGTATGTTCAGAGACCTTCCCAAACTTCTTACTGCAACCTGGGCTTCTTTGCTCCTGTGTATTTTTTCTCACTCTTGTATATACTAAACTTGTAGCCACGTGTGATGCACCACTTTCCAATATACACAGCAATTCTTTTTATGTATTACTCAGACACTGCCATTGCATTTTCTTCTCCTTTACTGAGAATGCATTGAATGTGTTCAGAAGAATATTTGGATCCTTGTATTATGCTTCATGTTCACTTAACCTTTGCCATCCGCTGTTAATGTCAGGGAGTGGAACCTGCTGCACATCTCTTTTAGGTGGAAGAGTTTGGAGATGAATACTCCCTGTACCAGAGACACGCAGATATGGTGGTGTTCTCAGGATGGTGCTGTTCCTATATTTCTCCCTTTCCTCCTAGCACATGTGCAAAGAATAACTCCAGGCCTACATTTAGCCAGAAAGCAAACTATTTGGATTGCAAAGCAGCAACCCTCAGAAGTGTTAAGATCCTAAAATAATGAATAACTTCCACATATTGAAGTCTAAACATGAATGCACCCAAGATCATTTATGCACCCTTACCTTTACTTTTAAAAAAAATGTAACCAATAGCTACTTATTTGTAAGAAAGCTTGGCTTCTCTGAGATAACAGTTTAGTGAATTGATTATTCAGGTCACTGATTGGACATTCTCACAGTTTCACCTCAATAGTCACACAACTTTCTAGCTCAAGGTAAACAGAGTTCTGAAACTCCAGGTTGTTTGTTAGTAATGTGGTTCTGATGAAGCAAGAATATTACAGAAAAGTAAAGTATCACAGGGTTGCTACTGCAAACATGGCACCAAAGTGGTCTGCAGCATACCTGCCTCTCTCATAGTAGGCTTGTGAATGTGATGTTTAAGTTCCAGAAGTTTTAAAGCTTAAGTAAGTTTTAAAATTCCCGAAGTTGTCAGCCAGCTCTCTACCCCAAAATCTACAGTGGTACAAGATGTGAACCTACATTGCTAAAATGCCTCATGCCACTGCTGTTTGGGGACTATTAGTTTATGCAGATAGCTTGAGTAACTGCAGTAAATATGGGCATTGTAGAAACCTGTTCACTCATTTTTTATGACTCTACAGATGAAATTACTACTTTTCTTCTCCTTTCTGAAACAGAATTTACTTCTAGAAAACATTCTCATGCCATCCTGATGGACACTCACTGGCATTTAGACATTTCAGACAAAGGGCTGCCTGGAACTTATGTAGACATATGAGAACTTTAAAGCAAAAAACCTAGCTCAGATGCAAGTGGGATTTTACAATCCCCCCAGGCTGAATGGATGTTAGAACATATGTAGCGCTATATGTCCGCTCCGTTATGTCATTTCTTATATCTAGTCTTGGTTAGGTGTGGCTGCAACAAATTTGTCCAAGCATGCTCTGGTCTTTATCCTACAAGCAGCAGCTACAATTACTTAGAGTTTCACATGTTAAACAAGTATTATTTAAAGCCAAGTAAGCAGTGGAAAGTTGTCAAATCAAAAAAAGGTTAAAATCATTAACAGTTATTCCCTAAGCATACTAGATGAGTTGAACAACACCTAAGACAATATTTAAAATCTATTTTCCCTTTTTCTGATGTAATGGTTACAATAACAAAGCCAAATCCATGTTGCTTTTTATTACAAAATAACACGTTTTCTGTTAAATTCAAGTTACTCAATACTAGCTAAAGTCAAAAAAAGCGTACAATTATAAGAAGAAATTCATATCACGTTAAACAAAATAAATTGAAAAAGTTGGTTTTGGTTTACTATGCTTTGTGCTAATGATTTTGAGTGTGTGTTAGTGCCAGGCATCGGGAATCAAACCTGTCATGTTTTAATAGGTTTCATGCTTTGCAGCACTAAACAAGATGATAACCTTGGCTCCTTATAACAAGCCCAAATTACTTGAAATGTATAGGTGATAAACCCAGGCTCTGGTCTGCCAATACAGTTAAGTGAAATTGCACAGAGATCATCAAAGTGGGATCTCATTTCATTTACAGTATCGCACAATCCAGTGGTGCTAATGTAAAACCTACATGACATGAAAGTGTCAAGGCCACTCAGCACTGCTAAAGGCTCACTTTTCTCCTACCAATTAGGCAATATTTGAAGTGCAAAACCATGACCACATTTTCTTTACTCTGGTAACTTTATTGGCAGAATTTTGCTAAAAAAGCCCACTTCCAAGGTGTTTTTTTCAGAATGCTATCTTTGATTACAGTTGCTGCTGAGAAAATCTTTAATCCCACCATTTAGAAGCATTATTGAGAAGTATCCTCTGTCTTCAGATGTTTCAAAATTGCTTTTAAAGTGAAGCCATTAAAAGGAGCAGTTAGCTATAACAAATCAACTTGCCTTCCAGAGGTAACCGTAGGAGCAGAGCTAGAACAGTGTCAGGCCTGATCCTGAAAAAGGCTAGTGCACAGTACCTGGTAGATGCTTTTTCCTCATTTTACCTGACACCCTGTAGCATCCCCAGAAGTGACAGAAAAAGGTAGACTGTGACAACACATAGCCTAACAGCACTAGACTTGAAACCATCCCCTTGGTGCAAGAGGACTTGCAGACTGCATTTCTGGTACAGAAATGAACAGGGACATCTGTGAGTGCCATGTTCTTAAGTTGGACAGTCCCTCAGATCAAGCCTTTAGCTGCTATACTTCCCAGACTGGCAGAATATCCAGGCCTTTACAGAGTGTTGGGAAATGACTTTTTGAAAAGCAGCACCAGGGTGACATTTTAACATACCTGCAACTATCAGCCTCAGATGTTTGATCTTACCTGCTAGAAGCTTCCAAAGTAACTGAAAAAAATAGAACTCTGGAGTTCAGTGAAGAAAATACCTTAGGCATCCTGCACTCATCACTTTCCATAGGTTTTTGTAGGGATAGATACAACAGGACATTCTCTTGATTGTTGCTGCTGCATTTCTTCTGCTTTCCTGCACCTCTGAAACTGTGAACTCCTTCTGCTTTTCCAATTGAAGGACACCATTTAGCTATTCTGCAACACTGATTTATTTCTCCACATACAGAGGTATGACAGTCTCTGCTGTCTTCCTAAGCTAGTGTTGTGCTCATGGATTAAACAGTTGCTGCTCAGCAATGGGGATGCTGATGGTGTAAGTAAAAGAGAGCCTTACTCTGCATATGACTGATGAAACTGTTTTTTAGGAACCTCTTGAAGGGAAGTTGTTAAATGAGTCATACTTGAACATCAACCCTTTGCCATATAAAAACATTCTAAATTTTGCAGGTGGTATTTGGTAAGGGTTTCTGAGTGTTAGCTAGGCTCTTTAAAATCCTGTTAGGTGCTTTTAGTCACTTCTTTCATCACGGAGTGGTTATTTGCTTTTGAAAAAATTAAACTTGTTATGTGTGACTGTCAGAAATAATGCTAGGAGGGTGGAATGCACAGCTATTAAACTGGAAGACTTTAATTTGTTTACTCATGTTAATAAAATCATTGCTGAATTAAACTATTTGTATTGCTGCAGCTAATTTGATTAACAAGACAAATTTGTTCAGCCTCATCAGTGCAGTGTTCAGAAGCCTGATAGCGATTAATCATAGTTCATTTTTCCCCCAACATTCATAAACAGTCTCTGAGATTGCCTAGAGTCAACATAACTGTTTTTATACTTTGTTTCTCTTTCAGAGGTGCTGTGAAACGGGTGGTGAAAGCAATGAATCAAATGGACCAAAGAAAGCATGAGAAGTTTGCCAACCAGTTTAACTATGCACTGAATTAAATTGTAATAGAACAAAGGGCAAGAAGACTAACAAGACTGCAACTGCACAAAACCCTTAGCACAGGCCTTCATCTTTAAACTAAAATACGGTGCTGCATGTATTTTTACTGGGGTTATTTTTTAAATTATTTTCAACTTCTAATATATTTTATAAAGAACATGAATTTTTGGCAAAGATACGGTGGTGTATCATTGCATTTAACAAGTTGATAATTATTTGAAATGTACATGAAATAGAACTTATTTTATGATTTGTACATACTCTGAATAAAATGGTCGGTTTTTTTTTTTTGCCTTAAGGGACTCACATAATTTATACCTTGTTTGTCAGCATGTGTTGTAATTTGTCTTGACTTTCATACCTTCAGAAAGATGCCTTAGAAACAATATCAATTAGATTTTTTTAAATCAGAGTTGGCAATCCATGGAGTACTTGCTCAGCCTACTATTCTAGAAAGAGTGCCACATCAAGCAGCCCTCTAGCCCCTGCAGTACCTCTGAAGGCCTCTTGCATACATATGAAAAAAGATGCCATTCAATTGATGTCTTCTGATAAGAAATGGAAGAAAGTGTGATTCCAGCAGGTCCAGGAGCTAATGCAAATTCAGTAGCTGTGGCACCAGTGTAGAAGCTGAACTGTTGAAGTTAGTCCTGGTCTGCCTCTTGTCTTCCCAAGATGCTCTCCCAGTATCTTTCAGAACTGAATCTAGAAAGCACATTACAAAAAGTTGTGGAGATATGGGGTACGTGCTGGGGTTTAAGTGATACCAAAAAAATAATAAAGCTGCAGTACAAAGTTTTAAAAAATTACTTGGGTGGCTTACTGCACAAGTGAACTGCTTGGCTTGTATCAGCACTCAGCCCCAAGAGTGCATCTAAGGACCTAAATATGAACACAACCATCTAGACTCCTCTGACTCCAGGGGTTTAACACACATTGAAATCAAGCAACTGGATCTGATGTGACTTATTGGCTGAGTACTTAGATCTCTCATACCTGCTTTACTGGCTCTAGTCATGCCTAAAGTAGAGTGAAACAAACATTGACCAGTTGTGCTCTTGGTGGGTCTCATACAGCTTTTACAGGTGAAGCAAATCAAGAATATCAAGGAGGGTAGTGTGTGAGAAATTCAATTTTAAAGTTAACTTCCAGTAAAACACAAAATACAAATTAGAATGGATTCTCTAGAGCACTGGCTTAGTCGCTCACCTATTTGAGATATTTCCTCATGCATCAAGAGTCCCTAAGAATTAAAATCCTCAGTGTAGCTTCTGACCACCTCAGACAAAACATAATTTACAGCTCTGCCAAATACCTCTTGATTTGAGCAAGTACTGCTGAGAAAACAATTAACGTTTACTCTTGATAATTTATCTTGCAGGTCTTTACAGTTTGGAAGATATTTTCCTCTCCAATACATATTTAGAAATATACTCCTGAACTACAACAAATAATAAATAGCTAGCAGCTGTTTAAGCAGGAATTTCAAAGGTACTTACTGCACTGGAAATCAGAGCCACATCTACTAGCTGTCTAGCTAACTTGGCAACGAAGGCTGCAGGTGAGAGTGTAGACAGCAACAAACCATGTTCATCACCAGGTCAGTTGAAACAACTGCTAAATTGATTTTATTTGTTAGCAAAGATAAACAAACAAAAAAGCAACAACACAAAAGGCAAAGCTGACACACTTGAGTGCAGTATAGATCATTGGATGCTGATATTACAGAACAGCCCAAATGAATCTGGAAGTGAATATTTGTGATAGCCACAACAACAGTTATACACTGTTGATATTTTTGAGCCTGCACAGACTGAAGGTGTTAATTTGTAAGGTATGTTTTAGCTCCTCCCTGTAAAAAGAAAGAGGAATTTGTATGGTGCAGTGACACTTATCCCTTCTTTGCTGTGGGCATGAGGTGTCAGCACTATAAAGCTTCCAGCAAACAGGTGTACTTCACTGCACCTCAGATTTTCCCATTTTGGGTTTTTAGTTTAAAAAAAATAAGATTGGAAAAGGAAATTATAGGAATCTGAGAGAAAGTAGTATGCTTAAGTAATTATGATGCTACTCAGAGTCACATCAGTTCTAGAATTATCATACTCAGAGTCTTATCAGTTCTATAGTTATCAACTGAAACTTCTTATCTGGACCCAAGTATCAGAGGCAACAGTTAAACCTGATCCTATTAGGTCAGCTGCATATTTCCTCACTTCCCACCTTCCTTAATTAAGGCACACACATACATTTTTGTAGATTGCCTCATGCAAAAAGGCAATTTGCAGAATTAAGGTTTCCCAGCAACAGACTTGAGCTAGCTAACTGTAGCTCTGATGGAGAAAAATTCTTAGAACAGCATCTATCACCAATTATCCTCTACACCTTCATTAAGCAGAAATCCTTTCAGGTTTAAAAGGAATGAATCCTCCTTTTAGAGGTATCAGACCTCTTTGTGCATCACAACTACTCAAATTTCAGGTTTCATGATTCTGAGCTCAACACCTTTTCAAACATCTTAGTTAACTGTCTGTGACTTTTCTACTGGAAACCTCCCTATTCCTGTCCTATAAGTGCTGGGGAAAAAAAAAAAAAGTTGTCATTTACATAATCTCTGGTGTTTATTTTTGTTGTCATAACTCACTCAAATACCTTTGCAATGTACCATAACATACTCCTATACTTAATAGGATTTTCAGGTACCTAAACACCTTGGTTGATCTGACCCTCAGTTTGTGTTATCTGGGTGTTATTAAGATGAATAGCTGTAGAATCTTCTGGCTGAATCTTCTATATTTCTAAGAGGACACAGTAGCTCTGAGCTGGAGTGAGCTATGCTGATACATCTGAGACATCCTTTTTTAAGGGTGCTGTTTCAGTGGTAGAAACAAGAACAGAGAACAAAGGCTTCTCCAGTTTTTCCTACTAGAGCACGATTGCATCTGGGAAGTAAAAACTTGCAGGGAAGAAACTGTATAGCATACTTAAATTTAGTGCTGTTTAAGGTTGGAATGAAGGGTCTGGCTCTCTGACACATAGCACGTAGTGAGTGCATAGTGACATGAACAAGCCTGGTATGAGGTCTGTGAACAGAGCACGTGCTCACACAGAGCTTCTGAATTAGAAGGCATGTGCTGAAGGATTGCTCTTAAGTTACTGATAGAAGATATTCATATTCATCTCTTACATGATTCCTTGCAATTTTATTATCTCTAAACATACTTTAGGCATGTTAGCAATCCAGGTCTGGTTGAAGATTTCTACTGGAAAATTATAACCCTTAAAAGCTCTTAGAAGTGTTCTTTAAAAGACTTATTTATGAAAGAAAGACTTTCCCGCTTAAGCCTAATAAGACCCAGGAGGAAAGGGGAAAAAAAAAGTATGAGCCCTTAAGGTGGTTTGATCTGACATGTATTTTCACAGCGCATCTAATACTAACCAAATGCATGGCCTGTGTTTAAAGTCACTGTTTTTAAAGAGGCAGTGGGAATCCTAGTGCCCTTAATGGCTACAGTGCTGGAGCACACAAACAAGGAAGGTGAAGTTCCAGGTCCCTTCTCAGCCTAGAAGGTTTAACAGTCACATATCCTACCGTGGGAGACAACCCAAGCCACAGGCAACTAAACTAGCAAAGAAACTAGAAGGAAACAATTCTCATCACTTGTTTTTCTGGGGTGGGGGACCTGAAACTCAACCACAGTGGACATAAAAATACTTTGTGTAGGAGACTAGATGAGGCAAGAAGAGCCTTCTAGACTACAGTCCCCAGAGTTGGGCAAGGGAGGACTGGAACCTCATTCTCATTCCCTGAGCATCTACCATGAAAAACATTGCTGAGCTTCACAGATTCAGGCAAGAGCTTGGAGTTTGTTCATAAAAATTGTTACCAGCTAGAAGATCAGTCCTGAGGACCTGCTGGACACCAGCCCCTGAGAAAAAGGCATTACTCTGGCAACTACTGGAAAATAATTTGTCTTAGTACGCACTGGGATGGCTACATTTAAATAAAACAAAACAATATCCTGCTCCTGGGAGAAAATAACGTTTGAATGTATGTCTGGAAACAGGAAGGAGAGTCCTGCACCAAGTGCTGCCCAAAGAAAACTCTACAGCACAAAGAGCACGCAACAATGTCCAGTCCATAACACAGTGAGGAAGAAAAGACAGAACAGAGGCTCTAGGCATCAGGGAGAGGCGAGCCAGGAGCAGAAGGTGACAACAAGGCAGGAAGGGGCAGTGGCCTTCCTGACAACCAGCACAATCCCCCAGCACCCAAACAAGAAAAACAAATTTGGTGATAGCAACCAGAGACAGCCAACAGCTAGCAGTTACCTGAAAGTCCACATCCACCAAGATAAAAGGCAGGTCTGAAGTCAAGCCAGCAAGCATAGGCAAGGTACAAAACTAAGCACACATCCAGCAAGGCACTTCACCTAAACACAACCCCCACAAACAACTGAAGGGCAAAGACCCCAGCCTAGGGCTCTCCCAGTTAAGTAGGTTTCATGGCAGTCTGAGCCAAGGTCGTGCAGCTGTGCCACATCAGTGCTGACCTCAAACACCTGGCAGGGGCTGGGATGAGGATACCAAGGAGGATTACAGAGAAAGATGACAAAAGATAGAAATTGGAGCCTGTTGGTACATTCAGAGCCCTCAGAGCATCTCTCTTAAATTCATGTGGTGATAGTTCTATTACAAAATCCTGTGCAGGTGCTGAAGGACTTAAGAAAGAGGGTGGGAAGCACCCTAAGCTAAGAGCTCCAAACCTGTAGATCAAGACCAGTGTGGACCTTCCCTGTCCAGCAGCACTGGTGACCCCTTCAGTTGGAATTGATGCTAGAGACCCCAAAACTTAGCACATCCCCTAGAAAATGCACACTGGGGAGAGCTGGGTCTGCCTAACAAATGGACAAATTGTGCCCTGTGGGACAACGTTATTGGGCAATGATTGCCCTTCAAGCTGCCAGAGACAGATGCTGCTTCTGAAGAAAAAGGAGAGAAAGCTATTAATTGCTCAGGTTTCTGGTTGATGCTTTCCCTCCTCTTCCTCTACTTCAAAACTGATCAAGCGGAGAGAGAAATGAAATCATGCCCTTGTTGAGCTTTTCCTAGCAGCTCGGCTGTTGCTGATCATGGTGCTTCAATGCCTGGCCCTATGCAAGTTGGGTGCTGTGCACAGCTTCTGCACATGGATTCCTCTGAGGCTGGTGGACCTAAAATGACAGCACTGATAGGCAAAAGCCACTTTTTGTATCTCATTCTTGCAGCTTTCCAAGAGCAGTGTCTGAAATGGAGAGGTTTTGAATCCATTGCCCTCTAGGCCAATACGGAGCCTAAATGTAGAACCAGTTCAGGAGAGGTTACTGGGGCAGGTCTCTGGTGGAAGGGACAGCAGTGTAAGTGCTAGGGATAGGTTCCACCAGAGCCTTGGCAAACTGAGCTAGACTTTACTCCGGTGCAATCTGCCTCTCCATCCCTACAGGTCTGTAATATAAATATTGTCATCTGCCTTTCCAGGTAGACTCCCCCTTGCTTTTCTGCCTGTCAGTGCCCTGAGCAAAACCCCAGCCCTCCTGTGTGAAGTGCTCGTACGTTTCTGCGTTAGCTTCAGGAGTTGTCTCTGTCAAGGGGTTAAGGAAAAAGCTTATTAAAATTGTTTAAATGTGGTGCTAATTAGTGTAGCTGTAATGGACACCACTAGGGGTCTGGTTACTTCGCAAGAGATTGTTGGATAGCCATTTCTGCCAACAGTCCAATTTGCATAACGATGACGTGTTGGCATTGCGTCCACCATTAGTTTGCTGTATTTATAATGTCATTATGGGGCCGCTCTTATCCTCCAGTCTGTAAAAGGTATATGGAGATGTAATATATGATTCTGCTTGTTTGGAAATTGCTTTTGGATATCTTTGATTTTTTGTAACAGTATTTTTGTTTAAGTCCCAAAGACTTTTCTTAATTGCAAATCTCAAAATGTTTAGCAGTTCATCGTGCAGCTTGCTGTCTGTCAACACAACCAGTTGAAAAAACCCTACAAGCAGCCCACCAAAATGCTCTGTTCCTGTGCTTCTCTTCCCCTCATGCAGTCTCTGGGGTCCAAAGCAGAAGAAATAAAGTTATGGTGTGGGTGGAAGGTTGGGAAAGAGTCCCTTTATGCTCAGCTGTGTAGGGCAGGTTCTTCCAGTGTGTGTCTGTGGTTGTAAAACCAAAAACAAACAAGCAAAGACAATCAACCAACCAACAACAACAACGAAAGAAGAACAAAAAGCAAGCAAACAAAGCAAGCAAACAAACAAAAAAAAACACCAGAAAATGGGCAATAGTTGAAATACATGTACTAAGGTTAGAAGATTTATCTTTTCTATTGAAAACGCAGCAGTTTACAAAAGGGAGTGAATCTTTATTGTGTCAATCATCATCTCACAAATATTCCTGTGACTTGCAGTTCTTTGCTGTAGATTGCCCTTCTTGACTGTGACTTTAACATGTTACTGGTTTGTGACAGAGCAGAGACGAAAATATAAACTATATTTAAAATATATATTTAAATATATAGCACTTTGCCTGGAGTGATGGTTTTAACTAGCTAAGGATCTGCCATATACTGAGATTAAATTAGTAAATCATATATTGGACTTGCAGTTAATTGTCGCATTGCCTGAAGCTGGCATGCACAGACTTTTGGGTCCTGATCATGAGTTGACCTCTGTGTCCCTGGTGTTTCTCTGTTGGACCAGGGCGCATCCATAGTATTTCCTGCACCCGTGGGATTTCTCCTGAATGGGCACTGCAGACTTAGCAGCTCTAGATTTCTGATGCTCTGATATCCTCCTGCATAGCTTTGAAGCTTGTTCTATATGATGGATCCACATCTCTGCCAGACGGTATCGGACAAGTAGAAAGAGCTCTTCCCGCCAGGGTTATTTGCACCGTGACAGCTGTCATTCTGTCCCCCTGAGATGTCTATGTAGTGTGACCGTGTGTTGCAAAACAGGATGGTCAGAAACCAACAAACAAAAACTTACAGCAGTGCACCAGATAGAGAAGAATGTACTTTATGTAAACCCACTTTGTGAGACAAACTGATTACAATCCCATTTGTTTACTTACCTGTCCCCTTCATCTTCAGTGTCCACTCTGATCTGTGGATCACATCTTCTTTTTTAATCACAATATGATAAATAAAAAAAAAAAAACCTTCTTTTACGTGTTCTTATGAATCTCTATGACAGCCACACTTTCTTGCTTACTCTGTGAAGCAGAACCTCAAGACCAGAACTGTCCAGACATTGTAAAATGACAGTCCTATGACTATTTAAATTAAATACGTCTATGTTTGAGCAGAATTATTTTATAAATGTAACACCTGTTAATAGATAAGTATATTTGCCAACAGGGCAGGCACAGTGTATTTTCAGGAAATGATTTAGGTTCTTATCTTAAAGACAAAACTTTATTTTTAACATTTTGCTTATGTAGTATAAGAATAGAAGTGTGAAACATGACTGTGAATTCAGCCCAAAACAAAAAGTCTGTGATACTTGTGAAAACAGAAACAAACAAACAAACAAACAAAAAAACACCAAGAATTCACCTAAAACCGTAACTTACTAAAACCACCTGAAGATCTGCCCAACCTGCAATAACACCAAGAAATTTTTGGGGGGATAGAATTATAGAGCACTGGTTTCCAATGATTTTGTGTAATTTAATTGACTGTGCTGTGTAAGCAATGAGACAAAATATTTCAAAGTATTTTCAAATATCTCCCAAACATTTGGAACATATCTGCCTGCATTTGTGTTCCTTTAAGAGTAAGAAGTTTTACTCCATTTATTCAGTAAGCATAAACTACTGAAATTTGTTGTTCAGTATAAGTTAAAATATTCAGAACAAAGTAAAATGGACACATTTTCCTTCTTTTTGTATCTAATTCTATCATAAACACAGTGAACAATGGTAAGATTCAATTAGTGTCAGAATCATTTCTCACTATACAGGCTTGCATCCTTGGATTTAACATTGACTTTGTGGGAATTAGCTCAAAAGTATGCTGATGATCCCAAATCTTCTCTGGTAGATGCCAAAGGCTTCAATTGAAAACATTGAATCAGACTCTGAATGTGTTACCTGGTGTAACTGCGAAGAGAGTTTGTCCTCTGGCAAATGCTTTGTCATATGCCCTGTGAATCCTCTAAGTTTTATGAATGAATAATAAAGTCATTAAAAAAAAAAAATAACTCACAGAATGAACCAGAGCAACCACCTTCTGCTTGTGCCACAGAGAAATAATCATCTTGCTTTCAGTCGGTAGATTATACTCATGCTGCACCAGGATCTCTATTGCTCACTGAAAACCAAGCTGAGTCTCTGCAAAAACCTCTGTGCGGGGTAAAGCACAAACTATGGCATGCTGAGCAGAAGGTGCATCACTGTATGGGAATCTGCTTTTGGGCTTTGCTAGGGGTTAGCATGTTTTGGGGCCTTTTAGGACTATTTAGTGGGATCGCTGTGGTGTGATAACCTCATATTGCTGCATCAAGCCCACAGCTTGTTCCATTCTCTTGGAGAGCCAGAGGCAGGGACATAGGGTGATGGAGTTAGGACATTCAGACAGGTGGGAACATTGAGCTTTACTGCGCTGGTTGCTGCACGTTCAGACCAGGGATGTTTCTGAACAACAGCCCAGTGCTGATACCATCAGATGTCTCACTGACAAACATGCAGCCTGGTTACAGGGCAGTGGTCCAGGGAGCATCGTCTGAGAGCTCGCTCTTTGGTGCTGCTCATACTCACACTAAATGCCCTCTGCATGTGGGCAACATCCTGTGACTTGAGACCGAGCCCACGGTGTGCTCAGCACTGCTGCACAGTCCGAGTGCTGGGGAAGACGTGCTGCAGTTGAGGCTCTGCAGTTCTCCTATTGACTTCTGCAAGCAGAGGATCAGCTACATGAGACATTCAAGCAAGAATTATCAATAACTTCCTAAACTACGCTGAGAAAGATATCTGTGAGTTTGCTTTCAGCACTGCTATAAAATATCAGAAACCTTATTAAATCGAGTTTAATGACTGGGAATCTCAGGCTGTCTTCTTCATCCCACAGCTGTGAGCGATAACACTCACACGAACAGGTTTCACTGGCAGGACGCTAACTGACTTGAGCAGGAAAATCATCTGCTCCAACTCTCCGAGCATCCCCCTGTTGGAGCTGGAATATTTTCTGCTGGGAGTTCGCTGTGTGTAGACAGGCTTTGATATGAAGCTGGGTCATGCCCCATCTGAACTAAGAGCACAAATGCTCATAGTGTTTGCTCAAACCCGGGCAGCAACAGGATAGTTTTACAGCGCAGAAGAGCCTACTAAGCATCCATTTCCCTGTTCAGCTGGTTTTCCCTACAGGTAAAACCACGGAGAGCCGTGCTCCAAGCAGCACTCGCAGCGTTCTCCCTTGAAAATTCACTTCAGATTTGTTAAAGCAAAGGCAAACGAGTCTGCTGGGAGCCATCTGGCATTTGCACGGCCCTAAAGGAGGGGAGATGGAAGGCAGCGGGGATGCCCACAGCCTGCCGGGGCCTCCGGGCAGGGAGGTGTTCAGCTGCTCCGTCCCCGTGCCCGCTAAAATGACTCGAGAAAACGCTGTTTTCGTGAAATCACCCCGGGAAAGCGGCCGTCACGTTTCTGGGCTGAAAAACAAAAGAAACGGGCAAGCAACAAAGCAACAGTGGAAACAGGGAGCTTCTCCTCGGCGGGAGCTGGGGGGTCCGCCGGGCTGGGGGTTGCTGGTGGGCAAAGCGGTCAGCCTTTTGTTTGCTTTGCAATTAAGAAAAAAATAAAATAAGGATTGTGGAAGACTTTGAAAGCAGTTCCTAAATAATCAGCGGAAGTGCTGTGGAAAGATTGCTTTATTTTTAAAGCGCTGGGAACTAAAGGGAAGAACCGCTTTGTTAAACGTGCATAAATCCAAAATATCAGACTCGCCGTCTGCGGAAACAAAGGAGTTTATCTACAAGAAAAAAAAAAAAAAGATTTTTTTTTCCTTAATATTGCATTAAGATCGGCAAAAACAGTTAAGAAAATGCAATCACGGGAACTAAGCAGGGACATGCCCTCTCCCGTAGAAGAATAAAGTTTGTGTGTCAGAAACACACGACGTGTTTCCAGAGTAAACGAAACGAAAAACAAAACCCTAATGCGATACCTCGCTCCAGATGCCCCTGTGCCAGGCGTTTTCCAGAGGGAACTTTTCCTACAAATTCCCGAAAATCAGGGAGACACCACCACGGAGAGTAGAGTCGCGGTTTCCTTAAAGTTTATTGATTGCGTTAAAGTGGTTTTTAGCAAACAAAGTGCTTTCTGTATCATCTTTCGACCGTTATTCCCGTACCTTATACATTAATTATAAAGTTAAAACTTTTGTAACAACCAGAAATATACAGAAATGCGGGACGTGAGGGGGAAAAAAAGCCCACCCCGAGGGGACCAAGGGGGCCGGCGGCCGCCCCCTCTCCCTCCCCGGGGGCGGCTGTGCTTGAGGGCAAAAATAATAATAATTTTTAAAAAATCGTGAAATCAGGCAAGGAAACGGCGCATTGTTGTCTCAACAATGTCGAGGGACAAGACTATAGTTCTCTGTTTTACCCTGAGAGTCAAATGGGTACGTAAGCTTTTTAAAGTCCTTTTTTTTTTAAAGAGTGGCCAGACCGGGGGAAAACAAAAATAATTAAAAAAAGAAAAAGACAAAAACAAAAAGACACAGCAACAGGGCACATCGTGGGTGGGGAAATATATATATATATATATATACAGGTAACGATGATTTACATCTACCGCTATGTACAGGGGGGAGGGAGGCTTTCTTCCTCCCCTCAGAAGCCCAGTATACACGTCGCGTATAAAAACGGGTCGTAGAAACGGTTGTGGACGACGAAGCTGCCCGGAGGGGCCGCGCCTCGTCGGTTGGTGGCCGCTGGCGACCGTTGTTGACCGTTGGTGGCCGCTGGCGATCGCTGACCGTTGATCGTCCCCTCACGGTCGCTCCGTCCCCTCACGGCGGCCCCGTCACCTCATGGCGGCCCCGTTCCCTCACAGCCGGTCACCTCACGGCAGCCCCGTCACCCCATGGCGGCTCCGTCCCCCTCACGGCGGCTCCGTCCCTTCTCCCCTTCTGTCCCATCCTCGGAGCTTCCCCCTCACACACACACACAACCCCCCCGGACCCACCCGGCCGCCTGAGGGGGGGGGGGCGGTCTGTGGGGACGGCGGCGGGCTTATAGGTGCGGGGTGTAGAAAGCCGGGGCGCCGTAAGTCTGCGAGCCCAGCACGAAGGGCGAGAGGACGGCGGGGCTGGGCAGGAAGGGCAGCTGGGCGGCGCACACCAGCCCCCCGGCGGGGTGCCCCGCGTAGCTGCCGGGCCCGTGCATGGAGAGCGGGTTGCCCATGGGCGGCGAGTGGCTGAGGGGGCTGAGGCCGCCCCCCAGCCCGCCGCCCCCCGCCCCGCCGCCCGCCCCGCCGCCTCCGGTGGGCGCGCTGGTGTCGGCGCCGGGGTTCTGCTTCTTCCACTTGGTGCGGCGGTTCTGGAACCAGATCTTCACCTGCGTCTCGGTGAGGCTGAGGGACAGCGCCAGGTTGAGGCGCTCGCACACCGACAGGTACCGCGTGGACTTGAACTTGTTCTCCAGCGCCACCAGCTGCTCGTAGGTGAAAGCTGTCCGAGCCCGCCGGGGCTTCCCCGACTTGGAGTCCGAGCCCGTGCGCTTCCTCTTGGGCTTGGCCTGCTGGCTCTGCTGCCCCCCGCCGGGCGCTGCCGGGGGCGGCTGCTGGGGCTGAGGAGGGGGCTGCGGGGCGGCCTCGGCGTGGTTGTGGTGGTGGTGGTGGTGGCCCGGGTCGGGCTCTCCGGGAGCCGCCGAGCCGCTGCCGCCTGTGGTGGTGGTGGTGCTGGTGGTGGTGGTGGTGCTGGTGCTGCTCTCCTCGCCGCACAGCTCCTCGTCGTCCTGCAGCTCGCTGTCGGGGCTGCGGCTCGGCCGGCTGCTGTTGCTGCAGTCCAGGTCGCACTCCTCGGCCTTGTAGAGCTCGCCGTCCTCCTCTGCAAACAAGGGACGAGGCAGAGTTAGGTCTCGGCAGCCCTCAACCCGGCCCTACACGCTGGTTTTCAGGGCAAGGGGTGAGTGAGGAGATGCCCGGCTCCCCCTGGGCACCTCACCCTACATCGTGCTGCCCTATAGTAGGGGTAAGGCGACAAGGCTCAGAGCTCCCTCAGCACAAGAGCTGGCCCCAAAAGGTGGCCCCACAAAACACACACACCCCGTCCGACCTCCCCCTCCAGAAAGAACCGGGGGGGGGGGGACAACACACGACCTGCCCGGAGGCTCCCGGACCCCAGCAGCCGCCCGGTTTGGCAGCGGGCCCCGGAGGTGGCACATCGCTTTTTTTTTTTTTTTTTTTTTTTTTAACGCTTTTAGTAACAAAAATATCCGCCTCGACGGTTCGCTGCTGGGTTTTGGGCTCTGGCGTTTTTAACCCTTTCTCCCCCTGGCTTGACCTCTCCTCATTTCGCGAGGTGGAAGTGTTAAAGTGGAGTAAATACTCGTATTGATTAGCAGAGCAGATGCAAACTTAATTAAACTCATTTCGCGCGATGTAGAAACTAGTTAACGGGCATTTAATTTATTTGGGTTTATAGGACGCTCCAATTAACGGGTCTCCATCGGAGAACAAGGTAATTATCCGGTATTTAAGTCTGTTGGACTTTCTCCTGACGGTTCTGTCGTGTTGAAGCCGGCAAGAACCCAGCGTCGGCGAGAAAAGCGGCTCCTCTGGACCTCGGGGGGAACCGGCAGGCAAATAAATGCTCGCCGCATACTGCCCCCGAAGTGCCGGCCGGGGTCGGAGGCACCTCGGGCAGAGGACCATAACCACGGCCCTTTTGGTCCGGCTGGCTCAGGCACTCGCCAACTTCCCTCCGCTCTCACCCGCAGCTCCGGGAGTCCCCCAAGCTCGTTTTGGTTACCCGAAGTACGCGCGGAGCAAGAGACTCGCTCGTCTGTCGCCCTCATCCCGTGTGCGCTTCTGTTGGTTTTAATCCCCCCCTAAAACTCCACAAACCACTGCACCTCAAACTTGGTCCGCATCCTAACGCCCGGCAGCTTCTAGCTAAGATTAGGGGTGTTTTAAATGAGTGTGTTTTGTTGGAAGAACTGATTTTGGCTAACAGCAGATACGGCTGGCTCACTAGGAGAAAAAGGGGCAGAGAAGTTGATTATAATCCTCTTCACCCCAAAATATCCCGTAATGATGCGGGTTTATTCAATCCTTTCCAGATTCCTGTTCAAACCGGCAAAGAAAACTCGCACAACCACCGCCGCACGGCCCCGGGAATGGGATCAGGTTTTCCCCAGCCTGACACACCGCGTGAAGACGAGTATCCCCAACCTGTAGCACTTGGTATAAATCGTCGTGCACAATTTTTTGCAACAACAATACATAAAAAGTGCGTGTAGACGACTCTGCGGGACCCGGGATGAGCTCGGCGCCAGCGCCGCAGCGAACAGGGAATGTGCGGGTTGTGTTAAAACAGTTTAATTTTTTTCCCAATAAACTGTAGGAAATCCCAGCCGTGGCTTAATTTAAGAGCTTACTAAAATTTTCTTGAAACAGAAAAATGCAGCGCAAATACATTTGGCGATGGGGATTGACGCTGAAGGTACGATTTTGTATACGGAAGATGTTAAATGCTAATTAAATACGGAGTTTTAACTGTTATTTTTATCACTTAGTTTTACGAGCGACCTGTGACAATCGCTGATTTCGCTCTCCTTTTGCCAGAAAGCCTTCCCATTTCGGGGTGTTGGCTCTTTGCCGGCCGGAGCTACTTTTCGGAACACTTCTAAATTAAAGCACCGATTGAACTTGCGTTAATTACGATGGGGGCATTAAGTTTCGTGATTTTCGGGCAGTCCCAGATCTCTTCGGGACTGCTGCCGCTTTACATGAAATTAAATGTCGGGGCTGAAGGGCCGAAGCGTGCGAAGCGCCTGGGAAAGTTGTCAGTGCGCGGAGCGCTGCTTCCTGATGGCTCCAAATATATTTGGGTGTAAAGAAGCGATAGAGTTGCATTTCTCTCCTTGTCTGGAGATAAAAGTGCAAGATTAGCGATAGGCTGACCTCGTCAGTCTTTCTGATCGCACAGATCTATTTAGTATGACAGAAGCCGGATGGGTTTAGACGAATAATTACCCCAGGTAGAGACCACTTTTTAAAATGTCTCTTGAATTCTATTAACGCCCCGCTCCTGCTTTTGCTTTAGAAATTAAAAACTTCTAAATTTCACGAAGCTCGGGCTGGAGGAGATTTCAGCCCTTTTTCCCTGCTTAATTTTAATTGAAAGAGTCACGCTGTGGCTGGATCGGAGAGCGCAGAGTCCTCCCTCTCCCGCCCCAGAGGCAGAGATATTATTTTCCCCCTTGCGAGAAGTTTATCCTCGGCCCCTCGCCAGTCCCTTCTCCCTCCCAGGGCACGGAGCAGCCCCAGCTATTTCTCCTGGGGGCTGGCTTTTCCCGGGAGGGCTCCGCTGTCCCCAGAGTCGCGGTGTTTAGAGGTGAGAAAGTTGGGATATTTTGGACCCAAGAAAGAAAAAAGCAATCTCGAGCTTGGGTCGAATGCAATTCCCGATCAATAGCGAGCCCTAATAAGTGTAATAGGTTTTAATCGAGTAATTATCCGAATTTTGACCCTATAATTTAGATGTTAGGGAAGAGTTTGCAAGGTGCTTGAAAGAGATATGCACAATTCGATAATAGGATATCGATCCAGGCAGTCCTACATGCCACTCTGGGGCGATTTCCCCCATTATCCAGCCTCTTTACGCTGCTAAGCACATTTTACCTTAAATGTAATCGAAGGAATTTAATTGTTTTTCCAGAGATAACCAGCATTTTGTCACAATTAGTCTGATTTGTCCTAAAAAAGCCAAGGGGAGAGAGAAAATTGAATCTGTCGCCCAGAGCAACGCGCGGGGGGGGGGGGAGGAGGAAGGGGAGAGCGGCTTTGAAGGCTGCGAAGAACATAGAGAAAAGTCATAAATGCCTCGGGAGGGGTTCAGGGGGGCTGTGGGAGCAGGGTGCAGGAGAGTTTCGACCACAAGAGTGGGATGCGGTCCCTTGTCCCATCCCCGGGCCCTGGCCCAGTTCTCCCGGGGCCGGTCCGGCTGCTCCCACGGCCCCCCTGTGTCCCCCCCGAGCTCCCAAGGAGGAAAAGGGGTCCCTAAAAGCATGCCAGCCCCTTCCCCAGGCTGCCCCCACCCCGAGGGGCTCGGGGTCCCCCCCAACTACTTACTGATGAGCTCCGCGGACTTCTTGCACGCGTCGAAATCTTCGGCGAGAGCTTTTTGCTCGGCCAGCTCCGTCCCTGAGTCCTCGGGCTTATCCTCCGCCCCCAGCGGGAACTGGGCTCCCCCCGATTTGTACAAGCCCCCGCACTGCCTCCTCTTGCTGTTGAATTTGTTAGGGTCCAGGATGTCGAGCACGGAGAAAGAGGTGGTTCTGTGCACGGCGGGCAGGGCCCCCGCTGCCCCCTCTTGTCCGGGGGTGTTGCTCTGCCCGTCCCCTTGCCTGTCCCTATTTCCAGGGCAGGAGTAGAGGGGCAGCTCGCCGCCGGCCGAGAGCCGCTGCTCCCCGTGGCTCTCCATGCCTTCCCCGGGCAAGCCGCAGGGCTCCCCGCCGATGCCAAGCGAGGCTGCGGGGGCTGTCACCGCCGCGGCTGCCGCTGCCGGGATGGAGATGTCACCCACCTTGTCTCTGCTCACATTCATGACTCTTTGCAGAGCCCCTCTCGGTTGCAACTTCTCCCCCCCACCCCCCCCCCCCCCTTCCCCTCCTCTATTTTTTTTTTTCCTCCCCCCCCCTTCCTCCGGCGAAGTTGAGCTGGAAACTCCTCCCCGGCCCCGCTCCGGCAGCTCCCCGGGGCTGCTCCGAGGCCAGCCGGGGAGGCCGGGACTCACGAGGTGATGCCGGGCTCCGAGCCTCCGCTCTGCTGCTCCTTCTTCCTTCTCATCATCCTCACCGGGCTGCCCAGGCACTCCAGCCCCCCCTCTACTCCCTCCCTCCCTCCTCCTCCTCCTCTCGCACACACACGGAGGCAAGGCTGGCTCTTATTTATGCATTCATATTTAGCACCGGCTCGTAATTGGCTACAAATTAATCCCTCGCCCGTAATAGTCTGCAATCTTCATCGCTGGGAGAGAGAGGCACGGAGAAAGTGTGCGCCGGGGGGGGGGGGGAAAGGGGGCAGAGGGAGAGAGCGAATGAAGGATGGTGCTGGCCGTGATATACTTCGCTGTCAGCTCTGTTTCAGCACACCTCCACTCATCTGGAAAGCATCTAAATAGCCTTATTTGGCGAAGTGGGAGGAGATGACGCTTTCTTTTAAATAATTGCGGGATCAATATCACGAAGATATTACAGGGACGAAATGAGAACCTGGGGGGCTTCCGTCCCTGGCAGGGAAGTTAGGTGATCAAAGGGGATTGTGTGTGCGCGTGGGGGGGTCCGAGGTGCCAGCCCCCAGCACCTGTTTCCCTTCCCTGCTGCTTTTATAAAATTAGAACAAAAGGAGAAAATTATGGTTTAGTGGCTGGAGCAGGGCTTGTGTTCGCCGACACGCACCCTCACACGCTCCTCTCTCTCTCTCTCTCTCTCCTTTAGCTAATTAATTAAAATTAAACGCCAAATGTAAGTGTCAGGAAACCGCGGGGAGAAAATTAATACGTTAAAACGGCGCAAGGCAAAGCAAGGCGATCGATAAATTCCGAGTAACCGGCAGAAAAGGTGTGTTCCCTCCCTGCAGGAGGAAAGCCACAGCCAGAGCTAACTTCCACTTCCAGAAAACAAAAAGAAAATCCCTCTCTTATTAAAAGAGGGCTTAATTACGGAAAATGAAGCAATGGGAATACGAATTAGCTGCGAATTACAAAAGGCGAATTTCTTCTCCTACCTAATTTCCTTCCCCTACGTGTTGTAGCCGGGTGTGCTTCGATCGTATCAATTTCATTCTTGTTATGGACGCTCCACTCGCTGCTCAGTGTGAATTAGCTGCCAGGAAAAAAAAAAAGGGGGGGGGGGTTAAGGAAAATAGAGAAAGCATAAAAGGAAAATTAGATTTTTTTTTGTCTTTGAGGCTGGTGACACATACAAGGACAGGTCCTTTGCAATTACCGCGGGCAATGATCCTTTAGAAAGCAGAAATTAAAAGTTGGGAGAAATAATGGGTAAAACAATCAGCTTGTAATTTTGGTAGGGCTTGGACATGATTAGTCCATCAGCGGGCTGGGCCCAGGGGAGTCCCGCTGAGCGGGAGCCCACAACAGCCCCCGCTCATATATTATACAGCAGCCCTTAGATTTTAATCAGACACCACAACAGTGTCCTTTCCCTTTTATGACTTTATTATGCTTTATCTTTAAATTATAAATCACCTCCTGGCTTGAAATGGTATGTATAATCTCTGATCGTGTGTAGGTAATTACCTCTCCCCCTTTTCCTGACCTTACCGGCGGGGCTGCCGCGAACATCCAGCCAGAGCCAAGTTTTAATCTGCGTGTCCACACGTCTGCCGGTTTGTTTGCGGGCTCCTTTGGTGGTTTGTTTGTTTGCAGCTCCTCTTTCTCTCCTCCTCCTCCGGCCGTGTCTCCCATCGGCTTTTTGTTTCGGATAATTTTTCCTTCCAGTGCTTCTGCCCGCAGATCTGGGATATTTATTTATGAAAAGGAGATGGTGGGTTAGGTAGATGCCAAGGGCTTGTCTTGATCAGATTTGCTGCCGAAGTCACCTACGTTTGTACTTTTTTTTTTTTTTTTAATTATTATTATTATTATTTTGGAGGGTGGGAGGCAGTAGGGATATTTCTTATCTCTGGGGTCAGTAGACCTCGGCAGATTTTTATCCTAATTGCGATTAAACCTTTCCTCCCGGTGGCCCGGGCAGGGACAATCCCCACGGGGGCGGAATCCCGGGTGGGTAAATGAACCCACATTCCCGCATCGGCCTCGGTGCTTGCGGGAGAAGAAGCCACAGCCGCGGGGAGCACCCCACACCCAGCACCCCCTTTCCGATGTGCCCCCCTTGGGGGGAGCAAACCCCACAGACGAGAGACCCCTTCCCGACGGGGCCCCGGCCCGCCCGGCGCTTTTGTTTGGTGGCGGCTTAAATCGAGTGTTATAAAGATGTTCTATTGCTCCTAATCACAATTGATTGTCAATTAGAGGCTCATTTGTGCAATCTCCATCCATCTGCCATCTCTGGTTATCTGTTCACCAGAAAGTTAGCGCTGATTCCGGGGCCCTAGATGAGTTGTGACATGCAATATCTCTCCCCTGCTCGGCCCGGGTGAGCGGTCCCGGCTCTCTCGGAGGGAAGGCAGCCCTTTCTTTCCATCTCTTGCCGGAGAGACGAGCAACAGCCTCCCTTTGGAGGCAGGAGGGAGGCCATCCAGATGGGGGGATCCCCAAATTTTGGCCCCGGACCCCCGTGCACTTCGGGGCAGGGCTCCCAGGGAGCCGTTCCCTTCTCCGAAATAAATCACAGAAACTCGCGGAACGCCCTGGCGGCTTGACAAGCCTCCCTCCCCGCCTCAGCGATGGTTATCTCTGTACTTAGGCTGAATTATACCTGCGGGGAGGTGATATTTCCACGGCCCCGAGGCACCGCTGGCCGGAGCAGCTCCTCCGCCCTGGAGAGGCCACGGACTCCCTCGGGGAGGCCGCTTCCAAGGCCCCCTTTTTGCGGGGAGGACCCGCAGAGGGCTCTCCCCCCTCGCCCCCCAAGGGAGGATGCTGAGCACCTCGGCCCCGGCTTCAGACGAGCCCAGCACCTTGCCGGGACCGGGCGGCCCCGGCTCTCCCCGCTGCTCCCCAGCCCCTGGCAGCCTCCAGAGCCGAGGCCTCCGGCTCAGGGCGCTCCGGGATGCCGGGGCTCAGAGCCGAGCTCAGTTTTTCTCCTCGGGCTTCATCAGTTAGCACCGAACTTCAAATCGGATTTCAGCAAACTCCAGAGCAAGCGATCCTTCTTCTTTTCCTCGTTTTTTTTTTTTTTTTTTTCTCCTTTATTTATTTTCTTTCCTGATTTCTTTTTATTTGCTCGCCATCCCTCCCTCCCCGTCCCCGGGGAGCGTGGAACTCACTCCGGGTAATTACGGGCATTTATCGCCGCCGTGCACCAATTTAGCAGCCGGGAAGGTCACTCCGGTGGCTGCACCGAGCCTCCGAAGTCCCGGTGGGTCCTGCAGGCTGCTCGACTCCCCCCTTTTGTTCCTAAATGCAGCCGGGCTCCAAAACCCATCCCGTCCTCCTCTGAGCGGGTTCCTTCCAAATCATCACCATCACCATTATTGTTGTTGTTGCTGCCTTATTATTATTATTATTATTATTATTATTATTATTATTATTATTATTATTATTATTCCCAGGGCTACAAGACCTGCCCCGCACAAGGCTCTCGGTCTCATCCTGCCTTGGTCCCCATCCCGGGGCCAGCAGTCACCCCGGGGTGCCCGGCCCTCCCCGTGGAAACCCCCCCCCCCGAGCTCAAGTCGGGGAATTAATTAACTCTACCCACGAAGGCAAATGATTTAAGGGGAAAAAAAAAGAAAAGATTCTGAAGCAGATCTCGCCCTCTATCAATGCAGTGTCAGGTCCTCATAGTAGAAGATTTAAAAGCCCTGGGGATTCCAGGTTAGGGTAGTAATGAGCTTAATTGAGGTTAATGCTTCCTGCACAGCTCCTTGATTATTAAATTAATATTATCACACACATGAATCATAATTAGAAGTTTAAATAATGCTCTAGGGGAATCCTCGGAGGATCTATTAAACAGTTCCCTTCTCTCTCGCCTGCTCCCTTTCAGCTCCCGGCAGCCCGGGGGCAGCCCGGGGGGCGGCAGGAGGTGGGTGGTGGGTGCTGATGGGACGGGACGGGACAGTGCCCGGGTGTCACCCCCCCAAGGGTATCACCCCGCAGAGAGGGGGGCAGCAGCACCCACGGTCCCTCGTCGCCCTTCAAGCCTCATCTCTGCGTATCCCCGTTTAAACAGCCCATCACCCCCCTCCAGGTTTAGGCGCTTATCTCCCAGCAGCCGGGAGTTTATATAAAACACTAATAAAGTGCCTCGCTGTCACTTATCCCGGCCGGGAGATCGCTTTTTCACGCACATCGCGGAAAAGCGACCCGCAGGAGGCTGCATGCGCGCCGCCCACAGCATCCCCGGCCGCCCACCGGGATGCTGGGCAAGGCGAGGCGGGGGGACAAGGGTACCAAAAGCCCAGGTCCCGCAGCCTCAGCCCCCGACACGGCCGGGACATCCGTGGGAAGCGTCCCCGGGGGGTGGGGACAGCCCCGCTGGGACGGCTTCCCCATTTCTGTCCCCCCTCCCCGGGCTGGGGACTGCAGCTGCAATGGGGCCGTCCCGTTTGCAAAGCCCCCCCCCCCGCCCCGGGACACACTGGCGCTGCGGGGACAAACATCTCGTTTATTTTCGTACCGCTGTTATTCTTAGTCCTAACGAAAGGGTCAACGAGGGTGGAAGGGGTGGTGGAGGGGGCACACGCTGCATCCACGGGGGCCGTGAGTGTGGAGGGAAAAATAAAAGAGAAATCAGATGGCTGGCACGCAGGCAGCGCTCTCTCTCTCTCTCCTCCTCTTTCTCTTTCTATTTATTTTCCTCTCTGTTGCTGAAACATATTGAAGGGGGAGAAAAAGGAAACATTAAGATCAACTGTGAGCCTTGCCGACGGTTTAACGATTTCAAATGAGCTCTGACTCTGGTGAAAATCTGACAATTACCCATCAGGATGGCAGATGATGGTTAAAATTACCAGAAATCAATATTCTCACCGGGTGTCCCAGCCTGATAAGAGAGACCAAGACAATGTTGACTATTAAAGTCGACAGCTTGAGATATTACACTATTAGTTATGCTATTTTTAATAATCTATAATATTTGGGCTATAATTAATTAATTATACGGGTCAGATAATATCTGGGGCTGGAATGAGGTCTGAAGGGTCTATTAAGGTTGGTAATGAGAAAGGAGAAATCTAATCTAAGGACGAGGAGCCGTGAAGGAACAAATATACAACAGACTTCAGATAGAGCGAGAGGGAAGGAGAAGGAAGGACTGGTGCAGGCTCAGTGCATGCACCTCTGTTCTCCTCAGCGCCCAGGCACAGGGGCTGCCCCCGAGAGCATCTCCTCCTGCTCCTTTATGCCAGTACTCATCACTGGCCATGCAGGCCTGGCTCTCACTAAGGCGGCATGGTGTCTGGGAAGTGAGAGAATGAAGAAAAAAAAAAAAGATCTGACCTGTATTAAGGAGTTCATGCAAAAACAGAAAACAAAAGCCCAAAGAAGCAAAATGAACCCAAACAAAAAAACCCCACAGCAACTCAGCTTTCTTTTATTATTGGGATGTGGGCACTCTTCAGGTATTCGTGGAGTTCAGCCATCCCTACAACTGCTGCTACACCTCTCTTTGCAGGTACAGCTTCTGATGTTGCCTGTGGCATCTGAACAACATTTGCGGTGCCCCGGTTGTCCAGTCATTTAAGACATATACCTGCAGCCATGCACTACTGGCACATGCATGTGAGTGTATACATCCATGTCTACAAACACATTATATATATATGGATACTTCTTGCTATAGGTACCTACCTATTTTTACAAGGAATGTACACAAATACACTTGTGAAAGTATAAATACTAACCACATAGTAATGCACATATGTAAATACATCTATTTATCTATCTTAAAGCATTCATGTATATTGCATCTATCAGGCACATAAAATGGTTTTATTCCCTTCTCTGCAAATGAGCTTCAAGCCAGACCCTGTGAGTTATAAACTCTCCTCTTGCTCAGCGTTACTAACCAATATTCTAGGTGTGACACTCAAGGCTTTACCTATTTTACTTCGATTATAAAAATCGCTCCTTCTACTGCTACAATAATTTTTTTCCAGGGGTGTATTATTTATCATATTAGTTCTACCCTTATTAGTTACAGAAGGGTGTGTTGAACAACATCCTCTCATACGGAATGATGAAAAACACATTTTCTAGTTATGCTTAGATTAGCCAGGGTATTAATCCTTTCTTTTCCCCAGTAACATCTTAATTTCATCATTTTCAATAGACCTCTCCTGGTCATACTTTTCTCAGCCCTGTGCTTATAAGACAGTCTTTGTTTGGATCTGGAAATCACAGAAGCATTAAAAAAAAATGCTTGCAATGGCAGAGATCCTTCTGGGAAACTGTTTGTTATAGTTCAGTAGGATTCAGTCCTTCCCTAACTATTCTCCATTGTTAATGGAAGCCTAAGGCAGAAGATGCCAGAAATAAGATGACCCGACCCTACCCTACCCTATGTCTCCTTTACATCCATCACTACTATTTCCTTCCTTTGCCCAGCCAGTGCCTAACCGAGGCCAGCTGTAAGGCAACGAGGTGCTGATTGAAGGCAAACCTGAGAAGTTGCTGGATGGGCATGGGAAATACAGCTCTTGGGGGCACTGCTCACAGCACCTTCTCAGGCAGGAACAACACTCTCAACAAATGAAATTTCCTCTCCCACTAGCCAAGGAGGGAGGAAAAGGTTGTTTCTTTTCTTGTTTTTGTATGCAAAGGAGTAAATTAATGGGAAATTGAAATGGTTTACTCTTCATATTTAAACAAAAGGCTAACAATATGTCTAGGGCTTATCATCTGTGATGGATTAGCTAAAATATTGCCAGCTCTTGTCGACGGTTGTGTGATTTTCAGATGCTGGCACAGCTGGGGAAGTGCACCTGTGTGTGTGTTTGTGGGGCAGGAGGAGACAGATAGAACCGAGACTCCAAGTTTTTCAGTTCAGGAGCAAAGCAAGAAGCCCAAACTCCACCCTTATTAGCTTAATTGTTCAGTAGAACAAACCTGGTGAATTCAATGAATGCTGCCACATCCCTGATCTGCCCATATTGACAGCCTGCTCTGGGCTACCTCTGTTTCTGATATGGTGAGCTACAGAAAACAGTGCCAAGCTGTTCCTATAGTCACAACCCATAGTCACATCCCCATTCTTTGAGCCTGACCAACTTCAGCTACATCCCAAATGTCTGCCTCCATCACAGAACTTCACTGAAATCCCCGCAATGCTATTTGTGATGAATTGGATTTAGAGGGGACAGTGGAGGCACACAGGCTGCATATATAGTTATGAATCAGACTTGTCAAAGACAATCTCAGATGGCTGCACAATCCCCCTCTATCATGAATTTTTTTATTTAGGCATTTAGAAATGAAGGTGATAGAGATATGAGATGCACTGAGAATAAAAAGATTATCCTTTTAGATCTAATCTAGAGAGTTAAGTCAAAGGGTCAGCTCTACAAACTGGTGCAAATTAGACCAGCTCCATCAGGTGATTTACACCAGGAAGGAATCTAATGCAAAATTGCCTGATGCTTTATCACAAAACCTTGTTGAAATCCCTGGCTTGTCAGTACTGCGAAACTTCCTGTATACTCAAGCAGGCATAGTGAAGACGCTGCTCAATGTGATTCTGTAACGAGGTCGGAGTATTTTAGGGCATGCTTAGCATGCAGTTACTTCTTATTACTATGGCCTCAGCTGAGGTGTGGTAATTCACTATTCAGTTCCAGACTGGGGAGGAAGCGAGGCAATTTTTTCGGCTGCCTGAATGCAGATTGAAAGGATATCCTCTGGTTCATATCAAACAAAGTAGATATACTCTGCTATCAAACTAGTTTTTGCAACCATTTTCTGTGCACTTACAATGGATGTGA
The DNA here is from genome assembly GCF_009769625.2 of Cygnus olor. NCBI lineage: Eukaryota > Metazoa > Chordata > Aves > Anseriformes > Anatidae > Cygnus > Cygnus olor. The sequence continues at coordinate 70,410,222 of NC_049172.1, read as the reverse complement.
AAAACTACACCAGTCAAGAAGCAACAGAAATGCCACATGCTTTGGTGCTGGAGGTAAAGGTTTCTTAATTTAGACATCAGGAATCCAAGATATAAGCTTGGATATAGATCCAAGCTATAAGCTGTTGGGACTCCCATTTTAGCTGATTTTGACATGAAAATTTGGATCTTCAGGCAGGCCTTGCACCTTCAATTCCGAATTAGGTTGATTTATAATTTCAGAAGTATTTAACTTAACGATCAGAATATTTGTCAAGCAGATTGTTTGCTTGTTGCAACAGACCCAAGCAATGTAGGCTGATGGGTATTTGCTGGGAAATCTGGGGAGGTATGTGACACAAGGTGACTGCAGAGCCAATCCTACAGAAAGAGACGGTTTGAACTCCATCTGTTGGGAAGCTTAAATGTGAAGGAAAATATCGTATTGTATGGTAAGTCACTGTCTCATAATACTGTCGTGTTTGGAAGTGCACACTTTTTGATATCATTGGGACATCAGTTTGTGAAGATTAGGGAGAGATGGGGAAAGCATTTGCAGATAAAGACACAAAAGTGACAGATCTTGGAGTCCAAAGCAGCAAAGAACATTGCTTTGTCCCTAATATATATAAAAAGAGTAGTTAAAAGGATAATATTTATTTTCCTTAATAGCCAAGTATCAATACTCAGGACATTAAAAACAAGTGTCAGCCAGTATAGTAATCGCAGTTACAGAAATACTCAGGTATTTATAATTGAGGTGTACTGGACTTTGCTCTGAAAATAGCATTGTTCTGTAAAAGGTATCATTGTCTACTAAGCAGAGTTGTGTGTCAGGCCTGGAGCATTTGATCAAGAATAACATTTATTCAGAGGAAGCATCATTTCCTCCAGTGTTTTTACCACTGGATGACAGGAATGTAAGAACAGCTGTACATATAGTGTTTCTTTAATAAGCATATCATAAATTGAAGTAGAAAAGGTCATAAATCTTAGAATTATTTAGGTCCTTAAGGTCATCAAGTCCAACCATCAACCTAACACTACCAAGTCCACCACTAAACCATGTCCCCAAGCATTACATCCACACATCTCATAAATGCCACCAGAGATGGCAACTCCACCACTTCCCTGGGCAGCCTGTTCTAACGCCTAACCACCCTTTCCATGAAGAAATTCTTCCTAATATCCAGCCTAAGCCTCCCCTGGTGCAATTTGTGGCTGTTTCAGAGGTTTGTGTGTAACAATGGTTCTTTCTCATGACTGTTGTGACTCCCATTTTCTGGCTATTGAAACAATGACAGATACAGGCAATAAGAATAATCGGTACCTGTGGTGGAACTGGCATGGGGAACAAAACTCCTGCCTGCCAGATTCTAGCTGCTATTTCAAACTTTGCTTGAGAAATAGATCCAAATGGTTACAAAACATAGAAGAGGGTAAAGAGTCACCAGATTACCAGTTTTGTCTTTTAATTCTGCTGTCCAAAAGTTGTGTACTCTATGTTAGTTGTCTGGGTTGGCACTTTAACTACTGCGTAGAGGAAAATGTTTCCATAGCGCATTTCTTTCCACCTGTCTTGGACTTCTTAGGATCTAAGGCACACAGAGGAAATCATGCAGGTGATAACAAACAGCTGTTTCTTCTGCCTTTTCAGGCAGAGATATCAGTCTAGGTTCCTGATTACATCTGCTGTTCAAACACAGAAACACACATAACACTTTCCTGGGTTCTTTTGGGAGATTGAGTGAAGGGCAGAAGCCTTGCTGAAATTGATGGTTCTGAAATTTTCTTTTTGCTTTAAATCCACTTTTATTTCCAAACTGCAGCATCAAGATGATGGGTTCACATCAGATACATGTGCCTCTTAGCTCATTCATTGACACAGTCCTATGGTCTTATTCTAAGCCTCAATGAAACTGAGGGGGATCTTGGTTTTAATGGACACTGGCTCAGTCCCAAAGACCATTTCAGCCACATCTTCATTTCATTTTTAAGAGAATCAATTGCTTTAAAACTGGTGACACGTGTATCTATATTAGGCTGACCCAGTTATCAGTATAGGTTCACTTTGTACCCCCTTGGGTTGCCAAACACAATCCGTTTGACTGATGTCAGGTCCATTTCTTTGCATGATCATTCTTCCAGCAGTCAATACTGAGGTTTTCTAAGCTATCGACCAGACAGCTATTGGATGAGGCAGGGCCACATGACCTCCTGACCTAAAATACTGTAGCAAAAGCAGTGAAGATATGAAATCAATAACTTTATTGAAACAAATATCTGAGGTGACACTTTCTGCAGAAGGATTAAATGAAGAGGGCTGTGGTGGAAATGGGTCAAATTTTACATGGCTGATTCACGTAAGAACCAAGTCAGGTTAATGGGAATTCACAGATGAGCAAGAGAAGTAACATCTGGACCTGTGTCAGGATGTGCTGGGCCCAACCAGACCGTGTGGTCCAGCCGAGGAACTTGAACAGGGGAAAAAGGAGCAAGACAGTATCTGCTGACCTGACTCTTTGCAAATGTGTGCAGAGCAGCCCTCCTTAAGAAAGAGATTTGAAAACAGGTGACGGACTTTGTAGAGAAAAGGCAATGCAGAAACTGTTGGCATGGGCTCACAAGGATACGGAAACAATGGTAAACCCACATCCCATGCAGAGGCATATGGTATATTTATTCTGTTAGTGTTTTGGTTTTCATGGGTATTTTAATCTAACTGGCATAGCCTTTTTATCCTTACCATGTGCTCAGCGATTACAGCAATTCCACAGTTTTACTTTTCATTCTTGGCTGAATTTTCTGTAATGCCCAAGTAAAACCTCAGCCCTTTAATTGAATCCAAGCATTTCTAAAATAAGAAAATATTGTCATCAGCATGTGTTAATATGTCAAATCTTGCCACCATTTACTGTGGGACCACAGGAACAAGAATTTAATAAAATAGATTATTTTACTTTCTCATAAATAACATTGCTGTTTGATCATGAAAAAGAGGTAAAGAAAAAGAGGAGAAAAGCTCAATAAACAGCCATTTTATTACTGTTGCTAGAAATAAAATAAGAGTAAGGGAGACCTGGCCACTGTTTTATTGTAGCTGTGAATTCACTTCTTTCATTTAAGTGTCTGTCACATTAGTAGAAATATACAGACCACTCTGAAGTGTGTACACTGGCAATGACTGCCCATTTTTCATTTTAAATAACTTTCAGCTATTCTTTCCTTTCTGGAGTCAGGGGTGGCAGGCTGCTGTAGGTAAGTGTGCAATGTGAAAGCAGCATCTTTCCACGGGCTCTAGGGCAGAGTTTGGCACAAGTATCTTGCTGTGGCTTTGTTCAGTTCACAGTGCAAAGCATTCTCAGTTTAACGGAAATAATTAAAATGAAAAAAAATTGGTTTTAATATATGCACTTTATTTAATACTGCCACATTACGTTAAACTTAATAACAAATGAAATTACTCTGAAATTATTTCTCACTATTGATTGTGTGTTTTCTGAACTGAAATGAATTAACTATGAAGTCACTTTGCATCAGTGTTTTTGTATGTCAAACACTTCTCTGTACCGCAATGCTGAAGTGATGGCTCGTAAGTCATTTCTAGTAGAAATATGCAAGTTTAACTGACTTAATTAAGGAGCAATGCGCTTTAAAATAGGCTTGTAAAATATTTCGGTTAAAATATTATATTTACATTATAAGCAATAATATTTTTATATACATGCATATGTATATACATGTATTTGGGAGATGAACTTGAAAAAGACCTTCTAGTGATAGAAGAATCAGTTTGCAAGAATTAGGACAGAAATGAACATAGTAATGAAAACCAAACAGGACTTACATTCCTCCAAAGCCTGGTGCATGTTTCCTGTTCACATACAACATCTCTATAGTGCTCGCCATTACATTAGTCTGTAATGTCCCTCTGCATTTTAAATAATACCAGATGAGACCACCCTTCTTTTGCTCTGTGAAATCAATTGGGCTGCTTATAGGGAGAAACACTACCAACTGTGAGGAAAAGCAGCAGAACATGGCAAAAACGGACTTCAAAATTTTATTAAAATCACAAGCAAGAGCATCAGTAAGACTATGGTGGTGACTACACATGTAATGAGGCATCAGGGAGGAAACATGCACCTGTGGCAGGTAACTGTTATATCTAAACAGACAACTGTTTATATATATGCCTTTCTTCATAAAGTACATTTTATTGTAGCTTCTTCAGAAACTGAGTGTGAGGTAATATATATATATATATATATATATATATATATTTCCATGCTCTGTATCTTTCCATATTCTGTATCACTGTGTGGAAGAATTGCCATACTTCTCTCCACCCCATGTTCAGTAATAACAATGATGATAAATGCCATCTCTGGGTTTCTCAGTTGATTCAGTCTATTATATTTCTTTGAAATTACAGTATGAAAAAAAAAAGCTCTGTTCTTAGCATATGGCTGGTGTTACAAATGCAGGTCTAAAAGTTACTCATCAGTTCTCAGCCACAGCTCACTAAAAAATTCATCCTCTTTATTAAATCAAAGTCATGAAAGCAAGACAGAATTATTAGATTGTCTTCTTTTTAGTCTCCTGCATGCCACATACTGTGAAAACTGCCCCCTTGAATAAACTCTAGATTTTAGGGCTTGACTAAGACGTATCTTGTAGGATGGCATCTGAGCCCTGCCTGGAGCACCCTGGGGGGCAATGGAAGCACCATGGTCCTTGGTGGTTGTTTCTGAGGGCTACTGGTCCTTACTGGAAGGGAAGGAGGGAAGTCAGCCTTATTTCTAGTCTTTTTTTTTTTTTTTTTGGCTTCAGTTGCAGCTGGTGGTTCTGGTTTGGTTTGGTTTTGATTTATTGGACTAAAGGGGTCTCAAAGCCAGTGCCAGCAGATGGGTCTCAAGCCATTTCTTGAGAATAAAAAACCTGAAATATCTTAGTCCAAAGGGAAGAAGGAATGCCATAGATGAGAGCATTCCCCATAAAATGTCCCATTGGTATCCTCTTCTTATTTATATTACTGTATCTGAAACAACACAGCATGGGCAAAATGTATACCTTGTCAAAGTCATTGGGCATTTTGGACTCAGGGACTCCCAAATGAAAAAGCAGTTTATATTCTAAGTGATCTCTTCTTACAGAGAAGTGGGGGAAATATTTTGTAGCTGTACATTCATGATATGTTGTATACAATATTATTGTCTCTATGTACTATCTGGCTTTATTTTCTATAGTAAACAGACAACAGAAGCCCTAAGGCTTTAGTATTGCTATAACAACATGCTATAACATGCAATAAGGCATACATATAACATGCAATCTGGCATGGCATAGATCTCTCTGATTTCCATATGTATATTACTTTTTTCTTTTTTTCCTCTTTTTTTTTTTTTTGTCAAAATATAATGTTCTTCATGTGTATTTGTAAGTTTTTGGTGTCTCTGAGCTGTGGTTTGCAGTGGTGCTCTTTGTCTTACCCCCACTGTAGTCACTGTCAGGCTTTGGTTCAGAAGTTTGGGCTCAGGCTGCTGGTGGGAAATCCTCATGGGGACTGAATTTCATAGAAAGGCTATCTGAATTAAATTATTTATAACGAGCATGCATGGCAATTGAAGCCTTGTAATGCTTACCACTGGCTGGGTGTGTGAAATGAATACATTACATTCAAATAGGGGAAAGAAGTTATGATGTTTCTGCAGCACAGGCCGTTTGCCAGTCCATGGTATTTACATTCTATACCTCTTTCCCTTAAATGTTTATACCTTAACGGGAATTTTCTCAAGATTGAGAGACCGCCTGATATAATAGCAGGTAATCTGTACTGAACCCAAGCATCAACTGATTACCAGGCTTGCTTGAATTACTATATGCTATTACAGTATTTTAGGAACCTGTAATATCCACCATTACTTTCTCTTGTGAGAGTCCTTAGACTGACTTGCCGTTGCCATTTTTCCCTCTTTGGCAAATAAATATCGTAGTGTATCCAATACAATCAGCAGAGTGTAACCAGAGTGTATGAGTTTTTAGCACAGATAATTAAAGCCCAATGTTCTCCACTGTAACAATTACAAGTACTTGAGGAAACAATGACAAGGTCATCGTGCGAATGCAGCCATCAATCAGGGAATTTGCTGCCTTAATAAAACAATAACGTACTTGTTTGGAAACTATACAAAGGAAGTGACAACAAAATTGTTTCCTTGGACATATGTTCTGTTAACCACATAAATGTGGAGCAATAGCACATATAGCCTGTTTAGCTAATTAAGACCAATTCCTCCTATCTGCCCCAGGTTCCTTGAGTTGTGGCTAACTTTTACTGTTGGAACAGAAGAAGCCCCTCGGAGTGTGCAGGTGTAGGTGGGGGGTCCTCTATGTTCCTGCAGCACCTGCAGTGGGTACAATGACATTCCTGGGTAAAAACCGATGTAAGTGTGCTGTCCTGCATCACCTACAGCATGTAAGTGTGGTGTCTTGCATCATCTACCACCACACAGTTACGCTCAAATCCATGCTCAGGCCTGGCTTTGGGCAGGAAAGGGAGAGTTTTAACCTTATTTAGTACCATAGCTTGGGCCTGGGATCTGCCTTTCTGCGTGTGGCCTGCAGGTCACACTGGGGTGACCCATTGTAGGGACTTGGGTCCCAACACAGAGACTTGGGTTCTGAATTTGTTTCTTGGCTCAGTGTGGATGCTTCAGCTGCATCTTTGCTGCCCTCAAAGCTGATTTCCTGCACTGTCCATAATGCCTGGGCCTCTGCTGGAGGGATGCCCCACAGAGGGGAAGGAAGGATTTTCTGCCCCTACCTTGTCTTCAGGGGTGTGCCCTCATGAAATCTGGATTTCCTCACCCCTGGGAGTGACTCCACAGGTACTGAGCCCACAAGACTCCACAGCACTATGTGTTACGCTACTGGCCCACATGCTGCTCCCTTGCTCTCAGTGCTTGGTGGTCTTCAAAACTTCTGCCCGTGTCCAAGGAAAGGCAGGAGGTTCATCACCATCTGAAACAGCACATCCTCAGCTCTGAAGTTCACTGGGCTCACTGGCTTTCTAAAGCAAGGTGTTCCCCTGCCAGGAGCAAAAAAGCTGCCTAGCAATAGAAATCTGTGTCAGACTCCACTGGGAGAGCAGCAATTCATAGCTTTCCTGGCCAAAACCTAGAGTGGTTGGATACCAGTGGCATGTGCTGACTTTTGGTGGGGATAGTGCATGTTTTATTATCCTACTTTTTTATTTCCTAATTTGGATTCTTTTGCTTCATTTGTCCATGTGTTGCCCTAATCCTTTGGTTCAAATGGGAACTGCTTGCCATGTGGTATGTGGGCTGTGTGGTAAAGGCAGGTTTTGCCCTTAGAAAGGAAGAGTGGGGATGGCAGCAGGCCCTGAGATCCCCCCTCAAAGCCAGATCCCATTTCTCCTTTGCTGTGAGCCAGACACATGGCTTCCACTTGCTTACAAGCCTACTTTGCAGTCTCACCACGATTGCCGTAGGCATAACTTCTCTGCTTCTCCCTTGCTCTGTAGCAGCATGGGGATGAGGTCCTGGTGTCCACAATAGCAGCCTGGCAGGGCTGGAGCAGGCATGCTGCATTTGCTCAGTAGCTCTTGGTGAAATTCAGGGAGCAGAGCAAGTCCATCATGGGTGTCTGTTCCCCTGCCAGTCATGGCCAAAAGAAGGCAAATGGCATGTCCTGTAGCATCTAGATGTCATGATACAGAGCAGCGACAGAGGGATTGAGATGTGCCCTTATTTCCTTGTTTGCAGTTGGGTTTAGTTTCTAAACAGCAGACTGTGCAATCGTGACATACTTTAAACAACAAGAATTTAAATTCAACTAGCATCCTTCATCTGAGCACCTTAAGTGCTCTATAAAGTTAAGGACCAGATCCCAAGGGGTCAGAAATCAGAACAGCTATACGCACCATAATGGAGCTTTACTAGAATAAATTGGTTGAGTAACTGAACAGACGGCATGGTCTTCAGTCCTAACACAGGCAAAATTTCTACAATAAAGCCATTAAGGTCCCAATTCTTGACTGTACTTAAGTATCTGAGTCTCAGAGGGAGTTGGCCATCTACAAGGTAACTAGATGCCTTTGAAGTTTTAAAGAGTTCCCTCTGTTCCAGAACTGCAGAAAGGCCTGGAAGTGTCAAAAAAATTGCCGAGTACCAGGATTTTCATCTGATCAGTAAAGAGATGCATACGCTAATGGATGTGTTGAAGGGTAGATATAGTGCAGGTAAGGGAAACACCAATTTTTCTGGAGATGGAGGTTGCTCACTGCCAATGAACTGCTTTTCAGAACAGTATCAGCATGAGCTCTCTTCTGATACTCAAGTCTTGGCAACGTTGAAATATGCCATCCCTGAACAGAATTTTTTAATTCACACAGAAAGAGAGAATGTTGTCATCATTCTCCCCTTGGAATGGGTCAGTCTGCAGGTTTCTGTTGGAAAAAGGACAAAATTTAAATTTGTCTGGACAAAGGTCAAGTTTGTGCACAAAGTTATAACTTCCACTGTTGGGGTGAAGGCTAAAAAGAAGAAAGACTGTGAAATAAAGGTCTGATTTATTTTATGTAACCATTGTAGAATTAATTGATGTTTGTCATTTATTTTTCTGAACATAATTATAAACTGATGTCTTGGAGGCTGAAAGCTGCTTTTGTTTTATATTTAACTAACTACAAAGGTAGTTTTAGAGACTTCTATGTTCAATCATTTGCATTTATACTCATTACTGCGTAACTGTGGCAGAACTAAAGTTCAAAACTATTTCTAAGGCACCAATAATGCTTTCAGATACTAATTAAGCCTGTTAGAAGTAGGAGATCTGCTCACGTTCTAATTCACAGATTACAGGCATCAAAGCAGTCAATAGCAAATTCATATGTTGGAGAGGAAATTTTACTATTTTTTTTTCTCCCAGCTTTATCTCACGCTCATCTTTAAATATATCTTCTTTAATGCCTCGAGGCCAAGTTCTACAAGACTTTCTTGGGGCTGGGTGCAGGGAAGGAGAAGAGGGGCACAGAGAGCCATGGCCATAGTGATGGATCATCTATGTAGAGGACCTTGTCTTTATGAACTCTCCTGAACTCCACAGACTTCCTGGGTCTTGTACTGGTTTCAAGGACTCTTGCCATGTGCTTCAGGGCTGTGTGAGAAGACTTCCGCCCACAGAAGCCACAGAAGAGATCAGAAGGGGCTTTATCTCTCCATTCGAGGGGTAATGCAGCAGCCAAGAGCTGCTGACCTCATGAGGACAGTCAAAACCACAGGCTTGCAGTATGCAAGGGGAGTAGCTGTAGGTACCAGTGCTACTCCCAGAGGCTCTCTTGTCCCTTAAGACCTGGAATGCCACTAATAGCCCACTGTTAGTTTTTGGCAAGCCACTGAATTATTTGCTGTGTCTATATTTAGTGGTGGCATAACTTAAATCAAAGCCCTGGTATTTTTAACAGCAGCATGGAATGAATTAAATTAGATATTTAATTGTACTTGAGAAGCACACTCCAGAACAAACACTCTTCTCAGTTACACCTCACCAGCTCTGCTGGGTTTGGTGGGTTTGTGTGCTGGTTCTCAGAGCAGTGTTTGGCAGCATGTGTCCACATGGTGGCTTTCCATTCAACTCTAAAAGAATTCAGAATAGAAAGAAGCACTGCTAGCTTTAAGTTAGGGACCAGTAATTGGCACTGTGGCCTGTGGACTAGAAGTGTGCATCTGAAAGGTGCTGTTATAGGATCACAGGATAAATCAGGTTAGAAGGCACCTCAGGAGGTCTCTCTCTCTCATGCTCAAAGGGGGTCAGCTCTGAGGTCAGACCATGTTACTCAGGGCTTTATCCAGTCTGACTTTGAAAACCTCCAAGGATGGAGTCTGCATGGCTTCCCTGACAAGCTGCTCCCCCAACTGACTGTCACTGTGAGGAAATGCTGCTTGTTTCCAGTCTGTCTCATCTCAGCTTGTGCCTATTTTCTTCTGTCCTTCCACCATGAACTTCTATGAAACTTCTTGCTCCAAAACCAAACGACAGCTGGGGAGTGGTGCCAGTGACTCCCATTATGCATCCCAGTGCATCCCATTACGTGTGTGTTTGAGTTTGTGGGTGTGCAGCTGCAGAAATCTAACAATCTTTAACATGCTAGCTCTTTGTAACAGGTTACTATTTTGTAATCTCTTCCAGGCTAGCAGGTGCCCACTTTTCTAATTTACTCATCCCTTCTCTAGTTCACAGCAATTTGTTTCCAGAAGTCCCACTGAAAGGTCAGACAGAGCTACTGGGGAGATGCTAGAGCCCTTCCAAGCAGGACTGTGAAATTCTAAATGTGGAAGGGATACTTCCTGTTTTCCTGCATATAGTTCTGATTTAAGGCCTCTTTTAGGTATTTTGGGGCTCATATGAGTGCCCTGAACACACAGCCTTTTCAGACTTTAACATAATCTATGGCTGAGACTGGAGTGAGAAGCTGGGGATGGAAGTCTCAGCTCAGCAAAGCCTTTAAAATGCTCCGAAGTGCTTGCAGAATAAGGATGGGTTGAACTATCCACTTTAGCCAAAACTTGCATTTTTTATACAATTTTTAAAATTAGTTACTGTTTTTTAAATTTAGGCCATTGAATCATTAGAATTGGACCACACCGTAGGACATTGTTTTAATAAAACTGTCAATTCTGTCCACAGATATGAGTATCAATCTATTAACAGCTTTTCTTCTGATAAATATAATAAGGATTTCCTGCTATCTTGGAAATTAATGATCTTCTTTAGCCTGGGATTCCCTGTCGTAACCCTGCCTATATTTCTAAAGTGTGTGTTTTTCTCTGTCACAATAGAAATCTGTGGCAAAATAGGGAGAGATACAGCTTTCCAAGATTCACGGTTGTTTTTAAAAAAAGTTGCAATTATTGTGACAGAACAGATGTTGTACAGAAAGGGTTGCTTACAGATACATTGTAAGTTAATCACATCTTTTCTAAAGTATATTGAAAAATTCTCGTTAATGTCTGAAATGAAATACTTATGATTACAGGAAATTAAATTACTTACAACATTTTTTTTGCAGCCTCTCTCTCAACACACACTCTTTCACACACACATATACACACACATAACTATTGTTAATTAAGACTGTCTCCATTATGGGGCTAATTAACAATTAGCATAAACATAATTAGCTAATGCTGACATTTAACTCATTACATTGTTTAAATAATTTTCAGAAATTGCCCTTAGTGGCATTCTGTCATACTGAAATAATGGCAGCACTTTGTCATGTAAATTAAATGACATTTGTGTTGTTTCCTCTCTAACTCATGCATGGAAGATTTTTTTTTCCTTTTAATTTGAGCTACATTCGGTTCTGAATCCAAGGTGATTTCTAAAACTTGACTTCCCACATGTGCTCCTTGGATACCCTCTGTAAGTAGCCTGAACTTTTGGGGATCTGCATCCTTGTACCTCCAGGTGCCCACTGGATGTCCCAGTACAGAGGTTCCTTGTTCCCTGAGTGCTCCCCGCAGGCTCGCTCACAGGTACTAACCAGTGTCCCCTTTGAGCTGACTGGCACAGCATTTGTGTAGAGTAAGGCTAATAAAATAAGGAGGGAGGCAGGTTGATGTGGAAGGTCTTAAAACTTGAGTGACTGTTCCCACTGTGCTGCCAACAAGTTGAAGGGGGAACCACAGCTGCTGCAACGTGAGGGTTTTGAGGGTGCAGCGTGGATCACCAAGGGGCTGAGCACTGGTGGCCTGGTGCAAAATTCTTGGGGTTTAGGTATTTGCAACAAGTTGTTTTATTCTACAACCCAGCCTACCTGCAGCACTTAATGCTTATCACAGAGGGGAAGGTGAACAGCATAAAGGTATGAATCTTTACAGCTCTCCTCTGTGATGGCTTTGTATGTACGTGCATAGAGGTTTTTATACACCGTTCTGCAAACCTTAAACTGCTGTTAGATCCTTTTAATGCAAAGGACTCTGAGGGGGCTGTTCTATATTTCGGTACTCTAGGTTAAAGAAAAGGGGAAGAAGATGTGGTAAGACAAGAAGTAGGCTCAAAGGAACATGAGGATATAGTGGAAAGGTCAGGAAGCTGCAGAGGAGCAGCACTATGAAGCATTTGGTATGAACATGAGTAGCCTTTAATCAGGGACTTATAAGGCCAACAGCCCCCTTAATCAAAGATAATTCCTTTGAAGGCATGCCCTGCAGAGGGCCGTCCATTACATTTCCATAGGATACGTCACTTTAGCCACTGACAGCACATCCTTCAACCAGAGGCATTGGGAGAATGAATTCCCTAATCAATGAATTCACCATCAGAAACTGGGAGATAAAGCCAGGCTTTCCAGAGGCTCTGAGATCCAGCTTCTGTGGATTCACTCTTTGTCATTTTGCCACGTTCCATGGAAAACTAGGAGGAATTCAATCAGACTGTATTTTTTCCCCTTTTTATCTCCTCCATTGGAGTTTGCCTGAGTAAGAACTGAATAGAAAGGACTAATAAACGAAGTAAAGGATTTGTTGTGTGCTAGCAGACATCCTGTTGAAATGGTGTCTTAACTGAATGGGTTTTAGGTAAAAGTTTTTGATGTGAACAATACATAAAATGTGCTTCAAGTTGCA